>NC_058108.1:29676170-30302420 GCF_914725855.1 Thunnus albacares | reverse complement strand
ATTTTGTGATATTTAAGAAATCACTGGTCTCATTTTGACAAAACACAGATGCATCTTTACACTTTGTTGTTATGAGTTTCAGGTGGTGCATGACCCTGCATACAGGTTATTGTGTGCACTTAATTTAGCTACAGTTACATCGTTTTGACTGTCTACTCTTTTGTTAGTGTTATCATATTAAGCATGAACCAGCCGTTAGTCCTCTTGTAGGCATTAAAGAATAAAGTCAACTGACTGCTGTTAGTACATGGTGAGGGAGCAGCACAGTTTCTATTAAAAAGTATAATGACAGGAATTACCTGAGACAATCAAAGTCACTCCAGGTGGATCAGCCCTCCGTATTACATCATCTTTTAGGAGTCTGATTGTGTATTCTGCTGAGTCAGTCTTCTTCAGGTTTTTGATTCTCAGGATATGCTGGTTGTTCATGTTGTCAAGATACTGCACATGAACTGCATCCTCAGTCTGCTTCACAGCTTCCTCCTCACCACTTCTCTTTATGTTATACCAAACTTTAGACACAGGCTGCTGGTTGTCAGGATGCAAATATTCACTTGATATGTCCACTGAAGAGCCTTCCAGGGCGCAGATTCTCCTTCTGATATAATTTACACTCCAGCAGTTCTCATCATCAACACCTGAAATATAGATTAAAGACTTAAAATAGGGTCACTCTAAATAACTGCTAAAGTAGCCTTGCCTAATACTTAAATAAAAAAATCTGTGGGAGAAGTTCAGGTGTTTTTTATAAAGCATGTTTTCTGCAAATCAGGAAATATCACACAATGTGAAAGCAGCTAAAACACCTTTTTAAACACCTCATATTGTGTTTTTGCAAAAAATGTAAAACATTGTTTGGATTTATACTGAAGCTTGCATTTAATTTTTCTTCATGGTAAAATCTCTAAAATGAAATGGTTGAGAATTTTTAAATTTCTAATGTGTAATTATTGTGTAATTATTATGTGTTTTCATTATACAGACTGTGATTTACAGCTTCACGAGCGAGTCATATCAACTCAAACACCAATCAGCAGTTCATGTCATGTTTAATAAGACACACTGGTTACCAGCAGATCACCTCCATCACTGACTAAATCATAAGTCAGATAAAAGATTAATATCACTACAAAGAAAATGAAAATGAGGTTGAATCAACACCTCTGAAATATATTTCATGTTGCCCAATAAGCATACAAACTAAAGACAAATGTGCCATCCTATAATATAACAGTAATAACAGACTGTAAGTTGGTTTGTACTCACAGACTTCAGCAGAGTGCAGATCCTCGTGGTCTTTGACAGCACAGGAGAAGACATCAACAGGGGAGGTGAAAACTGAAAGCTGCTGTTTCTTCTCAGACATTAATTGGCTGTTATTGTACCATCTATAGGCAGTTTGGTTGTCAGTCAGTGGACAGCTGGTGTTACAGGTCAGTCTAACATGATTCTTATCTGCAGGAGTCCTTTGTAGACCTACTTCTGTTAGGAGATGTTAAAAACATTTTTCAACAGTTTGTGTGTCATGTTGAATTAAATAAAAATAATATATTGATTACAAAATTATTAAAGTGTGGTTAGTGCAGAAAAGAAGAATGCGTAGAACTGTAGTCAGAATATCAGTAACAGTAAAAATTAGAAAAGAAAGAAAGCAAAGATATGACAATTACATGTCTGTTCTTAAAATATTGTTTTAAGGTGTTCTAGGTGTGGGGGGTGGGAGTGGTGTTAACCTCTGGGATATGTGATGGAGCAGGACCCATTCACTGATGTCTGCTTTTCAGAACACATTCTTCCTTCAGCGTAGGTCACAGTAAAGCAGGTCAATGTGACAGAATCTGAACAAAAACAAACAACATTTAGTACTTTAACTGGTGAACACTTAGTTACAGTATTTCATAGGCTTTATAATTTAAGGCAAAGCTTAAATAGTAAAAATATTCTTGAAAGTGTTTAACTTGAAGTTTTGTAACATGAAAAGGAGCCAAATGTTGTCACTCACCCACTGAGACTTCAGGAGCTCTGAGATGCTCGTAACCTTTGATAGCACAGGAGTATCTGACTGCTTCCTCACTGCTGACCAGCTGTTGGTACCAGGGAGACCAGTCCTGATAGAGAAACGTTCTGTTCTTGTACCAGATGTAGGCTGCAGGGTTTTCAGTCAGAGGACAACTGGAGCTACAAATCAGTGATACTGTCTGTCCCTCTGTGGCGGGAATCACCTTCACCTGCAGGTCTGAGATGATGGTGAACAATGTAAGAATTCAGATTCTGATTTCACTCTTAAAGTAATACATTAGTGAAAACCACCGTACCTGAAACACGGAGGACGATTACACTTTGCATGCAGTTTTGTCGGTTTTCTGCATTCTCTCTACAGCAGTAAGACTTTGCATCACTCTCTCTTAGATTATTTATTGTTAGAGTTGGATGACTCTCTTCAGACATGTTGTACGTTACACGATTTCCATCTGCAAGCACCTCATTGTAAACAAACTTGGAGCCAGCGTAGTGTAGAGTGAACCATTTCTTGCTTGAAGTGGGATGTTGAGCTGAGCAGGGCAGATCCACTGATGAACCTTTTAAAGCACAGATGCTGTTTGCTTGTCCCTGAACCCCTTTAACAGAAGCATTGATTCATAATTATAACATTATTCTAGTACTAATCACTGAATATTGATAGTATGAAATATTGTAAATGAAGGACATTTGATGTATAATCTGCAGTTTTCTTCAGGTTGTGCACACTTTAACTCCTATAATCAAGTAAAACATTATTCTTTTTACAGATTACAGTTAATAATCTCATATTGTATATATCATGTTAACAGTCATTATATAAGAAGAGATAAACAATAATTCATACCTGAGATGCACAGAATGAAAGCCATAAACACACAGCCAGCTTCTGCCAACAACATGGCTGTTGTAGTCCCTCCGCCTCTAAACACAAAGTTGATTATATTAATTTCTTAATGGCCTTACCACACCTGCTGTGTTTATGAAAGCTCATAAAACATCAAATCTATAAATAAATGGTCAAAATCAACAGCCGTCCTCTTACACAGTAAAGACTTAAGAGGACAGAATGAACTGTTGGTCATTTGAGAGTTGCGGGCAGATGTACAGCATGAAACTCTGACACCTGAAATTCACTTCCTTCCTGCTTCTTCCTCTAGTACAGAATCTACCTCACATAGTTCAGTATTTATTTGATGTCATATTCTGAGAAGGAAAATGTTGACTTTAACTTGGGGGTGCCATTATTTTTCTTACTCTGTATCTCATCACAATTATTACTGTTATTTTCTGTTTTTATAGTGTATTGGTTCTTCATGCCAGATATTTTAGTGTTAAACTGCATTATATTTTCATTGAAAAGTTGAAAAAACTACTGAAGTGAGAACAGAGAGATGTGAAGCTGTCTATTGACAGTGATGGTGGTATTTGTGGTGGAAACTGCAGAAGTTTATGGTAACTTAAAACACTGCAGAGCATGCAGAATAGGACTAATAATAGTATAATATGTTGTACATGAAGGACATCTGAAGAAAGCTTGAGAGCATTTTTGTTTTTTTATTCTTCTTTTCTGTTTTCTGTCAATCAATCTGCAATTTTCTACAAATTGTTCACACCATAACTCCTAAACTCCATTAAACATGTTATGTGTATTTCTTATAGTTAACAGTAAATGATCATTACATCAGAGAGGATAAACATTTATATGTAAGATGTACGGGGTGAAACCAGTAAACACACATCCAACTTCTGCCAACAACATGGTTGTTTTAGTCCCTCGCTTCTAATCATTGGACCTTTTTCACAGCAAACACTTTGACTTGTCAAAGCAGAGAAAGTACAGGTGTAAATAATAACATTAATGTTGGCACCAATACTGGGTCTATAAGTTGATTGTATAACAGTGTTTGTATCTGCTACATCATAACTGCTGACCTTACTGAAGAGTCTAAATTAAGAGCAGGTTTATAGAGAAATGACTGAAGCCAGAATGGACTGTTGGTCAGTGTGAGGGCGGCTAGCAGACATGCTGCATGTAGCTCTGATACCAAAATTACACCTCCTTCCTCATTATAATTCTTAGCAGAGCCACAGATAAACAATTTATGTAGTGCAGCAGTAGTTTAGTTTTTGATGTCATATTTTGACATGGAAAACCTTCATATTTACTTTAAGGTGTCATTGTTTCTCATTTTTAAGTAATGTATCGGCTCATCATGCAACATGCAGCAGTGTAAAGCTGCATCAAGTTATCATAAAAGGTGTCAAAGTTGTCACGTTGGTCAGAGAGGTGTGAGGCTGTCTGTGTTTGTTTCATGGTGAAAAAAAAAAACACTTGTGAAGAGGAAGCTGCAGACATAGTTTTTATGTTCACATCATACACTACAGAACATGCAGAGTAGAACATGTTTCCGAGAGCAAAATAAGTTTTACAAAAGCATTTTTACAGTTATAGCTGCAAATCAAACAGAAAACACAGTAATACAACATGAAGCACACCATAGCACACTACTATAAGTATTCTGTTCTCAATGATGCAACATGTCCGTCAACAATCCACAAGAAATCTAAAAATCGGCACAAAGCAAGGCAGCATGTGAAAATGTGGTCCAAATATATACATCATACTTCATCTCATTTAAATGTTCTCTGTGTGTTCCACTGATGAGGGACACATGCCAAAACACATATGTATCACAATAATTGTTCTCTATATTACAAGTGTGGTCTTCTTTCTAGAAAATGTGAAAAAGTCTTCAGATACACTCGATCTGCTTTTTCAAAGTGTTTGTGTGACTGAACGTTGGAGTAGAGAGGATGTGTCTAGGTCTTAGAGAAGTGGACTCTGCTACAGTGAAGATTATCCTGCTGTGTTGGTTGGGCTGAGATGTTTTCATTCACAGGACCAGGGTTTAACTGATGAGAAGACAAGACAAATAATATTAGTCTACATTGTGGGGCACTAAACCTTTAATAATAAGGAGTAACTGCTGACCTCACAGCCTTAGAAGGATAATTAGTTTGTCCAAAATATGTTTATTTTCTTTAGTTAGTTTTTAGGTCAGAGTAATCTTCATGATATCAATGATAAATGATTAATGAATGAATGAATGAATGATTGATCCATATCCAATGATTTACAAATGGCTGATTTGTGTTGGAAAACTAATATAGCTGTGTAATGTGGACTGCAGTAGAAGAAATTTTAGCTCTACAGCACATCTACGCTGCAAAATTTGGACTCATAAAACTAATGGTACTGTACAATGTAGTTCTGTGTTGTTTTGTGTAACTTGAAGGATCATCCCATCTGAGGGGAAGCAGGACAGACAAAGGTGATGTTTTTCCAATGCAGCAGAATTTAAAATATTCTGTTCTTTGAGAAGGAACCGCAAATCCTGCACACGCAGGTAAAAAATCCTACTTTCTTACTTGAAAGTCTACGAAGGTCTGAAGTGTTTTTAATTAATTAAGTAAAATTGACCTACAATGTGAGTTTTAAATCTTAGTGACCTGTCATTAAAGCCAAACTGAAATTTGAATTCTCTCCACATTTTGTGAAAGGAAATATAAACAATCATGAAACTGCAGATATTGTGCATAATTCTCAGTGTTTCAAAAGAAGATCAAACGGTTTTTGGACATATTTGTGGAAACAGTGTCTTAGCTTCAGGCCTGTGGGTGGGTGTTTCCCTTTGTAGCAATTGACTGACATTTGAATGATGTCGTTGTAAGGAGACACGCTGTCAGCTCGCTGCTGCTCAACTGACTAGAGCACGTCATACTCTGTATAGCCTCTAATGTTGCTGATAAAGGGAAAAAACATCTTGTATCGGGACGTTTTTTCCCCTTATCAACAAGTTCACATAGTGTTGGTTATGTCCTCTTAGTGATTAAAGACATCTGTCCATTTACAATATTCAGTATTTGGGAGGACCCATCATGCTGTGAAGTTTGTATTTCACCCAGAAACTGGACACTAGAAAGCTGGACTAACTAGCTTCCACTCAGAAAGTGAGAGCTATGAAAAATTGCTTGTTAATGTTAGCACTGATTCCCACAAGACGTCATTTTTGTTCATGTTATTCAACTCCTGCTGAGTCATTCTGCACACTCAGTGCTGTGTTTGTCCCACACTATCAAAAGGAGGAGGTCTAGTTGGCGTTAACTGTCTCTCTTTCACAGGTCCATATAGAGTATGATGATGGAAAATGATCAGACTGTCAAAACTATAAGTTGAAACTAAGAGCAATAGGTCCTTCAATGTCAGCAGACCCCATGATTTGAATCAGGACACTGAGTAACATACTGTAATCAGTGTTCAAATCACAGACGGGACCAAGTTACAGCTAACAATGACTAGCAAGGACTAACAATGTATGAACCATTTTTAGTGCCTGCTCACACAGATGTTGCACCAATAAAATTACCAAACCATCGTTGTCGTCTGGAGAACACTAATGTGGGGGGAGCTATTAAGGCAGAAAACAAACCCCTTAAATTTCTTCTTTTTAGTATTTATAGTACACAAGTACATAAGTCTAAACAAATACCAATGACATATATACAGAGTTCTCTGCGAAAATGAATTTTAATGTAATTTGACTTTAAAAATTAAATGTTGTGCAAAATCTTGAACCTGAAGTCCTTGTTTTTCTAGATAGTGAAATGAATGAATATATATACATGAATAAGTGATTTCAGATTAGAAATGAAACGTAATTTCTTGCAACAGAGCACAGTGTTGCTCACCTCCTAATCCTTTCTCAGATCTTTGATTGTTAGGGTGTAGTCACTTTCTTCAGACATGTTGTATGTTACATGATTTCCATCTGTGACCAGTGAACCATTTTATGATTGAAGTGGGATGTTCAGGTGAGCAGGGCAGATCCACTGATGAACCTTTTAAGGCACAGATGCTGTTTGCTTCATCTGAACCCCTTTAAAAGAAGCTTTCATTAGGAAACATTTGGACCTGACAGTTGGAAGGCATTACATCCTTTTTTTGTTTTTTATTTTTTGTATAAATCAATTTACAAGTCATTATTCATTTTTTCTTTGACTATTTCAGCCAACAGTTAGAATTTACTCAGTAAAACACACTGAATGTGTGACATTTCCATTGACAGATAATTGCTATTAACTGTGATAAATTCATACCTGAGATGTACAGGATGAAACCCATGAACACACATCCAGCTTCTGCCAACAACATGGCTGTTGTAGTCTCTGATCTTCTACCTCATTCAAAGAATTAAAATTGTAACCCAACTGGTCAATACACTATCAACAGCTGTCTCCTTGAAGACTTTAATTTGAGGAGTTGACTGTTGTTCAGTAGTAGAGAATCCAGAATCTGTAAATGAACTAATTTTGATGTCAAAGTGCTGGTTTTTCAGGTTTTGATCAGAATTTCTTGTCAAACACTTGCAACACGGAGCTTAGTTCTATTGAGCCAGCAGAGTGTTGGTGTCTCTGTAGTTTTGCTGCAGCAGTAAGACTTTGCATCACTCTCTCTTAGATCATTTATTGTTAGAGTTGGATGACTCTCTTCAGACATGCTGTACGTAACACAATTTCCTTCTTTAAACAGCTCATTGAGAACAAACTTGGAGCCAGCGTAGTGTACAGTGAACCATTTCATGCTTGAAGTGGGATGTTGAGCTGAGCAGGGCAGATCCACTGATGAACCCTTTAAGGCACAGATACTTTTGGCTTGTCCCTGAACCCCTTTAACAGAAGCATTAATTCATAATATTAACATTCTTCTAGTACTAATCACTAAAAATTGATAGTATGAAATATTGTAAATGAAGGACATTATTTGTATAATCTGCAATTTTCTTCAAGTTCTTGCACTTTAACTCCTATAATCAAGTAAAACATTATTTTTTTTATAGATTACAGTTAATAATCTCATATTGTATACATCATGTTTATAGTCATTATATAAGAAGAGATAAACAATAATTCATACCTGAGATGCACAGAATGAAAGCCATAAACACACAGCCAGCTTCTGCCAACAACATGGCTGTTGTAGTCCCTCCGCTTCTAAACATAAAGTTGATTATATTAATTTTTTAATGGCCTTACCACACCTGCTGTGTTCATGAAAGCTCATAAAACATAAAATCTATAAATAAATGGTCAAAATCAACAGCAGTCCTCTTACAGAGTAAAGACTTAAGAGGACAGAATGGACTGTTGGTCATTGTGAGAGTTGCGGGCAGATGCACAGCATGAAACTCTGACACCTAAAATTCACTTCCTTCTTGCTTCTTCCTCTAGTACAGAATCTACCTCACATAGTTCAGTATTTATTTGATGTCATATTCTGAGAAGGAAAATGTTGACTTTAACTTGGGGGTGCCATTATTTTTCTTACTCTGTATCTCATCACAATTATTACTGTTATTTTCAGTTTTTATGGTGTATTGGTTCTTCATGCCAGATATTTTAGTGTTAAACTGCATTATATTTTCATTGAAAAGTTGTAAAAACTACTGAAGTGAGAACAGAGAGATGTGAAGCTGTCTATTGACAGTGATGGTGGTTTCTGTGGTGGAAACTGCAGAAGTTTATGGTAACTTAAAACACTGCAGAGCATGCAGAATATGACAAATAATAGTATAATATGTTGTACATGAAGGACATCTGAAGAAAGCTTGTGAGCATTTTTTTTTAAACTTCCTTTTTGTTTTCTGTCAATCAATCCGCAATTTTCTACAAATTGTTCACACCATAACTCCTAAACTCCATTAAACATGTTATGTGTATTTCTTACAGTTAACAGTAAATGATCATTACATCAGAGAGGATAAACATTTATATGTAAGATGTACGGGGTGAAACCAGTAAAAACACATCCAACTTCTGCCAACAACATGGTTGTTTTAGTCCCTCGCTTCTAATCATTGGACCTTTTTCACAGCAAACACTTTGATTGACAAAGCAGAAAAAGTACAGGTGTAAATAATAACATTAATGTTGGCACCAATACTGGGTCTATAAGTTGATTGTATAACAGTGTTTGTATCTGCTACATCATAACTGCTGACCTTACTGAAGAGTCTAAATTAAGAGCAGGTTTATAGACAAATGACTGAAGCCAGAATGGACTGTTGGTCAGTGTGAGGGCGGCTAGCAGACATGCTGCATGTAGCTCTGATACCAAAAATAAACCTCCTCCCTCATTATAATTCTTAGCAGAGCCACAGATAAACAATTTATGTAGTGCAGCAGTAGTTTAGTTTTTGATGTCATATTTGAACATGGAGAACCTTCATATTTACTTTAAGGTGTCATTGTTTCTCATTTTTAAGTAATGTATCGGCTCATCATGCAACGTGCAACAGTGTAAAGCTGCATCAAGTTATCATAAAAAGGTGTCAAAGTTGTCAGCGTTGGTCAGAGAGGTGTGAGGCTGTCTGTGTTTGTTTCATGGTGGAAAAAAAAACACTTGTGAAGAGGAAGCTGCAGACATAGTTTTTATGTTTTATGTTCAGTAGTTTTTATGTATCATACACTACAGAACATGCAGAGTAGAACATGTTTCCGAGAGCAAAATAAGTTTTACAAAAGCATTTTTACAGTTATAGCTGCAAATCAAACAGAAAGCACAGTAATACAACATGAAACACAACATAGCACACTACTATAAGTATCCTGTTCTCAATGATGCAACATGTCCGTCAACAATCCACAACAAATCTAAAAATCTGCACAAAGCAAGACACCATGTGAAAATGTGGTCCAAATATATACATCATACTTCATCTCATTTAAATGTTCTCTGTGTGTTCCACTGATGAGGGACACATGCCAAAACACATATGTATCACAATAATTGTTCTCTATATTACAAATGTGGTCTTTCTAGCAAATGTGAAAAAGTCTTCAGATACACTCGATCTGCTGTTTCAAAGTGAAGATTTATTAACATCAGACCTGTGGTGTGTCAGATACACCCCAACACTATATGTGTATTGAAGGGTTGTTGAAAATAGTACTGTTCAAGATGAGCAAGGTCACTAAGTGGATCTTGAATCAGTTGTAATCATTGATCACTTTGGGGTCCTGTTGGGTCTAAAGTTGACAACAGCATAAGCAACATCGTCCTGTTCTTTAGACTGGTGTGGCTGGACGTTGGCGTAGAGAGGATGTGTCGGGGTCTTAGAGAAGTAGACTCTGCTACAGTGAAGATCATCCTGCTGTGTTGGTTGGGCTGAGATGTTTTCATTCACAGGACCAGGGTTTAACTGATGAGAAGACAAGACAAATAATATTAGTTTACATTGTGGGGCACTAAACCTCTAATAATTATAAGTAACTGTTGACCTTACAGCCTTAGAAGGATAATTAGTTTGTCCAAAATATATTTTCTTTTACAAATAGTTTTTAGGTCAGAGTAATCTTCATGACATCAATGATAAATGATTAATGAATGAATGAATGAATGAATGATTAATCCATATCAAATGATTTACAAATGGCTGATTTGTGTTGGAAGACTAATGTAGCTGTGTAATGTGGACCGCAGTAGAAGAAATTTTAGCTCTACAGCACATCAATGTTGCAAAATTTGGACCCATAAAACTAATGATACTGTACAATGTAGTTCTGTGTTGTTTTGTGTCACTTGAAGGATCATCCCATCTGAGGGGAAGCAGGACAGATGAAGGTGATGTTTTTCCAATGCAGCAGAATTTAAAATATTCTGTTCTTTGAGAGGGAACCACAAATCCTGCACACGCAGGTAAAAAAATCCTACTTTCTTACTTGAAAGTCTACGAAGATCTAAAGTGTTTTTAATTTATTAAGTAAAAATGACCTACAATGTGAGTTTTAAATCTTAGTGACCTGTCATTAAAGTCAAACTGAAATTTGAATTCTCTCCACTTGTTGTGAAAGGAAATATAAACAATCATGAAACTGCAGATATTGTGCACAATTCTCAATGTTTCACAAGAAGATCAAACTGTTTTTGGACATATTTGTGGAAACAGTGTCTTAGCTTCAGGCCTGTGGGTGGGTGTTTCCCTTTGTAGCAATTGACTGACATTTGAATGATGTCGTTGTAAGGAGACACGCTGTCAGCTTGCTGCTGCTCAACTGACTAGAGCACGTCATACTCTGTATAGCCTCTAATGTTGCTGATAAAGGGAAAAAACATCTTGTATCGGGACGTTTTTTCCCCTTATCAACAAGTTCACATAGTGTTGGTTATGTCCTCTTAGTGATTAAAGACATCTGTCCATTTACAATATTCAGTATTTGGGAGGACCCATCATGCTGTGAAGTTTGTATTTCACTCAGAAACTGGAAACTAGAAAGCTGGACTAACTAGCTTCCACTCAGAAAGTGAGAGCTATGTAAACTAGCTTGTTAATGTTAGCACTGATTCCCACAAAACGTCATTTTTGTTCACGTTATTCAAGTCCTGCTGAGTCATTCTGCACACTCAGTGCTGTGTTTGTCCCACATTATTAAAAGGAGGAGGTCTAGTTAGCATTAGATGTCTCTTTTTCACAGGTCCATATACAGTATGATGATGGAAAATGATCAGACTGTCAAAAGTATAAGTTGAAACTAACAGCAATGGGTCCTTTAATGTCAGCAGCCCCCCATGAATTTAATCAGGACACTGAGTAACGTATTGTAATCAGTATTCAAATCACAAATGGGACCAAGTAACAGCTAACAATGACTAGCAAGGACTAACAATGTATGAACCATTTTTAGTGCCTGCTCACACAGATGTTGCACCAATAAAATTACCAAACCATCGTTGTCAGCTGGAGAACACTGATGTGGGGGGAACTATTAAGGCACAATTGAATCGAATTTCTTCTTTTTGGTATTTACAGTACACAAGTATATAAGTCAAAACAAATACCAAGGACATATATACAGAGTTCTCAGTGAAAATTAATTTTAACGTAATTTTGACTTTAAAAATTAAACGTTGTGCAAAATGTTTTTGAAATTTCTGTTCTTTACCTGCTCCATGTTGACTGTTGCTTCGGTACCTGAAGTCCTTCTTTTCCTAGATAGTGAAACAAATGAATATATATACATGAATAAGTGATTTCAGGTTAGAAATTAAATGTAATTTCTTGCAACAGAGCAGGGTTTTGCTTACCTCCTAATCCACAAGAAGACAAAAAGAGGTGTTATAACTAGGAGAGCAACAACAGCTCGTGAAGCAAATGTGCATTTACTTTCAACAGTAAGAGTCCTTTCACTGGAGTTGAAGTTCTTGTGAGATGTCACAGCACAGGAGTAGTTTCCTGCATGGTGACTGCTGACTGAGTCTAGTACCAGTTTTTTGCTTTTGTTTTGTGACAGGTTCACAGGTTGTTTGTTCAAATACCAAATGTAGGTTGTGTTGTCAGTCAGAGGACAACTAGTCATGCAGGTCAGTGTGACTCTTTGGCCCTCTGCAGAGTCGTTCTTCTTCAGCTGTTTGATTCTCAGGATGTGTTGGTTATTCACACTGTCATGATACTTTACACGACCTGCAAGCTTAATCACCTTTTCAACTTCCTCCTCACCACCTGCCGTTATTTTATACCATAATTTAGACTTGGGCCTCTGGTTGTTAGGATACGAGTAATTACTTGAAATGTTCACTGACGAGCCTTCCAGAGCACAGATCCTCCTCCTGACATAATTCACACTCCAGCAGTTCTTATCCTCAACACCTGAAATAGACAGAACAGACTGAATAGACTTACAGTAGTTTTTAGGTTAAATGTCCGAATGACTATTCATTCAGTTTCCACCATTGTCATTCTTTTGCAATGTCTTTAAATATCTTCATTCAATTATTTTATCCAATTTGGAAAATGTAAAAAGAAAAAAACAGATCAAGCTTTTCTTTTTCCATCAAGATAGAAAAATATAGTGTATACCAGTGTTCAATGTACAGTATATGTTGAATACATGTATATATGTTATAGTATGTATGTTTTCTTTTCTTCATCAGAACTTCAACTTCAGATGCAGTTTTTTTTTCATTTTGGTGAGTTGTCTTTATGGGCCCTTTTGGGTTTTTTAAAATCTCACCAGCACAATCTATTTTTACTCCTTTAATGCATAATGTTTTTTTTTTCATTCTTGTTATTTTTGCAAATAAACTACACATAAAATCTTGAGGTGGACCACAAACCCCATCAAAAAATAAGTCATATATTATAAAATAAATCTTATTTCAGTTTTGAAGGTTTGTGCATTTTTCCGCTGTGAGCATGTGCAGTAAGTTGACAAGAGCACACTCCTCACAGGCGCCTTTGTTCATTCAGAGTCACAAACAGTCTAAGGCAATTTGTAAATTCAGTTAAATTTTCTGTTCTTTACAGTTGAGTGTTGTAGAAAGAAATGGTTTCATCAATTTATAGCTGTAGTCTGATTTGTAGTTTTATGAATAGCTTTATGATGAGAAAATGCTCCTGTTTCCCCTCATTGACTCTTTGATCAGACATGGTCGCACAGGGACATCTAGTGTCCACAAGTTGTGAAAGCAACTTTTTAATATCTGCAAGATCATTATTGCATCACAGAGTAGAGTGACCAACCCTACTTTCCAGAGCAACTTTTGGTTTATTTGCCTATTTGTGACACCCAGAGACCCTCATCAGCATAGTGATTGGGGATTTTTCAGGAAGTGAATCATCATACATACTAAGCCTACTGTAGGCTAAATAGTAAGTCAGGATATTTGTGGTTAGTGTAATAATGTGTATATGTTCATGACACAATCTCTAAAATGAAACGGTTAAGTATTTTTAAATTTCTAATGTGTAATTATTGTGTGATTATTATGTGTTGTCGTTATACAGACTGTGATTTACAGCTTCACAAGCGAGTCATATCAACTCAAACACCAATCAGCAGTTCATGTTGTCTTTAATAAGACACACTGGTTACCAGCAGATCACCTCCATCACTGACTAAATCATAAGTCAGATAATGGATTAATAACACTACAAAAAAAAAATGAAAATGAGGTTTAATTGACACCTCTGAAATATATTTCATGTTGCCCAATAAGCTTACAAACTAAAGACAAATGTGCCATCCTATAATATAACAGTAATAACAGACTGTAAGTTTGTTTATACTCACAGACTTCAAATGCGTCTGTCCATCACTGAGTCACTGAGTCACTTACAGTTACACCATTGTTTTTTGAAATAAAGCATTTCTGTGTTCATGGTAAATAAAACAAAAGCAATATAACAAATAAATGTATGAATACAAACTTTACACACATGAAACACACTGTATTAGGGTCATTTACACTTAGCATTAATGAGTAACTTGACAGTTACTGTATTAAAACTATATTTTAGGTTGTGGGTAAGTGAAATGACATATAAAACATATAAAAAATAATCTTAACTCTACCCTTCTTACACCAGCACCATATAGTCTACACCTAAAATCTGGTGCAATGTATTTAAGTATTTTTAATATTTTTTTTATGTGTACAGCACATTGAGTTACAACTACTGCATGAAAAGTGCAATACAAATAAATAAAGTTAAAGCAATGTTCATGTCTGATGGTAACCAGGCGACGTACAAGTTAAAATCCCTCTAGCGTTTCATACCCGGTCCAGTCATATACCAGGTTTTGACCTAGTCTTGTGAACTTATGCATACAGGACCAGTGTGTATTGACTTTGGTATAAGAGCAGCAAACGTATTTCATAATGCTGGAGACTACATCTCAGAAGCACTACATCAAATGAACATATAGGAGTGCTACTGGGTATCCGAGTTATCAGAATATATGTGGTCGGAAGGGAATCTGTAGAGGTTGTTTTTTTTGCTTTTTCCACAGAATAAGAAGAAATAAAGGCTTTGTGCTTACACAAAGTTTAAGTTTTTTAAAAAATAGGTCAGTAAAATTGTCAGCATACAAAATAAAAACAAAGTGGATTTTTTGCAGTTTTAGAGATATTGAATGTTGTGCTTCAGCTTATGTTTTAAACTCCCAGAATACAAAGTCTATAGTTTAAAGTTAATAGTACATGTGACAAGTCTCTTTGTCTTTCTGTCAGGTGTGTGGAGGAGATCCTCAAAGCAGACCCAGGCCAGCTCCAGGCTGAGGATTCTGTATATGGTGGGACGCCTCTCCACTGGGCCAAAACTGCTGAGGTGAGGAACATCAAGTGTTTTGTAGTTAGAATTAGTAGCCTGACTCTAGAGAAACCAAAGTGTTGAAGCTTTGATAGGAGAATAATGGATCTATGACCTTTGATGACCTCTGTGAGCAAGCAGCCCAAGTTTGAACAACATTTACAAAACTAATTTCATCCTGTATGAGTTTATGTCAATGCTTCCAATCAGAAATGCTGGCCTGTCATTGAGGCGTCCCACACCGAGACATGCAAGTTAGGCTTTAGGAAGAAGGAACAGGAGAAGTCCTGTTGTTCTGTTCATTTAATAAAGTCTTCCTCTCTTTGTGCCAGATGTGTCGTTTGCTGCTGGAGCATGGCTGTATGGTGAACTATCTCAGTAAGACCGGGGAGAGCGCCCTCCACATTCTGACCAAGAAGGGCCGCTTTGAGGCAGCCATGGTGTTACTCACCCACGGAGCCAACGCCAACCTGAAGGGACAAGACGGGAACACAGCTCTGCACCTCGCTATGAAGGTGAGTGTACGAGATATTACGCCTGCCTTGTTCTTATCTTCCAGGTGAAAACAATAATGTAACTGATAATCAAAGTGTTCATGAAAGGGAGGAGAAATGTCAAGGAGTGATTTTGCTAAGTGGTGGCAACACAGTATCGGTATGAGGGGAAAACACTAAGAGCTACGACTCAGATTACAGGTGATTTATCCTAAAAATCCCAAACAAGAGGGAAATCAGGCTGCACCGTTTTTTTTTTTAAATAATAATAATGCACCACTTGTGTGACACTGTGCTCATTAATTAGATGGACCACATGGAGTTGATCAAAGCTCTGATTGTATTTGGTGCTGATGTGGAGATCCACAACGACTTGGGAGAAACATCTGGACTGATCGCTGCACGCACCAGCAAAGGTAAGAGAGACAGGATGGATGGAAAGAGAGATATAAACTGTAAGGTATACAGAAGTTGAATCAGGAAAACAAGGAACAGAGTAGGAATTCTGAGTTAGGACAGTGAAAAGCTGTGTTATATTTATAGAACTTAATGTGACTGACCTAACATGCCTGTTTGTTCTAGTTTAATCAGATTATAACATGTTAACCCATAGTCTCATTTAACAGCATGTTTTCCAATGTAGATGGTAAAGCCGATGCATGAAAATGGTTGTTATGATAAAATGAAACAATCTTTAGTGCCTTGTCTCTAAATATAAAGACCAGTTGTACCGCTCTTGCTACTAATTCATTGTTTTGTGACTGTTTAGAAGCAGCATGGTTACAAAGCTTGCAGCATTTCTTTTTAAAGGTGCATCATGCAACTTTACCATGGATGATGTAAAAACACCACACACTCTATTGTACATTTGCAGCATATGTATAGAGCTTTGATTTGATCATTTCCAGCTACTCAGTGATTTCAGAGCTCGCTCTCTGATGTGTAAGGGGATTTTGTGGAACCAAAACTTCTCAGTTGATGTAGCTCCAGTCTCCTTCTCCATCTGCACATGTTTTACCTGTTCAACAGCAGAGGGCAGCACTTACAAAACATTTCAGTTGCAAAAGCTGAAAACATTTGCTCTTACATCAGTGCCACGATCAAGATATTTGTATCAGGCCTTCAGTACATATTTCTGATTTCTGCTCGCGTAAGAACAGCATCCCAAATGTACTATTTATTACATGACTGTTGTATTGGATTACATTTTAGTGCACTGAGTGTTTTCTAATAAATTCAGTGTATTATGAGCATAGAATATAAGGATATAAAGCAAAAAGTAAAGGCCTAAAGTTGTGGATGTGGAAAGTCAGAAAACTGTTGAGCTGTTCTTGATATGTTGACTTTTTAGTCCAAAAAAAAAAATTTCAACCTCCTCGGCAACATTTAATGTCTACCATAGCAACATTTACATTGCCATGCAAAAGGCAATTTGACATTTCAGTGATTTCTAATAAAAGTCTGTGCATTGTTTCTACTGGATCTGTCTGCCTATTGAAACAAGATGATTATATGAGCATATTTGTTGTTTTCACATGGAGACAAATGTGTATGAAACCGCATACTCGATGCTCTGAAGCAGAAAAGATGGTAAATGGAGTTTGCTGTCATTTATTGATTTTTGTAAATGCATGATAATTGCTAACATCCTGCTTACATTCTTGCTTTCTCTCTCTGTCTCTTATCTATCACCCTCTATCTCTTCTCCTCTGCTTTTTGTGGTGTTTGTGCATGTCTAACTCCATTTGCGTGCATGTGTGTGTGTTTTTTTCATTAAAACGAAAGGTCCGAATAGAAAGATACTGCTGGACATGCTGTGTAGTGTAGGGGTCCAGCGGTGCCTCCCCCCCTCCCCTGCCAGTCCTCCCCCCATCTCCAACAAGGCCCCACCTCCAGGCATAGGTAACACCAACGTCCCATCCTCTGCCTCCCCTTCACTGCACTCTGTTTGAATGTTTCTCTCATCTACAGAATATGTCTCTGTTTGAGCTTTTTTACATTTTCTATAACTTTTTACATTTTTTAGTTTGCTGATTAGTGAAAAAAATGTTGTGTGCAACTTTCGAATAATCCTTAATCCTTAAAATACCAAATAACAAAAAGAAGGAATGTGTGGAAAGTATTTAACAGAAAGAGGTTATTTTTTCAGTGCTAGATTTGAATTATGACTTGAGTACACAAGTGACCCAACAAGATCTGAATTTTCTGAGAAATCTGAGCTGAGGAATGTGACAGTATGAGAGTGAGAAGCTCCTGTAAATTAAATAAGATAAAGCAAGTATCCTTACATGAAAGCAACATGCACGCATATCTACTTGACATTCTTGGTATAACTCCCCTGTGGCTTGTAGAAAACCCAGTGACCCCTTTCCTTTTCCATCCTTTGTACATGAATTTGATCAATACTGTTGCCATGTGTTGGTCCCACACCAATAGCTGTTATGATTGGCTCACAGGGTTTGAGGACATCATGTTCGTGGGGGCTGCAGTCACTGCAATGAGCAGAGGCACATCTGAAGTGGACGGGCCCAAAATGGGGAAAAGGAAGTGAGTATGTTTGTAATTCCACAGTTCCCCGTCTGTTTTTCATGGTTAAAGCAAGACTATGTAACTTCTGCTGAGCAGCAGCAACAGCAGCCTCTGCTGCCACAAGTGGTAGTTAATACTGAACTATTGATACCGAACTATTGTAACATGAGGGAACACTATTTGAAGGGGAACAGACTTCAACACTTGCTGTATCTAGACTGCAAGTGTGGCATGAGCAGCACATTTAGCAGAGCAGCAGCAGCAGTGAGTGCTCCGTCTGTGTGTCTACACAGAACGTCTCCAGTGCAGACACACAGACGGAGCACTCGCTGCTACACTTGCGGTCTAGACACGGGGTTACTGTTGTGACATCCCTCGCTGTGCCTCTGGCTGATCTTATTTCTATGATTGTCTGAACCCACAGCAGCTGTGTGCTAAAATGTAGCTACTAACAGCTAGCGTTATACTGACCGACTTATGTTGCGATCCACATCATCTTCACACACCACGGAAAATACAGTCTGGTGGCCGCTAGTATGTAACTTAATACATATAAGGGCTCATCAGGCACACCAGCTGTCGCTTATTAGCTGAACACCCACCTGCCAATACTCATAGAACTGGAGTTACATCCAGGTAACTACTATTTCTTGTGGGGGATCGTACCCGCTCAACCCAAGTTACATAGTGCAAGAACAGGTGTTCAGGGAGCGGAGTGGGAATGAAAGAGGCGCCATTCTCTCTATTACAAGTCAGTGTACCATCAAAATGATTATGAGGCTGTTATTTTAAGGTAAATAGTTGTATAATGTTGCTTTAAAGTAAAGTTTGTCACATATTTTTTCCATGAATTCTGCGCATCTGGCTATGTGGTAGCAAAAGGATAATGAATAATAATAACAAAGTTGTTTTTTTTTTTAAATATATTATTATTACTTTAACGTGAAAACATGTTATTTGTATGTTTTTCTGTCTTAGATGAGACAAAAAGTTCTAGTGTAAAAAAAGTGATATCTCCTCTCCTCTGCAGGATGGAAAGACTGCTGTGTCTGGATGGTGGAGGTATAAAAGGCCTGGTGCTGATCCAGATGCTGATCGCTCTGGAGAGAGAGGCCGGTCGGCCCACCAGAGAGCTCTTCGACTGGGTGGCTGGCACGAGCACTGGAGGGATTCTGGCCCTCGCTATAATCCACGGTGAGTGTGTTTTTCTTTCTGCTTCCAAGAGTTTTCATACCATAGCATCAAAACAATAATGGCGTCTCTTCAATGTGTAGGAAAGTCCATGGAGTACCTTCGCTGCCTGTACTTCAGGATGAAAGAGCAGGTGTTCAAAGGGTCACGACCCTATGAATCAGCACCACTGGAGGATTTCCTGAAGAAAGAATTTGGAGAGAACACCAAGATGACAGACGTCCAATACCCCAGGTAACTGTTCATGTCAAACTTATTGAAGTCCTTTCATCCTAGAAGAAATATGTTTTTGTCGTTGTTACTTCACTTGAATGTTTGAGCTTCACTTAACAGAACGATGTATGTGCAGAGTTTGACACTAGAAGACTGTTTTCACATTCAACTGCTGAAGCTGGAAAGCTTCTGTGTTAATTGAAAAGTTGTGTACGTATGAGCATAATTTGTGACATCACAACTATTTAGTTAATTCTGGTCCAGTATGAAACTTACACAAGTGTGATGAGGAGATTTGAAACCTTCAGTGCACATACAGTGAGAATGGACTTTTCAGTGAAGTAGGAGACATCTTGAAATAAAAAATATTTGCATATTCATAGAGTCTGGATTTTTCAGTGAGGTAGAAAGAGTAGATGTCATTTTAAGAATTTCTAACCATATCAGACACATTTTTATGTCTTAAAACAAGTTTGAAGGGGATTTTAGGGTTAAATGTGTCCACTAGGCAATAGGCAGAAAAGTGTAAAAAGGCACTAGAGACACTAGACATTTCACTAAAAGCTAAAAATGTCAACCTCATAGTGGCGCTGGAGGAAAAGTCAGGCGATCACCAGAGTCAGTAGGATGCGTCCTCTGGGGACAATGGAGATCTGTTCAAAATGTCATGCCAATCTGTTCAGTAGTTATTGAGATATTTCATTCTGGACCAAAGTGGAGAGAAAGAAAGAATGACTGACAGACCTCACCATCCCTTGAACAATGCTGCTAGCATGGCTAAAAACTAGTAGTAGAGGATCCAGAATCTGTAAATGAGCAAATTTTGGTGTCAAAATGCTGGTTTTTCAGGTTTAGATCAGAATGTCTTGTCAAACACTTTTATGATGAACAAAAGCTGAGATATCTGACAAAAATTCACCCTTTTATGTTAAACTCACATTTACTCTATTATCTTTTCACTCATACATTTGTTCTTGTACAGGGTGATGGTGACCAGTGTTCTGGCTGACAGACATCCAGGAGAACTGCACATCTTCAGGAACTATGACCCTCCCTCCGTCCACAGAGAGCCCCCGTATGCCACCACGGCCACGTTCCAGCCTCTCACTGTCCCACAAGGTACTAGACCTACTGCACTAGTGCTCAAATGTTTTATGAATGGTGGGTGGTGGTGTGTGTTGCTGTCTGCCACAGTTTCCCTCATGTTGCCACCAGATGGTGACACAAGTATTTTCTAACTCTACACATGGTGGTAAATTATACTCAGTTCATTCAGGATTATATATTTATTTAGAAAACAAAGCCTGAGAAGTCCATTTGTGTTGTGTTGTTTGAGTGGCAACCATGTTGTTGTTACAGGATGGGAGGATGAGGATGTGTTGATAGTGGAGCCAGCCAGAAAGCGTAGGAAGGTGACAGCTGAAGGTGTGTTTGTGAGTGAAAAACAAAGGAACAGGTTCACAAAGAACTTAACTTGGTCAGTCACAAAATTACCTCACAAATTCCCATTTGTTCACGTATAAATATTATCCAGAAAACATGCTTTTGAATACTTTAAATAGCAAAGCAGCAAAAAACATGTTTCAGCCCCACACCCTTTTCAACATGGATGAATGTGTTCACTTCTTCACTGTTTAAAACTCGGTTATTGATACACAGTGACATTTTGGCACATTTCACTTTGTACTTAAGTTTGCACCCAGAATGATAAACTAGTCGATTAGATTGATTGTTTCATGACTTTTTAAAATCTTTACATCAGAACAACTTGTGTGGCGAGCTGCCCGCTCCAGTGGTGCTGCCCCCAGCTACTTCCGACCGATGGGCCGCTTTCTGGACGGAGGGCTATTGGCCAACAACCCGACACTAGACGCCATGTCAGAAATCCATCAGTACAACAAAGCCTTAAAAGCAGAGGTAGGTAACCTAACACCTTAATTATCTAGTCCACCTTTGATCGTCTGTTAACTGCACGTTTAAACATGAATTTTTAAAAAAATCAAATAATCTATCATCTCTCTTTTTAACTCTTCTCTCTCAGGGCCATGGGACGGAGGTCAAGAAGCTGGGTATAGTGGTCTCCCTTGGAACTGGTAAGCCACACAGTTGTGTCTGCAATGGCAAATAATGTAATTCACACTAACTTTTCTACATGCAAAACCAATGGTCACTTAGCTTAGTTTATGTCTTACCCCATCTTCACTATTCAACATGAGTCTATTAAAGTATAAGGCTGGTGGTTTTCTATATTTTTATTATTGTAAACAAATCTAATGTGCAGAGTCAAACCAACAACGAACCTATCCTACTTACAAGTATTGTCTGTGTATCCAAAGCCTAATATATCATATTCCTCTGTGACATAGACCTCTGTTGTTCTCCAAAAACTATTAAAAACATGTCAATGAGCCACACCGCTGTGAGTGACATGTTCCTTCCCCCCGAAGGCAATAGTTACTGTAGTTTGTTTAGAAATGGCTCCAAAGATTAATAACAGCAGTAACATTTTCAGTCTCAGGAGAGACGTTCCTTGTAATGCAGGTCCTACTGAGCGTGATGCGTGCTAATGCATTGTGCTAAGGTGCCTCTGTTTACAGTGCTTCACCAGCTTGTTGTGCTAGATGTCACAACCTCTTGACTTTGTAAATTTCAGTGCAAAGTCAAGAGATGATGACACGTCAAGATGAAAGGTCAATATGAAGTGTTCTTAATGACAACAGGGGAGCTCAGAGGAATACGATATATCAGGCTTTGGATAAACTCACATTACTTGTAAGTAGGATCAGTTCATTGTTGGTTTGGCTCTGCACATGAGATTTGTTGACAATAAGAAAACTATTGATTATTATTATTATTGCATAGATTAAAGGATGTTTTCAATTGCTGTTGGGGGGGAAAGGAAGAAACAAACTGAACTAAACAAAAAACATTTACACAACTCACAGTGAGTAACTAAATTTAGAAACTCCTCCTGCTCCTCCAGCTGTACAGTATCTGTGCTCCTGTGTGTCTCCAGGTAAACCTCCTCAGGTGGTGGTGAGCTCTGTGGATGTTTTCCGGCCTTCTAACCCTCTGGAGCTGGCCAAGAGTTTTGTAGGAGCCAAAGAGCTGGGCAAGATGCTGGTGGACTGTGTGAGTATAGTTTGAGCACCTGCTTTTAAATGTACCTTGTTCCTTGTGTAAATCAATGAGTGCTGGATGCTCATCATCCACAGCTGAAACTATTATGTTTTTTCATATTAATTCATCCTGCCAGAGTTGTGTTCTCCACTTTTTGTGAAGCCTTTTAATATTCCTGATATTTTGGACATGACAACCAGTATCAATAACATTTCAGAAAGTGTCTCTAATTCTAATATTTCCTCTCTCTCTGACTGGACAGTGTACAGATTCTGATGGCTGTGCAGTTGACAGAGCAAGAGCCTGGTGTGAAATGATCGACACCATCTACCACAGGTCAGCTGACCATAAATCTGCAGCACTTCAGTTTTTTATTTACTGCTGTCTCTGCTCTCTGTTTTAACTCCAGCTGGCAAAGAGTAAATGATTATCTGCTATGTTCCTGGCCTAAACTAGACATCACTGCAGCTCTATAACATCATAGACAGTATTACTTTACCAACCAACACCATCTGGCTTGAAGCTCAGCTTGAGTGACCCACATCGTTACAGCCTGAGATGCATGTTGATCAAGTTTGTTTCTGTTTGTGTTTGTCAAATGGGCATTTATAGTATTCATGGTTGGTCTATTATCTCTAATGTACTTTAAAACTATTTATTTATTGTCTTTTGTACAGATTGAGCCCCCAGCTGTCTCAAGAGGTGATGTTGGATGAAGTGAGTGACGCAGTCCTGGTGGACATGCTGTGGGAAACCCAAATGTACCTTTATGAGAAGAGAGAAGTCTTCCAATCCCTGGCAAAAGTGCTAATGGACAACTGAAAGCACAAGAAAATCATGAGGAAAGGCTATGAAGATGGGGCTATAAGAGCAGAAAGGAATGTGAAAGCAAAATGGAGAAAAGGAGAGCAAAGGAGAGTCTTTTGAGTGGAGTCAAAGACAAGAGTGATTGGATGACGCACAAAGATTAGTGAGACATGTGTTCGAATCGAAACTATGATGTCTGTGCCGGTGTGCTCTTTCTCTAAGACAAACCCCTTGAGCCGATGTGACCACAGTGACTTTCATATTTACACTCAAATGTCAGTACACGATAGCAAATGTATAAAACATGGCAGAGACTGAAATCTAACAGGAAAACAACTGACAGGATGTCGCCTATTGGAAGACAAGTTATGTAGCATCTTATGACCTTATCACTGACCTTATCAAGTTTAATGTGTTTGTATATAAACCACTGATATAGAGTGTGGAGTTTCCCTCCTTTGGTATGTGAATACAGGGGAACTGTAGGAGGAAGTGGTTCCAACTAAATCATACTAAGATCAGTATACACTGTGACTGTGATAGTGTCAGTTTATTGTCACCCTCTCCCTCTCCATATTGTTGCTTGAGAAGATTTTGAATCCAGTTCTCATTGGTTATGATAAAACCATAACGCCCTTCGTCATCCTTCATTTTGTTGTTCCTCTTTTTTTTTTTTTTTACCCAAGTAGCTGCAAAGACAATGTACAGACATATTACTTAAGGCCATATCAGGAGGACCCTACAGTAGCGCAACAAATCTGCAATATACTGTAACACAGCTTGGATGATGGTGATGATGAACCAGATCTGCCTTATGTGTCTGGGGCCCAAATTTGTACTGTTTTCTTTCATTCACATCACACTGTCATGCCTTTTTATAGGTTATTTAGACTTTAAACATAACCTCACTCCCATTGCTAACTTGCTTGCACACTGTACACTTGTTATAACCTTTCATAAAGGTATCTTGAACAAATATTTAACATGTACAACTGGAATTATACACTTGAATTATAAACTTACTTGAAAGACAAAGAAACAATACTGCACTGGTGTTTGTACAACCTAAACTAGAAGTAACAAATTATTTACATATGTCTTTTTTTGTATATGGATTAATTACCAAAGTGTATACTGGTATGGTAATAAAATATATTAATATGGACTTCAGTTGTGTCCATGACTGTTTTGTTTCTTTGTTGTGCACTTGATTTTCAGCCGACATGTTATTTAACTCAGCACGGGTAAGATTAGATCCCTATTTTATGAATTAAATGCTGTGTGACCATTGAACAATTCAGAGCATCAGTTAAAGTAAGTCAACTTTATTTAAAGGTACAATCTATAGTAAAGAAAAGGGTCATCCCACCATCAAAACTCAAAACATACAATTGCATTTAACTTTTGCATTCAACTTAGTTGAAAGACCCTTTAAGAAAAGCATTAAAGACAACAACTGCTAAAAAGCTTTAATTATTCTCTGATGCTTTGTAAGAGAAAGTAAAACCATTTTTTAATTGTAATGTCACATTGTGTTAAACAAAGAAATTCTGATTCATTTTCATCTTTAATGGAAACCTGTAATTATGAATTATTAACCATTTCATGGTTAGTCCAATATCCTTTTTTATAATCACGTGTTTTAGCAATTATACAATAGTACTTTGATCAAAATGTTGCGAGACATTAACATTACCTTTCAATCAATAATGTGACCATTTCAAAATTTCTGCTATCACCATGGCAACTGCTGTAATGTTATGTCCGAAAAATATATACCTTTAGCTGCTCTTAACGAAACAAACAAACAAGAGAACACAAAACAAAAACTGACATACAAAATATGACCACTAAAGCTAATGTTAGTTAAGTTTGCTAATTAGCATGACTCATTGGCAACAAAGGTATCAACGCAGACAAATAATGTTGGATGAGTTTTTTTTCATGAGCCATACATTATCATATTAAATACAGCAAAAGTTACCCATATAAGTTTTAACACAAACTAATAGCACAAGTAAGTTAAAGTAATTTTACAGGAAAAAGTAGCTAATTTGCTTTAGCAACACAAAGAAGGCTGTAGCTTTTCAGTGTGTTGGTTTTACCTAGCATAGCTACTGCTAGCTAGCATATTTATATGAAATAGCTTACCGTGAGTCATTTAATACAATGGCTCTCCAATAATGGCTACCAGTGAATCTTGCTCTTCAAATTTTTCCATTTTGTGAATAAATATAAAAGGCAAGAGAGGCAAAAATTTTTGATTTTTGTTGTCAGTGTCAGAGATGTGTTTTTTGGTAATTTTCAAGATATTTACCAGGTATGATTGTGTCCTACTGGACTGCACTGACTGAAATATTTTCATAACTTTACAAAACTGTGTCCTTATTATGTTTTACAGAAGTGGTTAAAGGATTTTTTTTCTGTGTATTGAAGAGCATTAGGTAGTCCAACTCTTGTATGTTGACACTATGAAAGTCTGCTCAACATTTCATGGCAATAGTGAAATTACTGTATTGAGTTAAAATGGTTTAACAGGATGGCTTGTAAAAGGTCCTTGTTTCTATGGATGTCCATCACTGCCAGTGTGCTCCTGAGGTGCTCGCTCATGTAAGACCAAAAACATATCCCTTTGTACATCATGAAGGAAGGTTACATTCATTCTCTTGAAGTTTTTGTTTGCTGTGTAATTTTAGGGATCCACCATCTGGCCATTTACCTGAAAAAAAAGAAAAAAGAAAAGAATAAGTGTAATGTGGGTTCATTATGTTTCAAAATAGGCTATTTATAAATAAACAAGAAAAGCGATTTTTCTCAGTTGATGCAGTCTCGTCATACGTCTCACAATCTTTAACTACATTCTAGTAACCTTTCAAGCAAGTTTCATGAAAATCTGATCATTGGTGTGTTCAGTGATCATCAATGTAGACTTTAAACACCACAGTGAAAGAACCTAACCCACAAGTTTTATCAAAACAGTACCAGTGGAGTCTGAGATATCATATAGTCCAACCTGTAATAAGCTACATAATTCTTATTTCCCTCAAATATAATCAGTTGTAATGAAGAGATGCTTACTCAGAGGTTGTGTTGGATCTAAAGTGGACAACAGCATAGAGGACATGCGTCTGTTCTTGGGGCTGATGTGGCTGGACGGTGGTGTAGAGCGGATCTGTCTGTTTCTTAGAGAAGTTAATACTGCTGTAGTGAAGGTCATCCTGCTCTGTTGCTTGAGCTGAGATGTCTTCATACACAGGACCAGGGTTTAGCTGATAAAGAAACAAAATATATAATACTACACTATGTTGTATTTAAAGTTTTGGCTGATCCTCCATAACAAAGAAATATGCAACAATTCCGAGTAGAGCACAACTGATAATGGTTTTGGAAGGTATATTAAATGATTGTAATAACAGACGTTTGGTATCTATATGTTACAGTTTCATGAATAACAATAAAAATATTTTTCCCCATTTAGGGTTTCTCCAAGAGAATTATCAACACTGAAAATAATGATAAAACAGTTTTTACCTGCTCCATATTGTCTGATGTTTCAAGTCTAGGAGAACGGCTGGAGGACCTCTTTCTCCTGCTTAGTGAAATGAGTGAATATAAAAATGAATAGATGATGTCAGGTTAGTGTGTAAATGTCATGACTCTGAAACAAAGCTCAGTGTTTCTCACCTAATCCAGAAGAAGACAGTAAGTGGTATTATAACCAAGAGAGCAGCAACAACTCCAACAGTTGCAGGAGTTGTTGCCGTAACAACTTCAACAGTTGCAGGAATTGTTGCTGTAACAACTCCAACTGCTGCTATTGATGTTCCTGTGATACTTTGGACAGTGAGAGTCTTTTCACCAGAGTTGATGTTTTGGTGGGTTTTGACAGCACATGAGTAGTTTCCTGCATGCTGAATGCTGACTGAGTCTAGAACCAGGTGTTTGTTTTGGCTCTCTGGCACCATCAGAGGTCGACTGTTCAAGTACCAAATGTAGTTTGTGTTGTCAGTCAGAGGACAGCTGGTACTGCAGGTCAGTGTGACTCTCTGGCCCTCTGTCACCACAGCAGGATGCAACTTAACTTCCAAGTCTGAAAGATTATTAGATTAGTCAGTAAATGTAAAAGAGACGTATCATCTCAAAAGTCCTCATACCTGAATTACAAACTAGATTTGTCACTGTCCTTCAAAACAACTCAGATGACATGATGATAAAAAAAACAACTCATATACAGTAAGTGTTTTCTAATCTGCCACTCCAATGTTTAAGGTACAGACAGGTTTAGGTAACTAAAACTACTGTACTAGTTAAAATCACCATCATGGTTAAAAAAAATGCTTTGTAGAAGATGAGACATGAAGCACAGACTCCTGTGTCAGAGTCACAGCCTTTGTAGGCTCATCCATCCATTCTGATCTCCTCTCTAACTATGGTGGCTGAGAGAGCTCAATGCACTGCAACTTTGAAATTTGAAACTGAAACAAACATTGTTAGCTCATTTTTGAACACTAAAAAGCAAATCCTGACAGTTTTTCATGTCCCCCAGACACTTCTTCATTTCAGTAACTTCCCTTTTATCTGCTTGTGTTTCCTGTATTTGAAGCACATTTCTTTATACTGTGTGCCAAAGTGGTGAAAATGTTTTCTTCATTTGCCTGTTTACATGCATTTTTTTGAAGTTGCAGCATGTTGAACTCTCTCTCTCTCCTACACTGTTTTAGTGGAGATACAACTTCTACAATGATTTGACACATTTAAATATGCATGATGTTTTAATTAGACCATTGAGGCAGTAGACAGAATACAGGCTCCTAATTTAGCCAAAGTTGTGAAATTAAGATTGATCTGTTAAAGTTCTTAAAACTGTGAATAATTGGACCATGGCTTCACTGTGAATGATTTATTGTGTGATATCTAAGAAATCACTGGTCTCATTTTGACAAAACACAGATGAATCTTTACACTTTGTTGTTATGAATTTCAGGTGGTGCACAACCCTGCATACAGCTTATTGTGTGCACTTAATTTAGCTACAGTTACGTTTTGACTGTCTACTCTTTTGTTAGTGTTATCATATTAAACATGAACCAGCCTTTAGTCTTCTTGTAGGCATTAAAGAATAAAGTCTTCTGACTGCTGTTAGTACATGGTGAGAGAGCAGCACAGTCTCTATTGAAAAGTATACAGACAGGAATTACCTGAGACAATCAGAGTCACTCCAGGTGTATCACCCTTCCGTACTTCATCATCTTTTAGGAGTCTGAATATGTATTCTGCTGAGTCAGTCTTCTTCAGGTTTTTGATTCTCAGGATGTGCTGGTTGTTCATGTCAAGATACCGCATGCGAACTGCATCTTCAGTCAGCTTCACAGCTTCCTCCTCACCATTTCTCTTTATTTTATACCAAACTTTAGACTCAGGCTGCTGGTTGTCAGGATACAAATATTCACTTGATATGTCCACTGAAGAGCCTTCCAGGGCGCAGATTCTCCTTCTGATATAATTTACACTCCAGCAGTTCTCATCATCAACACCTGAAATATAGATTAAAGACTTAAAATAGGGTCACTCTAAATAACTGCTAAAGTAGCCTTGCCTAATACTTAAAAAAAAAATCTGTGGGAGAAGTTCAGGTGTTTTTTATAAATTATGTTTTCTGCAAATCAGGAAATATCACACAATGTGAAAGCAGCTAAAACGCCTCTTTAATGCTTTATATGGCTCCTTTACAAAAAATGTGAAACATTGTTTGGATTTATACTGAAGCTTGCATTTAATTTTTCTTTATGGTACAATCTCTAAAATGAAATGGTTAAGTATTTTCAAATTTCTAATGTGTAATTATTGTGTAATTATTATGTGTTGTCGTTATACAGACTGTGATTTACAGCTTCACAAGTGAGTCATATCACCTCAAACACAAATCAGCAGTTCATGTTGTCTTTAATAAGACACACTGGTTACCAGCAGATCACCTCCATCACTGACTAAATCATAAGTCAGATAATGGATTAATAACACTACAAAGAAAATGAAAATGAGGTTGAATCGACACCTCTGAAATATATTTCATGTTGCCCAATAAACATACAAACTAAAGACAAATGTACCATCCTATAATATAACAGTAATAACAGACTGTAAGTTGGTTTATACTCACAGACTTCAGCAGAGTGCAGATCCTCGTGGTCTTTGACAGCACAGGAGAAGATATCAGCAGAGGAGCTGGGAACTGAAAGCTGCTGTTTCTTCTCAAACATTAAGAGTCTGTTCTTGTACCATCTATAGGCAGTTTGGATGTCAGTCAGTGGACAGTTGGTGTTACAGGTCAGTCTAACATGATTCACCTCTGCAGGAGTCCTTTGTAGACTTACTTCTGTTAGGAGATGTTAAAAACATTTTTCAACAGTTTATGTGTGTCATGTTGAATTAAATAAAAATAATATATTGATCACAAAAGTATTAAAGTGTGGTTAGTGCAGAAAAGAAGAATGTGTAGAACTGTAGTAAACATGTTAGTAACAGTAAAAATTAGAAAATAAAGAAGGCAAAGATATGACATGAAAATATTGATATGAAAATAAATGGTTCATGGTCAATTAGATGTCTGTTCTTAAAATATTGTTTTAAAGGTGTTCTAGGTGTGGGGGTGGGAGTGGTGTTTGTGTAAATGTTTGTGGATGTTTGGAGAAAGTTAACCTCTGGGATATGTGATGGAGCAGGACTCATCCACTGATGTCTGCTTTTTAGAACACATTCTTCCTTTAGCGTAGGTCACAGTAAAGCTGGTCGATGTGACAGAATCTGAACAAAAACAAATGGCCTTTCTTGATTTAACTGGTAAACACTTAGTTACAGTATTTCATAGGCTTTATAATTTAAGGCAAAGCTTAAATAGTAAAAATATTCTTGAAAGTGTTTAACTTGAAGTTTTGTAACATGAAAAGGAGCCAAATGTTGTCACTCACCCACTGAGACTTCAGGAGCTCTGAGATGCTTGTAGTCTTTGATAGCACAGGAGTATCTGACTGCTTCCTCACTGCTGACCAGCTGTTGGTACCAGGGAGACCAGTCCTGATAGAGAAATGTTCTGTTCTTGTACCAGATGTAGGCTGCAGGGTTTTCAGTCAGAGGACAACTGGTTTTGCATATCAGTGATACTGTCTGTCCCTCTGTGGCAGGAATCACCTTCACCTGCAGGTCTGAGATGATGATGAATAATGTCAGAATTCATATTCTGATTTCATTCTTAAAGTAATACATTAGTGAAAACTACTGTACCTGCAACACGGAGGAAGAATTCACTTTGCCTGCAGTCTTGTGGGTTTTCTGCATTGTCACTACAGCAGTAAACCTTTGCATCACTCTTTCTTAGATCATTTATTGTTAGAGTTGGATGACTCTCTTCAGACATGTTGTATGTTACACGATTTCCATCTGGAAACAGCTCTTTGAGAACAGACTTGGAGCCATCCCAGTGTGCAGTGAACCATTTACTGCTTGAAGTGGGATGTTGAGCTGAGCAGGGCAGATCCACTGATGAACCTTTTAAGGCACAGATACTTTTGGCTTGTCCCTGAACCCCTTTAACAGAAGCATTGATTCATAATTATAACATTCTTCTAGTACTAATCACTAAATATTGATAGTATGAAATATTGTACATTAAGGACATTTGATGTATAATCTGCAATTTTCTTCAAGTTGTGCACATTTTAACTCCTATAATCAAGTAAAACATTATTTTCTTTACAGATTACAGTTAATAATCTCATATTGTATATATCGAGAAAAGAAGAGATAAACAATAATTCATACCTGAGATGCACAGAATGAAAGCCATAAACACACAGCCAGCTTCTGCCAACAACATGGCTGTTGTAGTCCCTCCGCTTCAAAACACAAAGTTGATTATATTATTTTTTTAATGGCCTTACCACACCTGCTGTGTTTATGAAAGCTCATTAAACATCAAATCTATAAATAAATGGTCAAAATCAACAGCAGTCCTCTTAGAGTAAAGACTTAAGAGGACAGAATGGACTGTTGGTCATTGTGAGAGTTGCGGGCAGATGCACAGCATGAAGCTCTGACACCTAAAATTCACTTCCTTCCTCATTGTTATTCTTAGTCAAACCTGTATTAGAGAATCTACCTTACATAGTTCAGTATTTATTTGATGTCATATTTTGATAAGGAAAACTTTGACTTTAATTTGTGGATGTCATTATATTTCTTACTCTGTATCTCATCACAATTATTATTGTTATTTTCAGTTTTTATAGTGTATTGGTTCTTCATACCAGATATATTAGTGTTAAACTGCATTATATTTTCATTGAAAGGTTGTAAAAACTGCTGAAGTGAGAACAGAGAGATGTGAAGCTGTAAAACTATAAATAAATCATCAAAATCAACAACAGTCCTCTTACAGAGAAAAGACTTTAGAGGACAGAATGGACTGTTGGTCAATGTGAGAGTTGCGGGCAGATGTACAGCATGAAACTCTGACACCTAAAATTCACTTGCTTCCTCATTGTTATTCTTAGTCAAACCTGTATTAGAGAATCTACCTTACATAGTGCAGTGTTTATTTGATGTCATAATTTGAGAAAGAAGACTTTGACTTAAACTTATGGATATCATTATTTTTCTTACTCTGTATCTCATCACAATTATTATTTTTATTTTCTGTTTTTATAGTGTATTGGTTCTTCATGCCAGATATTTTAGTGTTAAACTGCATTATATTTTCATTGAAAAGTTGTAAAAACTACTGAAGTGAGAACAGAGAGATGTGAAGCTGTCTATGGACGGTGATGGTGGATTCTGTGGTGGAAACTGCAGAAGTTTATGGTAACTTAAAACACTGCAGAGCATGCAGAATAGGACTTATAATAGTATAATATGTTGTACATGAAGGACATCTGAAGAGCTCATTCTGCCAGATGAAGTGAAAATCTTGAGAGCCTTTTTTTATTCATCCTTTCTGTTTTCTGTATCAATCTGCAGTGTTCTACAAATTGTCCACACTATAACTCTTAAATTCCATTAAAAATGTTATGTGTATGTCTTACAGTTTACAGTAAATATTCATTACATCAGAGAGGATAAACATTTATACCTGAGATGTTGGGGCTGAAACCAGTAAACACACATCCAATTTCTGCCAACAACATGGTTGTTTTAGTCCCTCGCTTCTAATCAGTGAACCTTTTTCACAGCAAACACTTTGACTTGTCAAAGCAGAAAAAGTACAGGTGTAAATAACAACATTAATGTTGGCACCAATACTGGGTCTATAAGTTGATTGTATAACAATGTTTGTATCTGCTGCATCATAACTGCTGACTTTATGAAAGCTCATAAAAAATGTAATTGAAAAGTCTAAATTAAGAGCAGGTTTATAGAGAATAGTATATAGTTTATAGTAAAACCTCAGATAAACAATCTATGTAGTGCAGCAGTTGTTTAGTTATTTGATGTCATATTTTTACATGGAAAACCTTCATATTTACTTTAAGGTGTCATTGTTTCTTCTTTTTAAGTAATGTATCGGCTCATCATGTAACATGCAGCAGTGTACAGCTGCATCAAGTTATCATAAAAAGGTGTCAAAGTTGCTAGTGTTGGTCAGAGAGGTGTGAGACTGTCTGTGTTTGTTTCATGGTGAAAAAAAACAGTTGTGAAGAGGAAGCTGCAGACATAGTTTTTATGATCATATCATACACTGCAGAACATGCAGAGCAGACCATGTTTCTGAGAGCAAAATAAGTTTTACGAAAGCATTTTTACAGTTATAACTGCAAATCAAACAGAAAGCACAGTAATACAACATGAAGCACACCAGAAAAAAAACACAAAATGTTTCCATAAGCTTACATGTCATTGCATTGTGGTCTGGCAATGCCATTGGTTAATCTACTATAAGTATCCTGTTCTCAATGATGAAACATGTCCGTCAACAATCCACAACAAATCTAAAAATCTGCAAAAAGGAAGACAGCATGTGAAAATGTGGTCCAAATATATACATCATACTTCATCTCATTTAAATGTTCTCTGTGTGTTCCACTGATGAGGGACACAAGCCAAAACACATATGTATCACAATAATTGTTCTCTATATTGCAAGTGTTGTCTTCTTTCTAGCAAATGTGAAAAAGTCTTCAGATACACTCGATCTGCTGTCTCAAAGTGTTCAGTACTTTTGGGTAACTGCTGTTAAACATGGAGTGGAGTGTAATGGTGCCAGAGATTAGAAACCTTGAAATGTGACATTGAAGTCTGGCATATATCATGCAGAAAGGTTTTCCACTGTGAAACATCTCACCAAGATTTATTAACATCAGACCTGTGGTGTGTCAGATACACCCCAACACTATATGTGTATTGAAGGGTTGTTGAAAATAGTACTGTTCAAGATGAGCAAGGTCACTAAGTGGATCTTGAATCAGTTGTAATCATTGATCACTTTGAGGTCCTGTTGGGTCTAAAGTTGACAACAGCACAAGCAACATCGTCCTGTTCTTTAGACTGGTGTGGCTGGACGTTGGAGTAGAGAGGATGTGTCTGGGTCTTAGAGAAGTAGACTCTGCTACAGTGAAGATCATCCTGCTGTGTTGGTTGGGCTGAGATGTTTTCATTCACAGGACCAGGGTTTAACTGATGAGAAGACAAGACAAATAATATTAGTTTACATTGTTGGGCATTAAACCTCTAATAATAATAAGTAACTGTTGACCTCACAGCCTTAGAAGGATAATTAGTTTGTCCAAAATATGTTTATTCTCTTTTACAGATAGTTTTTAGGTCAGAGTGATCTTCATGATATCAATGATAAATGATTAATGAATGAATGAATGAATGATTGATCCTTATCCAATGATTTACAAATGGCTGATTTGTGTTGGAAGACTAATGTAGCTGTGTAATGTGGACTGCAGTAGAAGAAGAGGGTGGGTGTGGGTGGGTGTTTCCCTTTGTAGCGATTGACAGGCATTTGAATGCTGTCGTTGTAAGGAGACACGCTGTCAGCTTGCTGCTGCTCAACTGACTAGAGCACGTCATACTCTGTATAGCCTCTGATGTTGCTGATAAAGGGAAAAAACATCTTGTATCAGGATGTTTTTTCCCCTTATCAACAAGTTCACATAGTGTTGGTTATGTCCTCTTAGTGATTAAAGACATCTGTCCATTTACAATATTCAGTATTTGGGAGGACCCATCATGCTGTGAAGTTTGTATTTCACTCAGAAACTGGAAACTAGAAAGCTGGACTAACTAGCTTCCACTCAGAAAGTGAGAGCTATGTAAACTAGCTTGTTAATTTTAGCACTGATTCCCACAAAACGTCATTTTTGTTCACGTTATTCAACTCCTGCTGAGTCATTCTGCACACTCAGTGCTGTGTTTGTCCCACATTATCAAAAGGAGGAGGTCTAGTTAGCGTTAGATGTCTCTTTTTCACAGGTCCATATACAGTATGGTGATGGAAAATGATCAGACTGTCAAAAGTATAAGTTGAAACTAACAGCAATGGGTCCTTTAATGTCAGCAGCTCCCCATGAATTTAATCAGTGAGTAACGTATTGTAATCAGTGTTCAAATCACAGATGGGACCAAGTAACAGCTAACAATGACTAGCAAGGACTAACAATGTATGAACCATTTTTAGTGCCTGCTCACACTGATGTCGCACCAATAAAATTACCAAACCATCGTTGTCAGCTGGAGAACACTAATGTGGGAGGAGCTATTGAGGCACAATTGAATTGAATTTCTTCTTTTTGGTATTTACAGTACACAAGTATATAAGTCAAAACAAATACCAAGGACATATATACAGAGTTCTCTGTGAAAATTAATTTTAACGTAATTTTGACTTTAAAAATTAAACATTGTGCAAAATGTTTTTGAAATTTCTGTTCTTTACCTGCTCCATGTTGACTGTTGCTTCGGTAGCTTAAGTCCTTCTTTTCCTAGATAGTGAAACAAATGAATATATATACATGAATAAGTGATTTCAGGTTAGAAATTAAATGTAATTTCTTGCAACAGAGCAGGGTTTTGCTTACCTCCTAATCCACAAGAAGACAAAAAGAGGTGTTATAACTAGGAGAGCAACAACAGCTCCTGCAGCAAATGTGCATTTACTTTCAACAGTAAGAGTCCTTTCACTGGAGTTGAAGTTCTTGTGAGATGTCACAGCACAGGAGTAGTTTCCTGCATGATGACTTCTGACTGGGTCTAGTACCAGTTGTTTGCTTTTGTTGTGTGACAGGTTCACAGGTTGTTTGTTCAAATACCAAATGTAGGTTGTGTTGTCAGTCAGAGGACAACTGGTCATGCAGGTCAGTGTGACTCTTTGGCCCTCTGCCACCACAGCAGGATGCAACTTCACTCTCAGGCCTGAAAAATGGTTAAATTGGTCAGTAAATGTAAAAAAAGACATCCATAAGTCATCAAACCTAAATAATAAGTCCTTATTCCTAAATGACCAAATTCCTCACTTGTCAAACCTGTAACATGTGTTCCATAAGTGACTCGTATGAGCGTTTTCTGTTCTGCCACCCTGAGGTTCAAGGTCTGATTAAATGTAGGCAACTAAGGCTACTTTGTTGGAGGAAAGATCTCATTAAAAGAATCTAATGATGATTGGGACACAAACACTGATTTTTGTTGCCAGTAACCTGCCTTGTATGACCAACCATCCACCCTACAATAAGACTTTCTGCAGTTTTGCTACTTTTGTTCCACCTTTATGCTAATGAGAGAGAACAATTGAAAGAAATTACTATATTATTGTATTAATATTTTGATGATCGTTAATCCAGTGTAGAAGTGTGATCAACTGATTGATTTTGTCTTTAAAGATGCTTTGAACCTTGTTAATGTAGGCAAATTAATGTCTAGTTTGTTAGGAAAGAAGAAATAGAAAAGGTTATCTGAAGTGAATGATACACGTTGACTCCGATTCTAAGAAGTGATAGTTAAAAAAGGGAACTAAATGCAAACTGGAAATTGTACAAGACAGGCATGACACAACATATAGAATTATTATTGATTATCTTACAGGAAACAGATGTCTGCAGACAGAGGAGTATGACTACGCACAAAATGTGTGTGTGTTAACAGTTGTGTTGGGTGGAGGCTGAAAGTATAAAGTGTTTGTGTGAGCTATTCAAGGTGTTCCTCTTGCTGCAGAGCTCAGGGAGCACATATGCAAACGCTTTACTGATTTATTAAAGGCAGTTGGACTGCAGGAAAAATATTGTCTCTGGTATTTATTTACCTTAATCACCTAACTAGACAAATTAATATTTCAGCTGCAGCTTTTGTTTATTTTTCCAATAAGGAAAAATAAACAAAAAAGCACTGTAATCAATCAGTCATTCTTGTTTCTATTTTTTAGACAAACCCACTCTGCAATCTGCATCATTACAAAGCATTTAAATTTAAGAATTACCTGTGACAACCAAAGTCACTCCAGGAAAATCCGGCTGTTTCCGTCCTTCATGATGTTCCAATCTGAATGTGTATTCTGCAGAGTCGTTCTTCTTCAGATGTTTGATTCTCAGGATGTGTTGGTTATTCACACTGTCATGATACTCTACACGACCTGCAAGCTTAATCACCTTTTCAACTTCCTCCTCACCACCTGCTGTTATTTTATACCATAATTTAGACTTGGGCCTCTGGTTGTTAGGATACGAGTAATTACTTGAAATGTTCACTGAAGAGCCTTCCAGAGCACAGATCCTCCTCCTGACATAATTCACACTCCAGCAGTTCTTATCCTCAACACCTGAAATAGACAGAACAGACTGAATAGACTTACAGTAGTTTTTAGGTTAAATGTCCAAATGACTATTCATTCAGTTTCCACCATTGTCATTCTTTTGCAATGTCTTTAAATATTTTCAATCAATTATTTTATCCAATTTGGAAAATGCAAAAAGAAAAAAACAGATCAAGTTTTTGTTTTTCCATCAAGAATAGAAAAATAGTGTATATCAGTGTTCAATGTACAGTATATGTTGAACACGTGTATATATAGTATAGTATGTATGTTTTTTGTTTTTTTTTATTCTGTTTTATTCTTCTATTCTTCTATTCTATTTTTTTTTCATTTTTGGTGAGTTGCCTTTATAAGCCCTTTTGAGGTTTTTTTAAAATCTCACCAGCACAATCTTTTTTTTACTCCTTTAATGCATTATGTTTTTTTCATTCTTGTTATTTTTGCAAATAAACTACACCTAAAATCTTGAGGTGGACCACAAACCCTATCAAAAAATAAGTCATATATTATAAAATAAATCTTATTTCAGTTTTGAAGGTTTGTGCATTTTTCCGCTGTGAGCATGTGCAGTAAGTTGACAAGAGCACACTCCTCGCAGGCACCTTTGTTCATTCAGAGTCACAAACAGTCTAAGGCAATTTGTAAATTCAGTTAAATTTTCTGTTCTTTACAGTTGAGTGTTGTAGAAAGAAATGGTTTCATCAATTTATAGCTGTAGTCCAATTTGTAGTTTTATGAATAGCTTTATGATGAGAAAATGCTCCTGTTTCCCCTCATTGACTCTTTGATCACACATGGTCGCACAGGGACATCTAGTGTCCACAGGTTGTGAAAGCAACTTTTTAATATCTGCAAGATCATTATTGCATCACAGAGTAGAGTGACCGACCCTACTTTCCAGAGCAACTTTTGGTTTATTTGCCTATTTGTGACACCCAGAGACCCTCATCAGCATAGTGATTGGGGATTTTTCAGGAAGTGAATCATCATACATACTAAGCCTACTGTAGGCTAAATAGTAAGTCAGGATATTTGTGGTTAGTGTAATAATGTGTACATGTTCATAACACAATCTCTAAAATGAAACGGTTAAGTATTTTTAAATTTCTAATGTGTAATTATTGTGTAATTATTATGTGTTGTCGTTATACAGACTGTGATTTACAGCTTCACAAGCGAGTCATATCAACTCAAACACTAATCAGCAGTTCATGTTGTCTTTAATAAGACACACTGGTTACCAGCAGATCACCTCCATCACTGACTAAATCATAAGTCAGATAATGGATTAATAACACTACAAAGAAAATGAAAATCAGGTTGAATCAACACCTCTGAAATATATTTCATGTTGCCCAATAAGCATACAAACTAAAGACAAATATACCATCCTATAATATAACAGTAATAACAGACTGTAAGTTGGTTTATACTCACAGACTTCAGCAGAGTGCAGATCCTCGTGGTCTTTGACAGCACAGGAGAAGATATCAGGAGAGGAGCTGGGAACTAAAAGCTGCTGTGTCTTCTCAGACATTAAGAGTCTGTTATTGTACCATCTATAGGCAGTTTGGATGTCAGTCAGTGGACAGCTGGTGTTACAGGTCAGTCTAGTATGATTCACCTCTGCAGGAGTCCTTTGTAGACCTACTTCTGTTAGGAGATGTTAAAAACATTTTTCAACACTTTATGTGTGTCATATTGAATTAAATAAAAATAATATATTGATTAAAAAATTATTAAAGTGTGGTTAATGCAGAAAAGAAGAATGTGTGGAACTGTAGTAAACATGTCAGTAACAGTAAAAATTAGAAAATAAAGAAGGCAAAGATATGACATGAAAATACTGATATGAAAATAAATGATTCATGGTCAGTTAGATGTCTGTTCTTAAAATATTGTTTTAAAGGTGTTCTAGGTGTGGGTGGTGGGAGTGGTGTTTGTGTAAATGTTTATGGATGTTTGGAGAAAGTTAACCTCTGGGATATGTGATGGAGCAGGACTCATCCACTGATGTCTGCTTTTTAGAACACATTCTTCCTTTAGCGTAGGTCACAGTAAAGCAGGTCGATGTGACAGAATCTGAACAAAAACAAATGGCCTTTCTTGATTTAACTGGTAAACACTTAGTTACAGTATTTCATAGGCTTTATAATTTAAGGCAAAGCTTAAATAGTAAAAATATTCTTGAAAATGTTTAACTTGAAGTTTTGTAACATGAAAAGGAGCCAAATGTTGTCACTCACCCACTGAGACTTCAGGAGCTCTGAGATGCTTGTAGTCTTTGATAGCACAGGAGTATCTGACTGCTTCCTCACTGCTGACCAGCTGGTGGTACCAGGGAGACCAGTCCTGATAGGGAAACTCTCCGTTCTTGTACCAGATGTAGGCTGCAGGGTTTTCAGTTGGAGGACAACTGGTTTTGCATATCAGTGATACTGTCTGTTCCTCTGTGGCAGGAATCACCTTCACTTGCAGGTCTGAGATGATGGTGAATAATGTAAGAATTCATATTCTGATTTCAGTCTTAAAGTAATACATTAGTGAAAACCACTGTACCTGAAACATAGAGCTCAGTTCTACTGTGCCAGCAGAGTTCTGGTGTCTCTGTAGTCTTTCTGCAGCAGTAAGACTTTGCATCACTCTCTCTCAGATCTTTGATCGTTAGAGTGTAGTTACTTTCTTCAGACATGTTGTATGTTACACGATTTCCATCTGTAGAGAGCTCATTCAGAACATACTCTGAGCGATTCCGGTGTACAGTGAACCATTTCATGCTTGAAGTGGGATGTTGAGCTGAGCAGGGCAGATCCACTGATGATTTTTTTAAGGCACAGATGCTGTTTGCTCGTCCCTGAACCCCTTTAAAAGAGGCTTTCATTAGCAAACATTGACAGTTGGAATGCATTACAACCTTTGTTTTCTGTAAATCAATTTGCAAGTCATTATTCATTTTTTCTTTGATCAGTTCAGCCAATAGTTTCAATTCACTCAGTAAAACAAATTTAATGTGTAACATTTCATGTACTATTGACAGTTAATTAGTATTAACTGTGATAAATTCATACCTGAGATGTACAGGATGAAACCCATGAACACACATCCAGCTTCTGCCAACAACATGGCTGTTGTAGTCTCTGATCTTCTACACAGAAAGGAGATTGCATAAAAATATTTGCTGCATTCATGAAACTTTATCCAAAAAGTTAAAATTGTAACCCAACTGGTCAATACAGTATCAACAGCTGTGTCCTTGCAGAGTTTAAATTGAGGAGTTGACTGTTCTTCAGTGTTAGAGTGGTTGCATGTAGGTGTGACATAAAAATTATTCTCCCTCCCTCGTTATGTGGTTATTTTTCCCAGTAAAAGGAAACCGCAAGTAAAGCATCCATGTCCTGTAGGAGTTAGGTTGTATTTGCATCAGGAAAAAACTTTAACTTTTAACTGCACACTTCATCACACATATGTTTTTGTCATAGTTACCATTGTTTATTTGTGAAATTCCTACTTAGAGTATTGGCCCCTCATGCAACATGAAACATAAATTGCATTATTTGTTCATCAACATGTCGTTAGAGTGAGAGCTGTGGGTATCAGGCAATCAGAAGAACATGTTATCTGTGGTTGGTTCATGAAAAAAACTCTTATCTGCGGAAATCCGCAGATAAGATATTTTAGTATGTCACAGAACATATTCATGGGAACGATCTGCTGTTGATATGGTCAGTGTAAAATGAACAGTGCTGTGAAACTGCTTAATAAAAAAAAGCAAATATTTCATACATAATTTCCAGTAGACTGTAGGATAAATTATTGATATTTCTTGCTTTATGTCATTTTAAAACCTCCCTTTACTTGGTTAAATAGATAGATCACTTGCTGGAAAGTCATTGATTTCTCATTTCTCTGGAAACATCAAATTCCTCCTAATCTATCCACTGACGTTATTTTCTGAATACATTTGACCTAAGAAAAGGTGTATAGGTTTATAGTAATATGTACACTGCCTGGTTTTTAAGGTGTGGGTGTTTAGGAGGCAGTGAGTCACACTATCAAAACATTTGAGTGACTGGACTCAATTCTCAAGTAGTTGTTTCAGGACTTAAATGTCATGTGAGATTGAAATGAAGACAGAGAGAGAAAGCGTGGTTTGATGCAAACAGTGAATTTTCTTTTTTTTATTACACAAACTAAACACATTACTCAACAACATTACACTGATAATGTAAGCACAAATGTTTGAGTTCCAATCATCCCCTCTGACAGATAGGTAGTCTGTGTAAATGTAGAAGCTCTTCATACCACTGTTAAAGTGATTATGATCCATATATGCATATGATATGATGTGATGCATCATTTGATAAAAAATCCAAAGTTTAAAAACAGACCAACACCGTGGTTTGTGTTGGTCATTCTGCTGCTCAGAATGCAAAAATGAGAATTGAATCAAGATGAAGAAAGTGATTATTAATTTTGTCTTTATGTATTTTGCTTCCAGTTTTTTCCAAAGTTTTGTTGGTGCAGCTGAAGACTTGCTGTCTATTAAAACTTAGTTTTTTAGATTATAACATTTATTTTATTGACAGGCTCCATAGAGTGCCCCACTTTTTATATAATATATATATATATATTTACCTCATGTTAAAACAAGGACAGAACTTGGAGAATGCGTGTATTGTTTATTATTTGTTTTATATGTGTCTCTATTTCTGTCATGTGCTGTGTCAATAATATTTTATTTAAGGGATGAAAATGTGAGTGTGAAGTTCAGTGAAGTGTGCAGACTTCCTTTTCTCTAAACACAAAATACCCCTGCTGTCTAGAATACTGGAGATGACATCTCTTTTTCACTGGGAGGGGTAAAAAAAGACACCAAAATTAAATCGGTATTTGGATTTTCCCACTAAAAACCTCATCGTCTGACTAGATTAAATGTTATATTTTATTACATTGTATTTTTCTACAATGTACTCTTTTCAATTCTGCTTCAACTACTTTACTTATTAAGTATTAAAGTTAAAAATATCTCCCAAAATCTCTTGAGGTACAACACTTCCTGAACTCTCAGCGTAAACTTCAAACCAACAAATCTTTAAGTCTTTAAACCAACAAATCTTTGGACATTATCAATTCATTCAACAGATGTGAGCTGCGAAACCAGCACTTAAGTACATCAGGTGACACACCTGCATATATATAGACAGAACAAAAGAAAATGCATGCAACATATAACATGCAAAAGAAATTTCTGGCTTCTCATTCTGCTCTTTTGCAGTTGTCCAGCTGATGGCGCCATCATTACTGTACAAAACATGAGCTGAGCAGTTTGAGCTGAGGCATTTGGTTACCTTTTCTCAACACCCATTCAGGTTGTGAATAATATTGTCCAGTGTTGGGAAATATGTGTTAAGATGAGGGATCTCCAATTTTTTTTTTTTTTTTTTTTAAAGTAAGCTAAAATGGAATTGACTCATGATACATGATAGAGATGTAAAGCAACTTTGTACATGAGAGCAATATTATGAGGAGCACTGCAGTGAGCAGGTATCAAACACACAACCTTGTCATCTAAGGGGTAGCTGATCATGAGAACCGTGTTCTAAACCACTGAGCCAACAGACATTCCCAGTAATGAGAGGAAAAAAATCTCCATTCTGATAATGAAAATGGATTTGTCTCAAACTAGAGCTTGAAGCCCAGAGATTTGTACATCATTAGTGAAAGCAAGACTAGTTTAACATTAGAATGAATGATATGTGTAAAAAGTGTTTGAAGTAAGAGAGAATCTGTAAGTTTAAGAAACTGCAGTGAGAGGAGACACACATCCTGCAGACTGTATTGCAGTCAATGAGAACATGACAGGGACTCTCTATCAATTAAGGTTCAGATCTCAAAAACTATAAGTCCTATGTGAAATGTATTTACATTTTGAGAGAGAGGAGGCTTGTGGCAACATACTGAGGCAAGATATGAGCGTGAGGAGATAAAATTGTGGGAGTGACAGCAGTTTAGAAAAACATTTCTGGTCTAAAATTATCTGTGCTCTCCACTGTGCCTGATCAGATGACACATTGGTGAGACCTGCAAAAGTCTGAAACACCCCTGACTTTGGGCTTAAATTGCTGAAAACTACAAAAGATATCACTAAACAATCTGATAACTTTGAAAGTTCAAAGCCTTGTGAAGCCATTCCGGTGTACAGTGAACCATTTCACTCTTGAAGTGGGATGTTGAGCTGAGCAGGGCAGATCCACTGATGAACCTTTTAAGGCACAGATGCTTTTGGCTTGTCCCTGAACCCCTTTAACAGAAGAATTGATTCATAATTATAACATTCTTCTAGTACTAATCACTAAATATTGATAGTATGAAATATTGTAAATGAAGGACATTTGATGTATAATCTGCAGTTTTCTTCAAGTTGTGCACATTTTAACTCCTATAATCAAGTAAAACATTATCTTTTCTACAGATTACAGTTAATAATCTCATATTGTATATATCATATTTACGGTCATTTATAAGAATAGATAAACAATAATTCATACCTGAGATGCACAGAATGAAAGCCATAAACACACAGCCAGCTTCTGCCAACAACATGGCTGTTGTAGTCCCTCCGCTTCTAAACATAAAGTTGATTATATTATTTTTTTAATGGCCTTACCACACCTGCTGTGTTTATGAAAGCTCATAAAACATCAAATCTATAAATAAATGGTCAAAATCAACAGCAGAGTAAAGACTTTAGAGGACAGAATGGACTGTTGGTCATTGTGAGAGTTGCGGGCAGATGTACAGCATGAAGCTCTGACACCTAAAATTCACTTCCTTCCTCATTGTTATTCTTAGTCAAACCTCTATTAGAGAATCTACCTTACATAGTTCAGTATTTATTTGATGTCATAATTTGAAAAGGAAAACATTGACTTTAATTTATAGATGTCATTGTATTCTTACTCTGTATCTCATCACAATTATTATTGTTATTTTCAGTTTTTATGGTGTATTGGTTCTTCATGCCAGATATTTTAGTGTTAAACTGCATTATATTTTCATTGAAAAGTTGTAAAAACTGCTGAAGTGAGAACAGAGAGATGTGAAGCTGTCTATGGACGGTGATGGTGGTTTCTGTGGTGGAAACTGCAGAAGTTTATGGTAACTTAAAACACTGCAGAGCATGGAGAATAGGACTAATAATAGTATAATATGTTTTACATGAGGGACATCTGAAGAAAGCTTGATAGCATTTTTGTTTTTTTATTCTTCCTTTCTGTTTTCTGTAAATTAATCTGCAATTTTCTACAAATTTGTACAGTTTACTGTAAATGATCATTACATCAGAGAGGATAAACATTTATACCTGAGATGTTGGGGCTGAAACCAGTAAACACACATCCAACTTCTGCCAACAACATGGTTGTTTTAGTCCCTCGCTTCTAATCAGTGGACCTTTTTCACAGCAAACACTTTGATTGACAAAGCAGAAAAATTACAGGTGTAAATAATAACATTAATGTTGCCACCAATACTGGGTCTATGAATTGATTGTATAACAGTGTTTGTATCTGCTACATCATAACTGCTGACCTTATTGAAGAGTCTAAATTAAGAGCAGGTTTATAGACAAATGACTGAAGCCAGAATGGACTGTTGGTCAGTGTGAGGGCGGCTGGCAGACATGCTGCATGTAGCTCTGATAGCAAAAATAAACCTCCTTCCTCATTACAATTCTTAGTAAAACCACAGATAAACAATCTATGTAGTGCAGCAGTTGTTTAGTTATTTGATGTCATATTTTGACACGGAAAACATTTATATTTACTTTATTGTACTTCAATAGCATCAAATTTTCATCATAAAAAGGTGTCAAAGTTGTTAGCGTTGGTCAGAGAGGTGTGAGGCTGTCTGTGTTTGTTTCATGGTGAAAAAAAAACACTTGTGAAGAGGAAGCTGCAGACATAGTTTTTATGATCATATCATACACTGCAGAACATGCAGAGTAGAACATGTTTCTGAGAGCAAAATAAGTTTTACAAAAGCTTTTTTTACAATTATAGCTGCAAATCAAACAAGCAAAGTAATACAACATGAAGCACATCAGAAAAAAACACAATACGCTTCAATAAGCTTACATGGCATTGCATTGTGGTCTGGCAATGCCATTGGTTGATCTACTATAAGTATTCTGTTCTCAATGATGCAACATGTCCGTCAACAATCCACAACAAATCTAAAAATCTGCACAAAGCAAGACAGCATGAGAAAATGTGGTCCAAATATATACTTCATACTTCATCTCATTTAAATGTTCTTTGTGTTCCACTGATGAGGGACAAAAGCCAAAACACATATGTATCACAATAATTATTCTCTATATTACAAGTTTTGTCTTATTTCTAGCAAATTTGAAAAAGTTTTCAGATACACTCGATCTGCTGTCTCAAAGTGTTCAGTACTTTTGGGTAACTGCTGCTAAACATGGAGTGGAGTGTAATGGTGCCAGAGATTAGAAACCTTGAAATGTGACATTGAAGTCTGGCATATATCAGGCAGAAAGGTTTCCCACTGCGAAACATCTCACCAAGATTTATTAACATCAGACCTGTGGTGTGTCAGATACACCCCAACACTATATGTGTACTGAAGGGTTGTTGAAAATAGTACTGTTCAAGATGAGCAAGGTCACTAAGTGGATCTTGAATCAGTTGTAATCATTGATCACTTTGGGGTCCTGTTGGGTCTAAAGTTGACAACAGCATAAGCGACGTCGTCCTGGTCTTTAGGCTGGTGTGGCTGGACATTGGAGTAGAGAGGATGTGTCTGGGTCTTAGAGAAGTAGACTCTGCTATAGTGAAGATCATCCTGCTGTGTTGGTTGGGCTGAGATGTTTTCATTCACAGGACCAGGGTTTAACTGATGAGAAGACAAGACAAATAATATTAGTTTACATTGTGGGGCACTAAACCTTTAATAATAAGGAGTAACTGCTGACCTCACAGCCTTAGAGGTATACTTAGTTTGTCCAAAATATGTTTATTTTCTTTTACAGATAGATTTTAGGTCAGAGGAATCTTCATGATATCAATGATAAATGATTAATGAATGAATGAATGAATGATTGATCCATATCCAATGATTTACAAATGGCTGATTTGTGTTGGAAGACTAATGTAGCTGTGTAATGTGGACTGCAGTAGAAGAAATTTTAGCTCTACAGCACATCTACGTTGCAAAATTTGGACCCATAAAACTAATGGTACTGTACAATGTAGTTCTGTGTTGTTTTGTGTAACTTGAAGGATCATCCCATCTGAGGGGAAGCAGGACAGATGAAGGTGATGTTTTTCCAATGCAGCAGAATTTAAAATATTCTGTTCTTTGAGAAGGAACCGCAAATCCTGCACACTCAGGTAAAAAATCCTACTTTCTTACTTGAAAGTCTATGAAGGCCCGAAGTGTTTTTAATTAATTAAGTAAAATTGACCTACAATGTGAGTTTTACATCTTACTGACTTGTCATTAAAGTCAAACTGAAATTTGAATTCTCTCCACATTTTGTGAAAGAAAATATAAACAATCATGAAACTGCAGATATCGTGTATAATTCTCAATGTTTCAAAAGAAGATCAAACTGTTTTTGGACATATTTGCAGAAACAATGTCTTAGCTTCAGGCCTGTGGGTGGGTGTTTCCCTTTGTAGCAATTGACTGACATTTGAATGCTGTCGTTGTAAGGAGACACACTGTCAGCTTGCTGCTGCTCAACTGACTAGAGCACGTCATACTCTGTATAGCCTCTGATGTTGCTGATAAAGGGAAAAAATATCTTGTATCAGGACATCTTGTATCAGAATGTTTTTTCCCCTTATCAACAAGTTCACATAGTGTTGGTTAAGTCCTCTTAGTGATTAAAGACATCTGTCTATTTACAATATTCAGTATTTGGGAGGACCCATCATGCTGTGAAGTTTGTATTTCACCCAGAAACTGGAAACTAGAAAGCTAGACTAACTAGCTTCCACTCAGAAAGTGAGAGCTATGTAAACTAGCTTGTTAATGTTAGCACTTATTCCCACGAGACGTCATTTTTGTTCATGTTATTCAACTCCTGCTAAGTCATTCTGCACACTCAGTGCTGTGTTTGTCCCAGATTATTAAAAGGAGGAGGTCTAGTTAGCGTTAGCTGTCTCACTTTCACAGGTCCATATACAGTATGGTGATGGAAAATGACCAGACTGTCAAAACCATAAGTTGAAACTAAAAGCAATGGGTCCTTTAATATCAGTAGCCCCCCATGAATTTAATCAGGACACTGAGTAACGTACTGTAATCAGTGTTCAAATCACAGATGGGACCAAGTAACAGCTAACAATGACTAGCAAGGACTAACAATGTATGAACCATTTTAGTGGCTGCTCACACAGATGTCGCACCAATCAAATTACCAAACCATCATTGTCAGCTGGAGAACACTAATGTGGGGGGAGCTATTAAGGCACAATTGAATTGAATTTCTTCTTTTTGGTATTTACAGTACACAAGTATATAAGTCAAAACAAATACCAAGGACATATATACAGAGTTCTCTGTGAAAATTAATTTTAATGTAATTTCGACTTTAAAAATTAAACGTTGTGCAAAATGTTTTTGAAATTTCTGTTCTTTACCTGCTCCATGTTGACTGTTGCTTCAGTACCTGAAGTCATTCTTTTTCTAGATAGTGAAACAAATGAATATATATACATGAATAAGTGATTTCAGGTTAGAAATTAAATGTAATTTCTTGCAACAGAGCAGGGTTTTGCTTACCTCCTAATCCACAAGAAGACAAAAAGAGGTGTTATAACTAGGAGAGCAACAACAGCTCCTGCAGCTGCAGCTACTGTGCATTTACTTTCAACAGTAAGAGTCCTTTCACGGGAGTTGAAGGTCTTGTGAGATGTCACAGCACAGAAGTAGTTTCCTGCATGATGACTTCTGACTGGGTCTAGTACCAGTTGTTTGCTTTTGTTGTGCGGCAGGTTCACAGGTTGTTTGTTCAAATACCAAATGTAGGTTGTGTTGTCAGTCAGAGGACAACTGGTCATGCAGGTCAGTGTGACTCTTTGGCCCTCTGCCACCACAGCAGGATGCAACTTCACTCTCAGGCCTGAAAAATGGTTAGATTGGTCAGTAAATGTAAAGAAAAAGATATCCATAAGTCATCATACCTAAATAATGAGTCCTTATTCCTAAATGAACAAATTCCTCATTTGTCAAACCTGTAACATTGGTGGAGGAAGTGTGGAGGAAATAATGATATTAGAAGTGTACTGTTGGAGAAATTACTATATTATTGTATTTTGATGATCATTAATCCAGTGTAGAAGTGTGATCAACTGATCGATTTTGTCTTTAAATAACATGATGCACTCTTGACCTTGTATATTGACGTTTATATGTCGTAATCACATTGTTCTGTTTTAAGTAAAATGTCTCGCACCTTGTTAATGTCGGCAAATTAATGTCTAGTTTGTTAGGAAAGAAGAAATAGAAAAGTTTATGTGAAGTGAATGATACACATTGACTCCGATTCTAAGAAGTGATAGTTAGAAAAATGAACAAAATGCAAACTGGAAATTGTACAAGACAGGCATGACACAATATATGGAATTATTATTGATTATCTTACAGGAAACAGGTGTCTGCAGACAGAGGAGTATGACTACGCACACAATGTGTGTGTTAACAGTTGTGTTGAGCAGAGGCTGAAAGTATAAAGTGTTTGTGTGAGCTGTTCAAGGTGTTCCTCTTGCTGCACAGCTCAGGGAGCTCGTATGCAAACGCTTTACTGATTTATTAAAGGTGGTTGGACTGCAAGAAAAATACTGTGTCTCTGGTATTTAATTACCTTAATCACCTAACTAGACAAATTGATATTTCAGCTGGAGCTTTTGTTTATTTTTCCAATAAGGTAAAAAAAATTCCAATAAGGAAAAATAAACAAAAAAGCACTGTAATCAATCAATCATTCTTATTTCTATTTTTTAGACAAACCCACTCTGCAATCTGCATCATTACAAAGCATTTAAATGTAAGAATTACCTGTGACAACCAAAGTCACTCCAGGAAAATACCGCTGTTTCCGTCCTCCATGATGTTGTCCCCATCTGAATATGTATTTTGCAGAGTCGTTCTTCTTCAGCTGTTTGATTCTCAGGATGTGTTGGTTATTCACACTGTCATGATACTCTACACGACCTGCAAGCTTATTCACCTTTTCAACTTCCTCCTCACCACCTGCTGTTATTTTATACCATAATTTAGACTTGGGCCTCTGGTTGTTAGGATACGAGTAATTACTTGAAATGTTCACTGAAGAGTCTTCCAGAGCACAGATCCTCCTCCTGACATAATTCACACTCGAGCAGTTCTTATCCTCAACACCTGAAATAGACAGAACAGACTGAATAGACTTACAATAGTTTTTAGGTTAAATGTCCGAATGACTATTCATTCAGTTTCCACCATTGTCATTCTTTTGCAATGTCTTTAAATATCTTCAATCAATTATTTTATCCAATTTGGAAAATGTAAAAAGAAGTGTACAGTATATGTTGAATACATACATATATGTTATAGTATGTATGTTTTCTTTTCTTCATTCGAACTTCAACTTCAGATGCAGTTTTTTTTCATTTTGGTGAGCTGTCTTTATGAGCCCTTTTGGGTTTTTTAAAATCTCACCAGCACAATGTATTTTTACTTCTTTAATGCATTATGTTTTTTTCATTCTTGTTATTTTTGCAAATAAACAACACATAAAATCTTGAGGTAGACCACAAACCCTATCAAAAAATAAGTCATATATTATAAAACAATTTTATTTCAGTTTTGAAGGTTTGTGCATTTTTCCACTGTGAGCATGTGCAGTAAGTTGTAACTGTTGACAAGAGCACACTCCTCTCAGGCACCTTTGTTCATTCAGAGTCACAGAAAAAACAGTCTAAGGCAATTTGTAAATTCAGTTACATTTTCTGTTCTTTACAGTTGAGTGTTGTAGAAAGAAATGGTTTCATCAATTTATAGATATAGTCCAATTTGTAGTTTTATGAATAGCTTTATGATGAGAAAATGCTCCTGTTTCCCCTCATTGACTCTTTGATCAGACATGGTCGCACAGGGACATCTAGTGTCCACAGGTTGTGAAAGCAACTTTTTAATATCTGCAAGATCATTATTGCATCACAGAATAGAGTGACCAACCCTACTTTCCAGAGCAACTTTGGGTTTATTTGCCTATTTGTGACACCCAGAGACCCTCATCAGCATAGTGATTGGGGATTTTTCAGGCAGTGAATAATGCATGAGTAGTGTCACTACATCTCATGCAATCATCATACATACTAAGCCTACTGTAGGCTTAATAGTAAGTCAGGATATTTGTGGTTAGTATAATAATGTGTATATGTTCATGACACAATCTCTAAAATGAAACGGTTAAGTATTTTTAAATTTCTAATGTGTAATTATTGTGTAATTATTATGTGTTGTCATTATACAGACTGTGATTTACAGCTTCACAAGTGAGTCATATCAACTCAAACACTAATCAGCAGTTCATGTTGTCTTTAATAAGACACACTGGTTACCAGCAGATCAACTCCATCACTGACTAAATCATAAGTCAGATAATAGATTAATAACACTACACAGAAAATCAAAATGAGGTTGAATTGACAACTCTGAAATATATTTCATGTTGCCCAATAAGCATACAAACTAAAGACAAATGTGCCATCCTATAATATAACAGTAATAACAGACTGTAAGTTGGTTTATACTCACAGACTTCAGCAGAGTGCAGATCCTCGTGGTCTTTGACAGCACAGGAGAAGATATCAGCAGAGAAGTTGAGAACTAAAAGCTGCTGTTTCTTCTCAGACATTAATTGGCTGTTATTGTACCATCTATAGGCAGTTTGGTTGTCAGCCAGTGGACAGCTGGTGTTACAGGTCAGTCTAGTATGATTCACCTCAGCAGTCCTTTGTAGACCTACTTCTGTTAGGAGATGTTAAAAACATTTTTCAACAGTTTATGTGTGTCATGTTGAATTAAATAAAAATAATATAGTCATTTCAAAATTATTAAAGTGTGGTTAGTGCAGAAAAGAAGAATGTGTGGAACTGTAGTGAACATGTCAATAACAGTAAAAAATAGAAAATAAAGAAGGCAAAGATATGACATGAAAATATTGACATGAAAATAAATTATTCATGGTCATTTAGATGTCTGTTCTTAAAATATTGTTTTAAAGGTGACCTACTTCTGTTAGGAGATTTTAAATACATTTTCCAACAGTTTATGTGTGAATTAAATAAAAATTATTTAATGTATTTATATATTGATTAAAAAGTTATTGAAGTGTGGTTAGTGCCAAAAACAATAATGTGTAGAACTGCAGTAAGCATGTCAGTAACATAGTAAAATTAGAAAAGAAAGAAAGCAAATATATGACAATTAGATGTCTGTTCTTAAAATATTGTTTTAAAGGTGTTCTAGGTGTGGGGGGTGGGAGTGGTGTTTGTGTAAATGTTTGTGGATGTTTGGAGAAAGTTAACCTCCGGGATATGTGATGGAGCAGGACTCATTCACTGATGTCTGCTTTTCAGAACACATTCTTCCTTTAGCGTAGGTCACAGTAAAGCAGGTCGATGTGACAGAATCTGAACAAAAACAAATGGCCTTTCTTGATTTAAATGGTAAACACTTAGTTACGGTATTTCATAGGCTTTACAATTTAAAGCAAAGCTTAAATAGTAAAAATATTCTTGAAAGTGTTTAACTTGAAGTTTTGTAAGATGAAAAGGAGCCGAATGTTGCCACTCACCCACTGAGACTTCAGGAGCTCTGAGATGCTCGTAGTCTTTGATATCACAGGAGTATCTGACTGCTTCCTCACTGCTGACCAGCTGGTGGTACCAGGGAGACCAGTCCTGATAGAGTAACTCTCCGTTCTTGTACCAGATGTAGGCTGCAGGGTTTTCAGTCGGAGGACAACTGGTTTTGCATATCAGTGATACTGTCTGTCCCTCTGTGGCAGGAATCACCTTCACCTGCAAGTCTGAGAATGACGGTGAATAACGTAAGAATTCATATTCGGATTTCATTCTTAAAGTATAACTTAAGTGAAAACCACCATACCTGCAACACGGAGCTTAGTTCTATTGTGCCAGCAGAGTTCTGGTGTCTCTGTAGTGTTGCTGCAGCAGTAAAACTTTGCATCACTCTCTCTCAGATCTTTGATCGTTAGAGTGTAGTTACTTTCTTCAGACATGTTGTATGTTACACGATTTCCATCTGTAGAGAGCTCATTCAGAACATACTCTGAGCGATTCCGGTGTACAGTGAACCATTTCATGCTTGAAGTGGGATGTTGAGCTGAGCAGGGCAGATTCACTGATGATTTTTTTAAGGCACAGATGCTGTTTGCTCGTCCCTGAACCCCTTTAAAAGAAGCTTTCATTAGCAAACATTGACAGTTGGAAGGCATTACATCCTTTGTTTTCTGTAAATCAATTTGCAAGTCATTATTCATTTTTTCTTTGATCAGTTCAGCCAATAGTTAGAATTCACTCAGTAAAACACACTTAATGTGTAACATTTCATGTACTATTGACAGTTAATTAGTATTAACTGTGATAAATTCATACCTGAGATGTACAGGATGAAACCCATGAACACACATCCAGCTTCTGCCAGCAACATGGCTGTTGTAATCTCTGATCTTCTACACAGAAAGGAGATTGCATAAAAGTATTTGCTGCATTCATGAAACTTTATCCAAAAAGTTAAAATTGTAACCCAACTGGTCAATACAGTATCAACAGCTGTGTCCTTGCAGAGTTTAAATTGAGGAGTTGACTGTTCTTCAGTGTTAGAGTGGTTGCATGTAGGTGTGACATAAAAATTATTCTCCCTCCCTCGTTATGTGGTTATTTTTCTCAGTAAAAGGAAACCGCAAGTAAAGCATCCATGTCCTGTAGGAGTTAGGTTGTATTTGCATCAGGAAAAAACTTTAACTTTTAACTGCACACTTCATCACATATATGTTTTTGTCATAATTATCATTGTTTATTTGTGAAATTCCTACTCAGAGTATTGGCCCCTCATGCAACACGAAACATAAATTGCATTATCTGTTCATCAACATGTCGTTAGAGTGAGAGCTGTGGGTATCAGGCAATCAGAAGAACATGTTATCTGTGGTTGGTTCATGAAAAAAAACTTGAGCGAAGAGGAAATCCGCAGATAAGATATTTTAGTATGCCACAGAACATATTCATGGGAACGATCTGCTGTTGAGTGTAAGTGTTGCTGGTCAGTGTAAAATGAACAGTGCTGTGATATTAAGTGAAACTGCTTAACAAAAAAATACAAATATTTCATACATAATTTCCAGTAGACTGTAGGATAAATTATTGATATTTCTTGCTTTATGTCATTAAAACCTCCTTTTACTTGATTAAATAGACAGATCACTTGCTGGAAAGTCATTGATTTCTCATTTCTCTGGAAACATCAAATTCCTACTAATCTACCCACTGAAGTTATTTTCTGAATACATTTGATCTAAGAAAAGGTGTATAGGTTTATAGTAATATGTACACTGCCTGGTTTTTAAGGTGTGGGTGTTTAGGAGGCAGTGAGTCACACTATCAAAACATTTGAGCGACTGGACTCAAGAGAGAGAAAGCGTGGTCTGATGCAAACAGTGAATTTCCTTACACTGATAATGTAAGCACAAATGTTTGGGTTCCAATCATGCCCTCTGACAGATAGGTAGTCTGTGTAAATGTAGAAGTTCTTCATACCACTGTTAAAGTGATTATGATCCATATATGCATATGATATGATGTGATGCATCATTTGATAAAAAATCTGAAGTTAAAAAACAGACCAACACCGTTGGTATTTCTGTCATGTGCTGTGTCAATAATATTTTATTTAAGGAATGCAAATGTGAGTGTGAAGCTCAGTGAAGTGTGCAGACTTCCTTTTCTCTAAACACAAAATACCCCTGCTGTCTAGAATACTGGAGATGACATCTCTTTTTCACTGGGAGGGGTAAAAAAAAGACACCAAAATTTAATCGATATTTGGATTTTCCCACTAAAAAACTCATCGTCTGACCAGATTGTTAAATTTTATTACATTGTATTTTTCTAAAATTTGCTATTTTCAATTTCTGCTTCAACTACTTTACTTATTAAGTATGACCGTTAAAAATATCTACCAAAATCTCTTGAGGTACAACACTTCCTGACCTCTCAGTGTAAACTTCAAACCAACAAATCTTTAAATCTTTAAACCAACAAATCTTTGGACATTATCCATTCATTCAACAGATGTGAGCTGCGAAATCAGCACTTAAGTACATCAGGTGACACACCTGCATATATATAGACAGAACAAAAGAAAATGCATGCAACATGTAACATGCAAAAGAAATTTCTGGCTTCTCATTCTGCTCTTTTGCAGTTGTCCAGCTGATGGCGCCATCATTACTGTACAAAACATGAGCTGAGCAGTTTGAGCTGAGGCATTTGGTTACCTTTTCTCAACACCCGTTCAGGTTGTGAATAATATTGTCCAGTGTTGGGAAATATGTGTTAAGATGGGGGATCTCCACTTTTTTAATCAAATGAAGGAAAACTGTATGTAAAGGGGGACTATATTAGCCTCACAGTTTATAATGCCCCCGTTAAGTTTCCTTTATATCGCTGATAGTAGTGACAGCTGCGTTGTGTTGTGATGATGATGATGGTGGACTAACGGCTGACAGTTAGTAACATCAGTTGACTCCGACGAAGACACCCAGACAGCTCCGATGTCGATTCAATGATGTCTGTTTATTGCTTACAAGCACTTCGGGATGTGGGGGATACAAGCCCGGTCACAGTAAAACTATTGTGAATAAAATCATAATCAAAGGAAACTTACAGCACTAATAAATTATTTCTGTGACGAAGCTTAATAACCGTTAAATAACAAATTACAGGGCCAACGGTCCAACCTTGACCAGGATCAAAAACTCACTATATTACTGATTACACAAACACACTATTGATACAAATGAATCAGTTCACATAGATAATCACTCTGAATAACAATATAATTATAATTAGTAATAAAGTCTATCTCAGGTCAGCGATACATTATTATTTACAGGTTTCCATTTAATAGTCACACACTCACCTGAGGGATACAAGCCCGGTCTGACTTGTTCCCCCAGTGATGGGCTTTATAGCTGCATCGTTACCTTGGATACTATGTAGCCAAGTATTAAATATTAAATATAAGATAACAGTGTAAAATAATGAAAATAACACAAATATGTACACCTTACAACTATTAAATGAAGGTAAAATTACTGACAAAATTATATTCTATATTAAAAGATTTTGCTGTTAGACATAGTGACCATTTAAAGCACAACTAATGAATTTAATGTAACATGCAAGAGGCATATATTACATGTACAAAAATGTAAGATGATCTGCCAGTACATAACAGGTGCAGCATGTGAGAAAGAGTGTATTACAGTTTTGTTAAACACAGTGTTATGAGTAATGTTATGCAGAGACTGCAGGCTGAGCGAGGCTGATGGGAAATCATCTTTATTCTTGAGATGTGTGGGCAAAAAACAAAAAGCTGGCTGAGCTGAGCAAAAAATCGAATACAGGACAAGCACAAAAAAATGGAACCGACTGAACAGACTAAACAGAACAGAGCAGTGCAAACTGAGCAGAACAGAAAAGAGGATCTAACAAAGACTTAACAGAAAACCAGGGCTAAAATACAAACTGAACTAATGAGCAAATAGGGAACAGGTGACTACGGACACAAGGGCAGGCTGGGAGATGATAGGCTGAGGGAAAGACAGGAAGCAAGGCAGGGCTGCCGAGACTGATACAAGGCGGGTGTACAGGGCAGGGCTAACGAACTTGATGCAGGGCAGGTGTGGAGGGAAAAAGGAACTGGGGAGAAGTGCAGGAACACAGGAGGGAAACAGAGCAATAGAAAACCAAAATCCAGAAAACACAATACTCTTAATTCAACCTAGCATAGATTAAACTGTCCAAGAATAAACATGGATATAAACCCAAGTGCACAACACTGTAAGCTAACCAATAATGCAAGACAGTCCTTTAATCTTACAATCCAAATCATATAAAGAAGCAAAACCAAATGACCAACAGAAGTATAACACAGGAAACCAAGAGAACAAAACACAAAGAGTCCAAAAGCCATCAGTCCATGACACACAGTATATTCTTTTCTTTTTGACGAGCAAAGTCATTAAAAAGAGTTTGAATCATTTGTTATGACAACAGACGCTCACTCAGGGATTCTGTTTTATCTAAAGTTGACAACAGCATAGGTGACATGCTCTTGTTCTTGGTGCTGATGTGGCCGGACGGTGGTGGAGAGCAGATCTGTGTCTTTCTGTAGGAAGTGAACTCTTTCATAGTGAAGATCATCCTGCTCTGCTGGTTGAGCTGATATATCATCATACACAGGACCAGAGTTTAGCTGATAAAGAGACAAGAGAAAAAAATATTTGTTTATATTACAGTACATTGCACTTAAAGGTTTTCCTCCTCCTATGCTTTTTAATGTAACAGTTTTTTAATTCCAATCTTTACCTGCTCAATGTTGTCTGATGTTTCAGTTCTAGGAAACTGAGTAGAAGTCCTCTTTCTTCAGGTTAGTGAAATAAATGAAGATATACAGTGAATGAATAAGTGATTCGATTGGAGATTGAATGTCATTGCTCTGAAACAAAGCACAGTGTAGGTCACAGTAAAGCAGGTCGATGTGACAGAATCTGGACGAAAAGAATAGTTTTCATTTTTAGATGAACTTAATAATAGTATGTCTCCCTGCTGACATCAGACAGTCTGACTCTGTTGAGCCCTTAAAATCTAAACTTAAAACTCATCTTTTTGCCTTAACCTTCAACTCAACCAATCAACAAATTTCTCCAGGCTTAAACTAAATAATCTTTAAATACACTGCAGATGTTGCCCATCAGGAGTAAACAATGAACTACTTTGCTAAAGCTAATAATTACACATTACTATTTCAATACAGTAATTAAACCAGTGTCTAGTGATTTTGAAATTTTGAAAGTACATTAAATGCAATTTAAACATCTTTACAGTTACAGCCATTTTTTTTTTTTTTTTTTTTTTAGATTAGATTTAGATTCAACTTTACTGTCATTGAACAAGTACAAGTACTTAACACCAAGATGCAGTTGGCATCTGACCAGAAGTGCAATTTAGGAATAAAGTGCTGATGTTCAGGATATAATAATGTGAAAGAACAGGACTGATTGAAACCTCAGTCAGGTTTCAATAATGTGAAACCTGACTGAGTCTCTGGCCGACTCTCAGAAGAGATGTGAAATTGTCATGGACACTGATGTCAGGGTAGGGGTAGGGATGACATGTCAGTCGCCCAACAAGATGACAAGATATCGCCTGTCTTGCCACCTATGAACTGCATTTCACCAATAAGTATTTATATAAAGTGTATGAATTGTCTGAAGTATATTTTATATTTAGATTTTATTCTTATCTTCAGAATGCACTCTTATTGTGTGCTGCCTAAACCAATTCACATTTGACTTAATGATTTATTAAGATGAAAGTTAAAAATATTTGTCTCTTTTGCTCATCTGGAGCTCAAACACACATATACTGTTGTACAGACAGCTACAAAGTGCTCAGGACCACCTGACTCCTCATTCGGCTCTTTAGCAGTTCATAGTCCATCCTGCAGATGGCGCCATCATTACAGCACACAATCTCAGAGGATATGTGCAGTCAGTGAGACTAATTCTATGCCTCTGAGGCATTTGGCCACCTTTTTCACAACACCATTTCTGCTTGTGTGTGCACAGTAATATTTTCCACTGTTTGCTGGTTGGCTGATGTGACTTTGTCCATGGGAAATGTGTGCTGAGACCGGGGATCTCTCATGTGGAGCCCAGTTGATCCCTCTGCCCTCAGATTATCAAATGGAGAAAATTCAACAGATAATGTGAGAAAATGCTTGGTACCCATAACAGGTGCAGTGTGTGTGTGAGAGTGTGTGTGTGTGTGTGTCCGTGTGAGTATGTATTTATGTGTGTGTTAACAGATGACAGCCGACCATGGTTGATGCCTAGATGAGCTCAGTGTCCAGCCATAACATAGTGAAGAGAGAGGACGCCTCAGCGAGTGAGACAAGGCCATAGTGTGAGTGTGTGCGTGGGTGTGGAGTCTTTGCTGAAAAAGACAGGTGGGTCATAGTGAAGATGATGTATTTTGTTTAATGCATTATATATGTATATATATATATATATATATAATAATAATAAATACAATAACTATAATAATAAGGATATTGTATGAAACTATTTAAAACAAAAGTCAGATTTGTCATAATGAAGACAAAGCAATTTAAGTAAGTGTGTTTAAAGAGAAACAATCACTGGCACAACAGTGACATGTTGTTGTAGAAAACAGACCAGAGGAAGTGGCTGAGAATGACAGAAGATGACTAAGAGAACAATGAGCCTCAGTAGAATAAAGCACAGCTCTTAGTGCAGCTTAGCAGCTAAATAGTTGAACCGTCACGTTTGACCTGCTGTAAGCCTGCTACTGTTTTGACATGACTCAAGTGTTTTAGCTGTGGTTAGTCTAGTAAAATCCATTAGCACGCTTGACAACCTTTAACAACACTGATGTGGGACCGACAGCACGAGGCGACTGATTCTACTCAAGCTGACTGCATCTGAACCTGAGGTCAGGCCAGTGGAAATTCATGTCACACTTTATTTTCACAGTCATTCTTCTTGTTATAAACTTAGTCATCATCCAGTTATCAGTGAGACTCACTGACTGACTGACTTTGTCAGCATCTGGGTTAATTTTACTGTTTGGATTAAAGTAAGGAATTTTTTCTTCCGTGCTGGCACATTGCTGTTCTGCTGGTCTTTCAGTAACAGCTTTAGTGGGAATAAAGTATATGAGATGTAGTCAGTGTTCAGAAAGGGGTTATTAATGTGATTATAAGGTAGATGCAGCCAACAGAAGCCAAAGGCAGCTGCGGTTATGTTAACTATAAAATATTCTTATTGGTCTGTTATTTTGAGATCACGACTTAATGATCTTGGTAATTCAAGATATCAAGACAGCTCAAGATCACAAATGAATTGTTTATTTAACTTGAGATAAAACATGGTGCTCATATTTATTGTTTAACCCTGTTGCCCCCAAATATTTTAAAAGTTTTTTTCTTCCTGTAAAATGTCTATATAATATATACGATATCAGCGGCGAAAGTACTTTATGATGTTAGTTTCATGTCTGTGTTTTAGTCAGAATCCTGTAAATTGCATGCAACATAAATGTTGGAGATGTGGTTCCTTGCTCATGAACATGTTAGTGATAATTTGAAGGACATTTATTCCATAAAACTTTCAAAATGCACACCTGCATTATAACCTCAATGATTGTATTTCTTATTTTTGAAGAACATGAAACATAAAATAGCATACCTACGTCTGTTTATACAGTTCATCAGGTCCACATGTCTAATCAGTATTTCAAGGTGAACGTTTCTAATCAAAAGGTCAAATGATAACTTCTTTGATAATGTCTTATAATAATATCTCGGAAAGCCTTTCCAAAAAGAGCTTTTTGGAACAATATAACACACTTCTGTTATTATGTAATTGTGTTGTGAACCTTGGAAAGCTTAAAGATGCTGACCCCTTTCACATACACATTTCATCTATTGATAATTGTTAAAAAAAGACTGAACAGCTTTAAATCTCTGGGTCATTGGTTCATGACTAGAAACTCAGTATGGTATTGAGAAATATATCTATCTGCTTTTATGGGTTAATTAACATTAAGATTAAGTCATTTAAAAATGTTTTAACTAAATACTAATATTTCTTAAGTGTGTATAATTCAAGTGGTATCATCAAGCTCTTAATCGAGATAACAGTCTAAATAGCTCTCAGTGCCAAACCAGACACATTAATAAAACAAACTAATAAATCGTACCTCTCAATACCAGAGCAAAGCCTCATCAGCTTTTACGTGTTTTCCCTCTGCGGTTCACCCTCCACCCACTGATGTTCAGCCCCGCCAGCTCAGGCTTGTTTAGCACTTGTCTGTCTTATCCAGGACTTTTAATGACTTCTCCGCAGAGATGTGGAGGATAATAACGAGGGCTGATTAAAAGGAGAGCAGAGTCAGGCTACTTCGTGTCTCAACACAAGGGAGAATCTCTGTCTTCCCGCCATCACCTGCTGGCGAGTTGGCAAGCAAATAATAATAATGCAGTGTAATTAACAAATAAACACACACAAATATGCTGGAGTTTTGTTCACTTTGCCAAAAAAAAAAATCTGAGGCACTACATTCCAGTGTAAAATTTGGCTTCAGTTATGTAGTTTTTTATTTGAAATACCTGTGAGCTTAAAGCTTTATTAAGAAGACAAAGGTTTTTTGACTGTGTACTCACATACCTTTGTGACAAGCTGGTTCTCTCTGCTGACAAGCTATTTTCATCATGCAGTATGTCTGTTTTCCTGCTTGCTGAAGTAAATGGGGAATGTCTCTGTCTCTTGGTGTTGGAGTCCAGTTACACAGCACTGTACTGTAATTACCATCACAAAGACGGTTGTTTTCTGCCCAATTTGTCTGTTTACTTATTTGCAGGATATGGGCTGTGGGCCAAGAAATGTTCAACACAAAGTCCTCTTACTTAACTATTTCCAAAGGTTTCACCCTTATCCTATGCCCTTCTTCAGCAAATGGAACATGACCTGAGCACTGAACCTTGGTCACACCCCTTGCCAGTTGTAATGTGAAGATGTCAAAGTTTGACACGTTGACTTCACCCATAATCTTGCGTTTACCATAGAAGAAAAGTTTAGTTTTTGGTGCAGATAGCACCATCATGTGGCCATTTATGAAGCACTTGACAGAGTGATGTGTATGATATGATGGCATTTGGTCTATAGGTGGAGCTACAGCAAAATTATAAATTTAAATTGCCATAAAAAAAAAAAATTGCACAGTTAATCTTTGTCCAAAGCCCTAATTTTGTATTTTAAAAAAATCAACATGACTGTCTATCACTTGTGTGTATTATGATGCAGATCTGGATCCACATGCAGATTTAAAACTGCTCCAAAGGTTTACATGATACATTTACATGGTTTTTTCACATGATTGAGTATTGAGTATGTAGATTTATTGCAGTGAACAAAGCTGTAGAGTATATCTCTTGAGAGAACTCGTAGTACTCTACAAGGCTAAAACAGTTTTGACACGTGCTAACACACACATTAGCAGGTGAGCAGCACAGTACATGTAGATGAGGTTGGTGACACAATCACAAAGCAGTCCGTCATCAGGGCTAGTAGTCATATTTGATATCATAATCTCAAAAATGACAGCTAAATGTGTTTTCTATTGTTAGTCCTTCATAACCATGCATCATTATGATATAACAAAATATGTATTAAAACCAGCTGCTGAATTCAAGAAATTCATGTTTTTTCTTTCAACAGGCATTATGAGAAATGTGGAAAATCACAAATGGGAGTCGAAAACTAAGACTGAGTGGAACACAGTTACAAACAAAACCCTAAATATTACAGACTGGTTAAATATAAAAGCAACTATTTAGTACTGAAATGTGGAGTTCGAGCATTAAACTGTTTTTCACCATTTCTGTGTTCAGGATTTTTTGAGTGGGCCTGAAATGGTGGACTAGCATGACCCTGCCCCCACCACCCCCCACCCACGACAACGGCCGCCGCCCATGGCTTCGGCTTTAGCACCGGCTGTGTGGCTGGGAGATTCTCGGCCAGAGGGAGAGAATTTGCCACAATGACGGCCACAATGAAGCCACTGAGGACGTTTCAGCAGAGAAGTGACTAATGTTAAGTGCACCGAGCTCCATTGAAAAAAACGACAATTTACCATAATGATGATTGGTGATGGATCGCTTGATTACTAGTCATTTAAGTTACATTTAGACTGAAACAAGTCCACATTTACTTACAAAATATGTGCTGAATTAAACATTAACTCCTAGCGTTATTCAATATCTAAAACATCATCCATGTTGCTTGCCTTACACCTACAAACAAGGCCTATTTTAAATTGTGTATTTTTATATGGGGGTTTGGTATGAGCATTGTTAACTCAGAGGCCGTTCAGTTGAGTCGTGCTGTCAGCGCCTTCAGCAGACACGCCCCCCAGCGTTTCAGAGCAAAGAATACTGCTTATTTTTCCACGATTTTGAAACCTAACTTTATATACTTGGCGACTTTTTTAATCATTAAAATTTGGCCGAGTGGTTAATAACACATTTTTCTGTGGTGTGGCAAACTCAGAACACATATTTATTGTTGCTTTACACGGACTTTAACATACTCACAAAGGAACAGCCTCACTCTGTGTTCCACTCTGTCTTTTCTGGTGCTCATTACAATCACACAATGCGTCTGTTTCAGCGGCCTGATTTGGAGTTAATACGATGCTTCCTCCTTCATCTGGAAGCTAGCGTGGCCTTCAGAGTAATGCCATATGTCACCTAACTGTTTGTGTGTGTGTGTGTGTGTGTGTGTGTGTGTGTGTTTGCAGGGTGTGTATCACATGTGAACACACACACAGGGTAAACACTAGCTCCGCAACTTCCCTCCATTACCTCTCCTCAGACAGCATAGCATTGTTTCTGAGCCAAAATTACCACATCGGCACTCCAAATACACCCCACACATCCTTCGCTCTCAACTCGGCGACAATGAAGGAGAAATCCTTCTTTTGGAAGAGGAGAGAGGGGGATTTTTTCTCTCTCCAGTTCCCAGCATGGTAATAACTGGCGTGAGAGCTTTACTAATTGGCCTCTTAATCTTTTGAAACAGCAGCAAAAAAAAAAAAAAAAAAAGGAGCAGAGAGGGCGAGAGAGGTTGGAAATGAGAGTGATATGGAAAGAGAGAGAAAGATAGAATTATATTCTGTATCAATCTGTGCTTATGAGTGTGTGTGTGTAAGTCCATGTAATAGTGTATGAGGGTGCATTCATGTTCATATGTGGCCTCTGTGAGTGTGTATGTGTGTGGTCTGAGAATGTGGGTGTGAATGGTTTTTGCCTGTGTGAGTGTGTGGTCAGTACAGTATGTGTGTGCATGTAAGTATAGTGAGTGTGTGTCTGCATGCATCTGCACAAATGCGCGTGTGTGTGTGTGTGTGGTCAGTGGGGTTCACCAACACTTCCTGATGATTCATCAATGGAAAACACAATTAACTCCCTCACTGCCTCCCAATTATTTCCGCAGAGGAGATTAAAGTCTCCCAACTGAAACGAAGAACAATTGGGGACAGACGAACATTTGAATCAAATGTTCCACTGGTCAAACCGCCCAGCAGCGCCTGTTTTCACACTCGGCAGTCATAGTTCCCTAACAGCTGTCAGCTGGGCCGGCCCCTCCAATCCGAATGAAGCGCTTTTTGTTTTTTTTGTCACTCAGCCCAGCTGTGTCGATCATGGTTATGTTGATCATCACCTTATCACATAAATCAATTGGCAAACATCGGAGGGTGAGGTGATAGAATTGGAGGAAGAGGAAAAGGGAAGAGGTGTTAACCTTCTGCTGCAGCTGGCTGGAAGTGAGAGATGGTCGGGCTCAGGAAACGTTGGGAGACAAATTTTTATAAACAATCCGCATCATCGCATGCTTTTAAAAAAGCACATTGTTGTTTGCTACTGATTTGAAAATGTGGTAAAGATGCTGCATGATCTCACATGTAATAATACAACTGATTGTTCTGTTCACTGTTCTGAGTGTCACAGATCTCAGCAACCAGTGTGAGCCTGTTGATTATAAATAAGTGTTGATAAGAACATTAACATGAAAAGCTTTAATCTGGACTGACAAAATGAAGGAAAAAAAGATAAACTATAGCTGGAGATATGCAATATGCAGGGCTGTACACATCATGATCTTTATGTATCACAAATTGTTTGTTAGGAGCAACTAAACACATTCTTGCCTGGAAGCAAAATCTGAGCTGTTGGCCACTGATGAGCTCAACTGAACCTTCTGGGCATTAACTGCTTTTCTCAAGGGTACCTCAGCATTAGTGATTAAAGAAGGGCAAGAGCTGATCTGTCAACACACACTCAAATATTTCTGGCTGGCCTCAGGATCTTTTTGTAATATTAGGCCATTATTGCTGCAATTAACTGTGTTTCAATCCATTCGAACATTTTCTTCCTCTGTTTGTCATGTGGCACCTTGTCAGTTCCCTCCAGCCAGTGATGATGATGAACTGATGAAACCTCTCGATTGAGTGGACAAAATATCATCAAAACTGCAACAAGAATCCAGTGGATCTTGTCATTTTGACCTGATGTTGAAGTGAATCTACACGGACAGAGCAGGTAAATGTCTCTGAGGGCCACATATACTGCACACTTTTTTTAAAAATGTGGCAAATGTGACTGTGGCACTTTACAAAATCTAAAAATGGGTTTAGATTACAAAGATTATAATTTGAAAGTCTGGATTCTCTTTTCAGTGTACAAAAAGTTAAGTAGATATTGTATTTTAAAGGAGCAGTGTGTAAGATTTAGTGGCATCTAGCAGTGAAGTTGCAGATTGCAACCAAATGTATACACCACCCTTTCACCCTCCTGTGTGTAGGAGAAGCTATGGTGGCGGCAAAACTCACGAAAAACATGAAAGGCCCTCTCTAGAGCCAGTGTTTGGTTTGTCCATTCTGGGCTTCTGTAGAAACATGGTAGTGCAACATGGCAGGCCTCCATGAAAGGGGATCCGCTCCCTATGTAGATATAAAGGGCTCATTCTAAGGTAATGAAAACACAATGATTCTTATTTTCATGGGATTATACATTGATAAAAACATACTTATGAATATAATATTTCATGTCTGCCAAGTCTGTTCCACCAGATGCCACTAAATCTTACACACTGGTCCTTTAAAAAAATGTACGTGACATGAATATGCTGGGTAGAAAAAGATATGGTGACATACCAGTCTTGAGTTTCTGATCTTGAGGAATAAGGGCCAAACAAATGTTTTCATGTGTCTAATCTTGACATCAGGAGGTTCAGATTTCAGACAGGAGCGCCATAATATCTATTATCTAATCTTCTCAGTGTCACAGAAAATCTTCCGGGTCAAAGGCTTACCCGGGATCACACTGAGTTAACGGCACTTTTGGTGGTTTATTCGGCTTGTTCTCATCAGACAAACAGGAAAACGTTTTAGCAATAATACTCAAGAGAGTACACATTTACTTCTCTGTTTCTATTTCTGTAATTGCTGCCACAAGCTCTTACAGGTGTGTGGTTTGGATTGTAACATTAACTCTCTAGGGCGTTCGTTTTGGGCTAAAATGAGGCTTCAGTCAGAGTTCAGACAGACTTACAGCTGGTAGCAGGCGGGCAGGAAAATCAGGCAGTCAAATCCAAAGAAAGTGCAAGCGGGCAGGTAAGATACTCCACCCAGTAACATAGACCATCTCAGAAACAGAGAGTGGTGATCAGAGGCCTGAGCACTATGCTGTTTGATTTCTGTCTGTAACTATAATGCCCTTGTTTTGTTTGTCTGACAATCACCATGGACACACAAGGAATTCCCAAAAGGGTAGTAATAATAATACTAATAATAAAACAACACAATAAATGGGGATCTTCCAGTGCTCTTCATTCTGCCTGGAGGAATGAAGAGAGATTAAATTGATATAGCAGAGGAATAGGAGGAACAGGGTGTAAAGGAGGGAGGAAAGAAGCATGAGACAGTTGTCACCATAGCATTAGAGCTCATATGATTACTACTGCTGATAAAAGTACTATGAATACTGCAATACTACTAATACTCCTGTCTAGCTATGCCTAAGACTCCACCGTGTTCAGAACTATTGTATCACTGGCTTTTGTACAGTAAGCAACATCTCTCCTTTTATTTTCTATTTACAGAGTTTAAATCTCTGTAATTGATGCTCTTTTCTTATATGATTGCTGTTGTTGCATTGCATTATTCCAAACAAACCAGTGTCACTGGCTGCATTAAATGAATCTTTTCACTCAACGCCTTGTTTAGATCAACAAATGACAAAGCCAAATGCAATTGAGCTCATTAGGCTCCAAAACTGAAGATGTGCTTCATCTTTGCCGTCAGTAGTTCCTCACCTTTGATTTGAGTCCTGGAGAAGTTTTTCCAGTGTTTATTATATAATTTTTATTTTCCACTGTTTTACCATGACTCTAATCTAAAGTTGAGGTAAAGGCACTTTTCTGTTATGTCACCTATAAAGCTGAACTGATTTGTATCAGTAGGAAAACAGAAAACAGTATAAATGTCATTACGTAATGTTATGGATTACTTTTCAATATATCACCCAGCTTAAACGTTGTATAATGTGAAGTAAAATAGCAATGAAGCATTACTGTCATTGCCATGAGTTTGTTGCCTTGTTGCTTTCACTACTTTGTTTTGCTGCAGCAGACATGTGAGAACAACTCTTTGTCTTTACCATCAGAGCACACACAAGGATTACAGATGTTAACAACAGTACAGGAAGTACTCAGGCAGGAACTGATGTTTTGTCTCAAGGCTCTGATAAGAATGTAGAGACATGTCTGTTTAATTTACTTGAAACATTCCTCTTCTCACTTTTCACATCCTTTTATGGTTTGTTTTCTTTTGATGATTTGTGGTACTATAATGCGGAAGAAAATCATATCAGTCTGTCAAAATACATTTATTTTATTATCATATCATAACTTTCTCCAGTCGAGCTCAATGTATCATGTGCTCTTTATCAGCGTCACACTACCCTGCTTTAAATTCACACACACCTGTCTTGTAAAACCACAATGTCTCATTTTTGGACACTAAACACCTCCACGGCTCCACTGCAGCTGTGGGGAGGTAAACGCCTTGCTCAAGGGCAACACAGTGGTAGTTGTTGAAGGACTGATTTATTGTTCACTTTCACAGTTTCCCAGCTCGCTGAGAGACTCAACCATATGGTCACAAGCCTGATTCTCCATCCTAGAGGGTAGTCTTACTGTCTCCACCTAAGTAGGCAGGGTACTGTGAATTTTTACGGTATGTTTTAATGTAAGATTTACATAAATCATCTAATCAGGGGGGTGACGACCACTTGCTTGTTACCTTTCTATCTGTCCATGTACCATCAGTTGAGATGTAGATAGAAGTATGAAACACGTACAGTATGAAAGCAGCATTTTTGTTTTAAGGAGTTGATGTGTTTGGATATTTTAGAATATTTTAATGACATTTTGTGAAATGTTAGGACACTGGCCAATAAAAAACATGTTTTTTTTTTGTTTTTTTTTTTTGTTTGTTTTTTTTGATGAGGATCCTGATTCAAGGGCAGATGCAAGATTTTTTTTTTTTTTGAGAATTTATATTTGTGTACTTTTACAGTATTTTCTCATGAACTACTGCACTTAATTGCATAAAAAATATGCCAAGAGATATGCTGGTATACCATTTACCATCACGTTACCGATGAAACATGTAATGTTAACAATACCGTCTCCATTACTGTCATTACCGTGATTATCACTGCTTTCAGAGGGTAATGTGAATGCAGCTCCTGTCTTAATTAGCAGTTTTATTTTAATAAAGCACAATAACACCTTTGTACCAGTCAAACAGAGACTCAGCAGGACCAGAGAACCCGAGAACCAGGCTCCTTGTCTGGTTAGCTCCAGCTACTGTGGCTCACCTAAGGCAGTGTGCAGGATTTTTTTTTAACTCCTTCACAACTATTAACACTCAAAACAAATCAGAACATGCACAGAATCTAAGACAAGGAGACACTTAACTGCATTTAAAAAAAAAAAAATCCAGTTACAGTAGTAACTTTCTTAAATGAAAACAACCTACCTCCTTGTGTTTGTAATGTTTTTAGTTACAGGAACAGCAATATATAGTTCACTGTTTAATAGGTTTGATTAAATTTGTGGTATGAAGTAATTTTACACAAGTAGCACTATTTCAGACATGTTAATAAGTCAAACTCTAATTATTTGCAAAGATAATTATCATGATAACACTGTTTATTATGATATTTTTGGCCACATTATTAGTAGTGCATGAACATTTGATACGGGCACATTTCTACGTGTATCCGATTATCCCCTATTACTATGTTTATTTCAATAAAGATTCATATCCAATATAAAACATTTACAAATAATTATCTTTTATGAAAGTAAAAAAAGAGCAGCATTTGTAGGCATATGCGCTCTCTGAGTGCTTTTCAATTTAGTCTTTAATGTGGAGTAAATCTGAATCAGATCGGTGGGAGGTCCAGCACTTACTGTATGCCCCTTCCAGTTAAGCTGGCTCCCTTTTTTTCATGACTGTGAGTTCACACAGCACAACGGGCCCTGTGTTTTCTCTTTCCCAAACAGGGCTAAATAAAGCATTCTCTCAGAGCCTTGTCGCCTGTGATGAACAGACTGGTGGGACTGGGCGTAGCATTACATATAGGTAAATGCCAGCATATTTGAGATGGTAATCCGGGATAAATCTGCAGTTGGCCGTTGACCAAACATTCATGCCTTGCACAATAGGTCTTGGCTGGTGTCCAATAATGGACTTACTCTGGGTTTAATGGTGAAATCCATTCTGACTTTTTTTGGAAAAGGTTTTAATAATTAATGTTTGCTGGATTGAAGAGAAAAGAGGAGGGGAAAAAAATGTGTATAAAGAGTTTTTTCCACCATGTGCCTGGTTTTGTGAATAAATTCGGGGATAGCCCTTAACCCCAACCCAGCTTGTAAAAGTTTTTTATCCTCTACTGGATTAACTTTTACTGCCTCTATGTCTCTTTTTTTCTGTTACTGCTCATATCTGCAACACCCTCCTCCTAAAATCTGACTTATATTTTCATATTACTCTAATCCCATTGGTGGCATTCTCCTTTCCCACAGGACAGCAGTTTGGGTGGAGGGGCTGGGGGCTGCTGAAGGGCTCTTCAGCAAGGTCACCAAACCCCAATATGGTGCATTTGTGCGTCAGTCTGCCTCTGGAAAAGGAGCTGGAAAAGTTATACAAGAAAAAAAAAAAGAAGTGATACACCAAACTTTTCCCTGGCTTGTTATAAATAAACTCTATAAAATATCTACTCCTCTTGGAAAGTTATGCGGGAGAAAAAGAGGAGACAGTGATATAAATAAAGTTAATTCAACTGTCTGCTCCTTTGGATCAAAACTATTTAACATCAAGAACTAGATGACAGAACTATATTTAGCTTGATGACCATGTACAACATTTGGTTTTAAAAGTTTCATACAGAAAAAAAAAGGTTGTAAAAATCAACCAATAGAAGTCTGTTGGTAAGACGTTAAAATTTAAGAAAAAGAAAATACAATTTACCAATGTTATATAATACCTTAAAAATGTCCCACATTGGAACAAGAAAAGTAGTATGCATTGGCATGTACTCTACTTTCTGCTAACAATCCCACAATGCATTGTGTTGCATTTAATAGGAGCGAAAATTACAGATTTGTGACTTTAAACTTAGTGATGACGCAAAATGATAATGATTAACAAGAGTCTGGAATCTAAATTTACTGTTCACTACAGAGTAAACTGCTCAGTGTCTATTATGTAGACAGTAGTTGAGTGAATGAGGGAATGATTTGGAAATAGCCAAAAACTAATATAGAATAATTTGAGAGGCACTAAAATCATGTTAAAAAAAATTCTACATATTGTGGCTTTTAAAGCCCCTGAAACATTTTGTTCTCAAGTATTTCTCTGTAAGATTAAATACTCATAACAAAATAAGCAACAATCAAAATTATTGTTTGGAAAACAACAATCTTAGTTATTTATTAAGAGCTGAACTTAATATAATCAGTGCCATCAGGACTGTGTGGGTGTGGTTTGGTCGGATGTAATTGAAAGAACCGGCAACAAACAAACAACCCCCGCAACTGTCATACTATGTTGAGTCCAGTGTTGCAAAGCTCTGATTGGATGAATAGAAATACATGACATCATCTTTATTCATGAGTCCTGCCCACTTCTCTTCATCTATGATAAAAGCAAGAACAAAAGCAGAGATACAGAAATCTCTTGTGAAGCAACTAAAACTTTTCCAACTTCGGTGGAAACATTTGTGCTCATGTTGGACCCCCATGGTTCATGGTAAGCAGCTTATTGAGAAAATGTTTTCAGGGCCTTTAAAGATTAAACAACAAACAACCAACGACAATGAAATAAAAGTCAAAATGATGAAAACACATTCAAAGCAAAAACTATGATTTTCCAAGACAATGTTAGTGCGCTTTCAAAGTTGAGCTTGAAATTTCTCCTTCCTCGTCTCTGTCTGTGGCAGTCACACTTGAGTCCTTGACAGCGGGGAGGTCGTCTGGCCCAGAGAATGACAACGGCAGCGGAAGCGAAGAAGAAAAAAAAGAAGAAGAAAGAAGAAGACAGCAGAACAAGTGGGATGCATCAGAGAGTGTGGAGGAGAAGTTGCTGCCAGGAGGAAGTGACAGCGTCACAGCATGAGTGTCGCCATTCAAGACCCGAATCGGTTCTGACCCATTTCCCCTCCATCATTCCGGTTCTTTGTGTGTGTGTGTGTGTGTGTGTGTGTGTGTGTGTGTGTGTGCGCGTGTGTGCATGTGTGTGTTGAGTACACTGAAGCCTTTCAGGGGAGATGGAGTGAGAGAGACAGAGGTGGATTTCTGTTGTGATGGTATTAGCCTCTGTCAGGATAAATGGGCTTTAATTGGGGGAGTGTTTGGTCAAACACCAGGCTGAATTTTCTACACACACACACACACACAAACACACACACACACACACACACACACGCTCAGTCACCCCACTGTCGTCTTCTTTGATCCAAATAGGCTTCATCTTGGTATCAACAAGCCTCTTATCTCAGCCATTCTCACCCTCACACTCTTCCAGCTCACTTCTCTTTGTCCTCACAGGAACCTATAAGATTGAGTCACATTAAGTGACTTTAAATGTGTATGTGTGTGTGTGTGTGTGTGCGTGTGTGTGTGTGTATGTGTGTGTGTGTGTGTGTGTGGTGCTGGGATGAAGGATATTGGGTAAATGGCTGTTCATGTGTTTTATGTGCATTAGAAAGTGAAACAGACAAAGGGAGAATAAATGTGTACGTGCATGTTTGAATGCTTGAGGCTGGATTTCCAGATTCCAGCGCTGCTTTCTAAAGCTTTAGCTCCGGAAAGTCTTTTACATTCCCTCAACAATTTACCTCACCGACACAAAGAAATGGATAAATGCATACTTTTCATGTAGCAGACTCTTAGTTAGACATATATTAAAGGAACATGCTGGTGGCGTTGCATATTTACACTAATTAATAACAAATTACACATAATTATCACCATTGCCAACTACAATCAACAGAAGCATACCACAACTTTTCTTGAATGAATGATTATCATTCAGACAGCCACTCTTGGTATATTATGAAAGTGTATTTTCTGTGATAGGTCATGATAAGTGGTATAGATAACAGATTGATGGACAGACACTTGAAAATGAACTTCTTGTGCACTTGAAAGTTGCTTTGAGACAATCATATTGAACTTTTGGTTGCTTTTTTAGTCAGTTATTGGCACGCCGATGCCAACAAGTTCTCCGACCTAAACAAGAAAACAGGTCGTCATTTTCAAAACAACCCAGTGGAGCATTTTCTGATACCATTTTTTGTCAGTTCCTTTGAAAACAGGTACAAATGATTCATACAGCATTTTCTAATCTGCCACATCTATGGTTAAAGAGGCTATAATCAATATTTTTATAATAATGTATCAAATGAAAATGTGTAATGTCAGATGTGTCGCTCGTATTGATGAACCTACAGAGAATTATCAGCGACTCTGCAGCTCCCATCAGCTTTACGGAGCTTTAAAGTGAGTTTCAGCTCATTGTTTAGCTGCAACTTTTCTGTTTTAGTTCACTCTCACTGCTCTCATAGTGTTATTTTTTGGCTCCAGCAGGCAGCTGTTTTCAAAGAAAAAGCTGCCAAAACCCTGTGTACACTACCTGCTCAGCACCACATGGCAAACAGACACAGTTAGCGACTAACTGGTGAACATAGTGGAGCATTTAGCAGATAAAGAGTCAGATATTTCAGCTCAGAAGTCAGCAGAGTTCATAAACAGAGCTAAAGGAGAGTGAATATTAGACTTACATTAGAAACATGACTCCAAATGAATGATAATGTTGTTAAGTTCAACATATCAACTTAAAAGGTGATGATATTGCAACGTTGTGCTCACAGCTTGTTTCTGCTGCCCCCAAGTGGCAAAAAAAAGAATCAGTTGATGCAGGTTTAAGGTTTGGTTAGGACTAGTTGGTTAAGGCGGAGAAAAGATTGCAATCATTGCTTAAAGACACCAACTATGATTGTTGGTAGTAGACAAGATGCAAACAGTAGTCTCTTACTGTCAGCATCCACCCCAAACATCTCCCTAAAAGGTCTTTCAATTGTATGACTTTTTTTTTTTTTTGCTGTTTCTACCCTTGCTTCCAGGACAGAACACTCATTACCTGCACTGTCTGCCAAAAGAGGTCCACGTCAAGTAAACATCATCATCAGAGGTTGTATTAAGTTTACTTGCCGACTCATTTTTCAGATGAGAACAGTTTGAAGACGTGACCTTTATTAAAATGTTCCTCAATGTTACGCTTGAGGCCACTGAGACGTCAGATATTTGAGAGTCATAAGAAGGACAAATCAAGTAGAAGACAAAGCAAAGCAAGTAAGATCCATCAGGGCAAAAGTTTGGAAGAACGGCTGCTGCCAGAAGGAAGAGAGGGCATCAAGATTATCTTGCATTCATCGTTTGTTTTCTTTTGTATCTCAGGGAGTCCTGTTAGCGCACCTCTTGAGATGAAATCCAATTTTTTTGTGACCCCTTGACCTCCACTACTGGGCCAAAATTTCACTTGATAAGAAAGGTTGATGAAAAGTAGTTGGAGTGTGGGATTTCCTCTCTCACTCAGTCGGCCTTGTGTCCGGTCTGGACACTCATTAATGAGCTTTATTACACAGAAATTAAACACCCACACGGTCACCAGTCTGTCCCACTCATTAACACTTTAAACACTTGACTGACTTTTACAGCATCTCATTATCCACACACACACACACACACACACATACACACACAGAGGGAGAGAGAGAGAGAGAGCGAGAGAGAGAGAGAGGGAGAGAGAGAGAGATAATTGGAGGGAGAAGTGGAACAACGACTTTCAGAGCAACTTATTCACTAGTGTTTTTAGTCAGGTTATAAATTAGCCTCTATAAAGACAGTTAATTATCACTGACTGGCGCATCCTTTGTGTCCATCAGTTTGTCATGACAAAGTACAGTCATCCAAATCTGATCTGTTGCTTTATTCATTATGAAAAACAAAAAACGAACTAAAATGATATAGATGTATTTTAATATAATATATAACATCAGCATTCTGATACACTTATAATCTACAGACATCGCTTCACCTGTTTCCAATAAATTATTTAGAAAGACTGGTGTTGTAAGTTTGGTAGAAAGTGATGCTCTTGAATAAACGCCTCTTCGTTCCTGTTTGCTGCCTGGGTTAAATCCAGCGCTCCTGTAATGTCCCACAGCCTCTTACGAAAAGCGCGTTCGCAGTTTAGTGCCCCGGGCACGCGCATGCCCAGCTATAGCCTATCCTGTGACTGAAAGCATCCCTACTTCATTCACCCCGGAGATCACAGGACCGCTGGGAGCTGACATCAAACTCCGCTGGAGCGCAGAGCGGAGAGTTTTTTTCTTGTTTCGTTTGTTTACGCATCTTCGTCTCCATAAACGGGACAAAACTGATTATTTTTGGGAGTTTAAGTGTAAAGGATTTAACCAATTTCTTTAAAGATTTGCTCACATCGAGTGCCAAGATGCTCCACCACCGCAGGATGCACAAATGTGTCTGTGATTTTGGATGGATTATACTGAGGATGAAATGATGGATGTTGATGTGTCTGTGAATGTAAAAGAAACGTTTTTACATTTGCATTGGACACCTGTTCTTTGGATGTCAAAACAAAGAGCAGCTGAACATCAACTTGACCTTAATTAGGTTTGATTATTTAATGCTTCAAACTACTGTACAAAAAACTGATCATCTGTGATTTCACCCCGCAACTCTTACGGTCAGTTTATATATTATTTTGGCAATCAACCCCACTCTCACATACAGTGACTTACACTGAATGCAGGAGCAGAACTTGGTTCTCTACTTTAACCGCCTTTGAATCAGGAGCTTAAAGACCTTTTGAAGTTTTACACACTCCTAACTCGTTCTCTCATTGGGGTCGTGGAGGTTGCCAGTTCTCCCGAGGGATGGTTCTGGGCTCCCGAGACCAGGGAGCGACATCCCGGCTCCTTCACTGGACCCTTGCCCCATCCTGGTGCCTATACAGCGGACCTGAGAGGAGATGAGAGCCGCGGTCTACCACCTCCTCGCCGGCTGCCTCTGCCTGTTACGCATCGCAGCTGAGGTAAACCGCACAGAAGTAGGTTGTGGTTAATGTTGGCTGTTGCCTGTAGTGAGTTTATTGCAAGTTGCAACTCATAGCAAAACAACTGCGGTACATGCGATAGATTAAATTGACACGTCTGCGTAATTACGCACAAATGTTTACTCTTTCCTTGGCACAGTTTGGCATTAGGGCTGCCAGTTTTTAAAATAAATAACACAAGCTGGCTTTCATGATCTGGTACTGAGTCTGTTTGCAGAAAAGTGACGCTTGCCTGAATCCGCTCCGTTTCATGCTTTCTGTTGACCTTCTTCCCACAGGAGTCTCCTCTCCCCCGGGAGCTGTTGGAGCGGCTCTCCCGCAGCGAGATCCGGAGCATCAGCGACCTCCAGCGGCTGCTAGAGATAGACTCCGTAGGTAAAGCGCTTTATTATAATAATATAGCCTCTCTCACCCCTGCAAGCTGGATTACTGAGCTTTACTGCAAAATGAGGTTATTCAGTGAGCACGCTAATAGAAAATGCAGTTCATATGACGCTCGTGGTATGAGCACCATAATGCACAAATACCTACTCAGCTGTAGTGAAAGCTTATTGTATGGATGAAATGTGTGTAAACTTCTCAAATTAGAATCAGTGGTTGCATCAAATTCAGTTCATCAACAGCAGCCTGAAAGAACAACAAATAATGAAGGTAGATCAACACCTGAATGTGTCTTTACTCAGAGTTTCTGGCTGACAAACATCAGCCACCAACAGCTTTGCATGTGCCAGTCTGGGCTGCTGCTTCCCTCCCAGTCTCTGTGTTTGAAAGACTGAATTGGGGTATTATTGCATGTGGTTTATTGCACAGGAAGAGGATGCTGTCCTCTCATCTCAAACTGGAATGCCACACCGGATGTTGCTAGGTGACCAGTGGCCCCTTCTTGCTCTTTACACCCTTCATGAACTCTGAGACAGACTTAATGTTGTGCTTTTCACTGCCAATGTTAACTAGGAAGGAGATTTAGAAGAGAAGGAGATCTAGAAGTAGATTTGGAAAGAAAATGTTTGTTTAATGGGGCACCTCAATTGATTTTATACATTAAAATCAGTTAACTGGCCACGAAGAGCACAAGTCAGCCTGTGTGAAAAGGCTGAAGAGCTTTGTCTTTGTCTTTGTCTGAAAAAAAACCCTCCTGATGATGTCACAGTGATGTCAGAGGGCATGGGTATTTTGTCTTGGGCTTGGACACTGAAAGATTTTGATGAGAAACCGGTCTTACAAAACTGCAGAGGGTGTGGAAAGACATAAACTTTACCAGGCACAGAAGATCTAAGAGATGTTATTCAGTTGCATTATGGGAAGTGTGGGTTTCAGTGTTTTTGGAGCTCGCCCCATAGACTTAAAGTTGGGATATCTCACCTTCTGCTGCTGATCTTGACCAATATTTTATTTTTTTTTAAAAATCTGTCTCTCGCAAGTCCTCCAACTTCATAGAAGTGAAACACTAAATCTCTGAAATACTTGGTTATCCTTCTGTTTCCAAATTCCCTGCTGGTGTCTCCAAGGATTTAGAATATTTGGAGAAATTGGCTCATTTCTCTCAAACAGAGGAACCCATTTATTGCCATTCTTTCCCTTAAAATGTAAGAAACAGTAATCTGATTGAGTCAAAGTTTGTGTTTCATCAATCAAAAAGTTTCCATATGAGTGTAGACATCACCTGAAACTCAGAGGAGGAAATCTAAGTCTCTGCATCAGGAAATAATCCCTTTAAAAAACCTTTTTCACCTGAAAAACATAACTGTGTCTTCCTTTTTATTACATATTTGTTAGCTGGAAAAGCAATTCAATTTAAGCTGCAGCAGCTGAAGAAAAAATAAATTAATTTTTGTGCTTTTAAAAAACAACAAACAAGTAAACATTACATAAAAGTAAACTGTCTGCGAGTCTAAATGACACCGCTGTTCGCATTCAATAAACACAGTTGATGCCAGTTCTCATTATCCAGGTAATAAATCAGAGCTGACTGAATCAGTGAGGAGAGACAGGAGGAAATAACTGTGACATAAAACAGGCTTTATTGCATTTATGCCTCGAGTCAGACTCCAGATTCCTGCCACACAAACTTTCCTCTGCTCTGAACTTCTGTGAAAAAAAAAAAAAAAAAAACAGTTAATTCATTTTTCATGTCTGTTGCACCGAGCGGTGCCACCATTAATCCTGGCATCATTGAGATGCAAATGTCGGGTGTGACGGCTCCCCGGCTCGGTGGGGGTCAAGTGGCTCACTTCATTATGCTGTTGTCATGCTGCCCATTATTGGTTTGAGAGCAGGGCCCGCTGGAAGGCTGCTGTGTTGCTATGTATAATTCATGCTGAAATTCCTGCATGTCAGGGCGAGAGAGAGAGAGAGAGAGAGAAGGAGGGAGATGTCGGAGGTGGACTTTGTTGTGTTTCAGAAGCACATTGTGTATATAGGCAGGCGTGCGTGCGTGACTACTTGCACAAGTTCTGCAAGAAAATAAGAGTGACGGGCGCTCTCTCTCTCTCTCTCTCTCTCTCACACACACACACACACACACACACACAAAGAAGTGTGAGGTTTGGTATTCAGAATCAAATTAAAACAGTCCTGCCCAGACATCATTTATACTGATTTCTGGGAATCTTTCTTTCTTTCTTTCCCCCCTCAGTTACACACACAAACACACACACAAATCCACACTACACACACAATCTTAACTCAGAATTTATTGTCTACGAACAAGTCTGTGGATATCCTGTGGTTTGGCAGTGCTGAGTGCCGAAATGGTTAGATGAAACTGTGAACTATTTAGAAACACTTGATTGATTTTCACAGCATCTCATGATCCACACACACCACACACACACACACAAAGGCAGAGCTCAGTATAAAAAACAGCTTGTCAGTGTACAGTCACCCCCCCTGCATTAGTTTGCATGCTTTTAAATCAACAGTTAACTAAAAATAAACATCCACTTCGATCATACATCATCTTATCATGATTTATTCGTTTGTATGTGTACTGACTGTCACTAACTTCAAAAGATAATCATTAGCTGCACTCTGCAAGTTTTGTTGCAGCCTGGTTCAATGTAGGACAAGAAACGTATCTTAAAACAGATTCATTTTACCTGCTAAAAGAAATCCAAAGGCAACCAAGCTAATAGGGCGGAAACCAGGAAGACATGAGCTTATCAAGCAGTCAGTCAGATGAGCTGAATTCCCTCGCCAACCATCAACTGTGCCCGCAAACTTCTGAAGGCAGAGGCCAAGCAGACCTGTCCAAAGAGGGTCATTACTGTATGATGCTATGATGTTGTTTTGATGTTGACTTATATCAAATTTATGCACGATTGCTCACACATCTTACTCATCACTTGTGAAGACATTGTCTTCATTCCCTGGAGATGTACATGTACACATCTGTCACATCTAACATAAAAACAAGACCCTAAATTTAACCTGAGGGTAATTCCACCCATCACCCTAAAACTACGTCTTTGAATGACATGGTTAACCTCGGGGATCAGGTTTTTGTCTCCATACGGGTGATGAGTCCCCATAATGTGACTGTGTGACAACTGTTTTCTTTGTACAGAATTTGAAAAGTCATCACACATACACTTACACACAATACTGACTTAACTTCAGCCAGTACTAATGGGTTGTTTTGAGCCAGTGTTAGTGTTATTTTCTATGTTACTGCTGGGTTACTGGATCAAAACAACCCTCGTCTTAGGTGTTTTGCTACTCATGAGTACTGGGTTAAGTTAATCCAGTGTTAAATCAGTGCTATATTGACCCACACTGGGTCAATTTTTAACTCAGTGAGTAAAATAACCTTGTACCACACACTGTACCACACAATGACACAAACTGAGTGTTTTATCTGAACATGTTTTGACATAGTTTTATAAGTGGAGTCTTATCCTCGGTATTCAGAAGTTGACATACTTAGATTAAAAAAAAAAAGGTCTTTAATGGTCTGCATCAGTTTTGAGGCCGATACTGCTTCCAGTTGGCCAAATTCACCAGTATATTTTGTGCCAAAATTCAAAATCCAAAAATGGGTCAAAAATTTAAAGACTGCAGTTTTACCCTTAGAATTTCATTCTTACAAGGAAGAAAAACTTTATCCCTTTTCTGTCGGTCTGCCCTCACATACTGTGAACAAGTGTAAGTAAGTTGTAAGTTGTAAGTAGCAGCGTCACAATCCTTCACTCATTAAAACAGTTTCAGGTCTGCTGACCAGCTCACTTCAGAGGTGAAATGGCCTCAGATCAACATTTATCTGGTGTAGCTGTATAATAATCTGATATATAATCAAAATATGAATATACAGTCAAGTTATTTAGACATAAAAAGATGGACAGACGACATCCAACCATGTGGATAAGCAAGAAGATGCATCAAACTCACATAAAGTTCAGTCGAATTCTCTATCAGCAATCAAAAGTTTGCTTGTGATCTGATGGCCCTCAGATCAGCGTCCTCGCATGTTGTTTTATGGTTTCAACAAAACAGCATTTTCTCAGTCGAGTTGAGTCAAGTGACCTCAAAATGAATGATGCAGTGCGTGTATGTGCAGTATGAGAATTGGATTAAGAATGTATCTGATGTACCGGCAGTGTTTCTCTCAGGGCATATTTACATGCGAAGAACTCAATAACCGGTTGATACAAATTAACATCATAATTGAGTTAGAATAACCTCGTTAAGCTCATGCTCTGATCAGGGCAGGCTCGGTAATGATATCCTTAATAAACAATTTACTGCAGCATGTAAACATCTGACTGCTTTCACGTTTTTTTGTTTGTTTTCGGTCAGTTGGTCAATCATCAAGATATCTTGAGAACTAGATTTATGGTCCCTGGTTGATGATTCATAGAGATTTCCTCTTATGAATCTTTAGAATGAATGAATTTCACATGGATATGAATGTTTCTCATGACCCCATTACTTTTCATCAGATCAAATTTTAATATTGCACACAAGGAAAAGCCAGTTAATCAAAAATCAAATTAAATCAAAACAACTTTATTGTCCACCTTACTAATGAGTAAAAAGCCATGACATGTATTACAAACATTCCTGCTTCCCAGAAAATGAAACTCTGTTTCATGACTGTTTTATCCTTCAAATAGTGTGTATTTTTGTGTTTGATGCAAGAATCTGGGAATATTTATGATTAGTAAGAGTAACAGTGAGAGTGTGTGACATCTGAATGTGCATGTGTTGTTTTGTCTCTGTTCAGAGAACGAGGTGATTGAGGAGACAAAACACAGTTACTACAAGGACTTCTCTCACAGCTTCCCCGACTTGAAGAAAGCACACACACACACCAGACACAGGAGGAGCACTGGTAAGACACACACACACACACACATACACTCACACTGTGTGTATTCAGGCTAGATATATGGATATGCATAAAACTGTTTATTTTACTATGGCACTATTTCTATATTATAAAATGTTAATATGCAAGATTTGTATATCTAAAAAAGTGCTTATTGCTGCAGGTTTTCTGTAACCTTTGACCTCTTTGTCCCCCTGCAGTGGTGGAGGAGGCCTTGCCAGCAGTGTGTAAGGTGCGGACAGTGATCTATGAGATCCCCAGGAGCCAAGTGGATCCCACCTCAGCCAACTTCATCATCTGGCCGCCCTGCGTTGAGGTGAAGCGCTGCACCGGCTGCTGCAACACCAGCAACATGATGTGCCAGCCGGCCCGCAAGCACCACCGCACCGTCAAGGTACACAAGAAAAAACACTTTGTACTGAATGTGATACTTGAAAATGTGCCTTTAGATATGGAAAATAGTAGTTTTCCTGTGCTTTAAAGAGCCTTTTAATACATTTTCTCTTTAAGGTTTGATTAGATGAAGTCTTAAATATATTTGTGGAGAAGGAGAGTCAATACAAATAGCAACAGCATAGAGCAGAGGAAAAGGAAAGACAAAAAAAGACAACATTTTGCATCATATCATCAACATAATACTGAAGCCTCTATATTACATTACATAAATCATGCATGCTTATAATAATCATTCTGTCTAAAAGAAGCCTTTTAGGTAAAAGGAGGAGAAGAATATGATAAAACTGTGTGAAACTAAAGAAAGTGAGAAAAGCAGTAAACAAAAATACACAAAAAGGCAGCAGAAAGGGCAAAACAATCGCTTTCTTAAAGAACAGGTTCACAATTTTTCAAGTCTGTCCTAAAATGATATTAAGGGGCCCAACAGGAAGAATGACTGCATCGAGCAAACTTTCATTCTCATCATACCAACATGTTGGCTAGTCTGTAAACACCAGTAATCACTCTACAAACATTTTGTAAAAGGCTTCTGTCTTTGTCTTTTGGTGGCACCACACAAAATTAATGATGGCACCAAGCATGTAAACACACACACACACACACACACACACACACACACACACACACACACACACACACACACACACACACACACACACACACACATGCTCCACCACTTTACTTACTTGAGTTATACACTATACACCTGCCAAAACAATTACTCTCTCCAGCTCCCCATGGTGAGAGTGAGTGTGTGTGTTTGTGTGTTTGTGTGTGTGTGTGTGTGTGTGTGTGTGTGTGTGTGTGTGTTGGTGATTGAGAGTCTGGCAGTGAGTTTGTTCATGAACATAATAGCTTCCTTTTGATCTCTGCCAGAGCTGGAAATAAGACTCAGTAAAGCCCAACAGGTTCACTGTCACACCAACTGGGAGCTCAAAGAATGTGTATGTGTGTGTGTGTGTGTGTGTGTGTGTGTGTGTGTGTGTGTGTGTGTGTGTGTGTGTGTGTGCATGGGAAAGGAATCAAAAATGCACTTTAAAAATAGCAAGAATAAGAATATTGACTTGATATTGATATTCAGAGTGTGAATATGAACATGTGTTGCATGTTAAATGTATAAGGACATAATTAAATAATTACAATATTGTGATAAGTCCAATTATTGCTAATCCAAAAGCAGTTTTGATGTGTGTTACGGATGTTAAATTAGACAAAACCTGGACCTACATGCAAAGATGAAAATGTAAAAAACAAGTAGGATTTAAAAAGTAGGCACTGAGAGTGAGTGACTGGGAAATAAGACGAGTGAAACATGGAGAAAAGATGAGGACGGGTACAAGTGTGTGTATCAGGAGGTGGAGTAGGAGAAAGAGGAGGAGGAGAGGGTGAGTTTGATTCTGAGTGCTTTGGCCTGCTGATACTCAATATGAGATGAAAGGACTCGCTCTTTGTCTGCCTACAGAGGAAATCAAAAATAAAGTCACTCACATGTGCTGAGATCCAGCGTTCAGAGGGTAAACGGTCACGAGTGCAAGATGCACACACACACACACAGCCAGAGGGGATGTGGCAGGGCTGAGGTTTAGGTGGTGTGTCCATGTGTGAGACAAACAGAGACCACGACCTCCAGCTGGTGATGGTAGGTTGGTGTGTGAGGGTGCTGGCAGTGATGCAGGTGTTGTACTTGATCATTGTGGTGAAAAGTGAGCGTGATCGACCAGTCGATCTACATTCCGATCCTCACATATGGTCATGATTTTCAGACATGCTAGCGGTGTTGCTTGAGGGATGGCAGTGTGGGTTGGGCGGTCCACCATATTGGCCCAGACTGTAATATCTCAATAGCTATTGAATGGATTGCCACAAAAATTTTGTACAGATATTCATATTGTCCAGATCCTCTGGCTTTTCCTCTAGCACCACCATGAGGTTTACTGTTGTGATTCTGAGTGAAATGTTTTTTACAGTTATTGGATGGATTCCCTCAAAATTTAGTGCAGACATTCATGTCCCCTTCAAGATGAATTGTGATCACTTTGGTGATCCTTCAAGTTTTCATCCACCTGAAAAATACAACAATACAAAAAACAATACAATACAAAAAAATTTTGTTTTTTTATAACATTTAGTCTGTTGAATGTATCTGCTAACTTATTGTTATTATGTAACATGACAACTTTATTGTTATGTTTAGCCAACTCGAATCACTTTGGCAAAGTGAAGGGAACATTGCGGTCTCGGTTAAATCTTGACAAAATCAATGCTGACTTGAAGCATGAGATGGGATACACTGACTTCTTCAAGTATTTAACCAAAACCACTATCTTCCCATTATTAAGTGCTTTAGTTGCCTAAACCCAATCAGATGTGGGACAAGGTCGTGTGTCAAAGTCCTGCACTTTGTACAAATAACCATCCACCATAACCTCCTCCCAACGACTTCTTAGTAGCATAATGATGTTACAGTTACTGAGTTGGAGAAATGCTGCCAGAGAACATAATCCAGGCAGCACAGGTTGGGTCCTCTTTGCAAAGCAATGTATTAACATGGGTTTGGACTGGGTTGGATTTTAGGTTTTGAGAGAATGAGATCTCAGATGAGCAGCTCTTCACAGGGAGTCAGGGAGCTCACCCCTTCAGCAGAATCCTGATGGGTGCTCGAGCAGCGTTGCTCCTAACCTCAGCTGAACCTCCCGGGTTTGCTGTTGTTTAAAGTTTCACCTCAGCGATGTCTTAGTCTGTTCAGACTTGAAGCAGAGATGCTTGTGCAATCAGACCTGGAGCTGCTCAGCCTCAGCTGCGTGTCCGGGACGTGAACATGAACATGTAGTATGTCTATGTGTGTGTGTAATTCTTTCTGTATGTTTATAGTTTGCCGTGTATATAGGTGCATATGCTTATGGGTGTTTATATATATCTGTGGGCTGTGTGTATGAGTAAAACTAAGAGTAAGACATTTCAGTAACCAGACTCAGACATTCAGCGTTACAGTAGCAGCAAGTGACGTGTGTTGACACAAAGCAGAACATGCATCACTTAGCGTCAGTGAATTCCTGGCAGAGTTAATACTCTTTTCATTTGTCCAAACAAGAGCAGACACACCTGTGTGTTTACACAGGTACGGTAGAAACATGGCTGTCATTTGCAAATAACTAGCTAAAGAAAGGCATTTTATCTGTAGCACTTGTATTACAAATTTACAGTAGCATTCTACTTGAAATGCTCTTCTGAATTAGGTGCTCTGTTAGAAGTTTATTGCAGTTTTTAGGGACCAATAAATTTGGTTTAACTCACTCATGTTGTGCAACAAAGTTTTGTTTATTAATTTTTAACTCTAGTAAAGGTTTTAAAGTCCCCCCCCTCCATCTGATGAAAGTGGAAAGTTCTAAGATCTGAGTTTAAGACGCTTATCTACAAGCATGATTTGTGACTTCACAACTAGTTTGGAGCCAATTGTGGTCCAATATTCAACTTATACAAGTGTGATGTGGAAACTTGAAACCTCCAGTGCACATACACTGAGAATTGACTTTTCAGTGAAGTCGGAGACATCTGGATTTTTCAATGAGGAAGAAAGAGTAGAAGCAATTTAAAGGATTTTAACGAGGTAGCTGAGCTTTTTTGTGGAAAAATACAGTACATATTAGACACAAGTTATTATGTCTTAAAACATGTCTGGAGGGGATCTTTAAGGTCACAAAACGTGTCAGGTTTAATTTTGAAAAGTCTTACATACAGACCCAGAACATATGTAATTTCGGTGTGCAGAGAGGTTAATTTAAAGGTGCTGATATACCAGTTATCACTATCTTTAAAGCATGGCGATAGTCTATATTTTTGTTATTGCCAACACATCCTATGAAAAGATGAAAACCAATGTTAGTCTCAGCATGTCTTAGGCACTCAACCCCAAACCTGTTTGTGCCTACTGAAGAAGTAACTCAGGTCACAAATATATTGTTTCAGTTTTTTGAAAATAGTAGGTGTTTTCCAAAAAAACTGGGTACTGTTGCTTTAAGTAAACACTAGTCAAACAGGAGTGAATAGTGAATTTGTTGGGGACTATTTGAGTTGCGGATTAATACACATTTTGTGCTCAAGTACTTACTACGGCAGCAAAACAGTGCAGTGTATGTGATATATATATCAGGCTTTGGATACACAGCAGGATCAATTCATTGCTGGTTTTGGCTTTTCATGGAATTTGTTGACAATAAAAATCTAAAATATCATCCTTTAAATCAGTATCACCTACTTTGCAGTTTAAAGTTTAAACAAAATCTGAGCAAGTATTTTGACTAAATAATAATAATAATAATAATGATAATGATAATAATGATGATGATAATGATAATAATGCAATCTGACAAATCTTTGCAGATGAAATTTGAGCAAGCACTTTCCCCACACAGGAAATTCCTTCTTCTTCTATCTCCTTTATCTCATCTCATCTTTCTACTTCTCTCTCCAGGTGGCGAAAGTAGAGTACGTGAGAAGGCGGCCCAAGCTGAGGGAGGTGCAGGTGAGGCTGGAGGATCACCTGGAGTGCATGTGCACCAGCAGACGCCACATCAGCCCAAGCTCAGACACAGACAACGGTGAGTTCACTGCTGTGTGCGGTTATATATGTACACATGTATGCATGTGTTGTCTGAATGTGTCTCTTGGCACCAAATAGAGCTGATAACAGATCTAAGGTATTTACAGTGCTCTTCCTCTCTGCTTGAATTAGTCCCCCCTCAGGGCAGCACTCGCTCACACACACACTCATATATATAGAGAGTATATATACACACCCTCCCAAACACATACTCTCCTTTTCTTCAAGGACCGCACTTCCCGTTCTCCAAATCTCTCTCCTGAACTAATGGAGATGGATTTGTAATTGTATCGTGTGTGTGTGGTTGTGTGTGTGTTAAAGTCTGTGTAGCATGGCCAGTAACTTAATGATCTTTTTATACCCAGAGATGTGTCTGCCACTTGATGTACTGTATGTGGCATTAACTAACAAACTTGTCTACTCACTGGAAGACACTGTGAATAAAATGCAAAAAACTGTAAAATCAATTAATGGTAATAATAATCATTTTTACACTAAATTTGACTGTAAATTACATAATAAATGGGAGTAAGCCAGTTCATTTTGCACTGGAGGGTTTGCAGTTAAACCATCCTGTAATCAGAAGGTCATAGGGTCAATCTTCCTGCTGCCTGCTGACTGAATGTTAAAATGCCGTTTCTTATAAAATATGTAGGTTCTCTTTTATTCATACATTTGCATAGTAACCATTTAAAAGAGTTAGAGTTTGGGATCTCCAAACTTGACTTTACTCACTGTAACTTTAGGATTGACTTAAGGCTTTTGGACTTCGTGACTTGCAAATATGGTTATTGGTCCCAACTGTAACGGTGCGTTCGCACATATGCATGCAAAATAGTATCTGGCCTCTCATGAATCTGGAGTTCTGTGTGTGTGCTGCATTTAGCATGTAATTTACACACACAGCTCTGACTGGACGGTTGTTTTCTGATGTAGCCGCCTCACCAACGAACCAACAATGTCGGCGATTTGTGTTTTCTGATAGCGGAGAAGCAGACAGGAAACGAGGGGAGAGAGAGGGGTATGACATGCAACAAGGGTCAAACTAGGGATGGTGCGGTTATGTGGCATGCACTGTAACCATTTGACTACCAGGGCACCCCATGTCGTCCTTCTTTTAACAGTCCCGGTAACTTGTTAAATACACGTTGCAGAAAAACCCAAGACCGCAACGATCAGCTTTTCACATAGTGGAATGTAGTAGTAAACAACTCAACTTCAATTTCCACAGGAGTGTGATTGGCTCTCACAGGTTGTTGCTTGCTCTGCGTCAGAGGACATTTGCATAAAGTTGAGCTTTTCTCAACTTTCCACTGTAGTGTCGCTCAGCACTTTCTGAATCTCTCTAGCTCAGCGGGGGGGAACTGGGCTGCAGAGTCAGGTCGCATTCACAATGAATAGCAGCCGTCGCTGTCCCAGTGTTTGAGTCCGTACGTGTGAACAGCCCATAAATGATATGAAGTGTTCTTGATGTCCAGAAATAAGGTTTTACTCTAACCTGCATATACATGACGTGGCATGATGTGACAGGACAGTAAACCTACTGTATCATCAAAAACACATGCAAGGGCTCATAAAATGTGACACCTTTCAACCTTAAAGTTCTTCCTGAGGTTTTGAAGTTTCTCATCAAATAGACTGACATGGCCCATCTACAAGCTTTCTAATTGATTTCACCTGTTAAATACATCAATGAGTTGTATTTTTTGGCTTAGCATATAAAAACAGAAGAGAAGAATACATGACTTTGAGATGTCAATCATAGCATGACTTGCATAAAACTCAACTTGCTTCCAACAAAGCACTTGAGAGTTTCTCATGTGGTGAAAGTGTTCTGAGTTTCTCTTGACTCATATTCACTCAACATTCCTCCCATCAGGAATCAGGTGAAGAGTGGTGGACAGACAGAGGAGTGGAGGAGAGGAAGAAGAGGACGGCCTGAAGTAAAACAAGGACAAGCACCTTTAGCCTCTAACATCCTCACCATACCACCTGCCAGCAAGTTACTATGGAAGGTTTGATGGAGCTATGTTGCTTAAAATGGTCTGCTTTCTTTTACTTTTTGGGAGGTTTAATGGATACTTGACTCATGTGGATCTCAACTGCCAAAAACTAAGTGCATCAAACTTCCAGACACAGAAACAAACCACAAACAGGCTGACAGTTTGTTCGCCTTGATTCCTCGATGGAGAAAAGAGGCGATAAGAGGAAGAAAAACAAAACACTGGCAGGAGTGAGGTGGATTCTGGGATGCTGGAGGACTTATTGTCTGAATCTTGTTCCTCTCCAGAATATAAACCGCTCAGTGACTCGGATTATAAACTGGGTGGAATCCTTTCTAGAAACAGTGACTGGGATTAGGTTTTTGTATTCCAAGATTTAGTCTTCCTCAGCAAAACACACTCATACACACAAGCACACATGCACATATATCCTCTTATTTTTATAACCTTTCATTTTCTATCGCTGTCTGTTTGTATTTCTGGTATGTTATCCACATAAAGAATGGAGGGGAAAAGAACCCCCTGACATGTTACCGATACTAATAAACTATTTATATGTAAACAAAGTGAGTGTGGTGATGGCAAACAGATTTATATCAAAACAGATTTGTCACAAAAAGCGACTGAATTCATTTAAAACAGAAAGAGGAGCCGGAAAGGCTGGTGTGTGTGAGAGAGAGATTATCTGGAGGATCATAATACTGAAGCTAAAACCCCTGTGAATTTGTAACTGAGAATAACACACACATAAAACCCTGCCAACAAAGAGAAGAATGGTAGAAATGACTACACTGTTAACACAGTGGAATAACTAACAGCTAACAGGGGATTTTTTTTTCAGTGTTGTGACAGAGTTGCTAGTGTTATTCCAAACTGACATTGAGAAAATGACAATTGTCTGACTAAAGAGGAAGGTAAATATTTTCAGAAGTGACCTCATCCCATGACTTGCAAACGCTGGACGACGTGGAGGAGAAGCTGACCTCATATCAAAACACGACACATCCTTCAGCTGCTTGTTCAGTGTCTGCTCTCATTAGTGTGTGTGTGTGAGAGTTATGAGGGGCTCTTTCTCTCTTGCTGTTTTTCCCTCACTTTTTCACAAAAAAAAAAACAAAAACATACATGGACTCCACAATTGACAAAATCACAATGATGCACAATAGGCTTGTAGTAGTATTGCTGTAATTCCTGTAATATTCTCATAGGAGGAGGGGGGCTCAGATTGATGTGAGCGTGACAACAAATTGTAGTGATAAGCAAGTAGAAATGAACAAAAAACCCTAAAAGTTAGTTGTAATCCCACATAGATCATTGACGTAAGAAATCAAAGATTAAAGAACGACAAATATTACATGTAAAGCAACAATTAAATACACTTTTTAGCCACACTAGCAGTGTTGCTCTGGGGATGGCAATGTCAGTTTTGGTTGATGCAGTGATACTCTGACTTTTCCTGTAGTGCCACCCTCTGATTGGTATTTGTAGTTCTGAGTGAATCTCAACAACTATCGAATGGATTGTTGCGAAATTTGGTACGTAGATTCATGTCCTCCTCAGGATGAATTGTAATAACTTTGGTGATTCCCTGACTTTTCATCTAATGCCATCATCAGGTCAAATTTTGTATGTCCAATTCTTTCGTTTATGAAAGAATGGAACAAATACCTGCAAAACTAATGACATAGGCCTAGCAAATGCATGTTAACACACTAAACCAAGATGGTGAACCTGGTAAACGCCATACCTGCTTAACATCAGCATGTTAGTATTGTCATTGTGAGCATATTAGCATGCTGACATTAGCATTTAGCTCAAACCACTGCTGTGCCAACAAGTAGCCTCACTGAGCCGCTAGCATAGCTGTAAACTTTTTTTTTCCTATTAAATGTATCGATACACACTGACCAACCTGGGACACTTTTTTACGCTCTGAGAGAAGCATAATCTCAACAGCAGCTGTTTAAATCCAAGCGGCAAAAACCACCGCTTGAAGTATCTTTTAGTGCAGTACCACTGACGGCCACTTGGTGCTGGCTCCAGAAAGTCTCTGGCTCCAATAGACTCCCATTCAAAAAGTATCAACTTCTGTGATGAAATACTGAGTCAATACATTTTTTCAACAAGTCATAATGGTCTCAATCACTAAATTTGGGCCTCTTATAAGTGTGCTGGTGGTCATTTTGGAAATTATTGTTCCTTTAATAAGATATAAAGATGAATAGTAGACTTGATGTGTGCCGTGTGGCATTGATTGACAGTTATGACCGGCGTTGGCTTACCTGCTGCTCCCCTCAGCTCTGGGACTTACTGAGTCGTATTATTGTCACAGTATTTTGGTAAGTTTAATGTTACTTGATAGTGATACCTGCCATGTTAGTTTGTTAGCACAGGTCTCCACTGTGCAGTGTTACCGGTAAGTTAGCATTAGCTTGGGTCCAAGGTAGCAGGTCCTGGCTCCAAATGGAAAAGATGGTGCCGACTGTAAACAGCAACTCAAATCAGCTCCAATGGAAACTAATGGGTGATATTAATTACACCTCTCTATGTCCATCTTTCTGTTCAGTCTATATTAAAGTCACATGAATCTCCTGTTTTTATATGTTCTGTTCTTATTAATAGTATATTGATCACAGCTCCCGGCATGGCTATGAGTTTGCCGGGTTCACTACAGGCAGATTCCTTTCGCTCCCTACGGCGGGCGGGAAAATAATATCAATGAATCAATAAATACATCCCATGGAGCCTACATGAAAACTGTTTTTGTTCTGGAAATTTCTGCTGTCAGTCAGCCTGGTGCAGACAGTTTATTGGGCTGCTGTCTTCCCAGCTCGCTAGAAGCTGCTGCCAACAGTAAGTTGGTTCTGTGGAGAGTGACGCTGAATGGAGGTCAGAGTCGGTGTTAATTGGACAGAACGCTTCCATAGTGCTTATGTGCCTCTTACATCTTACTTTTGATGTGAATTCCCAGTTAGACTTGTTTAAATGCACATTAAAATTTGGTTTGAAAACCTGGCAGTTTAGTGAAGGTTCTGAAAGAAAAAAAAAACATCCTCAAAGCGAGCATGCATGAAACTTTTATCTATTTCCTTGTGAAGGACAATGAAACACATGCCTATGATGAAATGTTTTAAACGGTTCACTTCCATGCTTTTTTCAGAAGCTTTCGGCCATATCACCACAGCCCTCTTCAGCAAATTGAACTTGCTCAGGTGTCATCACCATTCAGATGCAAATATATAGTACACTCCAACATAAATAACACTGTTCCAAAATGTTTACACCAGAACAATAACTGCTTTGTTTCACTCTGTAATAGTAAAACATTTTTTATGCAACAACTACTCTGGTTTTGGAGAAACAGCCAATTAGTAAACAGAAAAATAGAGAGTACACTGTAGAGTTTGTTTTTTTGGTGGTGAAGACGTGATGTTTTTCCTTTCCTCATCCAAACCCAAAGCCACGGAGCTGAACATCGTACCCATGAGGCCATTCCAACCCTCGCTGGCATCCCACAGACCTGCTGTTTGGACTATTACACTGCGGTTCCTGCAGCTTGCAGACGCCTCAAATAGCTCTTTATGTTTCAGATGTCTCACACTTATTAGGGCATGCTTAAACAGCTGACTGCATTTATAACAAACAGAGGACAAAACAAATGTTTATTGGTTGCAGTGGTGAAAGAGCAGACAGGGAAGACTTTGCAAGTTTGAGGTTGATTTGCGTAACTCACTTTGCTGGCATATTGTTCTTGGAGGAGCTGGTGTAAACCATGTGTAGACATTGGCCAATGCTGTGACCAAAGTGGGTAGTTAGTGTAAATACATACATTTCATAATTGAGTGGTTCTATGTGAGCTACACAAAGACGACACTGTGTTTAAAGATTTAATTAAAAAAAAAAAAAAAGCTTTTGGTTCAGCAGCGAGTCTCTCTCATGTTGCACTTTGATCCGTTGTGTTCTCAGGATGCAGCTAAATACCCAACATGTAAACATACAAAAGAAAAAGGATCATGTGGATATAACCAGTTGTTTGTAAGAGAGGGAGCAAAGAGAGAGAAGAGACAGATGGGGATAAGACTGTGTAACAGAGTCTGAAAGGTGAGAGGGAGGAAAACAGACATTGTACGTGTGTGTGAGTGTGTGTGTGTGTGTGTGTGTGTGTGTGTGCGTGTGAAACAGAGAGACTGTGAAAGTGTGTCTTTGTGTGTGACATGGGATGAAAGTGGGCTTGTGTGTTTGAAATAGAGAGAGAAACTCCATCTCTGTAAAGCTCAGTTAAGCAGATTAACAACATGCTAGCTAAAATGCTGAATGCTCTGCAGGTCAAGTACAACCTGATATAAGCAGATGGAAGTTGAACTCACCCCCTTCGGCTACATATCTCAGATCAGATTACCTAACCTCAGTATTTGTAACCTCAGCCATTAAGAAGCTGAAAGTACATCTGATTCTGGGTCAGCGGGTTTTTCTGCATAAACACCTCTAGATCACATCACTGTGAGACTCTTCTCATCTTTTAATTTAGAACACTTTCTTTAAGCTATTTATTGCCAAACAACAAATAGCTTGAAAGATTTTGAATAAAAATCATTAACCATAATTTCCATTTTACTCTTCAACCTGAATCTATCTACATTTCTGGAAACACCTCCTCTGGACACAAAACATTCCTGACAGAAATCTATTTCTATTTCAAACCCTGGTGACTGAATGTGGAAATAATGATGACAAACACGCAATGCAATATTGTTATTTTTGCTCAAACTACGGAGTCTTACTTGTCTGAAGATTCTCCAGTCACCTTTCACTTTCTCAGTTCCACTAATGCTGCATGTTAAATTTAAAATCATTCATTTAATTTGATATTTTGATAATGGTGATGGAGAGCACTGTCTAATACATCAGTATTCTCCCATAAGTGTTCAATTGGATTGAGATCTGGTGACTCTGAAGGTCATAACATATGATCTACTCATCAAACCATTCAGCGATCCTTCCATAGCATCATAGCAGCTGTATTTGATATGTTAATCCACTCATTTATTCATTTTTTTTCTTTGATTTGTCACCACTTTCTCATAAAAAACAGCAAAAACCTTAAAGGGGACATATTAAACTCTTTGTGATTTACTGTTATTTATATGCTGTTATGATGTCAGATATCTATGTTAAACGTGGTCAAAGTTCCAAAACCTGAGGTTAACGTATGCAGAAATGCTCCCTGCAAGCCAAAAGTCCAGGCTTCAACTTGCTCTGAACGCTTTGCTCTTTTTTAACCTTGCCAACAAGCTGAACCATAACCTTTATTACAGCTGCTTAAAGGACAAGTTCAAAAATTTCAAGACTGTCTTAAAGCAATACTCACATGCCCAAACTGTTTTGGTAACCTTTGACTGTCCCTGCTCTCCCTGTTTAGATCCTAATTGTGATTCCCATGTCCACTGATGAGGAACAAAAAATCACAGTCCTCAGCTCGTTCTATACAAAAAATGGTTTCTAAACATCAGCCAAAGCTGCAGTTCAGCAGTCTGAGTCAGACAAGTGGGTTTCTTCCAAAGTCTTTTTAGCACACAAGTTCATATTAAATAGACTGTACCTCTGAATAATACCCACTTGATTTGACCAACTCAGACTGCTGAAGCCTCATTTTAACTTTATGTTTTACACAGAACATTGACTGCAGATTCAACGGGCATGTCAGTCTTTTAAGAAAGATTTGAAAAACTGCAAAATTATCTGAAACTCAGATATGATAAATGTAGGAATACTGTTTCCACATTGAAGATGTCTACCATACCTGCACCTTTAGTCAATATTGTTTTTAATAACTCTTATAAACACACATAGACCATTCAAGCAACGTGGGTTTTTAGAGGTTATTACCAATATCAGCTTCTAGTAGTCAACACTATAAAATCTATCAGGAGCTGATAGACTCATTGTGTTATTGTCATCTTCTGGTGATGTGTGCAAACCACCAATAGTGTCCTATTCAACTGTAAAGTTATTGTTTCACCATTGTGAGGTCTTACTGTAGCTGTAGCCAGAGATGAACCTTTTTCAAATTGGTAATGGACAACACTTTCACTGACTGATATTTTACTTTTAAAGATCCCTTCCAGACGTCTTAATATATATACAAAACAACTCCCTCATTGAAAAGCACCCTCAATACCTCTTGTCCTCCCATTTGACTGAAAGTTAATGATCTTTTTCTATCTCCTCTCCTCCCTGATCTCCTTTTCTTTCCAACTGTCTCACAAAGCCGCTTTATGAAGACTCGTCTGACCAGATAAACATGTCTACCTCCCACCATCAAGCTTGTTCCCACCACTAGATTCAGGGATGGGGAACAGTGAGGTTTGGCATCGTTGGATGAAGATTTGCTGCTGTGCCGTTGAGGCTGATATTTTGGTGCTGGATCCTGTGTTGATGTTAGATTCATTTCCAGTGAATAGTGATGCATTTCCTGCCCAAAATTAAAAACTTTAGATGGAGCAAGAGAGGCAACGGGAGGTAACGGGCTGAAAACGGGCTGAAAAAGCAATTCCTGAACTCTTCCATGCTATTACCTGCTATACCATAATACTACATTTCAAATATCCCTATAGCTGTTGCCCACATGTTTATAATGAAGAGCAGCTTTCAGTTACCCTCCAGGTTCAAACTCCCTGTTTTCTATGTCATTTTATGTGGCAAGACATGGCAGTATGCTCTTGTTGTAACGCAGTGTAACAAATCCATTCCTGCATGTTGGTCAAAACCATTTCCTCTGTTTGTCTATTTCCTCCTCCTTGTTTTCCTCCCCCAGGGCCTTCAGGTAAAGCTACCATCAGTGCCAGGCTCTTCTCAGAAACAAACACACACCCACAACATATGACAAACACAAACTTGCACAGAGAAGCACATGGGTGCACACCATAGGCCTTATATGGTAAAGATGGACACAGCGAGGTGTGACGTCACCCACTGGTTTGCATTGGACCCATTTTAAAGCCCGTAGTTGGTGCTTATGGTTGGTGAATCTTTTCTGTTCGGAGCTGGGACCTTCCAAACAAGGAATGGGGGGGGTGTTGCTTTTCGCGCCCCGCTACCTTGGACTGAAGCGAAGGCTAGCTTACTGGGAACACCAAGCGGCAAACTTTAGCTACTTTAGCTAAATTGTGCTAAGAGTGCAGGTATTGTAATCAAGTAGCATTAAACTTACCCAAATATTGCAACAACAGTTTGACTCAATGTGAGTGCAGCTGTTGAGCAGACTGTCAACCATAGCTGTCAGTCAACACCCACAGGGCAGACATCAAAGCTGCTATAAGTCTTCAAATCGTATCATCGGAGAAATAATTTACAAAATGGCCACCAGTACACTTATTGCACAACATTGTGCATCCATAGTAAATTATAAGATGGCAGATATGCAGATATGTATAAACACAAATATTGAGATGAGGAAATCATTAATCACAGGATACAAAACCTGCATGACAAACCTTCAAGGTTACGAGAGAGTAATCATTTGATGCTTACGCTCTTTTTCCTTTGTACACATAATGGCAAACTTCTAAAAATGACCGGCGTGGAAAGAGAGACTGATGAAGAGATGGAGAAAGAAAGGAATTTGAGTAAAAAAATACAACAATTTCAAATGTTGGTCTTAAAAATGATTATTTACTAGGTAGTTGTCAGCCTAACTTCAACAATGGTCAGCCTACTTTAACATGATTATATTATTTTCAGGCAAGTGTTACTGTATGCTGCAAGACTGACAGTGATGACAAGTGAATTGTATTTGATGCACCTTCAAGCTCACATGTGGTAGAATATTATGTAGACAGATGGTTTCTGAGCTCAGCTTATGAAGTGGAGACACAGACGAAGGCTGTCAGCTAAGAGCTGAACAATTACATAACAATATGAATTCCAAAGCAATAAATGTTTAACAACCACTGTGGTGGATCCATCAATCAAGTGGCTATAATCAATATTTTTATGTTAACAATGAATCACACTCCTACTATTTGTAGGTGAAAGGGTTCACTTGTAGTGATGAACTCACCATTATCACCAGACTCTGCAGCTCCCATCAGCTCTATGGAGTTTTACATTGTCTTTCAGCTTGCTGTTTTAGTTCAGTCTCACCGCTCTTATAGCACTGTTACCAGCTGCAGAAGGCAGCTGTTTTCATCAAAAAGCTCCAAAAGCTGTATATTATCAGCCTTGGCAACAGACAGACAAAGTTAGCCATTAGCTAATGAACATTGCATTGCAACACACATTTAACCCCTGAGTTGCTATATTTCTCCCAGAAGTTAATGGAGACCAAAACAGAGCTAAAAGGAGCGTGAATATCGGGCTTACAGGTGGCCAGAAACACAAATGAATGTTAACGTTGCTCTGTGTCTGCTGGATTTGAAAATAAGCAACTGTTTTCTAACAAGTTCACCGTATCAACTTAAAAGTGTTGTGTCCACAGCTTGATAACGCAGCACCCAAGCAGCCAAATCTGTTTCAAGTCTCAACAAGTTAGTAAAAAAATTGATTGACAATAATGAAACTGTTCAACATCACCTGTGATGCTCTGTTGTTCTGCAGAACCTGCTTTGTGCATCTTTTCATCTTTAACCATTACTTTTTATGATGATAATGATAATTCATATAGCACATATATACACAAATATTACAAAGTGTTTTGCAAAAAGTAAAGAAAATAAATAAATCAGGTCATAAACTCACAATATATACTGTATGTTATATACACCAACATACACATATACACACATAATTGCATACATACTTGACATATCACCCAGGTTAAGTCAAGGTATAAAAAAAAAGCCTTTTTCCAATGTGATCTAAAAGAGGATTTTGCAAAGTTCATCGGGTATATCATTCCATAGTTGAGATGCTTTTACTCTCTGGTCCCTCATATTTTCTTCATTTATTTTTTAGTGGAAATATTCAGGATTTGGTTCAACGCTGACTCCAGCACTAGCACCGACTGTGCACCTGTCCAGTATGTCAGGTTTTGGAAAATCCAGGTCTCCACTGTCCCTACTGAGAAAATAAAATAGACAAGCACACACCTCAAATCAACCAATCCTGACGTACATTTAGGTGGTGTATTGCATCACTTTCAGCTGTATTTAAAACTGCATGATTATAACTTTGAGTTTGTTCCCACATGAAACACGAAGCAAGCACTGAAACTGCATCACACTGTTCCCTCGGGGGAAACAGCTGCTGATCACTATCAAATATTCCTGGAAACACCCTCCACCACTCAACCACACATCTCCTGCTCTGCTATTCACTATTTGTTAGCTTTTAAAAGTCATAAGCCTCTTCCACACACAAAACACAACAAAAAAAAAAAAAAGCCGTCCTGCTGTCAGCCACTTCAAATCACTCGACAAAGTGACCCCCTCCTCTATCGTCGTCGGCGTCTCCATCCCCTGCAGCTCCGCCATTGTCTTTGGCCGGGCTGAGCAAAAGGCCTGCTGCTGCCACTGAGTGTTTGTAGAGACACAAAGAGAAAAGCTGCAGTGTGAAAACAGACGGGAATGAGCTCGGAAGGGGGGTTAAGTGCTTTTCGATGGACTCACTGGAGGAAGGAGTTGGATTGTTAAAGGATAAAGGTGTGTGTGTGTGTTTGAGTGCGTACACAGTAAACCCAAGCTGATTTAAACACTGTAATATGACACAACATTAAGTCACATAACATAAAACATCTTTGGCTCCCAAACAAGCCTTCCAGAGCTGTGACTTTCCACTAACCTATTTTGCAGGAGTGCGGCTGTGCGTGGAGATTAAGCCCGATGTCACATGTAGCGGTAAGCAAAGTCTGTCTATCGTAGTTATTTTTATGTCAGTCTAGCATGTTCTCTCTCTTTAATCCCTCTGTGGTTGCGTTCTCATTTACCACAAAGCCATTAAGAGCCATTGTGATGCCAAAGGAGAGCAACAGCATCCATGGAGCATAATATTTAGATCCTTTGGAATATTTTGTGGATGAATACTGTACATGTGAGACTCTGAGCTCTCTTTATCCCTTTCATATGCAATACATTTATACAGGCTGCATATTTAGCCGTTACTGTGGGCACTCCATTAAGAGGGCCATAGCATTTTTTTCTTTTAATTCCCGTGACCTTTGCAATGTATTAGCATAGTATTTGTCTAATTAAGGTTTATTTTTGCACTTTTATTTAGGGAAAAGGATCATTAAGTCAAAGGTTTTCCCCTCTCATCTAAACATTTATGTTCACTGCAGAACTAAGAGGTTTTATTAATCCCCGCATTTATAGGAGAGCCAAACTTTGCAAGATTGACTCCCCCCCCCCCCCCCCCCCCCGTGTTTGCTTGTGTATCCCGACTCCAAAGAGAGCTTTAATTTGCAGGAAATACTACTAATTAAACAATTTACTGTATACTCTTTAATACAATTTGAAAAAAGAAAAAGAAAAAAAAAAAGAACCAGATGTAATCCATTCCCTGCTGAGGATTAGCTGGTGTTTGCATGCAGGAATGAGGTCAGTTTATGAACTCTGTGTGGCTCAAGAGATTATAATCTTGGGAATTATGGTGAGCCGAAGACACAAAGTTGACAGGAAGTTTAACGAATTAAAGCTGTTCCGCAGCAGGTGCCATGGTTACAGTTGATCAATCATCTCCGCACAAGGAATCTAGTGTTTATTTCTAAAAAAAAATAAATCTAATTATTTTATTAACCAGATGCTAAATTATTCATCCTTAATATATTTGAGGTTAAGTGTGAAAGTTTATTCTTAATACCACTTTTAATTTCCATACTTACTGAGCCTTTTCATGATGAATGAACAAACCTCTTCCAATTGAGTTCCCACGCACTAGAGAACATTACACTACGCTACACAGAACTACTCTCCAGAGACTGAAAACGCGATCGCTGGTAATGGTTTTTGGAACCGTTTCTAAACAAACTACCATGACAGTAAACTATGTGGTGGAGGAAGATGTCACCCAGTGCAACGATGTGGCCCATTGACGTGTCTTTAATAGTTTTTGGACAACAGAGGAATAAGATATATCAGGCTTTGGATACACACACAATACGTGTAAGTAGGATCAGTTCATTGTTGGTTTGGATCTGCACATATAAGAATGAAGAAGACAATTAGAAAAATATTGAAAATCTCCAGCTTTATACTTCAACCTGAGAACAATGAAATGATGAACAAAACAGAATAAGAAAAGTTGTAATAAATCAGTATTTTCCTCAGTTGTTAACAACTATCTATTATTGAGATAAAACTGTTGCGCTGTATGGTAAAACCTGTTTTTTTCACTTCACTTTCAATTGATCTCAATTGAATTATGGAGCTCCCGGAGTAGATACTAAAACTCATGTCAGCAGTGGAAAAAGAGAGAAAGACATCAATAGGCTGAAAGAGGGAAAGGGGGGGTGGGGGGGTTGGGGGGGGGCTCATGGAGAGGTGGATATAGAAGCGGGGTGGATGGGGGCCAGATAGTAAATCTGGTTTTATTACTGAATGGACATTTAGAGAGCAGGCACATGCTTCAGTGAATAGACCAGCGGGGTTTTTCAGAAGATTGAGCTTAAAATCATTCTGCAGTCTGACAGCTTGATGATTTGCCACACCACTAACAGGCAAGTTAATCATTTTTCTTTTTTTTTTTTTTTTTTTTTTAGTCCCACTTAGATCAAGAATCTCATCTTCAAAGGAAACCAGGACAGCAGCAGGACTTTAGATCTCGCTCATGAATTCATTCACGTTTAAAATAAACACATATCAATATTTCAAGACAGCAAAGAACTCTCTCCAGCGCAGGAGGAAGAGCGAGATCCTGCGACTACAGCGGCTTGTTTTTTGTTGACTCTGGAAGACATGCACCCGACATAAAAGAAATAGATGACCATCACATGGCCAAAGCCAGTAAATGTGCCTCATTCATGTCTGCATAAAGGGGGTCTGACTTCAGAGAAGAAGCCGCGCAGTGACTCATTAAAGGACTACAATGACTTTCCTTTTTATTACCCATAAACCATCCTTTTCAATCCTCTGAATGTGGGGATGGAAGGACTTTAACTACACTTGTAAAATCATCTGTCACTTATAATGTTTGTGTTTGCATCATGTGTTACTTTTCAACTTAGCATCTATACTGTAGTTCATTTTTGCTCATATGTTCATATATATTCTTTAAAAATGAGACAAGTTCTCACAGAAAAGAAACACTCAAGTTTGAAAAATGCTCCAAACATGTTTTTTAGAGTGAATCATCAGGAGTTCTGACTCCTTCTTGCAAAATAAGATTTGGTTCCATGGAGAGGAAGGGGAAGTCAGAAAGTACTGCGTAACAGACAAGCAAAATGCTGGTTTTGGTCTTTTCATGGGATTTGTTGACTAAAAGAAAAACACTTCCTTTAAACCAACAACTTTCTACACTGATCTTTCACCATTTGGGCTCCAACACCAACCAACTGTCTCGCTTTTTTCAGGCCTGGTTTCCTTGCAGGACTTAAAAAAGTGACATTTGACAAATAGAAATAGAAAAAAAATGAAACAGGAAACAAGAAAAAAGAAACAAGACAGCTTCTTTTGAAATCTTTTCTGTCTGCATAGTGGTTGAAGTTTCAGGAAACTTCACTTAGAGTGACGCTGAGAATACATGTATCTGTGGGAGGAATGGGTATTTGTAGCTGCATTGGGCAAGATTTCTCAGTAGTACATTTATACCATCAGCACAAATGACTAAGTATAACTTCCTGCTGAGATCACCACTCCCCTATGAGAATCTGTAGATTTCAGCTGAAGAGATATTTGTGTGTCAGTTAAGGATGTTTTTCTGGAAAAGGGCAGTAGCAAATTTCTTGAGAAAGAGTTACATGACAAGACCGATTACACTGTTATGTCTGTCCGTTAAATATGAAGCTACAGGCAGCAGACGATGAGCCTAGCATAAAGGCTTGCTGTTTCTTTAGGGCGATGAGCTATTTTGGGTGCTCTTGGTTCCAAAAGTAAAATTCCCATTCATTTTTCCCACAGACAGTATTACATGACTCACAGTTGGAGCAATTTATGGCTTGGATCGGCATGAAATTCTCCCAGTTAAGTCATCGGTACGCAAATGATGAACAACTGTGTTAGAAAATATCTGGTTCTTTAAAAAGTTGAAGTCACAGTACAAGACTGTTTACATAAAAACTTTGAGGCAGGCGTTAACTCCCAACGTGCTTTTCAGCAAGATACATACAACGACCAAGTGCATATTCTGACCCTTCACGGTATCCCCTTTACCAAACTTCTGAACCACAAATCCATTTTTCATTCATTCAACAGTCATCAGTCATTAATAAATAGGTGATGAATCCTTAATGAAGCTTTCAGAGAGCAGAGAGAGTACTCTTTACACTGTTTATGGAGAAAAAACATTCACAATCACACTATATTATGGTTCAATGAATATTATTGAATGTGAAGAATACAATAAATATTTTGGAAAGTTGATTCATGATTTTTTTTTTTTTAAATAAATATGTCAAATTTAACCAGGAAAACCGACATATACTGAATATTTCAATTTTTGTATATTTGTTTAGGGTGGTTTTAGTGCTCTCAAATGTAAAAATGGGTCAAATTCAACCTGAACAGTATATTAGGGTCAATATTCTGTCATATTGGCTAACAGCAGGTGGAACATTTTTTTTTATTTTTATTTTGGGCAAACTGTGGATGAATTCAGCAACTATGCCGATGTATTTCCTTAACAGTCCTGACTGGCTTCCTCTCTATAGCAATTGCACCTGAGGCACATGGGTATTGTAGTATTTTTAGCCGTCTGATATGCCGAAATGATAGACAAAACTTAATTTCTCCGAAATTAAATTAAATTTAAAAATAATTGAAGCTAGTGTCCATGACATAAACCTATGGGATTGTTACATTAGTCAGATGAGTCTGTGTTTCTATGCTCAGTTAAATTGAGGATATCTTTAGAAGAAGAAATGGGAATACAGAGTAGAGAAAAACACTTCCAGAATCAGCAAGCAAATAAAAATATTTCCCAAAATGTCCAAATATTTTTTCAAGACTAAAAAACAAATAAAGGAAAGAAATATGGACTTTACTCTTTACTAGATTGTTTTAATCTTTATAGTTATAAAATATCCACCTGTTTCAGTGAATTTGAGTGCTGTGTGCAGACGTTATGGAGATCATTCAAAAAGTTTTGGTCAAGTCCTGCTTGTGATTTGTAGGCACTGATATGTCCAGCAGCTCACAATTTGAAAAACATATTGAATGGAGATAGATTTAAACTGACAACAAAGGAAAAAAATGTCCCAAACAGAGCGAGAGGAAAAATACAGAAAATGCAACATAAAACTGAATTCTCTCCACGGTGAAAGCCAAAGGCCGCTGCATCAATCAGCAAAATTTGTCCCACCAAAAAAGAAAGAAACAGCTGCTCTCTTGCCTCCCAAAAAGCTAGACAGTTAATCTGAGGTGATTCACCGGTCTTTCTTCTGCGTCCACATCGGGGCTCCTTCCCCGACCTTTGACTCGCAACCTCTTGACCTCGGCTTTGTCCAGCCATCAGGTGCCAGCTTGCTTTCCACAGGGATCGAGATTCCTTCAAGATGCTCACACCCGAGGGGGTCTGGTATTGTCTTTCCTGGACAAAGAAAGAAAAATCACACTCCCATGTCCATACCCTATGAAGAAAACTTCACACACAAAGATGCCGCACACACAATACTTTCCTTTCTCCCATCAGATTTCACATTTCTCTCCTGGCATGATGAGGTGATTTCCAGAGAATTTCAGATATGCTTCAGACAAAAACATCAAAACATTCTGAGGAAAATATGAAATATTTCCGCCTCCCTCTTCCCCTCCTCTTTGATTTGTAACATCTTGTGGGCATCTTGTCAGCCACTCCTGACTGAGATCAAAGTGGTACCTCTCTCATGCAGAGATATCATTCTTTATGAATATCTTGCAAGGTTCCACCACAAATCATGTTTGCCCACTGGCTTTGATATGACTGTCCTCCTCAACAGGAATTCATATCATACATCCCTCCTCCTCCTCCACCTCCTCCCCTCCTTCTGTTCTTCATCCTTCTCTCAACGCGATACATAATAACAGCATCAAAACTTCAATCCAGGGATTGAGTTGAATCATCCCTGACTTCAAAAACAAAAGATATCCATCTTGGCAATGGTGAATTTACGTCTTGTTTTCATATTGGCAAAGTCGCAGCACACTTTCTCTCTCCTCTGCTTTGTTCTTTGTCCCCCTCCGCCTTGCATCTACTTCTTTCTCCACCTTGCTCTCTCACCCGGCCCTGCCCTTTTCTTCCCTGCTGTCCAGAAGAGCACAATATGTGGGATCAAACGGTGGGGAAGTAAGGAGCAAAGTGTCTCTCTGTCTCCTAAGCCGGGGAGGATTAAGGCCAGGAGACTTCTGAGGAACAGTCATAAAGTGTGTTCATGCCTGCAGGACATAAAGAGAGGAGGAGAGGGACGATCGGGACAGTGGTGAAGAAAAAAAGAAAAAGGGAGAAGAAGGGCATCATCAGATTCAAGATTTAGAGTTGAGAAGTGCTTTAACAGCTCGTAGAACTGATGTGTCTTTAGAGCAGCATCTCAAAATAAAAACTCAACATCAGACTGAATGTGAAGCACATTTTCCATTTACATGCAGTTTATTTTTTGTTTGTCCCAAACAGGAAATACACTGACTGTACAGACATTAGCTAGCTAGCAAAATGCACATCGACCCAAGCAGCAATTATGACAGCTTGAGGCTGAAACCAGTGTGGAAGTACCTTAAAGTGCAATGTCACTGAAGGCCGCTAGATGCTGGCTCCAATTGACTCCCATTCAAAAAGTGTCAACTTCTCTCTACAAATACTAATTAAATAATATTTTTCAATGAATCATTATGGTCTCACTTGCTAAATTTCGGCCCTCTAATAAGTGTGTGGGTGGTCATTTTGGAAATTATCACTACGTTAATAAGATTTGAAGACTTATAGTAGCTTTGATGACTGCTGTGTGGATGTTGATTGACAGCTGCGATTGACAGTTTGCTCCGGGACTCACACTGAGTTGGACTATTGTCACAATATTTAAGTAAGTTTAATCTTACCTGATTATGATACCTGTTAGCACGTGTTTCCAGAGTGTGGAAGGCAACACCCCCTGGCACGTCTTTTGCCTCAATTTGTGCTGCCAGGAGTGAATTTGTGTGTATTTGTGTCTTTCCATTGACTTTGCATGCAACTGTGTGGCCCCTAAAATTGATTTTGCGTAAATTCTCAACACAGCTTAACAGTTGATTTAACACTAATATCTTGTAGCATTCACACCCTGCTGCTAAAAGTTTCAGATTACCTATGTCTGCAATAAAAATGTTTGATAAAACCTAAAAAGCTATTCTTAATAATTATATTTTTATCATCATCATTAACTGATCTGACCTGCTGTAATGTATAGCATCTTATTCTAAAGCTTATCAGATGCATGAATGACAATAAGCATGAACATGTAACCACATTCACATTTCTTTTGCAGAAATATGTAGCGTGTGAAGTGGATTACTCCTGAAAATGATTGTGACAGAACATACAAAAGAAGCACGTGATGTAAATGAAGAAAAACAGATACCAGATAAATGAACATGGAGGGGGTTTAGCCAAATACATAGAAAGCAGATGATGTTATGTGAAGATGTCATTTTATGGAAGGCTTTGCAGGGATTTCCAGTGGTCTGTGTCAGTGAAAGATGATGATGCCGGGTTATGACTTGTCATGCATGCAGATGCTACCGTGCCTGGCACAGTAAGTCCTCAACAGATGTGAAGCTGGGATCTGAGCCATACTAAAGACTCCCTATCTGTACTTGACTACCCATTCTTCTTCTTTCTCTGCAGTGGCAGAATGGCCTACAGGTGCAGAGGTTCGCTGATAAGTGGAGGGTCACGGACAGGAAATTTTATTCCAGCTGTGAGTTGGAGGGTGGCTGGTGTTACATCCATCATGATCGCCAAAGTATCCAGCTGCAGGGGCCCGGTGGTGTGGGGAATCCTTTGCTCTGACCTCTTTGAAAAGAAGCATATGTGCAAGGTGCGTGCATGGCCTTATCTTAAGTAACTGTTTTGCTGTTGGATAAAAATGAGTCTCCAACAGGTTCCAACTTTTCATTCAGGAAAACATTTTTTGGTTGCCTGGTGTGTGAATTTGTATCTTTATCAATCAGTGGACTAATACAGAAACATGTTATCATCCAGCTGAAAAAAAACCTTGACGTATACACTGACAATTCATATGTTGATGATTACAATCCTCTTTAGTCTTCATCTTCACCTCTCCGTGATGTTACCTTTCTCACCCACTGATCTCCTCTCATCTCTGACATTCATTGAACTCTTGATCCTCACATCTTCCTCACCTCCTTCCACAATTACTCTTTATCTTTTTTATCATCACCACGATTCCTATCTCATCTCCGCTCTACCTCTCCACTTTCAAACATCTGTTGCCATTTTGGGGGTGCCTTGACAATTTGAATTTATTAAGGCTATATTTCTGTAAAGCATTTTAAATTAGAGGACAATTTCTACGTAATTCGTCTTGTAAGCAGATTGAGGCCAGGGGCCCACAAGTTCAAATGCCAAAGACGAGCATCATCACCTCACTTTACTTTCAAAATGTGAAAAAAACCTCAATAGATCTGCTTACAGTATGTTACTAAAAACCTTGTGTTGTAACATCAAAAAACAATTCATACTCTTATACACACAGTAAGTAATAACTAGTAGAGAGCACATTTCTCTTTCCAAAATTTGAGCCATAGTGTACTCCATCATGTACTCCTCTGCTTTGACTGCATTTGTACTTTATTTTAATCTCATCCTAAAAGAAAGTCACTTATAAACTAATATCTTCCTCTAATGTTGTATTTAGACAAAATGTGAAGCAAATTTTCCCCTTGCGTCATTTGCGTGTATTTGACTGGTGGAACGTTTGTGTTCATTTGCCCTGAACAGCCAAAATATAAACTGTACGTTAGCTATAAACTAGCTAGCAACGGACGTGCTGACCGCATCTGTGGGAGCGTGTCTGTAATTGAGTTCACTCATTGTGTTCTCTCTCCATTTTCCTCTCGTCTCTGTATGTTTATAAAGCAGATTCCTAAAGCACCAGGATACACAAAAATGTTTTGCTCAAATTGAAACATTTTTAATTTGCACAGCCCCGAACGAATTTGTGTCTACTTGTGTTTCCATTGACTTTGTATTGGATCACATATGCAAATATGCAAAGAAATAACTATTAAGGCACTGAGTCATAAATCTCTTAGAGGAATATAGAGCAAGCAGAGGACTTGATGACATTCACCCTCAAATGAGAGAGAAACGGTTTTAGATTTTTAACATCTTTAAGCTTATGTTTGATTTTACGACCAGAAACTTTAGTGTTTTGGTTAACGCTCACTGCTCTCAAATGTGTCATTTCCAGACACATCTGGCAGTTGTTTTCAGTGTAAAAGCTCCAATAAATCAACTGTACACTACCTGCCATCACCAAACTACAGAAAAAAATTAGCAACTTAGCAAGAAAGTTAGCTAACATATTGAGCAGCTAAAGGGCCAGGGATTTCCCAATCTGGGGTGGAGACGAAAATACAACTAAAAGAAGAATGAATATTGGACTTACATTCACCAGGTGGCCAGAAATATGACCTCAAATGAATGTTCATGTTGCTCTGTGCTAGATGTGTAAAAAAAGGCAACTGTTTGCTAACATATTCAGCAATTTACTGTATGTCTTTGTCAATGCAGGTTTAAAAACAGCAAAAAATTGTGCAATGCTTTGCTCTTGCAACTGATACCAAAGGGCTTCATTACCAAAGCAGAAGAGAAAGATGAATCTGCTACAACAGTTTCAAAATGGAACTTTTCTAAAAATGAAGAAGACTTTGTGAAATTGTGTTTCAGTGTGTTTTATTAAAAGCCTCCAGTTGCTCTGTGACTCTGGAAATGGAAATAAGTCTCTGTTTCTCATTTACACACTTGGCCAAACAGGAGGAATTAAGGGTATAACTTTGTTTGACCCATGTCAGAAAAACAATTCAAATTGACAGGGGGGAAAGTGTTGTCACGTCAACACACAATCGGCTGGCTTGACAACCTCTTTTTCTTTTCTCTTTAAATTTCCGCTCCTCACAGTGGCTGTGGAGCAATGAGAAGACTTCAACAAGAGCCATACAAGTCAAGTGTGCAATTACATCTTCACCTGTTGACAAAACAGCTCAGAGAAAGTAACATCCTGCCAAGTTCTGTGTTTTCAGCCGTGTTTGCTCCCCCCAGCTTCCTCCCCTCAGCACACATCTTTCATCCCACTCAAACTCCCTCCCTAATGGAGCCTTGCTCGATTCGGTATGAGACTTAAGTGAACTTGTCAAAGTCAGATGCCTTTCCCAGAGATAAAAAGAAGCCTTGGTGGTCCCTGTTGAGAGGTGAAGGGGGCAGAATAAAAGAAAGGGAAGAGAGGACACCACACTAATACCCTGAGAGCACTTGCATATGTGGACCCGGGATTTGTTGCAATTTGTCTCTTTGTTTTTAATTTTTTTCCTAAACTTTTTTGCTCTGTTCTTTGTAATAAGGTATAACAAAGCTGACATGACCTGAGTGAGGTCCTCCTCAACAATGAGGTGGTCATTGACCTATAGCCAGAGGCTGCACTCAGGTCGGCCACCGCCTGCATGGTTCAACTGTCACCTGAGGGAAGGGTAGGTCAGAAGCGATGGGCAGTGCCGGCTGATGAACAGCCACAGAGCCCCCGGGCCTCTGCCAGGCCTTTGGTGTGAACAACCAGCAAGACTCTTTGTTAGAGAGCTGATCTGGCAGATAGAGACTGGAAATAGCTGGTTAGAAGTATGGGAGAGGTCTTCTTGAGCAAACAGTTGTACAAATTAGAGAGCGTGGTAGTAGTTGACTCTCAGATAACACTGATGGCTGCAGTGACTCAGAAGGAAGTGAGTCAAGCCAACACTGGGGCCTCATGAAGAAAACTATTGACAACCATGAATGTCAGATTTAGGCTTCATGATATATTTTGTCTTTTGAAATGATCACTGTGTCAGATTAGGAAATCATAGTCATTAAATCTTGACTCAGCTGAGAGATATTGGCAGATTACATGTTAGATGCCGACCAATCATAGCTCACCGTCTCTCTGCCAGGGACTGACTTCTCTACACTGGGAGCGTGTACACCAGTTTTATGAATTAAAGTGAACCTGGAACCATTCATTGAGTGCATTTACATGCACACTAGTATCCCGGTTTCGAACCTTATCCTGCTTTTAATCATATTCGGGATATGGCGTTTACATGGAACATGAGAAACCTGGTTATTCATCTCCCTGTATACATGATCCCAACAGCATCCAGGTTCCTGATCATCTGTGTGCAGTTGTATCTTGATTTCTTACCATCTCACTTGCTATATTTTGAACTAACAAAGAATATTCAGAAACCTGTTTAACCTGTTTACATGCAACAGTATCCTGGTTTCCATTGGAGTACTCCAGGTAGCATATCTAGGTTTCTCAAAACCGAGATAAGACTTTATCCAGGTTTCTGAAACCAGGACGTGGTGTTTAAATACATAAAACATAACCAGAATACTAGTTCACATGTAAACGCAGTCAATCGCTTGACAGTTGGTCTTTTTTCTTTCCAGTCAGTAAGAAGGTGAGTGAAGTTGGTCTAATGCTCCTGACCTGAAGGTGATGAAATAAAACGTCAGTCGTCATCAACACAGAACATGTATTAGAAGTCTTCCACTATGGCACACTACACTCGAGACCCATGTCTGTGGGTTCAGGCCATTATTGAGCTGATTATCATGTAGATTGATCTCGGGATTGCGTTTCCTGAATGACCACAGATGCGCACAGAAAAACCTCTGTTCTAAAATATGTTTGATGTTTCTTTGCTGATACTTTAATCATTTTATTATTATTTTTTAACTGAATTTCCTTGATTCTCCAGCTGTTTAATGACACTATTTGTTGCCAAAATGTCAGACAATTGAATAAAGTCTCTTGCAGCTCTTGCAAAATACATACTGCATTTTGGGCAGTCACAAGTCTATATTCCCTTTAAGTCTTCATCACAACCGGAGGCCAGGGGTAGGTTAGCAATGATCCTAGTAATTACTTTTATGTGAACAAAATAATAGATTCAATAAGAGCTTACCTTTTATTCCAAATGAAGGAAATGTACTTTGTTAGGGTTCATTTTGCAGGTAGAAATCTCAGTGAGGAAAGGAGAGACGAACAGCAACCACAAATGAGTTGAGTGACTGTTCTGTAGCTCCATGATGTGAAAATGTATGAATGTGAAGCTGAAAACAAACATGGTGCCAACATGATTTGATGAAGTCCATAACTAACTAGCATTGGGAGTTCTTAAAAAACAGCTTGAGAAAACACATTAATGTTCATTAGTGCAGGTACAGCATGTTCCCAGGATCAGGATGGAGTCTTCCAAATTGGCCGGGATAAGTCTGGCCTGGGTAGGAGTCCTGGGAACAGCCCAGTCCACAGTTTCTGAGTGGGTGGCCTCTTCCAAATCCGCACATGGTTTCATATGCCATGCATCTACTTTACACATGAACATACACTGGCAGGCAACACAGACAAAAAAAAATACAGTGTGTTCCACGTATTGAGAGCTTTTATCAGTTAATATGAAAATGTTTTCCCTGTGGAAACCACCAATTGGCTAACCGCAAAAATTCTCCTCAAACTGGGAGCCCAACTGGCAAACGATTTGAACAATCAACCATAAGACGTCACAGCGCCATTTAAAAGACTTTAGAGCTGAGATTGAGAGAGGGATAAGGGTTGGTGGAGTGATAGAGGGATAAAAACAGAAACAAGAGTGAAGGGATTTTCAGCAGAAAGATAATGATTTAACAAAAATGTCACAAGGATTCTCATTTATTGTAGCTTTGAACTATTTTTATTTAGGATATTCAATGATCGTACAGTATTTCTCTATGAGAACAGCTGGAGCTGGTTTTCTAATCAGTCATGTTAGATGGTTACGGTTTCATTCTCTATCAGACGTACTGTATGATGTAATCAGGTATGACATATATTGGAGTTATATTGCCGTATTGGATGCAATTCTGACCTCACAGTGGAGTTTATTTTTAATCACTAATCTATCAATTTCACTCAAGAAATAAGCTGATGTCTAAAAGCGACATAGCACATAAGTTTCAGTCTCTTTCTCTCTCACACACAATACTGCCTCAGTATATTGGTGGCAATAATTTGCTGTGGGCCAAAACCTCAAAGTTCTACCAGTCGAGAGACCCTTTCATTTGGAGCAGAAGATAGCCATCAGACACACACACACACACACGCACACACACGCAGTCACCCTGGCCTGGGCTTGGGAAGAAGAGAATTAAAGGTAACCACAAAGACATTTACGAGCAGTCCCATGGCAGCCATCACCCCAACAGGGCCGCTGCCACAGAACCACAGGGACAGAGAAACCCTCCGTCTGTTGACTCTGCAGATTAGTGCCTTAATATAACCACACAAAGGCTGCCTTTCTCTCTTCTGCACTCAGGGAATATGCTGAAGAAGGAGCAGCACAGCAACCACAGTGGTTATATAATCTATTTTCTTTTACTCCCACTCTCACTGTAGTAGCTCCACTGCACAGTTTGTTCAACTTAAACAAAGGACATAAAAGAGTATAATGAAATAAATATGCAGAGTCCATTCAAAAGCAAGTGTGAAAATCAGTCCCTCATGATGACGTAATCTGAAAGAGATGCCAGATAGGACACGAGCCTGTTTTCACTGTTTTCCACATAGTAAAGTTGTGCTGCTATTATCCCAGTCTTCATCATACAGCCTGTTCAGATAATTAAGTGGCAAAACAGATTGTGGTGTAGAGCAAATCTGCCAAACTGATGAGGGCAGGGCTTTTAAGACACTTTGCAGCCTCAAGGCAAAGAGTTTCTTTATGTTGTCTTAAAATCACACACAAATTTTGAATTTGTTTTTTCTGAAAATGTATATATATAAACTACAATGTCTTTTCTCATAGCAGCGGCAGATAAACACATACAAGCTCAAACATCCATACAACTGGTAAAGGACAGCTCAGCACTTTTGAGACACCATAACTATCAATACATATGATATAAAATAAATGTGCCAGAAGCATGCTCCATTCAAGTATGTGTACATGCACGCTTCGAGCTATGCAAGATCAATTTTACATGTCTTTGTGTGCTGGAGTGGGTCACCTGAAAATTCTTAATGCGATGTAAGCACGAGCTACAGTCTGAGCGGTGCAGCTGGTTGCTTTAGCATGAAATAACAATAGAAAACAGACCCCTTTTGTTTGGGTTCAGTTACGCTCAAAACAATCGTGCTGACCAGCTTGACGAAGCTGTAGCCGAACTTTGTCACCTCTTCATTCAGACAGTAATTCTCCGTCTTTCCTCTGTGAGCGATTTAAAGATCCCACATCAACATAAGACTCCATGTTTTTTTTTGTTTTTTTTTTATGGCTGCATATAAAATGAAAATATTCTCTATGACGTGGATCATTTTATAGACGTTTTCCCCCAAAATTCAGCCTTTGATATTTTTGGAAACTTTGAGATCACATAGATTTTAAAATGTTGGTTTGAAAAATGTTTGGCTGAACAGCGTGAGTTTGTAATGACTGGCCCACAGGCAAGCTACTTCTTGTTTAGGTTAGTTCATTTGCTGTTATTAGAATCGTGTTTTAAAAACCTGCCCAAAATTCAGGGCATCCCTCTGCCTTGCTTCAGACAACATGCATACAAAGACCAGTTTCACTTCAGTGACACTGAATTACAAACTGCAGGTCTTGACCAGCTACTGGAAAAAACCAGTAGCTGGTTGAGACATCATAAAAGTAGTGGGAGCTTTGATTTTGTGTGAAGTAGGTATTGCTTGTATTGCAGTTTGATTTATTTTTGTGTCCAGCAACTATCCCACTGAGGTTTTGTAGATGTGCAAGACTACTCTGACTTATTTCACTGAATTACAAAACCATATAGACATGTCTTGATTAAATGTTTTAATCACATGTCTAACGTTTTTTCAGTGTCAGAGTTACACTGTAATTTGGCTTTAACTTGTCACTTATTATCTCAAGTCTTCAGTCATATGTTGCAAGCAAAAATCCTTGACCAGACCACGGCTGACAACGTTACTGTTGCACCAAAAACAAATGGAACAACATTTGGAGCAACCATACTGGTGAAGGACAAAACATCAACCCCAAGCCATGTATATAAGCCCCAATTTTTCACAGTCTGTGCTTTCACATACTTGAGTTCAGCACATCCTGCAAGTTGATGTTATGATTCATCACATGAGGTCATCACTGTTTGATTGGCATTTTATTCTCGGCTTAGGCAGCTGGATGAAAATTAAGAGAAAGACAGAGGGCCAGAAAATGACAATTTAATGCAAGTATTCCTCAAGGGACCTGGACTTATATCGATGTAGTTGTGAAGGAGTGGGCCACCCGCATGCAGCTGGGAGTTACAATATCTCATCCAACTGTCAGCATGTAACAGCTTTCAATCGGTCAGAGAAAAGTGTTGGCACATGATGAGACAGAAATCATGATTTTAGACTTTAAAGTAATATTCCACCCAATATCTGTATTTCAAGCACTGAACACTCCCTCTGTAGATAGATAAGAAGGAGGAGGAGGAGGAGGGAAAAGTTTGAGCAGAATCACTTCAAGCTGCAGTCGTTAAAGCAACAGAACTTAGTTTTTCACAATTGTTAACACACTAAATCTGGATCCTGAAATGCAATAAATGAAACCTGAAACTCATGTACTAAATCCCTAAACCAAGTCTGCCAAATTGCAACACAATTTCTGCTTTAAATCACACTTTTTTGCACAGTTCTCTACATTACACACAACATTCAAATAAAAATCTCTCATGTTCCTTTGGAAATCGACGCCAACGCCAACGGCAACACCCACTCACTTCCTCCAGGTGAAAATGTTAGTTGCTCACATTAAAGGAACAGGTTGACACTTAATGCTTATTTGCTTTCTTGCAGAGACGAGTAGATTTATGCTACTCTCATGTTTATCTGTTAAATATGTATTTGGAGCTAGCAGCCAGTTATTTTTAGCATAGCACATGATAGCCTAGCTTTGCCAGCATCTCTTACAGTAAACTCTCTACTACTTACTGTAACACATTATATGTTGAGTGTTTAAATCCTGCAAAAACTGTCAAAATATGCCTTTAGAAAATACAGTAGATGATGTTCCCATACAGTAGTCTAAAAAATTCTTTGCAAGAGTAAATGCTGCAGAGAGGGGTTACACAGAGTAGCAGATTGAAAGCTGAAATAAAAAGAAGTGTTTTAACCCTTGAGAGAAAGGGCAAAGTGCATCAGTGCAAACAGACGAGGAGACAAGTGGAGAATTGTTGAAAAAAATCTGAACAATGTGTCACTGCATTGACCGGCAAAACTTCACAAAGGAAGACATTGAGCTTTCAAAAAGTGAGTCTGTCACTGCTTTAAAGAGAAAAAGTTACAATGACCACAGTTAAACATAAGTTTTAAAAAATTCACACACAATTTCTGTTACGTAAATGGTAGCAATCCATCTCTGTAGAGAAGGAGATAACAATTTGACTCATTTTTCTCACGTTCAATACTAAAACAGACACTGCTCACACACACACACACACACACACATATAGATGCTGTGACACCACTCAGTAGCACAGCTGTAACCATAACAGCCGCATCATCTCCACAACAGAGAGGAGTGTGGAGTGTCATCCTGGACATGGTTTGACTTCTGCTCTTCTCTCTCTCTCTTGCTGTTGATACGTGATCTGCCCTCAAGCGATATCAGCAGCTGTGTGTGTCTGAAAGATGAATGTGAAATGTTCGGTTTCCTCTGGCTGTGAGATCGCTTTGTTGTCACGATCTGGACACGCACGCCCTCGAGTAGCAGAGCATAAATTAATTATGTTCAAAAGGTTATGAAATCAACCTCTCCCTTTAAAAAAAAAAAAAAAAAAAAAAAGAAAACCTCTCTTCCTGCTTCACTCTCTGATGTTTATTTGTGGCATGAGAATGTCACAGTGGCTGTGGGGGAGAGGATGAAACATCACTGGGGGGCAATCTCATGATTCCCACCTCTTTAGTCAAAACAACCAGTAGGAGGAAGAACGGACGGAGGGTGGTAGAGGCAAAAAACTGCAGAGAACATTCTTGAATTTGTTACATGGACTTTAAATAAGTTAAATTAACAGGGTATATTTTTTGGTCCCAAGAAGAAAATTGTTTACAGTGTATGCCCATGGAAAAAGATGACAATGATACCAATCAACACAATAACACACACGTATATGTATAGACATACTGCACTAGAGATACAGAAAAATAGAACCAATTAGAGGGCCAAGTGCACAGATCCAGCTTCCCTTATCGTGAGATCCTGTGCATTGAATCCACATAGGATCATGACAATGGCTGGCTCCCTGTTAAAGCTAGTGGCAGGAAGAAAATCTTAATAGATTACTCCAGGATGCAGGACTCACAAGATACAGATTTGGAAAAAAAAAAAAAAAAAAAGAATGGTCAAATCTTGTGTAGCAGAGGTTGAGATATGTTGACTTTTAGTCTATAGCAAGCTCCAAAAGTGCTGGATCCTGCATTTCCTATTACACAACATGACAGTTTCATTTGTTAGATCCTCCCTGTACCCATATTATTCAATTCAACACACACAGTTCATAACACAGACTTTTTTGTCTGTTAGTTTTGTAAAAATTTTTGTCTTGAAGCCTAAAGGCCCCTTTGTACTGTGCGACTTTGAGCTGCCTGTGATGAAAGTTGACAATCGAAAGAGAAATGTGTGGAAATCTCTGGTTGTCTGCTCAAAACGGTGGTCGTAGATCACACTGTGAGACACAACAACCAAAATGGAAAGCCTGAGGCAAAATTCTGACAGTGTCAGAAATTTAGGACTAAATTCTCACAATGTGACTGCTGCTACGGCCCACATCTACGAATAAACCAATCAGAATATGAAATGAAATGACACAGAATACACTGGCCGGCGTGACATTTCGTAAGTGTTGGTTGAATAAAGTTTAGGGGGAAAAACACGCTTGTCACATCCACCGCAGATGGAAAATGATAAAGATGAAACGTAAAGAAGTTTGTGCGACTTTGCTGCTTTTATGTATTTTATTCTATTTACATCGTAGTGCTACCATTTACCATGCATTCCAAATTGATATTGTGCAGTCTGACACAGACGGAGATTTTATTACAGGCGTCTCGCACATTGTGACATGCAATAAACTCACAAAAAAAACTCGTCACTGCACAGTCAAAAGGCGCCTCAGCCCTGGTGACATCATCAGGGTTATTTTCTCGTTCTTGAACTGTTTGACCAAAGACCAAAGTTATATGTCCAGTATCAGTGTCAACATGTAAACCTCCATCAGCAGAGTGCATCAGATTTAAGGCCTCACTTTACTTTTTGGTGGTCAACATTTGCTCAAGATCTGGGTCAGTCCGTGTGTCTGTTTTGGCCTGAGGTATGAAGTATAGCTGTCCTGGTGTCAGACAGCGAGGCTGATATATGGAGCTCTATTACCATCATTCATAACCCCAACCCACTAATTACAACCACAGACTTGCAATGAGCACTTGGGAGTTCTTCTGTTGCTTTGAACTTTATAACAGCATGATGGGGTTTTGTGTGTGTGTGTGTGCGTGTGTGTGTGTGTATGTGTGTGTATAGAGGTGGAGGGGTAGGGGCGTATAGGAGTTGGGTGAAGATTGACACCCCTGCCGCACCTCCCACTGATCTGATGACTTGACCTCAGACCCTCCATCTCCATAGCTGGAGAAATTAAAAAGCAAAGAATGACCAGAGGATAAGCAGTAACGGCTCAGACAATTCAGTCACACGTGATGAGTCAAATAACCCCAAAATTTTGAACAAAATCCAATGATTTAGCATATTTGGCCTGTCAAGATTGCATGTACACACCAATATAGTCTATCTGGATATTAACCAGCTGAGATGCTGGGCGTCAGATAATCTTTATTGAGATAAGAATTGTTGCTCATAGGGATATTTACATTACTGAGTGGCAAATGTCAGCCTCCACTGGTAATACATTCCAAACAGACACACACAGCTGGGATGCTGTTTTGCAGGTCGCCTTGGAGACGGCGGGGAATGAGCGAGAGATGGCAGGGAAGAAGGAGGGGAAAGTGAAAGGGAGCGTGAGCGTCTCTTTCATCAGGTCACACACACTGACATCCATTCAACATGTCCTCCTCATAAAAACCCTGACATAACCCCAGACATGAAAGTCTTGATCTTCTCCTCGGCTTTTGTCTGCCTTGTTAAGTATATGAGGAATAGTTATGGGTTTCTAGTATTATATAGCTATATAACTTAAAGAAATTAAACTTCATGACTGTGTTGGGAAGCAAGACAGCATCTGTCTTCTGCATTTCTTACTGGAGCCACTGGAATCTACATTTTGTATGATATTTTTATTTTACTCTATTGTGTTTATCATGGAAATTGTCATGTGACTTTTTGTTTGATGTGTAAGTGCTTAAAAATATAACTTTAATTGTAGAGAAAATGAATGAATGTGTAGGAGGTGATGATTTTTGTGGACAAAAAAGTTATATTTTGTCATTTTCTATGGTTAAGCTGTTCAAAATATGTGTGACCCGGTCTTGACATCTGACTGAAACAGAGGAACATTGTTCTTACCCCACCACCCCTTCAGTGACCTTTGAATCCTCACCCGGGGACTCAAAGGTCAATGTCCCATCTCAATCTTGAGATCATTAGATTAGAATCTGTTTGGCTGCTGCTGCGTCAGAGAACCAGTAACCCCTGGAATATGTCATTATTATTATTATTATTTTACAGATAAAAAAAAAAACAAATATTACCATCATCTATTGTATAAGCACTTATGAATACAAGTAAATATCAGAATTAGATCTAGTTAGTACATTTAACTGCAGTGTGAGTCTGTCATTCACAGCTCAGGGACGCCATCTACTGTATGACACATGAGTAATGGTCTTTTAAAAAATAGTCTCTATAGCAGCAGTGGCCTACAATTGTATTTTGGTCCATCAAATTTTTGTTCAAATAAATTTCATACAGATCAGAGTCCATCTCAAATTGCACAAATATGTCTGCAACTTATTTCTGTATCTACATTTTATGAAATGGTGACAAACAACAATTTACTCTTTATAAGTAAAACAAAAATATCCACTACTATGTTGTTCTGGTTAACCTCCATGGAGGAATGCCAAAGAGATTTTTATTGTGCTCAAGAGAAAGATGTGTTGCCTTGTTTTATTTGAAGTTAGTTATACATCTTATACCCTGGTATATTTGTTTTGCACCATTAAGCAGTGTTGAAAGAAATATTCACATGCTTTACTAAAGTAAAAATAACAATGTCATGGTGTAAAAATACTCTGTTACAAGAAAAAGTCCTGTATTCAATATAGTAAGTGGTAGTAGTTAGTATTATCAGAAAAATGTACCTTAAATAAACATTGAAATAGGTTTTTCATGTTGTAATCATTCCTCCTGTCCATACTGACCATTAGAAGATCCCTTCATAATGCACTTACTATGTAAGCGATGGGGGACAAAATCCACAGTCCTCTCTCTGTGCAAAAATGTATTTAAAAGTTTATCTGAAGCTAATATGAAGCTTCTGCTGTCCAGATTATTTAAATCAAGTCGATATCTTTCAACATTACAGTCTTTTTAGTGCCCAAGTCCCTCTTTTTGTCACTATACTTCCACCACTGCTCAACAGGGAAACACTGTCCAAGGAAACACAAAGAGGGAATTTGTTGCTAAAAATACAAATAAATGTAAATGTGGCAAATATCTACTTGATATGACTAACTCAGACTGCTGAAACCTCATATAAGCTTCAGATAAACTTATATGTGGACATGAGATTTTGGCCCCGATCACTTGTAAGCACATTCGAAGGTGATCTTTTAATAGCCAGTATGAACAGGAGGAATGATTAAAGTGAGGAAACCCTCTGTATGTGTTCATTTGGGCACCTGACTTGTTTTAAGACAGACTTGAAAAAGTATGAACTCATCCTTTAAATATCAAAAGCAAATGCATTAAAGTAACCAGCATTTGTCAAGGTAGGTATCATTCTTATTAGTTGCCAGCATAGTGGCTGTTCTCAGCTGCAGCTGCAGCACACGAGGCCTTAGGTTTTCTCTATTGGATGACAATGATAAACAGCAGCAGGTGGTGGAGATGCTCTGATGAATGTTAATTTCATCTTTTTACAGCTCCTATAGTGTTGTCAAAGACACTACATTATCTTTTCCACTTGGATTCATCTACCATTGTATATAGGCCAGTGTATATAGGCCTAGGTAGTTTGCTTACATGCTGCACAGCCGTCAATTTAAGCTAACGTTGTGTCAAAGACTGTTTCCCTGTCAATATGCTTCATCTTACCTTTACCTGAACCCAATTTATCTCCTCAACCACTCATCTTCTGTGATGTTTAACCTGACCCCAAACTAACCTTAAAACTAAACAGTTATCTACTACGCCTAACCATAACTTACCTAAGTCTGAACCTCAGCCATGGAGATACAGTACTGTAGGTGCTACAGGAAACATAGTTTTAATGAGAGGGAAACACAAATAGGCATGTGCCGTTTTGGTGCAAATTCAAATGGAGTGGAAACTGCTCAAACTGCACAAACTGTATTGTGTTGGTTGGTTCTGGAATACATCTATAGAATTTGGTGACATCATGTAATTCCAAGCATAGCTCCACCCGTTTTATACCTATAACTAGAGGTCTAATCAGTCAAATGAATTGAAAACACATGTGCAGGTGTGCAAGGTACATATATTGTGTGTTAGCAAGTTATGTTATGTTATGTTATGTTATGTTATGTTATGTTATGTTATGTTATGTTATGTTATGTTATGTTATGTTATGTTATGTTATGTTATGAAATGTTGGACCCACAAGTCAAATGTTGGACTTCCCTGTGGACAATAAATAAACAAAAATAAGCTGACTGACCTCAAGGGTGATTTAGATTGGTCTATGTTATTGGTTCTGAAAGTGGGGTCTGGAGAGTAATGTTACATAATTAACACATAAAATATATCCCTTATGTTTAGAGCGCATGGAGAAACTAGAAATGCATTTCCTGCTGATGATGCGTGTGAACACTGACAGCTGAAATAACTTGCAAAGCATTGCTGCAAATACAACACACTTGTTCAGCATCTCCATCTGTACACCTTTGCAGAATTTGGTTACCATGATATATTATATAGATATAGCAGTTAATAAGTAGCATGGTGGTGTTTTCCTCATGACCACAGGTTGGGGCTATTGGTGCCACGATTCAGTATTTCTTGCAGATTCTCATGGAGAACTTGTGTACCAAGTTTCATTTTATTAAAGACAACAGAATTGCAGAAATATCACATTTTAATGTTACTTTACTGTGTATAGAATGATGTCAAATGCTACACACTTGTACAGTGTGGCTTTATGTACAGCATTCTCAAATTTGGTTGCAACCAATTGCAGATAAAACCTATGTGATACCCAGAAATGAACTCATAAGTTTTGTCCGGGGTCATCTAAGATGAAATATGTGCCAACAGAAGCAAAAACTCCTAAATGGCAGAAAATTTTTCCAGGCGCAAATGGGTGTGGCCTATATCAGTTGAATCAGCATTTTTGAAGAATGGTGTTCCTCAGCCTTGGCATTGATTCTACAGTCTCTGAACTCTACTGGAGGGATGAACACCATTGTTCCAAAAGATATTCCCTCATTTGGTGTTTTGATGATAGTGGTGGAGAGCACTAACACATCAGTCTAAAATCTCCCACAGCTCTTAAAGTGGGTTGAGATCTGGTGACTGTGAAGGCCATAGCATGTGATTCATTCATTTTCATACTCATCAAACCATTCAGTGACCCCTCGTGTCCTGTGAATTGGGACATTGTAATCCTGGAAGAGACCACTCCCATCAGGATAGAAATGTTTCATCATAGGATAAAGGTGATGACTCAGAACAACTTTGTATTGATTTTTAGTGACCCTTCCCACTAAGGAGACAAGTGGACCCAAATCATGCCAGTAAAATGCCCCCCCTCAGCATAAGAGAGCCACCGGATCCCCTCACTGTAGGGGTCAAGCATTCAGACCTGTACCAGTTTTTCCTTTAATTTGTACCCATCTGTGTGTATCTTAATATCTTAAAAAATACAAAAGTTACAAAAATAAAAAGTAATAGCATATATGTCCTTGAAGAGCTGAACATATTGATATATGAATGGATTCTGTAAATGAAAGTAGTTAGCCAGTAAAAAATGTATGGAAGAAAAAGAATAATAAAGATTTGAATGACAATACTTATATTGTTACTAATTGTTATTAATAGTTATATTGTTACCCAATTGTTTCCCCCACTTGTTTCACAGTTGAAAAAAAAATAAGGAACTTCGAAAGATTATCCTGGCAAATCCTTTTTTTTCACATGTTCTTAAGTCATAAACACGGGAGAAAACAATTTAAACACCAGATATTTTTTCTCACTTGTAACTACTTTGTTTGACAGAGCAGTAAAAGTATATTTCCCTCTGAAAAGTAAGTATAAAGTAGCATGAGAATACTTAATTGCTGAACGTACACATTTTATCACTGCCGTTTACTACTTTTCATCTGGTCAATTTTTATAAGCTGCACATGCGCAGACCGCTGCTGACCCAAAGCCACCGGTAGTGACGTAAAAATGGCGTCCTCCGCTGGCCGGTTTACTACACGCTTGTTAGCAGCATCGTTTTCTTCTGTACACCGTCATGGTCGTTTTCTGGTTATCTCCGTCAGACATGCAGGAGTTTGTTCAGCGACAATATCGCAGACTCACCGGGCAGGGATAGCGGTTAACCCGAGCTCCCGGAGACACGGACATGGCGTGACATTGAAAGGACTGACAGGTGAGATAGCTAACAGTTAGCATACAACTCCAGAGTTTGTTATTACAGAGGCATACTATCATTTTCTGTAACGCCAGCTGTCTATATAAATGTCCAGAGCCCAGTCCAGGCTTTGTGATTTGCAGTGTTAACGTCAGAGAATAAAGCCAGCTAAAAATGCTGCTAAACCGAACTAACGTTAGCCTTGGTGAAAGTATGATGTAACTGCTGTCTGATGGTGTTTTGTTGTGTGATTACATCAGTGACAGTCGGCACACACTGACCTTATTGTGTGTCAGCATCAGTGGTGGAAAGTAACTAAGTATATTTACTTAAGTACAATTTTGAGGTACTTGTACTTTACTGAAGTATTTCCATTTGATGCTACTTTATACTTCTCATTCATTACATTTCAGAGGGAAATATTGTACTTTCTACTCCATTACATTCATTACAGCTTTAGTTACTTTTCAGATGAAGATTTGAGACATTAGATAATATAGGCTAACTAGTTTTTAAAATACAATATATTGTTAAAGATGATGTCTCACAAAAAGCAGTGTGTAGTCGGGGTCACATTTCAGATGTCTGAGTTATTAACAGCTCCACCAAATAGTCCAGTATCAAATATTTCACCTAAAATCAAAGATAAGAGAAAACTGAAAACAGATTTGTGTATCAGAACTTTGTTTTTTCTTTTTTCTTCTCCCATTAATCATCTCATGACCCCTTAGATTTATCTGGTGACCCTTTGAATGGGGCCCGACCCCTAGGTTGGGAACCACTGGACTGAACTAGCTAACTGTGAAGGCCATAGCATGTGATTCATTCATTTTCATACTCATCAAACCATTCAGTGACCCCTCGTGTCCTGTGAATTGGGACATTGTAATCCTGGAAGAGACCACTCCCATCAGGATAGAAATGTTTCATCATAGGATAAAGGTGATGACTCAGAACAACTTTGTATTGATTTTTAGTGACCCTTCCCACTAAGGAGACAAGTGGACCCAAATCATGCCAGTAAAATGCCCCCCTCAGCATAAGAGAGCCACCGGATCCCCTCACTGTAGGGGTCAAGCATTCAGACCTGTACCAGTTTTTCCTTTAATTTGTACCCATCTGTGTGTATCTTAATATCTTAAAAAATACAAAAGTTACAAAAATAAAAAGTAATAGCATATATGTCCTTGAAGAGCTGAACATATTGATATATGAATGGATTCTGTAAATGAAAGTAGTTAGCCAGTAAAAAATGTATGGAAGAAAAAGAATAATAAAGATTTGAATAACAATACTTATATTGTTACTAATTGTTATTAATAGTTATATTGTTACCCAATTGTTTCCCCCACTTGTTTCACAGTTGAAAAAAAATAAGGAACTTCGAAAGATTATCCTGGCAAATCCTTTTTTTTCACATGTATATAAAGTAGTTGAAACTAGCTCCACCTCCAGCAGCTACAACAGTAACATGCTGCTCTAACACTGATGCTTCACTATTAATAATCTGATGATGTCATATATAATAATATATCAATCAGAGGGACCAAACCACTACTTTTACTGCAATACTTCAACTACATTTTACTGCTAATACTTTTGTACTTTTACTTAAGTAGAATTTTTCATGCAGGACTTCAACTTGTAATGGAGTATTTTTACATTTCTGGTTTGCTACTTCTACTTAAGCAAAGGATCTGAATACTTCTTCCACTTCATGGACACGTTCAGAATGTTACTACTGTAGAGTAGTGCATAATTCACGTAAAGCTTTGAGTTACATGTTGAGTCCACTGCAGCATAGACTAAATTGTGATCGACTGTTATGTGTTGCATCTCGTTGTGTGATCAAGCTGCGTGATATAACACATAACATGGCTGCAAACACATAATCGTTATGTTGCTATTTAACTAAATAGTTTTAAAGAAGTACTGTAATTAATTACAATTATGAAGTACTGGCACTTTAAAATATTTCAGCTTTATGTGACTTGAGTGTTATTTTACTAAATTTCACATTGAAATATTGCACTTTTTGTTGCGCGCTTCTGTTTGATGGGTGCTTTGCAATATGGTCTTTTATGTATGAAATGGTATGATGTACTCATAGCAAATCAAGTATACAACACTAAGTGGAGTCATTCTCCACTATGTGTACTTTTGTACTTGGTATATTTGTTAGAATTTGCTCATTTTCAATTTTAAAACAAATTTCTTTAAGGATTTCTGTGTTAAGTTGAGTGGTATTCAATTGTGGTAAAGTAAATGATTGAGTAATTTATCCATTTTAATGTGCTGTGAATACACCCCAGTGATGCCATACAGGTTATACAGTATGATACACTTGTACAGTGCAAAAGCCTGCTTAATGAGTGTTATACTAGTTAATATCTACAGTGTTTGCTGTCATGAGTACAGTCAGGAACTTGGATGTAATTTTATTTTGTATAACTTGCTGAGATATTATAGACATTCATGGCTTGATGATTAACTCATAGATTCTTTATGCTTCTTCTTTTGGTGCTGTACACAAAAACAGACTCTTCATTATAAACTTCTTCAGATATCTCACCAGTCCCTGATTGCAGACCTCCCCCTGATAAAAATAATTTGTTTCTGACCCCTGGTGGTTTAATTGATCACCTTGCTGCAGTGATGTACAAGTGTATTCCAGGACGTAGTGATATTATCGTGGGTATAGGTCCAACAAAGCACACTTTAAACCACACTCATGTGATTTTTAAGTGTTGTCATAGGTGAAACTGTTGAGTTACTCTTCAAAATGTCCTATTTGTATCCTTCTCTCTGCAGGGATGACCTGCCACTCGTTCCACACCAGCAGTAGATTTGCAAACAAGCAAGACTTGTATGAAATCTTGGGTGTCTCCCGCACTGCCACACAGAAGGACATCAAAAAGGCATATTACCAGGTCAGGGCAACACTTTCAATGAGACGTAGCACTACACTAACTACACTTTTTTTCGCTAGTTTCTCATTATTAAATGTGAAAAGAAATAGAAAGTGGTTAAAAAGGTTGTTATTGCGCAAGATGTGAAAATATCTGCAGGATTGTGAGGCTCAATACTTTGAATCTTAGGATTTAGTTTGGACGCCCTTTGAAAGAGTTTTAAATTTAAAACTTTTAAACTTTTTGGTCTGTCTTCATTTATCTTTTATTGTCCCTGTACAGTTGGCAAAAAAGTACCACCCAGACACCAACCCAGATGATCCAGAGGCCAAAGAGAAGTTTGCCAAGCTGGCTGAAGCCTATGAGGTACAATACAAATGCAGACCTGCCAACCTGTATGTATTTTGCGTAACAAGTACGCATTTTGAAATCAAAGTACGCCGGTACGATTTGTCACTATAAACTATGCAAAAAGCTGGTGTTATGATTGGTTTGACCACTTCACTTTTTTGTCTGTTTGACTGCTGCATGTATGCAAATGACATACTGTTATGTGTATGTATGCAAATTATGTACAATAATTCATTGTGTGAACAGCAGTGATTCGCATCTGATTCATCTAAGAAGTGGTACTCAAAAAATCATGGCAGCGTTGGCAGGTCTGCAAATGACATAATTCTGTCAAGGATATTTGAATACCCTCCTCAGCTATGTAAAAGTGTATTGAACCTGCGCAATAAACCCCAAATTCCTGTTGTTTTGATATGTAGGTGCTGAGTGACGAGGTGAAGAGGAAACAATATGACACGTACGGAGCAGCAGGCTTCGACCCAAACCGTGCTGGAGCCAGCCAGCAGCAGTACTACAGAGCTGGTGGAGCCACTTTAGACCCCGAGGAGCTCTTCAGGAAGATCTTTGGAGATTTTACTGGAGGCATGGGTTTCGGAGACTTCAACAGCATGTTTGAACAAAGGCCTGAGGTGAGAACTCCCAAGACTGCAGCATCAACATGTTTCATTATTTAACTTTAAGATGTACTTTTGCATCTAGGTTGTGTAATTTTTTTATTATGTACACCTTGTTAAGTTTTTTAAGCTACTCTGTAAAGCATATAGTACATGTAGTAACTGTAACAGGTAGGAATTCAGCAAGTGTGAACGTTAGTTTAATTGCACTGAAGTATTTTTTCTGTCTTTCTACAGTTTGTGATGGAGCTTACGTTTGCTGAGGCAGCGAAGGGCGCAAATAAGGAATTGTCTGTAAACATGGACGACGCCTGTCCGAGGTGTGATGGCAAGGGCAGTGAGCCCGGCACCAAGGTGTCGCACTGTCACTACTGCAACGGCACTGGCATGGTGAGCATCAGATCGCTTTCACTTGGGGAGTGTCTTCAAGCTCTTCAGGCTCCAAGTTTTCCTTTAGTAGGATTTCATCTTAGGACTTTACCACACTGTGTTATTACTCCGCCACTATACAGTATTTTATTGTCTGCGTCGCCCCCTGCAGGAGTCGATCAACACGGGTCCCTTCATGATGCGCAGCACATGTCGGCGCTGCGGGGGGAAGGGCTCCATCATAACCACGCCCTGCGCGCTTTGCCGAGGTTCAGGTCAGACCAAGAAGAGGCAGACGGTCACTGTGCCTGTACCTGCTGGTAGGTTTCCATCCTGTAATCTCATAAGTGAAAGATGGAACAAGTGTGGAAACAAATGGAAACAAATTTACACCTGTTTTTTTTTTTTTTTTTTTGCATGACTTAACCCCTATGTCTTTATCAGCTGCTGCTGAACCTAATGATCCTCAGATTCTCAGCATATTTAATCTCATGCTAAATTGTGTATGAATGTAAACCTGCTTTGACTGCTGTTGACTCTGATTTGGAAGATTTTATATAATGACAAATGCTAATATTCTGTGATATTTTCTCACAGGAGTGGAAAACGGTCAGACAGTGCGCATGCAAGTTGGAAAAAGGGAAATCCTCATTACATTTAGGGTGAGTTTTGTTAGTTTATGAAGCATTTCGGAGTACATTTCACATTCAATCAGTCTATTGGAGTAGCACTAGAGTTTGATGGTAAATGTATTTGATGTGTTGCTTTTGAAATGTCTCTGTACAGGTCCAGAGTAGCCCTGTGTTCAGGCGTAGCGGGATAGACATCCACTCAGACGTGTTGATCTCTGTGGCTCAAGCCATCCTTGGGGGCACAGCCACAACACAGGGCCTCTACGAAACCATCAGTATAGTGGTGAGCAAATGGTAGTGTTGTAGCTTATAGACAATATACAGCATGACTCCTCAAATTTTCCCTTGGAATAATAAAATATATGTCTTTAGATAGATTAGTGGATCTGATTTTACCTGAAACTTCCAGTTTTGCCTTAAATATTACACTGTGTATTATCATATTAAAGCCAATAACGTGGCGGTCCATCCCTCTCCTGAATGAGGACCACATTCCTTGTACCATTTAGTATTTCAGTACAGCAGAACTCTCTTGTCTCTTTTCTGTTATTAAGTTTATCATCTATGTTTTCAGATTCCTTCCAGTTGCCAAGCTGATCAGGTGATCCGGCTGCAGGGTAAAGGCATTCGGAGGATGAACAGCTACAGCTATGGAGATCACTATGTTCACATCAAGATCAGAGTGCCCAAGTAAGAGCCACACAGACATATTCTGATTGTTTGTTTGTTTTCATACTGCTAGATAAGCCTGGTTGTACTAAATTAGTATGAGTGCCCGCTTATGACACTATTTTTAGTCTGTTATTACAGTCAAAACATTATCTGACTGCAGTGTTTGTATTTTAGATCAAAAAATGATTAATTGCAAATTTTGCTATTTTACCTCACAAACTCATTATTACAACAGCATGTTGCTCAGTAAAGCATTGTTCAGATCAACAGAGCTCTGATGAAATTTTACTACAAATGATGAAGAAGAAAGAGAAAAATAATTAGTAGTAAATTACCAGGAAATTTGTATTCAAATACATGCAAAATATCTAGAATCTTGCATGTAACGCAATGATGCAGTATAACAAAAAAAGGTTAGACAGTATAGGGCATCAACACTGTGAATTGGCAACAGTCGTACATTGTTTGGTTTTGTGTCATTTCATTGTATTTCTGGTCTCTTGTTTTTGCAGGAAGTTGACACGAAAGCAGCGCTCTCTGATGCTTAGTTATGCCGAAGACGAGACGGATGTTCAGGGGTCTGTCAACGGTGTCACACCTTCCGCAGGTCAGAGTTAGACTTAAATTCAACCACTCAATCAAAGCATCAGTCCACCCTAGTATGCAGGGAGGCACGCAGACACGGATAGTCAGTCAGTCTCAGCAGTAGTTGAGCTGATGCAGTATGTGTTTGTGTCCAGGAGGGGGCAGCAGCACTTCAGGTGCGAAGTCGACCAGCTCAGAGGGGGGACAAGACAAACAGCAGCAGAAGGAAGAGGGAGGCTTCTTCTCTAAACTAAAGAAAATGTTTAGCTGACACTAAAGCTGCAGGTGGGAGCTTCAACAGTAACAAAACTGACTTCATCACTGACACACACATTTGAATTAAATAATCTTCTGAATAAACTTAAAGGTGCAGTGTGCAGAATTTAGTGGCATCTAGAGGAACGGACTTAGTAGAAATGGAATACAATATTCATGAGTATGTTTTAATTAGTGTATAATCCCATGAAACTAAGAATCACTGTGTTTTCGTTGGATTAGAATGAGCCCTTTATATCTACATAGGGAGCGAGTCCTCTTCCACAGAGGCCGCCATGTTGCACCACCATGTTTGTACAGTATCCCTTTCGTGTTTTTGGTGGCTGCTGTAGTTCTGTCCCTTTCTGTTTGGATGGGGAGGGTGAGAGGAGGGGTTATCAGTGAGTTGCAATCTGCAACCTCACCACTAGATGCCACTAAATCGTACACACTGATCCTTTAAATAGTACACTAAGTCATTATCTGTAGGGTTGCTGTAAACTTTTTCAAGCACACCTGTAGTCATATCTCCCTAGTCGAAACAGCTTCAATTATTCTATTTTAACCCTGTTCTTTTCCCTTCAGGTAGAAAAACACAACATGGTAAAGGAAGAAAAGACATCCACTGACTGGGCCTCCATGCTGTCTCTTCCTGCTTTGGGAATTGAGCAAGGAGACTGAAGAGAGAGGCAGAGTGGTATTTGTGTTGACACAGTCGCACATTGTTGAAGCTGCGGTTGGCAAACAGGCCATGTAGACGCCATGTCCACCCACACACCCACTGGCCCCTCACCATAGACAGGTGCTGGACCGAGAAACTCAAGAACTGCTGGAAGAGAAACAAGATGGTAACTAACTGAGGACTATTGTGGTTTAACTCTCCTCCCTACTTACTATATGAAACTGCACTATTTATTGAGTCACAAAGTGCTGTACAGACAAGGTCAACTTCAAATTGTACTACCATTGACTACATACAATAGGACGCTGTTATGACCCGCACAAAAATGTTGGTGTTCATCCACCAAACAACTTGCCTAAGAGAATAAAAGGTACAAATAGATAAAATAGATTTGTTTTTCTCTACATAAAGCTTACTAAACATAATCATATTCTGTGAAATGTGCTGAGTTGGAAAGATTTTGGAAAGACAGAAAGTGGAAAACGTGAACCGTTAAATATTTGTCATCTGGTATAATTGGTTGTACCTGTATGTGTGTCGCAACACAACTGTGCAGATAAATATTTAAATAAAATGTAGAATAATTAAAAGTTATTGTTTAAGCTTTCATTTATTCATTAGTGAGTTTTTTTTTTTAGCTTATTTAGATTGTAATACTGAAACTCAACAATAGATGGTGGTGTTGAGTCAATAATGCCATGATTGCCTGTGTTCAGTCCAACACTATACAACTTTCATTAACACACACTCAAACTCCAGCTGTTTGACTGTTTCATACGTTCAACCACCCACCTCATCACCGCATGCAGCGTCTGAACAGAAGCTTTTGTGAGGGTCATCGAGAGCATTCGCTTCAGACCGGGGTTTTCCAACTTAACTGAGGCTCAAAGTGGTCAGCCTTCACAAACAGAACTTGCGGTGCCTCCCAAGGGAGTTTTATGATTTAATATGAAGTCACAGTTACATGAAGAACAAGCCGGTGGCTGTGCTTTTACATATATCGCCACAGAATATTTTCTGTTCTTAACATGTGGTTCATAAATTCTAAAAAGGGATATAGTTACAACTGTGTACTTTCTCAAAAAAGAAAACACAAAGCACTGCGTTTCTAAGTATAACACTGGTGTAAAAGGCTAAGTATATCTGAACACTTCTTATGTTTGTCTCAGGAAAAACAAGATGTTTGAAGACATTTCTCACGAATCTCACGGCCTCATTCATTTACTTCTTCTCTGTTTACCCATTTGCTCCATCCTCCCCAAAATTTCTGGACACAAATGTAATGGATTAATAAGACAAATGCATGTTTACATAAATACCACTGACAGTAGCTTCCTTTGCTAGGCTTGTATAGTACTTGCCAAATCAGGACCAGCTACTAAGACTTTATGGACAGTATGTAAAACCATGGTGCGAAACAGGTTTCTTAGTGACATGAAAAATCTCTTAATTTGTCAAGTAAGTGCACAAGGGTTTGTATTTGTTGCACTGGCGCCAGGATAAACACATTAAACACTATAATGTGCAATGTATTGTAAGTAGTTCAGGGGTAACAAGTGCTCACAAATAATGGAATGACTGGTCCATACAGGACTTGCAACAGGAAGTAGATCCCACAATTTCAAGTCCAGTTTTGTGTGATTACATGCTGGTATATACTGTTAATCAGCAGATAACATTAAAAGAGCCCAAGCTGATAATGGCTGATGTTTGGACTTCACTTGGTCCTCTACTGAAGTGGGCATTTTCTACATGGAAAGTGAGGTATAATCTACATCAAACTCTAGATAAACTATCCATGGATAACAGGTATACCATATGAAGGCAGCTTGTGACCAAAAGGGTAAAAGCTTTAGATGGTCTGGAAAAATGTTGAAAGTTAAATTGAATGAGTAACTCTTCCTCTGCTCCCCCTACAATGGAAACCCTGCATGAAGACACTGTTCAGTGGCTCACAGATAGTGGAGATAGGCAGCTGAGTGTTTAAAAAAAAAAAAACAAAAAAAAAACCTGAATACATAAAGCTTTTAAAAAACACTTACTTCATGAGTCTTGATGACATGTTCAATGTAAAGTCCGTATGAGGTAGCCTGCACTTCCCTTTCTAGGAGATTTTTGAGATGCTATAAATCACCACCATTCCCAGTCATTATGATATCATCATATATTTGTAATACACCCTTGCTTACTCATTATGTCATGATGAGTGGGTTGCAAATTCCATCCTCCTCAGTCCTCTAAGTACTTTGAGGGTGCTTGGTTTGTAGGGGCGGCCAAAGCTGATGTTCCCCTTTATTCATCATCCTGTGGTTGCAGGAAAATGAGAGAAAGAAGGAGGAGAACAAATGAACAATGAAAAGGCTGTTGTATATTCAAAATAAGATTGTGAAACTAAAGCGAGTCTGTCGTGTCTGCTAAGCACATATACTGAGCACCCCATATGTGTGTTTATGAGGCTGTGAAAACATGTATATTACACCAGTATGTATGAAAAAAACTTTTATTCAGTGTCTTTCATCAAAAGATGCCCAGAAGCCACTTTCAAAAAGAGACAGCAAATACATATATCCAGAAAAATCAGTAATACCCATAATATCACAACATGTCATATGTAGCATACCAAACATAAATAAAAAATACAACACTGTCATGGACCTTTAACAAAAACTCAATTAAGTGACACATTTTTACACCTGCAGTCGCTGGTCATGTAAAAAACCCACTACAAACAAATTTTAGGAAACATTTTACTCCATGATCATGTTTAAATGGACTGTAGAATATAAAATGTAACAGGAACAGGTGGTATTTCCTACCCGCCTCTGGAACTTAAAGGACCTATGTACAAGATTTAGTGGCATCTATTGGTGAGGCTGCAGATCGCATCCAAATGAATTCCCCTCCTCCTCATCCTCCCCTTCCAAGCATGTAGAAACTCACTTAAGTCCCTCCAAGGTGACGAAAACACAACAATTTTTATTTTCATGTGATTATACACTAATTAAAACATACTTATGAATATTATATCTATTTCTGCCAAGTCCATTCTGCTAGATGCCTCTAAATTCTACACACTACACCTTTAATGGAGCCGTCCAGTTTCTGCAGCCAAAGGTTGGATGCAGTATTAAGGGTGACATAATGCTCTGGATGCTAAATTTGATTAATAAGACTTCACATTCTCAGTTTAAGTATATGTAAGGTTCCTTCTAACCATTTCCCTGTATAATTTTCCTGATAGTTATTTAATCAGTAGACAACAGTGTTGCCAATTTCTACTTTTATGTAATTAGTTGTGTCTTTGGGCAGATTGTGATAATTTTGGCTACTTTGTACCATTTTTGCATTATTCCAATAACTCAGCCCCTCATCTCATGTGAGTAACACAACCTTGTAAAAAAAAAGTACACCTATGTTGTAGAATCACCATCATTTCACATTATTTTTAAAAGACTTGCCACTTTTGTGGCAGTATTTATAAGGATTTACTCGTAAAATTAATTTTTTCAAGTATTTTCACTAACACAACCTTGTAAGAATACATTCATGTTGTATGAGCACAAGTGTTGACCCAATATATAACAGAAAGCCTTGCTTTTTTCATTATGAAATTTGAATGTAAAATTAATTTCTTGGTGTGTTTTCACAAACAAAACCTTGTATCAATACAGTCATGGTGTAGTATAACAAGTGTTTACCTTTTTAAAAAGAAATATTGACTGTTTTAGAAAATCATGGAGTTTAACTGTAAATTGATTGCAGAAAATATTAAAACAGCCATTAACCGTACATTTACTGACACTCCACAATATTATTCAAACGTGAAATGTGTGTAAAATTATGTGAAATTGTATGTAAATTTAATATTTTTTCCACTGCCCTTATGCCGTATTTCACATGGCGCCCATCCTATGTCACCATATACTGCAGGTTTGGGACCATTTAATGCACATCCACAAAACAACACATACTAGTTTTATTTTGCAAGTGTATCACTTTGAGTTCTATGGTGAACACAGAACACTAAGACTTGGCAAAGAGCTTTCAAAGCATTAGGCAATAATTTTTGCAATAACACCAGGTTTTAGCCTGAAACTGAGAAGACTGTGGTTTATACAATCAAAAGCTTTCTCGAATTTTATTAAAGAAACTAAAATATATCCATTGTCCACCCATCCAGACTTTCTTGGACTGCTTACATTTTCCACACCCTGTGCTGCCTGTTAGTTATTAAGGTTTTTAGGTTGATTCTGCATTTTGATAGCGACATCCATATGTTATGTATCAAAGTAGAAGAATGGAAGACATTCAGTGAGCACTCCTCCTGTGTGCTTGAGTTAAATACTCTATAATCTTAACATCTATTAGGTTCATAATAATGTAAAATGAGTTCCATATGCTCAGAATCGCTTATAGTTTATAATTACACCAGTGATATACAGTTACAGATTTTTGCATATATTAAGTTATTTTTTTCCACGAAATAATGGAAAATAAACTTTCAATTGCTCACACAAGCTAGATATTCTGCTGTGTGAATTTTGATTGGTGTGGTGTTCACATTTTTTTCCATAGAAATTATACAAGCTTGAAGCTTTTTATAAAGCTGTTGTCGTGGGAAAAGGCTGTAACCCTAATTTTAATTATTTCCTTATCTTAACCTTTAGTTTCCTTTAATTGAGTACACGTTCCTCTAAAAGGTACACTTATTCTTTGGGCTTTTTTTGGGGCTTATGAAACCCAAATGAAACCCTTTCAAAACCAAATTGAACCGTGTCAAAGATTGGTGCCAAGCTAAAAACAAGTTCCTGCATTCAGCAGAGCAATATGCAAATGCACAGCTATACATTATGGTAAATGCTGAGTGGGAAGCGACAGACAACAAAGACATTTACAACATCATTATGTGAGTTTTTTCCCAGACAGGCAGACTTTAACCAAAGTCAATGTAAGGCAATTAAATGTAGGACGGAACTACCAACTCAAAGACATTATTTGACTTCGTCTAGCCATAAAGGCAGAAAGCTATATAGACCTTCAGCTATACAAACAGATAAAAGTGTTTGTCTGCCAATCATGTGTGGACTGACAGGTGGTTGCTGTGAGTAACTGGGAAACGTAAGAAGGCATCATGGGGAGTGATAATAGAGTTTTCCCTTTAGCAATACAGTACTCATGGTCTCACAGGGCAGCACAAAAAGGTCAAAAGCAGAGTGAGGAGGGTAATTGGAGTCGTAGGGTGCTTTTATGTTGTACTGGATAATTATATTTTGTGCTTAAGAATGCAAACAAAAAGCCAGTGATTGACTGAAACTTTGAGTGCACATTATAGTTTCCTCTTTGTGAGGAAACACTGTCTGCCTCAGAGAGCATGAATGTATCACAGCTGGTGACAGTGTGTGAGATTTAGTGCCCTCTATGCCTGGAAGGAACCCATCCTGAGCCTGGTTTACCAGGATTATTCACTGGTGCTGCTGGTCTGGTCCACTGGGGAAAAGGGGTTTGTTTTATGTGAAGAGCACTAAGCCTGGGATTTGTCTGCTTTGTTCCCAGTGGGCTCACTGGGTCTTGAGGAGGACACTCGAAGTTATAGATGGAGCCTAAAGCTTTCCATCCTTGGAAGGAATTGAGGCAGGGGAGGAGACTTGGATGGTGAATAATCCTGTTAACCATTTAATCACCCTCAAATTAGAAACACACAGGAACTTTGAAAGCCCAGCAGTTTTATGTGGATGTACAGATCACATACACAAGTCAAGAGGATTTTATTTTATCTCTTTCTGTGCAGGTGTGAGCTGCTGTGCACTGACAATGTGTGCTTCCATCCAGCTGCACAATTCATGACCAGAGTTAAGGGTCTGATATCCTCTGGGGCAACCCACATTAACAAATAACTTACATGTGGACTTGGAAGTGGTCTTAGTCTTTATCAGATATTTGTTTTGTTTATCAAAATCAAAATATAGTAGTTTAGTTGGATGTAACTCAGAAATTATGTTTTTCTCTTCTCATAACAACAAGCTTGGTGCTAAAGGCATTAATATGTGTTAAACATAGTGTGTACTTTGCACGCTTTATCTGACATTGGAATTGGGACTGCCATGTCCAACAGTTCCAATACTGACAAACCACTTGCCCACTTCCTGCAGCGATTTGCCAGATGTGCAGATGTGAGACAGGAAGAAAAGATTTGAACTGCTCTCTCAAGTTCTTTTAAATTTCTTAACACGATGTGCCACTGTTCCTATTTGATTCATCACATCTTGCTCCTCTCTGTAACAGCAGGGTTTTCGCTCCAACTTCAGGTGTGGTCACACTTTTGCCTTTGGACAAGTTTGGAAGAAACTTTCCACAAGCATCATTTGAAGCATATCGAACCCTTAAAGAAATATTAATAAAAAATCTAGTGCTGAAAACTTCCCTGAGTCTTGTCATCACTATGAGTATAAGTCATTGCAACCTCTGTAAAAGCACAACGTGTTGTTTTTACTGTTTGTTTTTTGTGCAAATTAAACAAATTAGATAGAATGTGTTCATTAGTGAGTTTCAGATGGATTTGTTGAGCAGAGCTTGTTCCCCCCTGCTTCCAGTCTTGATAAGCTAAACCAACCAGCTGCTGTAGCCTTATATTTAATGTACAGACATGAGAGTGGTAGCAATCTTCTCATCTAACACTCAGCAAGACAAGCATACTTCTCAAAATGTCAAAATACTCCTTTAGGTTCAATCCCTACAGCCATGTGATGCATTATTGTCTTTTATTCTGTTATTATTTAGCTACACAGTATGCTATATATTTATGATCCAGTTTTATGGATTGATGAGCTAAAGTTAAAGTTCAACTCTATTCTATTCTCTTGATTTTAAACCTTTATAACAATTCTCTAAAAATGCATGACAGGCTGCAGAACAGCATCCCTGGAGCTGGTAGCCTTCACTGAAATGCTTAAGGACACTTCAGTAAGGCAGATCCTTGCTTACATTGGGTTTAAACATGGTTATTCTCATCCACCTAACCACAAGGCTGCCTCTTGGTCTGACCTCTACCTCCATTTTTGTTGTAATTTATCTAGATAAAAGTGTCAGCACCTATATTCTATAAAAGGCTTAGAATTTGTCTTATTAAGTTAGTCATCTGAGTGCTTTGACACTGCACAACACAGAAAGAAAGGCAAGAGTGAGTAATCCAAATCAGATTAGTCGGTGATTCATTCTGTAATCACAGCCTCCAAACTCACATTTTTTCGGACCAACGGATATTGGCATCCAGGGACTAGAGGCCATAATCACAGGGGATAGATCTGCACCAAGCAGTGGGCCAACTCAGAGATATTTCATTACTGATCCAGTAAACATCATTCACTGGGAGTGTGTGTATGTGTGTGTACGAATGTGTGTGTATGTGTGTGTGTGCGGCTGATGGGTAACATTGGTTCCAGCCTGTTTCCCATTTCCCCTCAATCAGAGAAACCTCTCGTCCAATTTCACCCTCCCTGTCCTTCCACCCCCATTCTCAGCTAATTAGGGTTCCAGATCACTGCCACATGCATTTGGGCCAACAGCACTGTGTGTGTGTGAGTGTGTGTGTTTGTAAGAGTGTGTGCACATATGTATATTTATGTCCATCTCAAGGGGTCAAGGAGATGTTCCTTGCCTCACCAACTATTAAAAGACTGACCCCAGATTTCGTATCAGATTACCAGATTGCCAAATGTTTTCCATATGGTCTCTCCATATCAATCCAGGCAGCCTGGGCTGATGTTTTGGCCTGGCCCCAGTCCTCCTGCTCTCACCCAACTCCAGAAACACAATGATATATAGCACACAAGCAGATGCCTGGTAATGTTTTTCAGACATTTCCCTTAGATTTGTAACGCTGACTGTAGCTTGTTCGCCTTCAGCCTAGCTACCAATTTGCTTGCCTCAAAAATATTTTGAGGTTCTTGGTTGATTTATCGTTCTGCTATACAAGAAGAAATATCAGGGTGAAATCACGGGTTCCAGTGGTTGGATGCTTATTATATAAAACCAGTGGCCCATATGTAAATAACCTCTTGGCGACCATCAGTTTAGCCAAAAACAAAATGTGCTGAAATTATTTGGAATTGGACTGGGGAAGCTGCGTGTGTCGAAATGTTCTGTATGTCCATTACATCAGAGTTTTATACCTGTAATTTATTCTAAATTAAAAAAATGATGTAACCGTTTTTGTTACTTAAACGATTATACCAGTGTGTGAGCAAGTTTGTGCTCACACACAAAGTTTACATTTTAGTTGACTATTTTAAAATGCATGCTACAGTATATATTTATCATTTATTCCACCCATCTGGGCAACCACTGGATTCCAGGAATTTCTGTACGGTTTGAGTTGCATAATTCATCACAGTGAACTTCTTTGCTTTTTGTCAGTTTTACATTATCATTGCAGTGCAGATTAGGTTGAAAATCTGCACTACAAAAAAAAAAAAGTTTGCTGTGATGCATTACTCAATTCAAGCAAGCTTTAAAAGTCTGCTAATACATGTTCATACTATGTAGTAAATGGAAATCATTGGATGCTTGGAACAGACACCAAATAAATTCAAATTTTTAATTTGATTTTTTAATTAATTTAACACAACGGCATGGTTTGCAAAAATCTCAAGTCAGTTGTGATGGAAAGTGCCTATACAGCAGGCACTTTGTAGTAAATTAGTAAATAAACTAAAACATGCAAAAGCAATGGTCCTGTAATAATACATTATGATAACAGATACTTTAAATTAGTTGAGTGACATGGAGAAAGGACATTTAAACAAGACTACTGTAAGTCTACAGCCATGCAAGTGGCTCTGTGAAGCTATAGGCACAGTGGTGATCTGAGCTAAATGCTAACATCAGCATGCTAACGTGCCCACATTGACAATGCTAACAGGCTGATGTTCAGCAGGTAGGATGTTGACCATGTTTACCGTCTTAGTTTAGTATGTTAGCATGCTAACATTTGCTAATTAGCACTAAACACAAAACCGAGGCTGGTGGGAATGTCACTGTTTTTAAAGCTTTTGGTCATAAAGCAAAGTATTGGAAAAATGAAATTTTAACCTGGCAATGGAACTAGAGGAAATGTTAAGGGTCCACCAAAGTGGTTACAATTCATCTTGAGGTGGACGTGAATGTGTGTACCAAATTTCATGGCAATCCGTCTAATAGTTATTGAGACCTTTCACACAAAACCTCAAATGTCAACCTTGTGATGACGTTAGAGGAAAAACCAAGGGATTGCCAAAGTCAGCAGGCTTCATCCACTGAGAATGATGTGTGTCTGTGCCAAATTTCATGGCAATCAATCCACAGCAGTAGATGTTGAAATATTTCAAAAGACTACTGAGCAATTTGACCAGTGAACGGCACTACTGGAAACATCTAAGCTTCACCAAAGTCAGTAGGATTTATCCTCTGAGGACCATGAATGTCTGTATAAATGTCATGGCAATCCATCAGATAGATGTAGAGATATTTAAGTCTGGAACCAGTAGGGGTGCACTGACCAACAGGCCAGAGGTTTTAAAGTTCTGTATACTTTTGTGCAAAATTACATGTGGATTTATTAGGTATTTGCTTATTTAAATGTATACCCATGTACATCGATGATCCTATCTGTACCTCTGCATGTGTCAGGCTTACTGTCCTTGAAAGAAACTGAACAGACTGCACTGCACACACTAATCATTCAGTAAAGGAAAATCTCCCCTGCCGTCTCTCCCACCCACTCGGTCCCCCAGCCAGTCTCCTCTGTGGGTTTTGTCGGCCTCACGGCAAACAACCCCCGCTATAAATCACACAGTGTTAGCAGCATGGTCAGCAACAAGCACAGCGTGGAGCATTATTACTAACTGTGCAGCCACTTATGGTAAATTTGACTGCTATTTAAAGGTGGGATGGGGGTATTTAGGAGGATGAAGTGTGTGCATACTGTATATGTGTGTATGTGAAACCGTGTGAAAAGGTGAAGGGTTCAAATTTTAGTGTTGCTCCACATAGATGTAGTTTTAGACAACTGGAAAAGTACAGTAAGTACAGATTGAAATGTAGTGTCTACTGTCTACAAAATGTTGTTATTTTACAACACATAATGGGCTGCAGTAAAACATAATCTATGATGAGACTAATAACATTTTGCATCTGTGAAGCATATTATTTTATATTATTATACATTTTGTGGTGAATTATCCTGCTTGGTAGCTCACGCACAGGAAAAGTTCGCCATTCTGGAAAATGCCCTTCACTTTCTTGCCAAGAGTTCCCCGCTGTTTCCAGTCTTTTTGTGCTAAGCAAACTAAGCGAGAGCTGGCTCCAGCTTCATATTTACCGTACAGACACTGGTCATGAACGGGCCCAGAGTCAGTGACAAGAAACGGAATCACACATGAATAAAGTTTCTAAAAGTGACATTTATGTTAACTTAAGCTAAAATAAAATAATTGTGGGTTGTATTAGTAGTAGATTATCTACTGATAAAGATCATGTGATGTGATCAAAAGCACCAGAGCAGCTACTAAATGAACCTTAAAATAAAAGTCTTTTGTCAACAACTTATGCATTGTTTATTCATTTTGTAGGGAAATACCCTTTTTAAATGGTTTTAGATGTGTTGAAAAAATGATGACGCAGTTACGCCAACTGTTCAAAAATAAATGCACATTGTATAGCCAATCTGGACTGCACATCTCCCATGACTATTATTGCATCTTTTAACTATTATTTATGCTCTATGAAACTCTGGAAGCTGTCAGTATGCTGCAACAGGAATACAAGATAATCTTTTTTTGCATTGTTTATTCATTTTGTAGGGAAATACCCTTTTTAAATGGTTTTACATGTGTTGAAAAATGATGACGCAGTTACGCCAACTGTTCAAAAAATAAATGCACATTGTATAGCCAATCTGGACTGCACATCTCCCATGACTATTATTGCGTCTTTTAACTATTATTTATGCTGTATGAAACTCTGGAAGCTGTCAGTATGCTGCAACAGGAATACAAGATAATCTTTTTTTTTATTGCTCTGGTTGCATTAAAAATATCTTCTTTCTAGCAGATAGACACTGTAATCACAGATTTCCAAAACTGAGTGGCCTGGATGTCTTCTGGCAGCTCTCTCTGCCAGACAAAGGGGAAGACAAAGTGCAAAAAAACTTGTAGCTCACTGATTGGGTGGGGTCTGTCTGATTTATCATCCCTGCAACAAGCCAGAACTGTTCTGTTGGGTCAGGAACGCAACCCAACCCCGTCTGATTGTTCCCAAACTGCAGGTGTGGTTCTGGTCCAATCCCACTGGTCTGTTTTTTAAAATAATTGTTTAACCTTTATTTAACCAGGACATTAAATTAAGAACTAATTACATATAATGGTAGTCTAACAAGAAGAAAAATTACTCCTGCTGGAGGATTTAGGAAAAGGGGACAACGAAAATAGTTAAAAGAATAACAGTTTGTAGAGAAAGTCTGAAACTGAGCAGACACATTCGGACATTCAGACAGAAAAAGAATAACACCATCCACAAAGATACTGTGAAATGAAATGAAAGACATGACAGTACAACGCATGTGTGCATGGAAATGTCTTCAATAGACAGTTTCAAAGATGGGAACGGGGCGAAATCGTCCATTTTGGTCTTTATGATATTTTTGAAACTCACTGCAGTCACTGAAAGCAGCGAACTGGAATGAAAAGTGACCAAAGGGAGTTTTTAACTCTGTGGAACTTGGCAGGATGGGACAGAAAAACCTATTACCGTTTGTTCTGTATTTTAGTGCTTTGGGACACAGATATTAATGACAAAATGCCTTTTTGTTTCATCCGTATTTTGTGTTCCTGCTGCTTTTTCCACTGAGGCAGAAAGACCTTCAGTTAAATGAGCCATCACGTTATTATCATAAGTGCAGTTACAGTTACTTGAAAAATGTCAATTACTCATTTAAAAATGTCATTACTTTAGTAATTACTCAACAGTGACATTAATTTGTTTTGTTTAAAATTCATTTTAGTAGTTACATCACTTGTTACATTACTTGCCTCACTCTTTCTAGCTCTAACAAAGGTGCCTTTAAACAATTCCAAATCCTCCACACAACATGTCACATCTACTGTATTTAACACATGTAGAAATAGAAAACATGTGTAGAAAACGAGGGTAGCAATAGCAGGCTAGCTAAACAGACACAATAGGAAAACTTTGGAAATAGCAGGAGGGACAAATCTTCTCAGGCTCACAGGCTAACCTCCCACCCACTACAAGCTAACACGTCTCAGATCAGTCTATGAACTGAGTACAAAAAGACCAAACTGATATTAACCCTCCATCAAAATCTCAGTAAGACAAACAAGTCAACAACCAAATTACTGAGGTAACAATATGTTATTGGAAATAGTAACTGTTATGCAATTGCTGAATTTCAGGTTGTTATCCCTTGGACTACTCATTTCTGAAAAACTAGTGCCATTATTGCATTATCAAGTTATGTATCACTGCCCAACACTGATTATTATTATTGTCTCCAGCAGATAAGAGTCATCCAGCTGCATCTGTACCTTTCCTGTGTAAACTATAACGTGTAGCCAAATGTCATCTGAAGGATCATTTGACAAACAGATTGCTGGCTGAACTCCACGGAGAGCCTGGAAAACTTTGGCCAAAGAAAATGAGTGAGTAAAAAGATGTACTGTTGAGTAAGTCTTGAGCTGGGATTTGGATATTAATGTGAAGCCTGCAAATTCTCAAAAACAGAATTGGTCCTGGAAAAAAACTCTCACGCCCCCAAAAAAGTTATTATCATGTTTTTCAAAAAAAGAAAGAAGTTTCTATCTATTTTAGTAACTCCATCGTTGTGTTTTGGGCTTCCCTCCATTTTCTAGTGATAATTACTGGACTCATAATGAATGTGCCAGTCTAACCAACGGTTTGCGGCAACGCATTCAGAACGGATGGGAATCTTCCTGATTTTGCCCCTGCTTTGTCTTTAATTACAGGAACAGAGAGAGACGAGGGTCTATAATTACTTGGAATGGAAATAGAGTCACTTTGTGTTATTCCGAATGGATTATTTAAAACAAATGTGTCAGAATGCCCAGTAAAAATACGGTCCTCTTAGTTTCTCATTTTGGTATCTGAACTCTGTTATTTGGCGGTCAGACATGTATAAATGTTTAAGTTGCAGGGCCACAAAACTTGTCAACACAGTTTAGAGAATTGTCCATCTTCTAGCTTGTAATGTGACCAAATGTCCTCTTGTTCGCCACCTTTCAGGATTCTTAAAATGCTCACAATTCATTCCTGTTACTCCAATTAATTAACTACCTATAAGAGTTTGTATTTTATTGATTCCTGTAGATCAACTGTCTTCTTTTTCTGTTGGCCACCAGGAGATTAGAGGTACAGACTGCCTATAGAAAAGTGTCTCTAGTTACTCAGGGACACTTCAGTATGCAGATTTTGGCTGGAATGGAGGCTTGTATCAGTTGAATGATTATAATCTGTCTGTCATGGTTCTGTCACAGTCTGGCTCTGTGTTCTTAGCTGCCATTATCCACCAGTCCACCAGATGCCCTCAGACTTTTCTTCCACGGTTTGCTGGCACTAAGGGGACAAGTTAAGAAGCTGGGTTGCTACATGATGTAAACTATTTGTGCACTGACAGTTGTAGGTTACTACACACACAAGTGTTTTTGCATTTGTTATTTGGTTTTGGTCTGTTTTTCAGAGCAGTGTAGGCGAGAGTGAATGCTTAAGTATGGCTACTCTGACTGTGCTTAGAGCCTTGTTACACATATATCACTACAAGCACCGTTATCTGTCTCACTGTGTTTTCAGGGTTTTTGGTTTTCTGTTTGCTCTGTTTGTTTCCTCCTGTGTCACTGTGCTGCTTTTCCCTCCACACCTGCCCTGCATCAGCTTCATTAGCCTTGCCCTGTTCCCAGGAATCCTTGCCAGTCTTCTGCCAAGTCACCTGTTCCCTATTCCCTCATTAGTTCTGTCTGTATTTAAGTCCTGTTTTCAGTTCAGTCTTTGTTGGATCCTTTGTTCAGTCTGCTCTGTGTTGTTCAGTTCAGTTCAGTTCAGTTCAGTTCAGTTCAGTTCAGTTCAGTTCAGTTCAGTTCAGTTCAGTTCAGTTCAGTTCAGTTCAGTTCAGCTTTGATCGATTTACTGTGACTAAAGAGTTATTCTTCACTTCCTGTGTCCTGCATTTGTGTCCATGTCCTGCTACTCTTCTTGACACTGTCTCACCACACTACTATGCTGCCTCTTCATGTACTGTAGAAAAAACTGGTTGTGTTGATGTTTTGAATTTAAGTTATTTTTCCTCACCAAAGTTACATTTTGGGTCATTTTGAATAAACACAGTGTCTCTGGGCGTGGGAAATACACTAGCTGTACAGAAAAGTGTGGCCTTGAACAACCTTGTAACCCTACAAATGACTTTTCACCTCCGACTTGCTGTGTCCTGAACGATCATACATCACATTCCCAGTTACTGGGAAAAACCGAACCCACCAACACACATTAGTCACTTTGAGGGGCGCCAGTGATTTCAGTTTTATCATTAAACTAATGTGTGCATGAACTCTAAAACAATATTTTAACTGAAGCCAACTGAAATTCACACGCAGCAAAGACTCAGACTTTAAGTCTGTGTCAGCAAAACTACTGTGGATGGTTGAGGTTGTGTTACTGGTTACAACTTATATCATCAAGATATTAACATCATTGTTTTGCTTGGTTATCGCCATTAATGGCACAGTAATGTGTGAGATTGTGTATTTAATATAGCTACAAAAATGTTGCTTGGATGGATTTTGACTCCATAATACTCCATAATCAAATAATCAATTTGTTTTTTTTAATTGATTTAGAACCTACAGTACCTCAACTTACAAACAGGGTAAGTAATGGTAAGAATGTAAGTAACGAGGGATTATTTAGTTACTTCTCAGTGTCGCTTTACCTGAGGATACACAAAAAGAGTAACAAATGTTGAAGTAATTAGTAATTAATGAGTAGTAACTAGATTTGTGCTGCTTAACAGTTGATTCTGAGTTAATCAGGAACCATTCATGAAGAAATCAAATATCTATGAACTAATAAGTACATGATGACTCATTAATATAGCAACTTTAAGTCTGCTCTCAAATCACTCATCATTATCTACTTTATAGTCCTCAATTCAGAGTAATTCAGGATCTACTTATTAGTGAGCCATCAATGATCAGATTGTTACTGATTGATTCCTCACTCATTCCTGTGTGCTGTATTGCGTAAGTGTTACCTATTTCTCAAGCCAAAAAAAGCAAACAAAACAAAAAAGCAGTATTGTTATGTATTGTGAAATGTTGCCTCTTCATTACATTTCTTTTAAAACTCTGCCGCTCCCTTGATGAGCAGTTGAAATGAGATTTTGAGGTCTCAAAATTCTGCACCCTTATCAAAATAATGTTTGACTCATTGGTATTCATCCACAACCATATCATATCTCTTTATATATGTTACTGTTTTCTAAAAGTGTAGGAGAGTCAAATCTCAGACAACTTAATAAATCTTAAAGAAGATCCCGTCCCTATTCCCATTGTTTTGATCCAACATAATTAGCTGTTTTAGCCTGCTTTGTCCATTATTCACTGGTGTTAACTTAAAGGACCAGTGTGTAGGATTTAGTGGCATCTAGCAGTGAAGTTGCAGATTACAACCAAATGAATACCCCTCCCCTCACCCTCCCCTTCCAAGCATGTAGGAGAACCTACAGTGGCCACAAAACTTGTGAAAAACGGCGACCCCCTCCCTATGTGCATATAAAGGGCTCATTCTAAGGTAACAAAAACACAATGATTCTTAGTTTATGAGTATTATATTGCATTTCTGCCAATATGTCCCCCTAAATCCTACACACCGGTCCTTTAAGTTGATATTTAATACAACTTTACTTAAGTTTGAATACTTTAAAAAAGTAAATATATTTTTAAAACCTACTTGACACACTCATATCAAAGTATAAATATACAGTACATACATTTTAAACTTGAGAATCGGCTTACTTACCTACCTCCCTTTGCTATACAACACTTAAGAGTACAGAATGTCAGTAACATTTAAAACAATTTCAATTCCAAGGCATCTTGGAGGCATAATGACTGAGCGGGCATCCTCGTCTGCCTTCCATGACCATAATGTTTAGACTGTGGTGTGACTACCAGTCCACTATGGCCTCTTTAGTAACTACGGCACAGAAAACATAAACACTCCAAGCACTTGTGGTTTTATTGTTTACCATTCAGTGTGTGCATGCCTGTGTGGGCATTGTGTGTATGTGTGTTGGTTTCTTCCTCTAAACCAATCTAAATGTCACTGGTGCAAATGGAGGGTGTGAGTGTTCCAAGCTTGCAGGCTTCCCACTGTTGACGTGATCAAAGTGTATTTGTGTGTGTGTGTGTATGTGTGAGTATGCGAGTGTCTATAGAAGCTGTATGAGTTGAGGTTAAGAGGGTCCTGCTCTCTCTCTCCTCTGCTGTCACTTTTACAGCAGACGCCTGCCTTCATCTCGGCTCTGCGGAGCGCTCGGCGCAGTGTTTGTTTAAGTGAAATGTACACAGATGTTGACACCGCAGTGTAAACACAACTGGACTAGGGGTCCAGAGGTGGTCATGTCAGGGAGGTGCAATATGCAAGACAACAGGCGGTCTGATTCAAGCTGACTGAGCACAGATGCTGACTTTCTTTGCTGCATTCACATTTACAGCATCACATACAGTATTACACCTGGGAGCTACTTTACTACTGTCAGTTTACTACTGAGCTGCTCCACTGGACCAGTTTAGTGTTGAGTGCATTTTAAGGGCAACCTGATTGTAGCTGTTGAGACAATGGAGAGTTTGGAAGTTAATCCTGCATTAATACATTTCTTGGCAACTTGGGGGCAGCACGACAAGCTGTAAAAACAACACTGACATATTATCACCTTATAAAGTTGATATGGTATTTGCAAACAGTAAGTCCAATATTCACTCTCAGCTCATTAGCAAAACAGTAAAATTGTGCTGCAAAAGCAAAACAAAGCTGAAAGACGCTAAAATGCCTCATAAAGCTGAGAACTGCTTAATTTTCACAAGGTTTTTCACTATGAACGACCCCTTCCACGTTACATATTTGATCCATTGATAATGTAAAAATATCGAGGTGCAACTTTAAATGATCAATTAGACTTGATCTTTATCCTTTATATTCATATTCTTCTAATTCTCCCTATCACCACCTTTTTTTTTCCTCCTTCTTTCACCACCATCACCATCACTTCAACACTTTTACTTCTACTTAAATGTCCTTATCTCTTTCTGTCTCACCAGCATGATGTAATTTCTCTCTCTTATAAAACTAACTTTTTTTTTTTTTTTTTTTTACAAAGTCTCAAAAAACAACAATTGCAGAACAGAAAGATCATAGCAATGAACAGAGAGCAATGCTTTTTCTCTCACTCCCTACTCTTTCCTCCTTGTGGCCACTTTACAGCCGTGGAAAGTCAAGTGAAAGCACTAAAAACCCAGAGAGTAATGAGTGTGGTACTGATGATGTGGAAATGGGCAACCAAGTGCCTACTAGCCTTTTCCAAATGGATGAAATAAGCAGTCAATTATGGAACACCTTGAAGGGGAAAAGTTTACATTTTCTTGGCTCTACTTGACATTTGTGTTATTGTGTTAGAGGTGTTATTACATTGGAGGACAGAACCGTTTCATCAATTTTTATTGTTGTATTGTTGTGTCATACATAATGTGGAAATGTTGGAATCATCATCGCTGTATGTAAACAAACATCATGCTACAAGTAGCACATTAAAAGACCACTCTGAAGACAAGTAGTTGATTTTATCTGACACAAGTGGTACTGTTAAGTGTCTCTTTGAATTAGAACCAAGCTTTTCATAAATCATATTGCTTCTTGTCACATAGATGATGCTTTCCTTTCCCATCTTCTTCCTTGATGATGTTTACATTTGACAATGTTTATCCTCTGAAGTGGAATAACTTATTTTTCCTCTGGCCTCACATCCATCCCACCATCTGTCACTACAAGAAATTAAAACCCTCACTCCCTGGAAGAACAGCAGTCTCTTACATTACTATAATTACATATAGTAATAATAATGAACCCACTTCTTCTTGTAATCCCTTGATTACGTGTTACATGTCTAGTTGTGGGCAGTTTAATCAAAGATTGTTTAATTTGCAATTTTTTAGAGGTTGAAGATGTAAAAATATACAGTATTTCACAAGTTAGAGAAAATAATGTGACAACCGTTAATATTTTCCTATTTCCTAACCCAGTAACCATTTCAAAACCTCTTAGATTCTTAGGCCCATTGTGGGTGTCTTGACCCTCAGGTTGAAAGTCAGTGCCATAAAGCAACACAACAGATCTTACGAAATGCAGCGGACAAGATGGCAGAGGCACTGTCCTCAGCAGTAGTTAAATTTGTTTATAGAAAAGAGAAATGTCTCAGAAATATTGTGGTATGGACTCGTTTTCAGTTTTCCTCTTTATATATAACAGCAGCTCTTTGTCACGAGATATTGAAGCTCAGGTGTCTGCAAGTTTTCATTTTCAGCAAATATTAGCAGCTGATTTCATTACTTACTTCACTCTCTTATGTCTGAATTTTCTAATGGATGAAAGTAGCTGCTGTAGTGTTTGGTTTTGGTGAAAACCAGTCAGCTTCTGATCTGTGACATTATATGGTTGAGAACAATTTGTATAAAATGTTTTTGTCTCGCTTCTCCACTGGACGCCCACGGTCTGTGCTCTCTCTCCCCAGGCTTTGGTCTGTCCTGTTGGGCTGTGAAGTTCCAGACGTGCAGCCGGTCTTGGCCGGAAAAGGTGAACTCAGAGCACTGCTATTTCAGCGGGGGGAGGAAGAAGGCTCGCGTCTGTCGTGTGTGTGCTTGAGTGCCTCTTTTACATGAGCATGTGTGTGCTTTTGTGTGTATTGTCAACACATCAAATGACCACAAATTAGTCTTTACATGCATGGCCGTATCACCGAGAACTTAATTAGCTGCAGTGTGTGCGTACGTGGTTAAATTACACTGGCTGGAAACACTGTTCAGAGCTGTGTGTTGGCAGGAGAGACAAGGCCTGTGGTGGAGGACAGAGGGTGGGAGGAGGGAGGCAGCCGGGGAATAAGTTCTGAAACCTGGCCCAAGATTTCGACATTTCTCCACCGCCTCTGCCGCTCTGCTTTGGGGCTTGTTAAGTGAAATACAAGAAGGTGGAGGTGGGGGTAAGGAAAGACAAAGAGGCAGAAACAGTGAGTGGGAATGCATGAGTGACTGATTGAGTAACTGAGTGAGATGAGTAAGTGAGTGAGTAAGAATGAGAGAAAAATCAGGCAAGTGTTGTGGTGTTTGGAGAGAGCAGTGGTACTGATTACAACATCCATCTCTATTTCCTTCACAGAACAGAGTTGAGAGAAAAAACTTAGGCATCAGAACAAGAGTTCATGTTGCAGGCATATGTGTATATATGTATTCTTGCACTGAGTTGGATAGTAACTCGGTTTCATTTATTTCATTTTTTGTAAATTTGTGTGTTCTGGTAGGTTACAAAAATAATGTGTTCCAAAAAAGGTTTCTTATAGACTTATTTCTCCAAATACTTCTGAAGTTAAAGGGGTATTTCAGCTATTTAGTATTGCTCTCCCATAAAGTTGAGGGACTCACAAGAAACAGAGTCAAAATCAAAGCAGTAAACGGCCAAGATATCCTAACTCTTAGTCCTTGCTAAAAGGTCTCTTAGTAATACACGCTATGGAGTTAATGCAACTCAATAGCGTGTTCCATTAGTCTGCTAAATGCCCACTTCTTTCAAACCCCCTCACTTCCAGATTGTAACACAGGCCTTCTGTTTAAAATATGAAATCTCAAACCCAAGCTGAGACTACCCTGATTACATCAACAGGCATATTTTTTTTTTTTTACTTCTAACTTTAACAAGCACTGAAGCCATTATAGTCAACAGTTCAGTGGATTGGCCCTGTAAAACCAAAACTTCACATGGATGTTAAAGCAACAGTTCAACATTCTGGGAAACGAGCTTATTCACTTTCTGGGCGAGAGTTTGATGATATGATATGAGATGATATATCTGTCTGTAAATATGAAACTACCGCTAGCTTAGCTTGGCACAAAGACCGGAAACAGGGGGCTATGGCTAACCTGGCTGTGTCCAAAGATAATAAAATCCACCTACGAGCACATCTGAAGTTCACTAATTAACACTTTTTTGTAGCTTGTTTGTCTCCTTTGTAGAAAAATCAAGCATACATATGACATATCGTGGTTTTATGGGAAATTATGTGTGGGACTATTTCTTGGCTAGCTAAATTGAGGTAAGCAGCTGCGGGCGTTAGCTTAATATTTACTGAACAGAAATGACAGAGGTATCGACCTTCTCATCTAACTTTTGGCAAGAAAGCGAATAGTCATATTTTCCAAAATGTCTAACAATTCCATCTGAGGAAGTGTTTTCCTTAGTAAACTAGGCTATTGTTCTCTTTGCTAACACAACATGACAGAAACTTGCGAGTCATGCTGTTGACAATGTGAATTTTGGATTTGACACCATAAATGGAAAAATAAAGGTAATTAAGCTATTTGCTGATGTTGTAATGCAACTGTAACTAACAGTGACATTAGGTTGTCACTTGTGAGGCAGCGGAGGCACGGTGAATGAACAGAATGTCAATTCTACAACATAGTTTAGGATTATATGTGGGTTGTGTTTGAATTAAGATAGATGGATAGATAGATAGATAGATAGAAAATGTGTAAATGCACGCCTCTATGCACATATTGCCTGTACCTGTTATGTAAGACACAACAACACAACTGAATGCATGTCTTGAACAAAAAGCGTACACAAAAGTAAATAACAGATGTAGATGTAGAGATTTACAGAAAGAAAGAAAGGAAAACATGAGGATGAGAGAGGAGAAAAATATGCATTGCATACTGGACACAGAGTGGGTTTATTTTCCTCTTTTGTTGTAACAGCTGTGGCCATGCAGAGAGAAAGTCATCACTAAGTATTATATCACTGCACTGGGCCTTTATGTGATAGAAGTGCTGATTATCATGATTGCATATAGGGAGGGAGGGGAAACACATATACACACACAGACACAGACAGAAACACACACACACACACACACGGTGTAATTTGATGTTTATACGGTGCACATTCCACCAACTCCCAGCAGTGGATGATTTTGGCTCTCTAAATGGAGTGTGCAAAGGCTACATGTTAATTACTCACCAAGATCCAGGAAAGGCTGAAAGAAAGAAACAAATAAAAGAAAGAAAGAAAGAAAGTAAGAATCAAACAAACCCAGAATCAACTCCCCAAACTACATCTGCACACTCAAACGCTGACCCTTAAGAAAAAGCTGACAAGGCTTTTTTACTTCTCTGTCCTGAGGGCTGAACAACCTTTACATTCGGTTCAGTTCCAGCTTAGACTGCAGGGACTGTTGCCAAGTTCTGCCTTGAATCAACTTGGATAAAAGTTTGTTACTGTAATCAAGAGATGTGAATGTGAGATTTGGTTGGACTCTTGTCTCTCTGAAGTCACAACACAGATCTTTGGACTTTCAAGGCTTTCTTACTTCTCCGTCCTGAGGGCTGAACAACCTTTATACTCGGTACAGTTCCAGCTCAGACTGCAGGAACTGTTGCCAAGTTCTGCCTTGAATCAACTTGGATAAAGGTTTGTTGCTGCAATCAAGAGATGTGAATGTGAGATTCAGTTGGACTCTTGTCTCCCTGAAGTCATAACACAGATCTTTGGACACGCAGTACCTTTCCACTTTTGGAAAGCAACAGGAGATTTGGCCCATGATGGACATTTTTTTCTTCTACTATAGTTAACGCTGACTCTAGTATATTTTGCCGTTCCAAATCTCCTGCTGCTTCATGCATCATCGTGCTTACAAGACCCAGTTCATCTTCTATAATGAGAAACATTTGTGTGTTATAAAGGTTGTAAAAATAGTCCCTGTTCTTACACTTCTACCTCGTCTCAGTTGAGAAATGTAAAGCTCCAACCACAAGTACCTATAATTCTGCTTTGACAGCACCAAGTGATGGATTAGTGTGAACCAGCACTCACACAACTTAGCTAGATGGGGTTTTTTTTTAACAAGTTGGGACTAAGCTGTTTTTCTTTTTACTCATATGCTTTTTAAAAATAACATCTGTTTTTAATGTGACCAATTTTGGGCATTCTACTAAAAAAAGAAGGCTGCACAATGTCTTCCACAGACATAGCTCAGCAGTCCTTGTTGCTATAGTGACTGTAACAAACAGATTTACAACTCACCTTGTCCTCCTGTTTGTGACATGAACGTCTGTCCTTCCTCTTTCCAGCCAGCTATAAACACCAGGAAACAACAGTTCTCACAGGTTTAACGAGAGATGAGCGTACTCAAGAGTTTACAACACCTCCGTCTACTGTTTACCAAGCCATCGTTTTGTTTGCTTTGCCCAAATAATCCTGGTTTCATTTGATGCCAGACCACACGCAAAGTAGGATGAATGACGTTGCCTTAACGGTGCCTATCTCAAGTGTCTGTGTTTGCCGATGACATTTTATGATTCCCTTCAGAGGATTTGCAGGTGTTTTGTCTGGGGATTGTAAAGCTTTGCATGGATTTACAGGTACATATGAATGGAAAGACTGAGGCAGGCTGATGGTCCATTAACAGGTGGGATTGTCTGTGTCTGAAAGAGGAACTAGTTAAAAGAAACTTTGAAATGAAATGAGCCGAACGTGTTCAGAGCTGTGGGGGATCTTTATGTTGGCACTGGGGGAATGTCTGGTTCAGTGCTTCAAAGTAGGTGGAGGATCATATTTTTGTTTTTCTAACATGTATTCATTTTATAATTTTTTTAAAGTCTCAATGGTTTCTCACATTGCTACAGCAGGTCATTCTCTAGTCAATACCAGTGCTTCTGTATATAGCCAAACGTATAGAAAATTTTTATCTCTTAGAGTTTTAGCCAAACTTGCCGCATCATGGACTGTTTGATCAGTCCACATTTATTTAGACACTCATGGTACCCAGAGAATGAATCCCAATGACTTTGATGATCTTCTGACTTTACCTGTAGCACCACTGTGCATTTGTATTTAAATGAAATGTTTCACGTCATGAGGATTGTGATTAAATATGGTTCAGAAATTCTCCACAGTATGAATTGTAATAAACTCAGTGATTCTTTTCCTCTAGTGCCATCATCACGCCAAATTAAGATAATGAACATGGTAAACGTTGTACCTGCCTAACACAAGCATGTTAGCATTTTCTTTGTGAGCATGTTGCCATGCTAGCATTAGCACTTATCTCAAGGCACACTCAGAGAGCCACAGAGCTGCTAGCGTGTCTGTAGACATTCATTCACACTCTCATTCATTTGAATGGGGGCAGTCCAGCGGCAACTTTTACCACAAGGTGACATCATCCAGCGAATAAATATCCAGGTTTTTGACATTTTATTGTTTGTTCAACCAAAAATTTGGCTACTATATTATAAAGTATTATACATAGCTTGAAATTTGTTCTATTAATTAGTGTTGATGATACTCCCTGATGTTTTATTGTGCATAAGAGCACCCTTGAGTTCCCAAACCTCAGCTCACTCTTGATTTAATTTAACTTGAAGTTCAAAACATCATGAGTATCGGGGAAGAAATTTGGGGATCTGGAAGCTGCTTTTGGGCTCTTAAAAATCACTCAGTGTAGCTTTAACCTCTCAATTCTCACTTGCCCAACCAGTGAGTCATTACAAACTCATGTTGTGCTGTCAAGCATTGTTCAAACACACATAATTTTATTCTAAACCCTGGTAGGGATCCTGGAAATTCCAAAGATACCAAATGTGTTACACTGAAATTTGGTGGAGAGGGTTATGAAATATTGCGCATTTAGAATATTTTACATTTGATTGAATGGTACGGCCATAAAAACACAGTCATGGATTTTAAGTATCTCCCTCAGTGTATACATCATTGAGCTTCAAGGAAGAGCTGCAATAAGATGATACAGGAATTATACTGTATGTGATGTACTGGATGTGACCTTTCACGTGGCTTCAGATCTTTACACACCAATGAAAACCAAAACAGGACCTATGCAACCACAATGATGTAACGACTGGTGTGAAGAGCTCAAAAAATGAGTGGCAACTAATTTGGGGGTCGGTTTTAACGTATCATGGAATATACAAAGACTTGACCCTGATCTCTCTCTGAACTCCTGCTGAATCGAAAAATCCTCTGTGAATCTCTTTGAGAATACTGGACCAAATGATGAGGGTATTACAGTTACAGCATGCTCATTTCCATCACTCACTGCAATAGAGTTTGGATTGAATGCTGAATATAGTGTTTTTCAGGACATATTGTATATGACAAGGCTGAATGTCAACATATGTGTGTGCCCATCAGAATATTTTGGAAAAGAAAGAACCTCTATGCAAGAACTGTAATAAAAACGTGTCTTTGAGTATGTGTGTGTGTGTGTGTGTGAGATCTCCTGTTGGTCCATCCATTCCACTCTTAAACACTAACTCTGGCCAGATGTGACCGTTGCCCCTCTCCGCTGTTCGTCTCTCTCTCAGCCCATCTTTCTTCCCTTCTTTGGTAAACCTTCTTCGACTTTCACTCTTTCATCACCTTTTCCTCATGTTAAACTTTCCTGCCAAGTTCAATCATTCTCATATGGTTCATGACAGACACATGAATATATAAGATTATATGAGCGTGTGCACATACACACATTTGCAGGCACAAACCACACAAAAATATGCATATCATGGTTCAGTAATGGGTAATGAGGAGAGTGTGTCAGTGACCCACATTTAGAACTTCTGGCATCAGATTTTGATTACAGACTTGGAGTATGTGTTGTGTGTCTGCATATATGTGTGCATGTGTGTGTGTGTGCATGGTGCTGGTGTGTTTACACTGGGCGTTCACGTGGTAACAGGCCTGTTGCTACGACTGATCCAGCTCATTTCCTCTCCACAAAGACTCATCATCTGTCATCTGACGGGTGTGGGCTTATCGTGTGTGTGTCTACTTTAAACATGCGGTCTGTGCATATGTGTGTGTGTGTGTGTGTGTTTATACATTATGTCACATCCCTATCCATACACTTACAGAATATACACATCCTTATCATGATAATTGCATGGGGTCACTGCTTCCACATCGGCAAAGATGAAGTTACACTTAATAAGAAAGGGATGGCTTTTGTTTAGAAATGAATTCTAAATGCATTACATCGTTCTTTCATGGTTACGTACCAAATGAAAGCATTTATAAACAAAAGAATAATACTACTTTAAATATGGCAGGGTCTTATATAACAGTTTTAAACTGGGAAAAAAATGGAGGCAGCTCTAGAAATGTTTATGTTGTCAAATGTATCTGCTTAAATCAGTTTCTGAATAAACCGAAGTAGTTCTGCAGATGTTTTCCAGACTAAAACCTGTGAAGGCTCAGTCTTGCTCGTGTGTGTACACTAACTGTTGGTGTGTGTATTCTGTGGAAGAGCCTTGATTGGATGGAGGTGGCAAACTAAATACCTAGCGCTTTTTGGGATATATACAATAAGCCTTAGCAATCAGCTTAGATGTTGCCCTTACCTGCCTTGGGAACTCCCCTTCTGATTTTTATTTGGCTTTTGGTTTCCATGCTTTAAAACATCCAACGCTACACTATTCACATACACACAAGCACACACATTTACACAGTTGAGGTGCAAGTGTGTGCAAGCTAGACTATTGGTGCTACTGACTAGCACACGGCACAATTTAGTTATTGTTTCTTAAACTACATATAAACTTTAAAATGGCACTAAAATGTCATATAACATATGCTGTATGGACTGGGTAGTGGAAATTTGAGCTCATCAGATTCTACAATCCACACAGAACATCAATATTGGACAATTCTGCAAACATTTATTAACTTCCAATATCAGCGCTCTTTTTGAAAAGATTAAAATGATTTATTTCTAACTATCATATCCAGGTATGGCCACTCCAGAATAGTTAATGTATGATTTAGGCTGAGGAAATATTGTTGTAATTTTTGTTCTCCTATTTAACCTGTTTTATACTTTTTTACTTTATTTTATCTTCTATTTTATTTTACTGCTTTTAAATACCATTTTTATGTCTTTTTAATTAACTTAATAAGAAATATATGGTTAACTATGGTTAAGATATGACTTGGGTAAGGAAACTAAAACACTTGAGGTTGAAGAAAGATCTGTTATGGTTAATTACAGGATTGATTGCTGGTCTCTCTGGATGTGCCACGCACCCATTCACCACTTTGACGCCCAATTTTCCACTTTTCTACATCGAGAGCACTGTGATGCATTGTCTTGGCAATGTACTTTGCCACTTGACATAAATTGTGTGGTGCAGAATTGTCCATTATAATCATAACTTCTAAAGACAGTGAACTGGAAGCTAACCATCACCCCCAACACAGAATGTAACTGTTCTCAAATCATTGTTTTGTGGCTTCTTACTCATGTGGACTATAAAATACACTGTAAATCATAAATGAAGCTTGGAGATACTGTAATCCATATCTCATGTAGAGAGAGTGTTAATGAAACACACTGACATTGGGAAAAAAAGTCTTTAAATCTAAATGACTCCTAATGACGACATGACTTGTCTCTGTCCACACATGGGACAAGTTTCCCAGGTTGCTGCACTGGAGGAAATGAATGGAGCTCCAGTGACTTGTTGATCATCTTGTTCACAGTATAGGAGACTTCTGCCTCCGCGATGACAACTGTGGGAATGTGAGATAAATAAGTCCTGCTGCTGCAAAGCTCCCAGGAGCGAATGTGTGCAACTGTTCAAGGGACATATGAACTGTACACACATAAAGTATGATGTTGCTGGGAAAGTTTTCTCAAAAAAAAAAAAAAAAGAAAAAGAAAAATCTGCTTGATAAATTAAGGCTAAATGCAACAAGCTTGCATGGTTCAATTAGTGGTTTCACCAAAAAAGTATCTACAAATCATTGAGTCTTGTTTGTATGCCATTTAATCACATAATGAACAGCATGCCAGCAGCGCTGTTTATATCCCCAGTGGTGGTCAGTGGTCTCCTTTACAAAGAGCTGTAAGACCTCTAATGACTTTTATACGTTTTAATGCCCATTTGGATCTTGCTGAGGTCATGTTTAGTGGTTTCAAACTTAAGATCACCCTTCCTCTCACTTCAGCTCCTAATTGCTTTAATTCTCTTTAGTGTTTTCTTTCTGTTCCTTTTCTCTCTCCTTCCTCCATGTGTTTTTCTCTCAATGTTACCTGTTTCCTCCTCATTGGTCTGATCTGATGTTGCTCTGGAAATGTGAGATTTGGTGACGTGTAACTTATTCAATTACAGAGGAGCTATAAATGACAAAATTGTACCCCTAACCCTTACCTTGACTCACACTAATAGATGCTTGAGCTTAATTCTCACATGAACCAACTTTCAATCTTAGCTCAGAATTTTGGTTTATGGTTGATATAACATTTTCTCAAAACTTACAGTAAATAATTACATTTTTTAAAAAGTAAAAACAAAACTGAAAAAACAAATCCTCGTTCCAAAAGTGTAAAGTTCAAACCGGGTCTCACCAGGACAGAAGCAAAAGAACACACAAATACAGATATATCCACGGTCTCTCATTTCAATCCCTCATTCAATCCCCCCCCCCACCCCCCTTTCTGCCTGCTCTCAGGGAGGTTAATAGATATTTCTCCCACACTTTTCCTCACAAGAGTCCTCCCTCAGTCCCTCTTCATGTGGCTCCACACATCCCACAGTTCTCATGCTCCTCTGTGGTGCGGTGTAGAGGAGTAATCAGTCTGTGGGACTGTAAATGCACCAAGATTCTGGTTTGATATATGCTAGTTAGAAATCAACGCCTTTTGGCTCATCTTGTTGCCTTCAAATCTCTTCTTGACACCCTCAATATGGAGCTCTTACTGTGTGTTATCACAGCGAGCTATGATTGCCATTTAATTTCACTTCAGTCATTCAGCCTGGCATGATGTTTATATTAGGGTAGTTATTTCCCTTTGTTTTGCCCTAACTGGTCAGTTTTGCCCTAACTAGTCTAGGTTGGGGGGCTGAGTTGCTGCCCTAAATGGAGGAATTCAAGTATCTCAGGGTCTTATTCACTAGATCACTGGAGCATAAGATTGACAGGCAGATCGGTGCAGCATCAGCGGTAATGCGGACGTTGTACCGGACCATTGTGGTGAAGAAAGAGTTGAGCCAGAAGGCAAAGCTCTCAATTTACCAGTTGGTCTACATCCCATCCCTCACCTATGGTCACGAGCTTTGGGTGGTGACTGGAAGAATGAGATTGCAGATAAGAAGTGGCCGAAATGAGATTCCTTTGGAGAGCTCAGCCTTAGGGATAGGGTGAGGAGATTGGACATCCGGGAGGAACTCGGAGTGGAGCCGCTGCTCATTTGCAGCAGACCCAGAACATGCTGGAGGGACCACATCTCTCTTATGGCCTGGGAAAGCCTCGGGATCCCCCAGGAGGATGCCGGGGTGAAGGATGTCTGGGTTTCCTTTACACAGTCTGATGCCACCGCAAACCAGTCCCGGATAAGCAGCAGAACATGGATGGGTTGGATAGATGGATAGTCAGTGGCGAGCGATCTATCCAGCCCATCCATTTAATTTTCCATCCTCATGGAAGCTGTGGTAGCACTGGCTAGGAGCAGTTAATTTAAAGGTTTTCAGTCCTTCATTCTTCATGTCCTGGATCAGATTCTGTGGTGGTGGTGGAAGTCGTTTGTTTGCCACAGTCAAATCACATAGAGACTTAAATCTGCTGTAATTTCCCTCCCGAATGTTTTGTGATAAGTCAACAGTCTGCATTTTCTCATTTCTGTAGCAATCTGATTTAGTTTACCAAGGAATAACAAAGTCGGGTATTCTGACGTCCTTAATATCAGTATATTTTCTTAACTATGTTTAAAAAGGTTAAAATTTGAATCTTAATCAAAATTAATCTGTGGAAACACTTGTGATCAAATAAATCAATTAATTTTATCTCCTGTTGCTTATTTAAATGTCATGAATCACAGTCTATGTATATCTTCTTATGACTCACAAAGTGAGATGACGAACTGGCCAATTTTATGAGTTTGTTGCTCTCACCATGTCCCACAAACACGCACACTCACACTTACACTGAAGGGATAAGTGAAGTTGTTTTCACCGGTGTTTTCATCTGTCATTAAGATGTTCCACACAGATCTCGACACACTCACACGTCTCCAGTGAGATCAGTGCTGTGACAAGGAAAAAGGAGGCATTTGACAGCGCTGCAGTGACTCAGCAGTATGAGATCGGGGGGTCAACTCCGGGGCTCTGTGCCAACTGTTGAAAAACAACACCGGTGAGAAAGCAGTTCTGGCACGGCCGCCGTATCAGCAGCACAGACCACCCGCCTCCGCTAGACCGCCCGCTCTCATACGAACAGGTATTTTTAGCAGCTTAGGAAGAAATACGGCCTGGATCTTACCTCAGCTCCCTTGATTGCTCAACGTTGTTCCCTGGCTTCCCTCTCTTCCGTCTCTCTCTCTCTCTCTCTCTCTCTCTCACACACACACACACACACACACACACACACTTGGAATTTATTAAACTGCTTTTTTCTCTCTTTACTTTTTTTTTTTTTTTTACATAAAACATTTGAAATAATGCTTGTTTTATATTCAAGCAGTATCACACAAGAGTACTATAGTGATTTAAGTTAAACAACACTTTCAAAGCCAAGTCAAACTTAAGTGTAATAGTCAGTTACATCTGACACCTGTGAATGTGTAGTTTGGAAAAATAAAGACCACATTTTCCATAAACTCTCTCATCACCTCTAACTTCCTGCAACAAAGAGTATATTGTTACCAGCCTTTTCTCTTTGCATCACAAAATTAGTTTGTTTTGGAGAACAAATACAGCTGAAATCAGCTTATACTAAAAACAAAAATGCATTGAAGTAGACTAGAATTAACTTACCTGAAGAATAAAAACCCCTTTGTTGTGGCATGAATGAGTCCTTCTCTGTAGTGAAAATGAATACAGCATTTTTCCTCCGAAGTCCATCATGATGTCACATAATTTATGCAGAGTAGAAGCTGGTAGGCTACAGACTTTTTGGCGATAGTCCTGTTTGTTTATTCTAAATATACAGTTATGCTCATAAGTTTACATACTCTGGTAGAATTTCTGAAATATTGGCCATTTTTTTGAAAATATGACTGATCATGCTGAAAACTTTTGTTTTATTTATGGATAGTGGTCAGGTGAAGCCATTTATTGTCACGTAATTGCATGTGCCCTTTTTAAATCATAATGATAACTCACCAAAATGGTCCTGATCAAGTTTACATACCCTTGAATGTTTGGCCTGGTAATAAACACACAAGTTGATACACACAGGTTTAAATGGCTATGAAGGGTAAGTTTCCACACCTGTGACTTGTTTGATTGTAATTGGTGTCTGTGTATTAATAGTCAATGAGTTTCTTAGCTCTTGAGAGACCCTGCACATTTCATCCAGGGCTGCTCAGACTTTACTGGATACTGAGCCATGGAGAAAGCAAAAGAACTGCCAAAGGGCCTGTGAGAAAATGTAGTTGGACTTTATAAATCAGGAAAAGGATATAAAAAGATATCCAAAGATTTGAAAATGCCAATCAGTAGTGTTCAAGCTCTGATGAAGAAATGGAAAATTAAGGGTTCTGTTGATACCAAGCCATGGTCAGGTAGACAAACAAAGATTTCAGCCACAATTGCCAGGAAAATTGCTCAGATTGCAAAGAAAAAACCTGCATGTGGTTGTTTCAAGATGCACAATAAGGAAGTACTTGAAGAAAAATGGGCTGTGTGGTCAAGTTGCCAGAAAATGCCGTTACTGTGCCAATGCCACAAAACAGCCCGCTTACAATATGCCAAACAGCACCTAGACAAGCCTCAAAACTTCTGGAACAAAGTTATTTGGAGTGATGAGACCAAAATTGTGTATTATGGTTTCATGAGCACAACTGTATGTATGTCTAACGCTGGGCAATCTTGTATGTTAGGTTAATTCACACTACATAATCACCCTTTCTGCATGCCCAAAATATGATTAGTATGGTCACACATTACGGATCGGTCCATTTACAATTCCAATGTTGACAAAAAGAAAGAGGCAGCATTACTTTGTGTGATTACTGTGAATGAAACGGACCCACAGATGGTCGCAGCCTGGGAAGACGCGGAGAATATAGGTGTTTTTATTTTCTCAGTGCAGTCTAGTAATAAGAGTAGGTAAAATATATCTTTAATAATATTAAAACAAGCTCACTGCAGTTTATAATGGCTCTTTTAACAGCAGCCATGTGTGAAATTGGAACTGGTCAAACAGCAACATTGCCAATCAAAATGTCTGACATGCCGGCTATATCTTTGCCAAAAGATTATTCCATGGTGGTGTCATGAACTCGTGAGAGGGAGCACGCAGAAGGTTAGAGGTCAATGAAATAAGGTGTGACAAAATCCGTAAAATCAGTGATCTCCGTGGGTGCATGGGTGAGTGGAAAATAATGCGGGAAAGTTGGATGCTGAAAGAAATGACAAATCAAATAAAATAAAACCAGGAGACCATGTGGGAGCTGAGAGAGAGGATAGTAGACCGAGCTAGTCAGCTATTTAAGCTCTCCCAACCAGCAACCCAGGTGAACTTCCTCCCACTGACGACCTCCATATCCTGTGCTGGCTACTTCCTGACAGGGGAGGAGAGAAGACAACCAGACCAGGCAGAGTAGGAGCAGAAGTGATCGTCACAGAGGAAACGATCCAAAGTGATAATTCCACTGATTATTCTCTGTTTCTCTTCCAGTGTTTGGTGTCTAATTGCAGATGTTTTCTTGCTTCCAGCTTGAAGTAGATGTCTGGGAATTACACCACCAGGAAAGTGTAGATTGTATCAGGTAAATTGGCAGTCAGTTAGACAGCATACAGATGCATGAACACACACACAGTCTGAAACACACTCTTTGCTCATAGTCTCTCCCTCGTCTCCTTCTCAAACTTCTCATTTTCCAACAATAACAAGGCCAGGCCTTGACTCACTCCTTCCTGCCTGCCTCTCTTTCTTCATCTCCACCTTTCGGGACTTTTCCTCATCCTCCTTCGTTCCAAACGCCATCCTGGTTTATGATAAATCTCCCTCTGGAAATCTCCCTCCTTTCACCAACACAACCCTCTCCACCCATCTTCTCCCCTTTTAACATTATTTTTCCCTTACAGGTCATGTATTATCTGGGGTTAAATCTATGAACAATACATGTACAGCCTGACTCGCCCAAAGGCGTAATAGATGTCTGGTAAACAAGTGGTTCCAGTATACACTATCAAATATAGTTCATGCTTCCCACTAAATATTAATAGTTGTCATTTTAATTTCAGGCTTGGCCAGTAAGGTCAGCACAGTAAAATTTCAAGACAATTTCTCTCTGTGCGTCTCTGCCCAACATGCGTTTGAAAGGGTTTCATTCACACTTAAAATATCTCCAGTTTGAAAAAAGAAAATGTCAACTCCTCCTGTTTTGTGACTACTGATGAAATCATCAACTTCCCTCTGAACTATAACTAACTTACTAACTTAAATATGAAATATTCTTCACTCCTGCACTTCAGCCCACAAGCTGTGGGTTCTTCCAAAAGCAACAATTTACAGGGAAAGTTAGTTTCCAGTGGTTTTGCGTCTCAGCCCTCTCAATCAGTTCCACTTTAGCTACTGGACAGCAAGAAGCACTTAACCTGTCTGACTCAGTAAATATCCAAGTGTTTCCTCTATGGACTCTAGCACAACAGTAAGAAGCTGAAAGTCGCCCTGAGGTCTGCTGCAAGGCAAATAAACTCTGGCTTAACTTATATTGTGCAGCAGAATTGTATGGCACCCAATAGACAGCTGTCATGTTATTGTACTGTATCTGAAAATAGCACAGAAGTGATCAGGAATCTTCACACATTTTAATGAAATCACTGGTGGTGATGAGCAAGTCGACGGCTTAGACCTTATTCACTTTTGCAGCACACTTAATTCCATATGAACTAAACATACTGTAAGCAATCAAGTGGTTGCAGCTACATGGTTTGATCCCTTTATACAGTAATCAACTTTCCTTTTGGTTGATAAAGATGCTCCTGCCATCAACCGTTGCTTAGACACTGTCTAATCAAGGGTTAACACTGTCTGATAATTGAGGTTAAATGAGAATTGTTTTACAAATTTTTTGCCTATTTTCTACCTAATCCTACCTACTCCTGTACTTACCTACATCTGCATACTGTATGGATGGAAGATAGATAGATAGATAGATCGATCGATCATTAGGCAAAGCACAAATAGTGGGTTTTACACGAATATTTGTTTCATACAAATATTTTAAAAATGATTTGTTTTCGGGATAAAAAAAACATGTCAAATGAACACTTTAATTTTTATAAAATTAGAGGTGTAATAAAAACAAAAACAGGACTTTTAAGCCTCTCTCCACTTTTATTCGAATACAAATACAAATAATTTTGCTGTCTCAACAAATACAGATACAAATACAAATACTGGGCCCTCTGCACATCCCTAGTCCTTCTTGCAGTGGAGCTGAAGGAGCCTCCAACTGAAGACACTCTGTTGTCTGACCAGAAGGTTGTCTAGGGTGTGTGTAGAAGATATGCAACATCTTGCTGCGCATATTGAAGTACCTTTAAGCTTCCTCAAGAAGTAGAGTCTTCTCTGTCCCTTCCTGTAGTCAGCCTCGGGGTTACATTTCCAGTCCAGTCTGTTGTCAAGGTGAACGCCCAGGTATCCGTAGACCTTCACCACCTCAACCTCTTCTCCCAGGATGAAAATAGTGTTAAGCGTAGTCCTGGTCCTCCTAAAATCCCCAACCATCTCCTTTGTCTTGGTCACATTTAAAAAGAGGTGGTCGTTCCCACGCCATACCACAAAGCGGTCCACCACTTCCCTGTTCTCAGTCTCCTGTCCACCACACCACACAACTGCAGACTCATCTGAAAATTTCTGCAGATGACAGGACTGCGAGTTGTATTGGAAATCTGAGAAGTAGAAGTCTGAGAAATAGACGTTTTATTCAAAATTATTACATCATATCATATCACCATCATGTCATCACTGTGTTTGCTGTTGAGCAGCTGCACAGGGGTATGTCATATATCATGTCATGTGTTATATGAAATATGATGTGTAGACCAGTATTTTTTTATACAGTTGAAATGTTATTGGTCGTAAGTGGAGGAATGATGAGTTGGAGCCAGCATGTGTGTGTGTGTGTGTGTGTGTGTGTGTGTGTGTGTGGGATTAGGGGTGAAAGGAGGCGAGTATTAGCGACACTCGTCCTCCTGTCTCCTCCCCTCTGACAGCCGTGGCTCTCCGTCTCTCTGGCTCCATTCCAGCCAGATCGTGGGAAGATACTCCTGCCTGAAAACAAAAACAAATAGATAAAAAAAAGTAAGATAAGATAAATAAACCAATTCAAGATATAACAGAACAAAATGCTCAAGTCACCATCAATGCTATATTTAGATACAGTTAAGGAGGGAGACCCTCACTCTCATTGTGTCTTTATTGTCATTCGTGTGAATTGTCTTTTCATATGTATGTATGTAGGTATGCTGCATATCTGTTTTATACTGACTGCATATTAACCACTTTTAATACAAAATACAAACATACTTACATACAAATTCTCAGCATCTAAATGAGGTAAGTATAAGGTAAGTAAGTAAGTATAAGTAAGTTAGCTACTGTACTACTTGTACAAGTTATATAACCAACTTTTTCTTTCTAAAAATGACTCTGTTAAAGTAATTTTCATAGTACCAGCTCGTTGTCAGCCACCAGATGTGTGCTGTACATTTGAAATGCTAAAACAGAAACAACATGAAAGAAGAAAAACTAATTAGATTCAATACTTTAACATGTTTCTCCCCAAACACTGCAGGGAGTCAGGAGGAAAGGCAGGAAGAAGGCTTTCTTTAACTGCTCAGCCGTGACCTTGCTGAAGTTCATCAGTCAGTTTCTCTCAGTCTCACATACTGTTACTCTCCAGTGTGTTCCTCTACAAGAGGCAGCTCAGCACTGCGGAGGGTAAACTTAATAGTATCGTATTTTAGGGGGTCAGGTATTGGCTCCAGGGTGGCTTATTGAGTAAGGAGACCTTCTACAATTAAACAGAGCTATCCAGCAGCATTGACAACAACACACCACCCTGCTGAAGGTATTGGATCCATCTCTCCTGTTGACCCAAAGGTTTGACCGCCCTGTGCGAGGTGTGCGAGCAAAAAGGCAATTTTTTCTTGCAGGGAGAAGGAGCTTTCATCAAAAGTAACCTATGATGCTTGGCAACAGGGATTTGAGCAGGAAACTCTGGGCAGAGGTGTAGAGGTGAGAACTGAGACAGAGATTGGAATAATGAGGAGAGGAATGAGGGATAAATGAGACGGAGAGAGTGGAGCGCTGTTTCCAATTAAAGGGAGACCGAGAGAGGAAATGAATGACTGAAGCATACGGTGTGCATATAGATTCCTATCTACACAGGGTTTCCAACTTAGAGAACTCAATCTATAACATGCTTTTATTGTTCACATGCTAAAAAATGTAGTTGGCTGTCAACTATATTAGATATTGCATTATACACTTGAATCCTTAGCACCTGATTTAGGCATTTTGCATCAAAGTTCACACCTCATTATCTGAGTCAAAATACTTGAACAAATATACTACTGGAATAAATGCAATCTTTCTAGTAATAGCAGATTCTCCGATGTCCACTGAGGATAAATATGCACACATTTACTTACAAATATAAAAGAAAATTGCTCTTTATAACTTTAGATTTTGCCTCATAATCATGATGTTTTTCTTCAGAGCCAAAAGTAAGTTATTGTTGTTTGTACATCCGGTTACAGTGCAAACAGCAACACTACTGCCTAATTCAGCTTTACTTTTTAATAATAAGATATACAGCATAAAAAAGGCCTACAGCTACAACTGAGCAACATTTTTTAACTCACTCATTACATACCAACATTACATTTCCTTCAGCATGAAATTCATTGTTGAGCTTGGAAATAGTAAGTGGACATTGTGTTAGGATTATTTTTGTCAAAATGGGAATTGTAGTGTCAAAACCCAACACATATTAATCTGAGATATGATTTTTGATGCATCAAAAATGATAGACCAGGAGTATGGAAAAGGGACACAAGATCCTTCATGACACCTCTCATCCTACTACCTATCTTTTTTACTTCCTCCCCTCTTTTAAAAGAACCAGGACAACCAGGTTCTACAACAGCACTTACCTAGAGGCCATCCGTGCCCTCAAGTCCTAATTCATCAATATACTGTTTATATTTTGTCTATAAGACACTTTAAGGGTATGTATTCAATGGTATACATTTTAGCTGGTTTTTGGTACTGATTGTATCCATATGGGAACCCTTGTTTTAATGATTTTATTGTTTGTTTGTTTGTTTGTTTTGTATGAGCTCACCAAACCAACTTCTTATCAACTATGCTGACATGGCAATAAAGTAATGAATCTAAAATAAGGAAAACAATAGAGTGGGGGGAAAAATGGTAATGGCACACAAGAAAAAATCTAAACAATTTTTGCTGTCCTATACATGTGTAGTACCATTGATATGGCAAATAAAGACATTCATGGGTAAACTAACTTTTCTCTGAAAATAATAGTGTCAAACCAAGACATTCCTATGACTGAGATTGTAAATGGATGGAGAAACATTGAGCAAGAAGATCATAGGGTTCAAAGGGTTTTAAAACATTGTGCATTAAAAAAATAAACTATTAATCCACAATATTTTCACACAGCTGTTCATTTTGAATAATATACATGTCCACTGTGCGAGTGGGTTAAGTACACAAAAAGACAGACATTCGAACTTGTCCCATTACCACCCACACTGTTTGATTGACTGGTGGATGACTGATGGGAAGTGCAGTGCCAAAGCAAAGCGACTCTGGCACCAAAGATGGGGATGAAATAACAAAAAAAAACAAGGCTATAATGGATCGCCACTTTAAAGACAGATTTTAATTTGAAAGACGACATCCTATAGAAACCCTTAATTTTATCTCTCCTTTTCACAGTCACTCTCCACCATTCACTCACTTGTTTGAATCAGAGAGAGAGAGAGAGAGAGGTGGTCGAGGGGAGCAAAAAACACAGCAGAGACAAACGGTGTTTGTCATGTGTGTTGGAGAGTTTCTGTGTGAACGAGCAGTGGGGAAAGCGTGGGCGTCGCAGCTCGAGGGGAGTGCAACAACTTTCCAGGGGAGTGTATGGAAGTTTAGGAGGAGAAGAGAAAACAAGGGCAAAAGTGAAGGAATAGGAGGTTGCAGAGAGAGGGAGTGCAGCGGGGAGAGTGATTAGGAGGTGAGAGAGAGAGAAAGAGAGGGAAATCTGGCTCTGTAAACATTAAGCCAGTGTATGAAAGTGTGCGGGGGCGCCAGGGCGAAATCGAGAACGACAAGGATGATGGAGGGAAGCAGAAAAAATAAGTAAGGAAAGTTTATTATGCAAACAGGCCTTGTCCTCATTTTCTCTCTCTGTCTACTCCTCTCTCTCTCTCTCTCTCTCTCTCTCTCTCTCTCTCTCTATCTCACACATACACACACAGGAGGTAGAAAAAGATAACACAGTTATGAAAGTTAACACAAGCTGGCTTTGTACTCTTTCGATCCAATTTCTCTCTCTCTTTCTATCTTTCTAACGCACACAAACACACACTCACAGTGCCACACGCCTCCTCTCAGTAGGCCACACACAACCACATGCTGGGCCCACATGTGCAGCAAGAATCCAGAATTCAAACCATCCACCCACACACACAAACATGCTGACACACACACACACACACACACAGTCTCACAAACACACAAAATGAAACACTTACAAAATCCCTTATCTACAAATACAAAAAGCCTGCACCTAAATACACACACCGGCAGCCAAGCTCAACAGGGACAGCCGGCCTCACACACACACACACACACACACACACACACACACACACACACACACACATATACTGCTCCCCAGATTCTGTATGCTCATGTTCATATGTACACACACTTGGAGGCCCAGGACTGAGGATGAGGGGATTTCCAGCTTGATGCTCCACAGCTGCAGGACGGCACCCAGCGCGCCGCCAACCTGACGCAGAGTGATGACCTCATCAGATGGGAGTAGCTGGGAAAACAAACCGCACACGATCAGAAGCAGAACTTTGACTTTGTGCTTTATCCTGGACAGACAATAAGAAGATATAGATGTAGTGGCATTTCCATATGAAAGTTTTAAAAGTTTAGCCATAATGTCTTTTTACTCTTGTACATCTAGTTTCCATTTCCACAATCCCAAAAGATTTAGAAATAGCTCAAAAGAAACTGCTAGATTTGACAAGGCAACAGGTTTCCTTTTTTAAAAGGTTTATAGTAATCATAACATCCAAAAATGGTGATGTCAGGTGTTTAACAGTTCAAGAGTGTAAGGATAAATAGTCTGTAATGGTTATCATACCCTGTGGGATTTGTTTTATTGTGCTTTTCATGCTTCTTTTGAAGGGAAAACAAGTCCAAATATCTCAAACTCTAATAAAACTTAAGGATAAATTCTCTGACATTTAACAAGAACTATTACAGTCGTGGGACATTGTATTTTCTCACATTCATTCCCTGAAGGTTTACCCTAACCTAACCATAAATGCTAGATGCCCAACCCCAATCCTCAAGTGGGAGGTGACCATGAGTAGATGCCAGAACATGCTGGAGGGTACACACGTCCTATATGGCCTGAGAAAGCCTTGGGATTCCCCAGGAAGCACTGGGGGATGCGGCGAGGGAGAAGTACATCTGGGAGACTTTGTTAAGCCTGCTGCAAGGTTGCGGATTGACCACAACCGCACACTTTGATAGCCCTAACCCTAACCCTAACCCTTACAAATTGATGGATGGATGGATAGATAGATAGATGGATGGATGAATGGATGGACGGACAAAATAAGCCTTTTTACCACAAAATGCACATTTAAATGCAAGTCTTTCCCTGTTATGTGGCTGAGGAGAAGGGAGGGTAAAATACATACCACTTCCCAGCCTCTAGATACTCATTCCTATCATCACTTCCTTATGAATATTCTGAGTGTTAGAGGACTGGTAGATAGAGAGCATAACACATACAAACTGGATGTAGTATTTTCAAGCAGGATGCAGGAGAGATGTGGAGAAAAAGAGCGTACCATGAAGACAAAGCCTCTGCATCACTTCTCTGCTTCACTGGTGCTATTAAAACAAATAATCCACAAAGACCCAAATGAATTCCAGTATAAATAAAACATTTCTCACTTGTCAGTTTGCACTTGGCTATCCAATCCCCCTTTCATTTCTCATCTTTTACAACCCACTGCTCCTTGGGCTTACTCAGCACTTTTTTATGAAGTCTCTCGCTTGCAGCTCTGCTGTTTTGTTTTCAGTCACTGCACTCAAAGAGCTGCCAAAAGCAATTTAAGCACTCACATATGTCCACTGCTGGCTCAAGATGTCCACTTCTCACTGAGGGTAACAATTTCACATTGCATGCGATCTGAAGCTGATCAACATCTGTCTGTGCTGCATTCATTGGGCTAATCCAAGAAATACACATTTCTTTTCAGCTTTCAGGTTAGCTGAAAGGTAAATAGGGAGGGAGGGTTTGTTAATGGCAGGTTACTGCACCACTGGGTGTCAACTGAGTAAAACACTCAAAGCTACAGCACATGTAGCAATATTTTTATATGAACATTGGATACAGTGATTACATGCAATGTCTCAGGTGTCGCTCATAGTGAGGATTTTTCCACTGAACCTAGCTCCCCTTGGATCTATCAAGCATTTTAGCAAATTTTTAACTCATTGCTTTAGTTTTCCGTCCCGCGGCTTTACTGTTAAAATTCTCATTAACCTCAGGAAAGCAGATGTTTTCAGAAAAAACTCACTTTACGCTACCTGCCCTGGACTACACAGCAGATAAAGTTAGCAACTAGCTGGTGAACATAATGGATCATTTGGCAGCTAACAGATATTTTTCTTGATGGAGACCAAAAGAGAGCTAAAAGGAGAGTGAATGCTGGACTTAACATTTGTCAGGTGGACATAAACATGACTCCAAACACCACTGTCTGCCTGATGGGTAGACAGGCCATTAACACATTTACCACAGCTTTATGTCAGTGTTGTGTTTACATGTTGTTGCACTGGCCACAAGTGGCCAAAATCAATTAATGCATGTTTAAATGAAAAAGAAGCATCATAGAAATAAAAAAAAAAACTGTTATTAGCAAAGCCCTGCAATTGTGTTGCATTTTCAACATAGCAATGAGACGAAAATGGGTTAAAATCATCATCAGTAAACATTAGTTTGTGGTTTCAGCCACTCAGAACCAACAAGCAAGGGTATCTTTGTACACCCACCAGTTTAACAACAACAATCCATTGTAGGAGAAGCTGTTACAACAATTTCTTTGGTGTAGAAGTAAAAGTTTCTACATGAAGTGTACAGCATGTTTCATGTCTTGCTTTTTAGGTTTGTTCATCAAGTGAACTTGCATCTCATGTGCCATACACATACTGGTATTCTACAATTGTAGTAGAATTGTACTCTTTATACAAATGTATTTGCCAAAAGTAGCTTTAATGGCCCAGAATGCAATGCAGGCATAAGACTCTTGGTTTGAGTACATGGCATCAACTGGGAAAACACCCACTGCCCTTTCTACTTACAGGTAATCAACAGCTAATTTCAGTAAATTCACATCCCAGTTTGTTCAATATATTCTGGAAGATATATGAAATCACAACCTTAAGTGGAAACAGATGAGGCAGGTTGGAAAGTAGGTAGAATGGTTGATTTCAAGTTTCACAAAGTAGCTATTAGAATCAGTGATATACGACTTCTCTGGTGGTGGAATATTCCCTTTATCCTCCAGTTTCTCCAGGGAAGCAGTTCAACAACCAACAGTAGAGAACTGTGGTTGCACTGGGCAGCTTCCAAGTGTTCATCTAACTGTATGAAGCAGTATGGTGTTAAAACAAGCATGCACACTTAGCAAAAACTGTTCCTGGAAAAAATAAAGCTAAAGAACAGGGTCACAACACCACAATTTGCTCCTCAATCCAAAATATTCAGGCCCTTCGCTCCTGTTAGGTTCAAACTGTTGGCTGAATGCCAAAAGTTTTCCACACCACAGCATTTAATGGCCATTAAGACCGGCTCTCGAAATGATCAAAGTGATTATTTGGGAAGCTTGTGGGGCCCGTTGTTGTCTTTGGCCAGTGGTTTCACAGCACATTGAGAATAATGCTCATTCTGGAGAAGCCATTACCAGTCAACGTCAACAACCTCAGGACACTGAGTCTGACTGAAGAGAGCCGAGCAGAGACTGAGCTGAGTCAGAAAAATATACCAGGTTTGTTGATAGAGACTGTATGAGAAGATGGAAGAGATACAGAGGGAGAGAGATGGTGACAAAGAACACAGAGAAAAGAATATGTGAAAGCATTGGAAAGAGGTAGAAAAATAAAGAAAATACAAAAAGGCAGGAACTGTTTTGTGGTTATTAAGGAAACTCCACACTCATCAAACTGGTCCAAGGGGTTCCAGTTACCTTTGATATTTATTAGAAAGGGAAAGCAAAGACAGCACAGACATGGCAGAAGAGATGATATAAAGTGGATATATTTGCAATGAGAAACTTCAAGATGAAAATGAATTGTCTGCTATGAGCCCTGTTTGTCTTAATTAAGAACTTAACCTTTTAGTTTTATAGGTCACAGGACACTACAACGTCTGACTTCTTTGTACTTATTGGTTGTTTACTGGAAGTGTTGCAATTATGATAGCCCCACCCTCATGTATGCATCAACATATGGCTATAAGTACCTTATAATGTTTGTCATATGTTTGACTACAATTGAATTAACATGCAATTCAATGGTTTTCTACCCTCAGTGAATGAGAATATTGTTCCTTGTTCTATATTCATCATGTATGATGCAGTAATTTTGCTGTTTTGACCTTTTGTATCATCTAATTGAATCACCAAACGATTGAGGGCCAGCAGCTGTGAAGAGGCCGGCAGTCATACCATTTGAATGCAAATTGCTAGACATGATAGCACACTGAAAAAGGCTTGAGGCTGAAATGTCTGTGCTGTCTTTGTGCCCCCCTTTGCTAAAAAGTCACCAACACTGAATATTTCTATTATTCAATATATAAGATTTTATTAGCTTGGTTTATTGCATGCATGTGTATATTTTTATATATAAAGATGAACATAGCGAGGTGTGACATCACACATTGGTTTACAATTGAGCCAGTTTGAAGCCCAGAGTTGCAGCCTATTGTCTGCACCATGATTTCCGTTCGAAGCCAGGATCTCCCAAATAAGGAGTGCGGGGTGTTGTCTTTCATGCCCTGGAAACTTTCACGCCCTGCTACCTCAGACTGAAGCAAATGCTAGCTTACTGGGAACACCTAGTAGTGCATACACTAATGTTAGCTACTTTAGCTATATTCTGCTTACGGGGCAGGTCTCATAATCAAGTAACATTAAATTTACTGAATTTATTGCGACAACAGTCAAACTCAGTGTGAGTCCCAGAGCCAGGGAGAGAAGCAGCTGAGCCAACTGTCAATCACAGCTGTCAATCAAAGCCCACACAGCAGACATCAAAGCTACTATAAGTCTTCAAATCTTATTAACGATGCAATAACTACCAAAATGACCACCAGCACACTTATTAGAGGTCCTGAATGTAGCAATTGAAACCATGATGACTCTTTGAAAGAACGACTGACTTAAGTTTTTTCAGAGAGAAATGAGCCCTTTTTGAATGGTAGTCAGTTGGAGCCAAGGATTTTTTGGAGCCAGCATCTAGTGGCTGTTGCGCTTTACGGTACATTGCACTTTATGGGACTTCTGCATTGGATTCAGCCTCAAGCCGTGGTAGTTGCCGCTTGATGCAAGCACAGAATGTATACACTGTAAATCATGTAGCAATTGCTTTTGACCAAAGTTCAGTGACTGCATACACTTTAAGCAACTCTCTAGTGGGAATCAAACCTTCAACCCTGCAATCTTAGTGCCATCCTCTATACCCAGAATTCTCTGTGGTTCCATGTGAGTTTACTATAATTTGACTCATGCAGTTCTAAGTATGTGGCTGTTGGCATAATTGTACACAATCTGGTACAATGTGCTGTTATCAAAAATGTGAAACTATTCAGAACCATCTGTACTTCAGCCACAAACCACAGTTCTCCATTCAAAGCAGATTCACCAGAGAAAATGTCTCTCAACAAATTTGAATCTTTGGCCGTTGTATGTATTATCCGGCTGTCACTGTAAACTTCTCAGTGTCCTGTACGCCAGTCACACACACAGATCTGAAAATATATTAAAAAAAAGGCTTTGTTGAAGACTGCATGGCATATTGAATGGACGCCAAGTTAAACAGCATTGGTGGTCTTTCCATTTTGTCCCGAATGTGGGAAAAAAACATACTTGTTTCATTCCACTGCAGAGATGAAAGAAACCTGACCTACTGTGATGCCCCGAAGCTGCAATTTATTTACAAATCTCTGTGTAGAAGTAAAGAACACAGCAGGAGATGGTGGCAGATAACGTTCATCTACTGTCAGTGTATGGAGGACGTTTCATCTGAGCTGCACAAAGGAAACAACAAAGATACTGTTTTCATCCTCATTAAAATCTCATATACTCTTCCTTTGTGAGATATAGTACTTTTTCTTGGACCTATTTTCTTTCAACTTGCCTCTATAGAGACTTCTGCCAGTGCATTTACATATTGATTAGGAGCATTTTCAGGCAAGCTAAAGGCAAATTAAGTATAGATTATGTTTTTGACTCACAGTTTGATATGACCAAATTGGACCAAAAGTTTGATGAGGGGAATCTGTGAGGAAACAGACCTCAAGTGGATGATATTTTGATGGCGAGGTGAAACATGCAGAGACAGAGACCCTCAACTAACATATCAGCTGATCCGGAGCTCAGCAGCACTTGTGTTGTCTTTCTGAATTAACACTGTGTAGGCCTTATTGCATGTAATGACTAGTTACTACATTTCCACTGATGCATTTTGATAGCTCCCAGGGAGTCGAAGTGGATCACATTTAGCTGTGGGTAATATCAATAAAGATAAAGAGCAGCTACAGCAGCAATGCAAAAGCAGGAAAATCAAGAGTGATTCGAGAAAATAGTCCCAGGAGCTGAGGACCTCTGGGAATTGAATTCAAGAGCCAAATCGGGAACTTAAAGCCATATCAGACACAACTTATTTTTCAAAGCAGAGTATTTTCATGTATCTTAAAACATGACTTCTCAAAAAAGTTCAATAACATCTACTTCCCACTTGTTGAAAAACATATTTTTAATTTAAAAAGTTTAACTGATGTACCCAAGACATCTCCCACTTGACTGAAAAGTTGATTCTCAGTGTTTGTGGACTGGAGGCTTCAAGTTGCACTCTAGACCACGACTGGCTCCAAACTAGTTGTGATGTCACAAATCATGCTCGTAAGTACACACCCTAAACGCAGATTTATGGTGAGCACAGATAAACTTTCCCCCTTCAGCAGATGAATGTGAAAACAGCCTTTAAGTGTCAAACTCTGCACATTCATCATTCTACACAGTAAAGCTCAAACATCCAAGTGAAGGAACAATAAGCAGAACAATTTTTTGAGTGAAGGAGACCTTTAAAAGCCCTTTTGGCACATTTCTGTTTGCATTTTCAACCGTGAAGATTAGTCAAATTAGACTAGATTAGATTCACTGTCAAAGCAATGGCTTTGTTATACAGTTATGCAGATGTTTAAATTGAGAGTGATGATGCCTGTTTTTGAATTAGCGACTGGTAATTTTTCAGCTTCTTTGTGTAGTAGTGGAATTGAAACAACTAGGGAAATACATTTTCTTTCTCTTGCTCACTCCCTCATTCTCTCAAATGATGCTCTCACTCTTATTGTTCTTTTGTAGACTAGTTGGGAATTTGCATCAATAAATGTGTAGCAGCAGCAGCAAGGTTTTTGTTTGACCAGTCAGCTACTGTACGTTCATCAGAGAGTAATATTCCTGAAGTAGGGATTCTTTGCGGGCCAGAAACTACAGCTTGGGAGCAAAATTTCATTTTCCTCTGGTCAAAACACAAATTTATTTCCTAAAAAGATTCCTATGCTGGAAAGTGGTTATAGGAGGGGGCCAGGAGAGGCTGAAAAATATGTCTGATTTTTCTCTCTCATCCTCTTTCCCATTTCCTCGTCTTTCATTAAATACTTATCTTAATCTTGCTCTTCCCCTCATGAATTGGCTTTTTCTTTTCTTTCCATTTTTTTTCAGAGACATTAAGTCTGCTATAATTTCCTCCCATCTTTCTTTACCTCTGTTCTTCTTTCCATCCATCTGACCACATTAAACCCCGTCCATGTTTCTTATCATACTTTTCTTCATTTTTCCCATCCAACCTTACATGCCTGTTCCCGTGCTCTTCCTTGAACCCCTCTGGCCTGTATGTTAAATCACATTGAAGTGTTGACACTTCAAACCAATAAAGAAGTGACCATGGATGAGAGAAAGAATGAAGATGAAACAAAAGCTGTCATCATTCCTTCGTTCTCTCCCGTCCTGTTCATAAACACTAATGAGCTAAAGCTGTTGTAGGGATGTCTCTTAGGTCTGTGTTGGGTCTTCCTGAAGGTATCCCTGTCATGTTTTTGCTCGCATTAAAGACCATGTTATGTTTCAAAAAAACTTTTATGATCTAAATTCTGGGCCAAGGAAAGCCATAAAATCATTGCGTTTATTCATACCGTTGATAGTTCTCATCTACATCTGTTTGATATAAAGTATATTATCACTGTTTTAGAGAGCAAAATATTTTTGCATGATGACATGGTGTGTAATGCCTTTCTTATGTATTTGTTTTCTTCTGCAAGTTGTTACTCGTCCAAATAAGCATAAAATGTGACATAATAAATAAGTCATTTTAAAAATACTTGTCACTGATCTCAATGATGATTGCTTTAATTCTCTGTTTATCTCCAGTTTCTTGTGTGACATAAAGCACATAAATCAAAACAAAACGGTTCAGACGCAAATGGCAAAATCATTGTTGTCATTAAGCAATTTTAGCTCTGACTATTCCTACAAAATGGTCCTAATTTTCGGGGCCATTGCAGTAATGTTGCCAATTTACTGTGTTCAACCTAATTTTAGGAGCTGTATTGTTTTTGCAGCCGTGCGGCAGATGAGATCAGACGATGGTTAGGGAGTATGAAGGTTGACGGGCTTGTCAGATTGATGTTTCTGAAAGCGTTTTTCCATGAAAACAGATCTGCTGCTCTGCTGCTCCAGTTTGTTTTCCGAGATAAAAATAGAGGAATGCTGTTTTTTTCCTGATCATTCTAAGTGTAGACAAAAAGACTACCACCAAACCTCCACCCTCCCTGTTTGATCCTTTTTTTTAAAGCAACCAAGAAATATGGCAGAGATAACCCTGCAGGTGGTGTGGCTTTGACCTTTCAGCTGTTGGTAGAAGTTACAGATGGATTGAGATGGTTTGGTATGAAATACTGTATATGTGAAATATGTGGGACTGAATACTTTCTGATTGGGAAATCCTACCTCAAAATACAACCATGTGGTGTCTTGGCATTTAACAGGACTTTAAGTTTGACTTCTTTTTTTTTAAAATCCTCTGTAGCAACACACCCACATCACTGCAGCACTGTGCTTTGTTATGCTGTAGTGCTGTTGTCATTCAGTGTGTCTGGTTGTGGTGTTTATTATACTTTGTCCACTCCATTTATATCAATAATGGTACGCTAAATATTATATCAACAGATAATATTAGAAGCATAATATTTAGTCTTCTCTCATTGGTATAAATGGGGTGGACAAAGTATTTGCGTTTCACAAATCACAAACTACAGCCTCCACATTGACCATAAAGTTGCATGATATTAACTATATAAAACAGTTTTAACAAAGACTGACATCTTCTGCCCCGCACAAAATGGATGTGAACCTGAAATGGCTCACATGTAAAATAGCAAATATTGCCGAAATATCCCAAATCAAATGTAGGCCCTTTTTGGTAAAGATGTGGTGCTCTCACTGGGTGTAGGCCAGTTCTGGTTTATCTGGTTTGCTCTTGGTTGACATACAGCATTGCTATGGCTTGCTTGTGGCCTGAATCTGGGAAACAGAAGCGGACCGCCCAAGTGCCATCATTCCATGCGGTATGTGGGCCGGATGAAAGTGCCGAAAGTGTCGGGTGTGGTCCGGATCTGAGCCACAGCAGTCTTGCTGTCTGGGATTAGACTGCATTAGTTGTAGCTAGGTGTACCTAAATCATCAGCACTGGAGTGTAAGTGACATATAGTAAATGTACATTAATGAGAACTGCAGGCTCACTTTAGCCTCATCAATAGCCACATTAGCCCAGTAGCATGTACATGTGTGTGTTTACTTCTATCTTTATGATGACCAGTGCGCAATTTGCAACTTTTCCCCTTCAGCAGATGCATGTGAAAACAGCCTTCTAGTGTCAAACCCTGCATATACATCATTCTGTCAGTGAAGCTCAAACAAACAACTGAAGGAACAAAAAGCAAAACCCATATTTGAGTGGAGGGGGACTTTAAATTAAAGCCACTACAAACCAAAGAAATTTACTAAAAGTCTATAAAACCACTGTCATCACATATTTAAAGCAACTACAAGGAGTTTTTTAGTTGGTTATGAAATAGTCTCAATTTAATACTGATGCCTCGATATGACCATACATAAGCAAACAAGACCATCAGTGAGAAGATTGGCTATTTCTTCTATATAGTTATTCTAAATGTCTGCCATCGGGTCAGATTCCCTGTTTACATTACATGTAGCATTGTAGCATGAGGGAGTACAAAGACGTTACTAGGACGAGGTGAGGACATTTCTTTTCGTTTAAAAGTAAAGTTGGAGGGAAAGAGAGAGAGAGAGCATGAGCATGAGAGAGTGAAAGAGCAGCGGTGGTTGAGCGAGCTAGAGAGTGAATGAAGAGAGGGAGTGAGAAAAAAGCAGTGAATCAGAGAAATAAAACGTTATTTTCTGATTGTTTCGCAGCAGTTACGCTCTAAAGCACAAATAAACGCATCCATACCTCAGATTTGGTGGTGAATTTGGTGAAGTATTGCTTACATAGCCAGAAATAGATACATTACGTCATCGCTATGCATCCTGCAAACAACTGTTAAATTTAAATTTAAAATGCATACACTAGCCAGATCAAGATCTTTACAACACGAGGCGGTGGTGCTCATGGGAAATGCAGTCTTCATTCCAGGAAACACTACTGCTTTTATCCACAGGGGCTGCCAAAACCAGCACGAAATGAAAGTTCTTTGTAGTAACTTTAATAAATCACACATAGTGGTTGAAAGGGTTTTAGAATCAGTTTAACCAAGAAAGAGAAAATGACCATTTTCAAATATGTTCTCTGCAGCAGTAATGTTCAATGTGGTGCCTGCAAGGCTAAGGATGACTGTTTCCACCACAGCATATTTCCTCAAGGCTGTGGAGAAGTGACACAGACAAACAGCCATTTGTTTTAAAGGATGACTCTGCCAGAGAGAGAAAAAAAAACATGTTAACTTGTACGTCAAGGCTTCATGCTCAGTTGGCAAAAAAGTCTTAAATGATTACTTTGCAGAGTTTACAGTTTAACGTTTTATTGAGAGAGGGTCTCATTTTTAGTATGAAAAATGAGGTGTTGAAATGTGTGCCTTGCGCAAGCTTGAAGCAGATAAAAAAAGAAAGAAGAGAAATATTTGTTTTTCCATGGCTGCACCACGTAGTGTAGGAGATGTATAAATCTTGTTTTAGTTGAGAAGAGAAGAGAAGAGAAGAGAAGAGAAGAGAAGAGAAGAGAAGAGAAGAGAAAGACAGATCCAAAAATTAAGTCTGAAGATAATTGATTAGTTTTCATGGAACACATGACTCAAAAGAATTTCGTCTCCTCTGTGATTCTCTTGCGATCTGTCTGCATAAAGACAACCACAGCAAACGTAATGAGCCTGATGGACCTTAATGTCTTCCACATAGTAGACCTGAGTCAAAACATTAACACGTTTAATGTTTTACAGCTGACTTCATTGACAGTTGGGTGGAGTTGAGTGCCTGGTGCAATCAAACAGAGAGCATTACGTTTAGACAATCACAATTGTGCACTTAGATTGTCAGCTTACTTTCTGTCATGCTGATCAAGTATTACTGATTCCTTTGTAGCAGTTCCCACCCATCTGGAGTTTTATATAGCATTTTCTGATCCAATTCAGTCTCCTAGAAATTACGAATACACTTCTAAATTGCAACAACAAATACAATTTGCTAGAAATGTAACGCTGGCTGAAAAACATTCTCTTTCAACATAATGACAAAATGATAACGTATTTGGCAAGCTGCAAAAATGTGGATGCTGAATGGATGAGTGAAATATTCATGGTCAACGTAGTCTCTTTCGTTCGCCACCAAAAACTCTGATCTTGTAGTACAATATCCACTAGAAGAAACTACAGCATCATTAAACTTTGTGTGGTTATGTTAAGGCGCTGGCAGCACTTGGTTAAGGTTAGAGAATGATCATGGTCTTGGTTTAATACAGAAAAAGTCTGCAATGACTTGCAGCACAACATGTTTATTAGACCAAAGTGGTGGACCAATAGGCCGATACTTCCATCCCTAGAGCCACACCACTAGCATGACTAAAAATACATACAGAAATATGTTGCAAGCTTGATACAAGGGCTAGATTAGAATGTAATGATATCATTAATGGGGAATTACAGGGTCAAGATGTCACTGACAGAAACACTCCACAGAGGAATTTTTTGCAGATTTTGCATCCAAACAATTAATGTTGTGTGAACAAAAAGTCAGTTTCCCACAATAAAATCATTGCACAGAGGACAGTGAGGATATTTTGGTTCATGAGGTGGATGTCCTAAGCACTGAGGAAAACCTTTTCCCCAATGACGTGGGTTTAATCCTCAACTCATGCAAGACTTTCTAAATAAAAATTTTAACTGTTTTCATGTGACACCCATGAAAATGCCAATTCATGCTTTTTTTATCCACGGATCTCCCAAAAAATTGTGAGACTCTGTATCGGCTTTAGGCCATATGGTGTAAATATACAACACAGGGTGTATTTCATATGAATACGAGTGCCTGGACCCATCTGAAATCATGATGATTTGTGTGTTTTACAGTAAATAATGTTGTCAGTGCTGGCCCTTTAATGAAGATTTATAATAAAGGGAATCTTGTTCAGCTGACGAATGTTGCACCAGAATAAGCGCAGCTGTGCCGTGCAGTGTATTACACTGCAGATCAGCTCTCTGACCCAAACAGCTGATCTGCGGCATAATACAGTGTGCACAATATGTAGGAATAGGGAAGTTCTATGGTTAAGAAAATGTAGCACCAAAGGAAAGGGCTGTCTGATGGCAAGGTAAAGCAGTGAAAATATTCTAAATATAGCATACACTTAAAATGACATTGTTTTTTTTTTAGGTGGGCCTTTTTTAGGTTATGTTTTGCTGTTGCCCTCGTCCACAGCAGTACATTTCTTAGCTTCCGTGCCAGTACACTTGCCTGCTTTTCCAAACTGGGACTATGGATAAGTACCTCATACAACACCACTTCACAAAATCCGAACTAACCCTTTAACTTCCAAACGTGTTATGCTTCGTTCACGGTTGCGTATGTTGCTCAGTTATTTATGTGCCAACTTTGCAAGCTAGGTACAATATATGGTGTTTGGACAAATCCATATAGGCCAGTAAGACAGGCTTTTCTGGTCAGTTCACTGTGTGAACATTTGAACTCATCAACATTGGGCTTCAGTTTCTGGCCGAGGTTCTGTAGATGTGAGCAGTTCTTTCTGTCTCACTAAAAGGTGGTCTTTTGGCAGGATGCTCATGTGTGAATAGTGAGTGTAATTAACAGAGCAGAAAAAAACAGAGTGATGAAAATGGTGATGGAAGCGGTTTGGTGCGAGTGTTTGAGAGAGAGAGAGAGAGAGACCTATGACCTCCTGTGTGTGGGAAGGGGAGTATGTTACAGTCCTGCAGCAGTTAAGTAACATTCTGTGTTGCAGATGAGGCGTGACAGGACTGACAGCAGTGGGAGTCTTCGTTATTAACAGCAACCAATAAAATTTGAAAGTTTATTTTTTTCTGTTCTTACTCCTGCAGGCTTCACGTTCACACTGTTACATGCTCGAATATATCATACTCAATTACTTTTTGTCCATCAGTTCAAAAAATGTGTTACTATAATATATGTAAAGATGAGTGACAAATAAAAGTGGAAAATGATGTGAATCATATGCTATGGCCTTCACAGTCACACGATGTATAACACCTGTGGGAAATTTTGGATCCACATGTTAAGAGCGCTCTAAATACTATCAACAAAACATCAAATGAGATGATCTCTTTTGGATGAATATTCATCTAATAGAAATAAGTGGCCAGTATACTCCATTAAACGTGCTTGTCGGACAGCTGGGTAGCTCTGGAAACCCCCTCCCCAAACACCTTTATGACATTGCATTGGGGGGGCGGTGTAGGGCCATTTCTGTAACTTTCTAAAACCAATGATCTGACTTTCACTCTTTTTTCCATTCTTGACAAAACTGTTTCTGTCTGTGCTTTACAGAGCAAATTCCATCCTCTGATGAAGACCATGAGATGCTGGTGAAAGCTCCAAAAAAAAGGTAGAAAGAGCATCTTGAGGTAAGATTTTTTGTCGAACTGGAATAGGTTTGATAAGGCTTTGTGCAGAGGGAACCTTGCTCTTGAGTGCTGTGTTATTGATTTCAAATATGATGTTCATACAAGGTTTCAGTGCTGTTGTCACCAACCACAGTATCTGTATATATATGGCAGCACACGCACACGTCCACACACTCACACGAATGATATGTGTTATATTCAGTACATGTTGACTCCTACGGGAAAGGTGGTGATGGGGGGAAATGTGGGTGGGTGCTTTGAAGTGGGTGGCCCAGTGCTGGAGTCTTGTCAGAAATTTTGGGGGTGAGGGGGAGGCTGTCTGTCACACCGCCTGTCTGATTCAGGTTGTCAGGGTCATGTGACGTCTTGACCTGGCTGTTTGCCTTCACAGGGTTGACTGGGACTGGCGTCCGTCTCGCAGATTGAAATCGATCCACACCTCTGTAATCAGTGCCTGGCAAACAAGCAATGAACATCTCTTTTACACACACACACGATCGTGTTTCCATCACTTCAGAGGACATTACATCCACTTACATTCATTTCCTGGAGACTTACCCTAATCTCAACCATGACCACCACATGCCTAACCCTAACCTTTACCCTAACATTAACATAACCCTAAACTAACCTTAACTTTAAACCAAGTCCTCACCCTGAAAATATTGACTTTACATTGAGGGGACCTGCTTTTTGTCCCCATAAGGGAGGTGAGTCCTCACAACATGACTGTGTAAACAGATTTACGTCCCCACAATGTGAGGAATACTTGGACCACACACACACACACACACACACATATATTAGCACATTTGGCTCTAGTTCTCTCTCCTTCTTAATCTTCCCCCTTGCCACTCTTGATTTTAATTGTCTTTTCTCTTTTTCATCTTTTATCAGTTTTTTTTTTCAGATCTGGAAATTGATACACATTAAAATTGTTTCATCATTCATTTGAAATATCTTAGTTTACTGGTACAGTGATCAAATGCTAAGTTTTGTATCATATGTTAGATGCAAATACCGTTTAAGGAGGAAGTAAAATCTGACTGAAATTCAACTGATACTGTTTCGAGTTGCAAAGTTGAATGGGTTATTTTGGTCTCCGGCATGTTTTCCTAAGTGAAATGGGTCAAAATGAGTGGGTGAGGAAGCTTTGTGAAAGTAACTTTGCCTTATTGTCTTCAGCTCTTTTCTCATATTTGTTCCTGTGACTTCCCTCCCCTCTCTCTCTCTCTCTCAGTTTAAATCACAGACAGATGATGTCTCTCCCCTGTAGAGAGCTGTTTATGTTTACATATAGAGTAACAGCAGACACGCACATGTACACATGGACTCATATTCAGAGCCCATGGCTGAAAATTTGTCATCTTTTTTACCCCTCCTCTTCTTTAAAGCTTCCTTTTGAATACACAAAACATGAATTACAGGGAGCCCTCCTATCTTGAATGGTTGCCATAGTGTTTAGGAGGGGAAAAAAATCCATCAGGGAAAAACGCCCAGCCCTAAGAAGCCATAAAAAGACTTATGGATATGAACTTGAAGGAAATAGAAATATGAGTTTTAGATTATGGGGTATAAATTTAACAGGAATAGACTACAGACCCAGGAATTGTTTCGTCATCTTTGAATAAAACCTTCATTCAGATGAACAAATTATGACAAGAGCCAGGGATCACTGGGCAGGGCTGCTGTAAATCCCTCAGCGTTTACACCTTAGATTTACAGCAGGAACAGTCAGTGGAAAACTGCTTCAGTCCATCGATAAGACTGTTCAGCATGATCCCTCTTTTTCTTTTATTAATCCCAGAAGGTTTCCTGAACGTCTTATGTTTTAACCGCTTCCTTCACTTTTGCATGGCTCTCACACATGTTTGTTCTTCAATGATTTGTCCAAACCCCTAACTAAATAAAGAATAATAACACACACATACTGTGACACAGGAACTCTGGCTCCCAGTAAGTTCCACATGCATCATTTTAAGCCAATCATGGGTCTTCATCAGTCCTGCTGGCGTCCAGAAAAGCTTACTAGGAGTAAAATTTAATTTGTGGGTGTCCTCATTTCTCTGTTCAATACTGGACATATCCAGCACCGATTTTGGACAGGACTGTCTACATATCTGTGGTCTTTTCTGTTAGATAGTCCAGTTTTCCTATGTTCCATTTTGTCTGATTGTCTTCAGACGGCGACGCTGTGAGTTTAAAGTAAAGAGTTCAACATTTTGGAAAATACATTTATTTGCTTTCCTCCCAAGAGTTAGAGGAGAAGGTCAACGCCACTCTCGTGTCTGTGTTAACCGCACAGCTGAAGCCAGCAGAGGATCAGCTTAGCTTAGCATAAAGACTGGAAGCAGGGGAAAACAGCTAGCTTAAAGCTCCTTTCACCAAATTTGCAACATACAAGCTGCTACTCGCAACATGAGATACTGTAATTGTGTTAATTTTGACACCTTTAACTAATCAAAAGAAACACCATAATCGCAACCCACACATGAGCATGTGAGAGGACTCTCGGACTCGCAAATGTATCTGCAATTTGCGAGTAAGAAAATTATTTGTGAAACAGGACACTGACACCATTTGCGATCTGCTGTGTAAGCAAAAAAAAGCAAAAAAGTTGAAAATAGGCCTACAAGCACCTGTAAAGCTCACTACTTGACATGTTATATCTTTTTTGTTAAAATCACACAAACAAAAAATTCAAAAAAACAACAATTTGTGATTTTAGGGGGTTAAGTGCTGTAATCATCCTTAGTGAATAAATGCTAAGAGCAGTGACTTGCTGGAGTATTGAGTTATGTGCTAGCTATGCTTGGTTCGTCCAAATAAAAAATTCATAGTGTATTACTCCATTTTCTTTTTGTGTACAGACTAATCAAACTAGGTATGTGTTAATTAGTGGGCCTTAGATGTTTGGGTAGAAACTAGCTGCTTAAATCAGCAGTTTAAATCGTAGAGAGGCTACACTTCAGTGTGTAAAGGATTGGTAATCGGCAGCTATCTTCTGTGCTTAACTGTACTCAAAGTCTTCCAGTTGCTTAGGAGCTGATCCTGACCTTTGACCTCCCAGGATGAAGGAAAGAAAGTTGTGAATTGAAGCTTAATATTGTATATAATATATTTCCATGTGATTTTAGCTCCGTCAAAACGAAACCTGCTCTCAGATAGATTTTCTTTTATTCATTTTCAGGGCAAATTCCACTCACTTCAAATTTTACTGAGAGGAAATCAGTGGTTTTACTGTGATTCATGCGAGGTCACACAAACACAGCAACATACTAAAAACAAAAACAGCACATAGTCATTTTATTGGTCAGTTTCATGCAAAAGCAGTGACTACTTTTAATTTACAAGAAAAAGAAAGACATATGGTTCAAAGACAAAATGGTACAACTGAACTCTCCATTTAATATTTGTTTTAATCAGTTTTTGTCCCTGAAAATGGATGTACAAACTCTTCAACTGTAGTCTCTGATCACTTTTGGTCTTATGGCCTGGAGCAGAGGGGTGCTAGAGACTTTGGGTGAGCTTCATGCATCATATGTTAAGAATGCACCTTCCATCCATCTAAAACATATCTTACCTGTTCCAGCTTCCTGTATTTTCTCTTGGCAGAGCCTTCATTGCTGCAGCCTTCCCCCTGTGAACCCCCCCCCCCCCCCCCCCCCCCCTTTCATTAATTAAGACCTGCATCGACGTCTGACGCCCACAGAATGATGACTGATCCTCTCCTGGAGTGGGAAAGCTGGACTGATCTGACGAGCTCAGAGGAAAGACAGAGAGAGAGAGAGAGAGAGAGAGAGAGAGAGAGAGAGACGTATAATGTAATTTTCAAAAGGGAGTTTGATTTCATCCTGCAGGTATTTGGAAAGGAGAGGGAAAGGCAGGCTCCAGGGATAAGGCTCTCCTTTGTGTAAACTTTCCACTGTATGAAAAAAGATCAACAAGGAAAAAAGGGACTACTTTAATTTCTGTTTGAGAATACTGGAGGAGCTGCAGTGGAAAGTCGGGGGCAAGTGCTGGGCATGGTTTTGATTAAACTTTATGAGGTACTGCAGGGAGCATTGCCAGAGTGTTTGCACATTCTTAATTCCGGCCATCAGTCAGCACTCAATCTGCTCGTACTTTAGAAAGGGAAGGACGGAGACACTGAACGAGAAAAACAGATCAGCTACAGGAACACTACTCACATGGAGTATTAATCTCATTGGTGAATTTAAAGCAAGCTAATTGATGAGTTTGAATGGCAAAAAAGGGACTCTGGTGGAAATCTAAATACAAAAAAGTAGAGCTTTTGATTATATCACAAAATCTTCCTCCGCAGAGGAAGTTTGCCCATTTTCAGTGGAATTGTAGATGTTCAAATTTCCATTTTTGGAGCACTTTTAGCACTAACTTTAATCTGTCTGGTTGTTCAGAAACTGTAGATCCTGAAGGCTTCACTCTCATCGGCTCTCTGCAATGTCAATAACAAGTGAACCTCAGTACTTCAAAGTGGTATATGCATTGGTTTTAATCAGTTCAATCTGCTTTTTTTCTCTCCTGATAAAGGAAATACTATATTTTTTAAGGTTTTTGGGAGGATTTTGATCTCAGCTTTGTCACTTTGCACTAGTTTATACCTGGTATTTTCAGTGATCCGTATTGGGATATCTGTATGAGGAAAAACACATGCCAGTGCTTGCAGCTGTAAATTCACACAGACAGCAATTAAAATGCGAATTGGCCCAACCACATTTGTAGGTGGTCTGACACACATTATGATTGGAACTAACTCTGCCTCTTTCTGATATCTCTTGCGAGCCTGGCAAAAGGCTCCTTCCTCAGCAAAGTAAAAAACAAGTTAGAGGTCATACAGCTGCACTGCCTCCTTTGACTTTTGGTCCGGCTATGTTTATTGACCACCAGCTCTGCATAACAACAGAATGAAGATAACGAGAACACTTACAGCAAATTCACACTTTGCATTAACACATGACCTGTATTTGGTTAAGGAAGATACTCAGGTATAAATGCTTGCAGCCAGACCACATCTGGAGGTGATCTGGCTCGTATTGTGATCGGATCTTGGCTGGGTGTAAATAGAAGAATAGCATGCTAATACCAGATGTAAATGGGGTATATAGTTGAATCATTGTTCCACTGTTTAATGTGCTGTACAGTAGCCGTCAAAAGTTTAGACACGCCTTCTTGTTCACTTGAATGAGAAAATGTGTCCACATTTTCCAATGGTACAGCATGTGTGTGTGTTTCTGCTACCTAGTTTCAGAATAACACCACACCAAATCTACTGTCTGTGGTTAGTTGTTTTGAATTCCATACAAAGCCCTTTGCTGGTGAAAATCAACAGCTCTTACATGATAAGAACACCGTGAAGCACACTTGCTGATATGCTGATAGGGTGTGGATCAGTCTGTCAGCACCTTATTGGCTTGTGCTTCTTTCTTTACTGAGTTGCTGAGTCAGACATTCAATATAACAGTAAGCAGATATTACTACAAGTCATAGAAAAAAAGGGGGGAATAGAAGAGAGAGCAGTAAAACAAGAAAACATGCGAGTCAGTTCAGTTTTTATTTATTATATTCACTAAGATCTAACAGTCCTCTCCACCTAGGGAGATTGCATCATGGGAATCGCAGTTGCAGCAGTGGTTTTGATTAGCTTGACTTGTGTAACACTAGCTCATGTTCCTTTGTTTAAGCGCTAATCCATTTATTCAGAATGTAATTTCTAAACCTAATTAAAACATTTCATAACACACCTTCTAACCATTATACAACAGTACATGATTTGGAAATCTCGGCCAGCTGGCAACATTTGTTTTGTTTTGTTTTTTATCCCTGGAGAAAAATGGCAAAGTGAAACAAGAAACAACAATATTATATGACTTTTATAGAGTTCAGTACTATTAAGTTTTAAGATTCATAGCCAACAGGGCGTTGAGTCTTCAGAACAGATTGGTTGAGATTATTATGTCCATCATCATCTTTTGAAGAGCTCCAACATGACTCACCAGAACTTACTGTTATGAACAGGTTTTTGCATTATTCACTGTTTTACGCCTCACTTTAAGTTTTACCAGATTTAAAATTTCCTGTCAAACTCACAGTATTTTGACTGCTTTCTATGCATGAAATTCATCTAAGAACTACACTGAAAACTGTGCTACATTTGACAAACACCAGATTCATATTCTTCATATTATTCACATTATGAAACACAGGTTTGAAGATTTGAAAACAACATAATACTGAACAAATTTATTTTAACTTTAAACTTTAACAAAGCCTGGAGACTCTGTGGCACCAACATCATGGAAGGAGCTGTTTTCACTGATGCTATTTTGTATTGAAAGACGTGCGTTGCGTGTCTTCATGCTCACCGGATTGCTGGTGTTGAAATCACTGCCAAAAAGTTTGAATACCAAAGAAGAAGAGTCAGATTTCAACAAAGCTTTGCCATAGGCCTTAAGATTAGGTTGTCAACAAAGTTCTGGTTTTAACGTCTGTTTGTTGGAACACACTACTGTCTTTCCTGTTTGACTGCTTCGTTTTCTTTCATTGCCAGAGCTGAGTCACGCAACTTTGGCTAACTGAAAATGACACACTGGAGATCAGTAAAGGTTTTACTTTAAGACATTAAACTGTATTCATATGAGGCTGGCAGGATGCTGTAGTTTGAGCGAGGAAATGAAAGGTCATACAAACAGAAACATGTGACCTTAGAGTGTTTTCACCCAAATTTAACGAGGAAAATGTCTCATACAACAAATAACAGCATAAAAGGATACACTTTTCTAAGTAAATTCTACTTTTATGCATGCGTGCATCAATATCCACCCACAAACCCCCCTCTCCTCTTCTTTCAAACACACATCTGTTTCGTTGCTCCGTGCCCGGTTCAAACATTTTCTCACCGTTTTCTCCAGGACAACCTATCACCACACACACACAGATCTCACCATCACTTCACGGTGTCTGGTTGTTTCTCAGTACGACACCCTCTCATATCTCCAATCAGCGGGCTCCACACATCCACACAGCCTGCCGCTGAGTTTTAATACTCAATCTCCCACCTGCGAACTTTTCAGTATTCATACAGCCCACTGCTGATCCCACACAATCCTAATCTCCCTGTGTGTTAGAGGGAGGGAGTGTTGCAATGTGATTAGTTTGTCCAGGGAGGGCATATGTGTGTGTTTGTGTGTGTATGTGTGTGAGTGTGTTGTCTTTGGCACAGGGCACTCAGAGAGAAATTCAGGGGAGTTTGTTTGGAGTTTGTATCCATGACTATTTTATAACATTTTAAGCATCTTTGTGCTTGTTTTCACTCAATACAAAATATGTAATAAAAAGTGTCATAAAAGATATTTGTCATATAAATAATTATGTACTTGGTAGTATCGGCCCAGTGGATTGTCCATATTCCGGGATACTTTTTCTAGTTCTGCTCAAATACTTAACAGGATACCTTAAACTTCACATCAGTTGAAGCGTCCAGTAGCCAAGTGGTTATAAACATAACAAATAACCAGGCTTGGGACCTTTGTTGCATGTCATCCCTCTCTCTTTCTCTCCCACTCCCTGTCTGTGTTTCTACTGCCTATCAAACAAAGGCAAAAATGCCACAAAAAGAAATATTTTAAAAACTTAACAGCAACAATATGTCTCACATAACTCATCAGGTTTTGAGAGGCTCCATTTTTCTTGTGTGTGTGTGTGTGTGTGGACACTCAGTAGGCCTACATTCTAAACATGTTGGTGTTTATTTGCAGTTTATTACAACTTGGGTCTTATTTTCAAAGTTTTGGCAATCATTTCTATCTGTAATCATTTTTACAACTTGTAAAGTGTGTAAATACTGCTCGTGTTTCTTGCCTCGTCAGACTTCATTGTAGCGATGTTGCCATATTTCCATTTCCCAGATCTCAGGAATTAACGTAGTGATTATAATAGAAATGTTGCCAAAACTGCAAAAATAAGACTCGAGTTGTAATAAACTTATGTAATAAACTAGTTTCTATGAGCCCCGCAAATGGCTGTGTTTTTTCAGTGCTTCAATAGATTGCATGAATCCTGCTTGATGGTTATATATGTGAACATATAGTAACAGAGAAAGTAAAGTAGAGGATGAACATGTGTGTGTATGTGCTTTCATTCTGTATTTTCCGTGTGTGTTTCTCTCCCAATGGGTGCATAGCTGACCTTGTCTGTCTCGTCTCCGAGGTGAAATCACTGTGCCCTCGCCTGCACCTGCTAACCAAGTCTGTTCCTCACTGAGTCTCACAAAATTAAACATTTCATCACACTCAGTGAGTTCAATAGAGAGAGACACAATGTCTTTTGTTTGAGGAGGAAAAACTCATAACTAACAGTGGAGGTCACTTATTTATTTAGAGGCTCTTGGGGATTTATCTATGTGAAAGGAAATGAACTGGTGTTTGTCCTTCAACAAGCTCAAAGTAGCCAAACATGACAGAAGCGCAGATGTAAACTCTAAAAAAAAAAACATATATTAAAAGTGGATGGTATTATCATTATTGTGCAGCTCTCTTATTATCATTATGGTGCAGCTCTCTTAATGTTTTCACATTGCTCTTTGGATAGTTTAAACATCCTGAATTTATTTGGCTGCTTTTCAACATACAATGTAACATGAGAGGATTTAATGCAGGAGGGGTCATTTTTGCACAGGAGAGAAATTAAAAACTATTTTAAATTTAATGAGGAAGAGTAAAAGAAAATGCTTATAAATGTGCAGGGAACAATATGGGTTACATGAAATATTGCAGACAGGAGACATACTCCACCCAATATGAAATCTTACATTTCCTGCTCTTGCTAAAAGTTAAGTTAAAAAACGTCTGCTCACTGCCCTTTGAGGAATGATTCATAAACTAATTTTGTATTCCACTGGATTTTGCAAATTGTCATTCATTCAGTTTCCCTCTTCCTCCTCACCTCCACTAAACACCACTCACCAGGGCCATGAAAAAGCAGCCCAAACCATCTCCAGTAGGAAATGGTGACTCTGGAGAAGACAGACCCAGACTTTGGTTGCAGAAACCACATTGAAAATACATAGCTAATCCTCCCTGAGTTAAAAACAAATAAGGATTATGATGGCTGCCCCATCTCAGAAGCCCCTGGGAAGTCCAAAGCTTGTAAAACAGCCTGACAAGAGTTCATTGGAGTGAACAGAGTCTCTCCTCTTCTCTTCTCTTGGATAAACAAGAAGCCCAATCATTCAACCTGCCAATTGAATAAAAAAAAAAACTGCTACCAGCATATGTAAAGTTCACTTAATGACACGTTATACTTCAACAAGTCCTCCAAATGAAATGACAGAATAGGTCATTTGACCATGTGCGCTCCAGAATGACACATACTGTGGGAGCGTTAGGTGCCGCTATCAGCACCAGATGTCTGTGTTTTCTACAACTGTTACAAATCACTGTTAAAGAATAAGTTGTAAAAGTAAAAAAAATAAAAGTAAAAATGTTTTATGATGTGATAATGAATATGGTTAAGGTCTCATTAGGTTTAGGCACAAAAGCCACTTAGTTAGGTTTAGGGAAAGTTTTGAGTTGAGTTTTGGTTAAAATGATCACTTTGTTAAGGTTAAAGGAACGTGATGTGGGATAAAGTTACTTCCTTAAAGTCAGGTGACCTTCCATGTCATGGCTACAATAATAACCAGGGGGTTAAGTTTAGGGGACGATCGTAGTTACGTGTTTTTCTTTCTAAAAAAACTGTTCCAACTCACAGTTGGAAATGTGACACTTGTGGTTAGAAATGGGATCATCCCAACTGCAGCACTGCTCAGGGTCATAATTACTAAGGCCACTGGATGGTATCTGTCACTCAAGTGAAACTATATGTCACTGTCGGGTGACTGACATTATGACCTATTGTGTCATTTCTTATATTTCGTCTCTTATATTTCAATACAAAAACCGAAGTGTAAAAACAAGTTGTGGTTTTACATGTGATTGTCTATTTCTTGGCCAGGTACAGTGACTTCCTCTTACCTGAACAGAGCCAGACTAGCTGTTTCCCCCTACTCCCAGTCTTTGTGCCAAGCTAAGCTAACAGTCTCCTGACTGTTTCATACTTTTGATAGACAGATATTAGAGAAGTATCAACCTTCCCATCTGACTCCTGGCAAGAAAACGAAGTGTATTTTCTAAAATACCAAACTATTCATGTAAGTCATGTCAAAAATGCAAGTTCTTTGAAATGTACATATGTTTGAATTTTAAGGGGATATGTGGTCATGCTGAAATTTGGGAATTTAATGCAAATCCTCTACAAGTTGTTTACATTATGGTTGAATTAAGTTGAATGCAACAATTACAATAATAAGATTTTATTAAAATGTGGTAACCAAAACCAACATTAAAAGCTACTGTAATAGATTCTTACCAGATGCGAGATGATTTAACCATTAATTGAAATAATTCACATGAAAACCAATAGTGTTAGCAAGGAAATAAAAAATAGTGCCAGTCCTTTGATCCATAACTGAAAATGTGGACACTAATCTGACATAAGATTTGCCAGCAGCTGTTGTGAATCCCTGATTCATCTTCCTCTGTCACTTAATGACTTTTTTGGTTCAGTTTTGATTGACAGGAAAGCAAATGCCAAGAGGAAGATAAAAGGGTTGTATGTGGCTTCAACTGGCAGAAGATTTGAATGGATCAGCAGGAATGAAGGAGAAGAAATTGGAATCCAGACTCAAAGCCAAGAGGAGGCGTATGAAAATTAAAACATTCTTGAAAAATCAGCAGGGTTGTGTTTGTAATTTGTTTTTCCTCATCTCCCAACATTACTCCTTAAAAGCGCCTTATCTAAGTTTAGGAACAACAAATTGGAAAGGAATGATCTATTCCACTATAAACTTCATTCTTGTACGTGCACCCGATATTTTAAGTCCCAAAAAATGCAGCAAGAAGCTTAAATATATGGTCCTGAACTGGAATCTAAAAATCCTTTCGGTGGCAAGTTTGTAACAGAGTCAGTTCATTTTGACTAGCTGGTTTCCTTAGCTACGGTAAACCGCTTAAACCCAACAAACACAATGTCAAACCAGAAATCAACATGTCTGATGCTGTCAAAATACATGTACTCCTCCTCTTCCTCCTCCTCATCCTCCTGCCCCCTCCCCACCCCTTCTTTCCTGCCAGGTCATGTCAAAACCTGCTTCACATCTGGTCTGACAAACATCAATAAAGCAGGGCCCTTTGTTACGGGGGTGGCAGTTCAATAACTCAGTTGGTATCAATTTGATGAGGGGAGGGGAAAAGCCCAGAGGCTTACCAGACATTTCCTGAGAGCAGGGAGGAACAAACAGAAGGAGGGAGGGAGAAAATAAGAAGGAAGGAGAAATTAGGGAAGAATTAAAAACAAAAAAACTGGAAGGTAAAATAAAGACGCTAGAAATAAATTTTCATGTATAAGTGCGTCACAAGGTAGTTGAATGTAGAAGCCCAAGAATGAGCAAGATTTAAATAATGTCTCAAAGCCAAAACTTGCTGGCTGGATTGAGGAGTAGGAGGGAAAATTAAAAACAGCAGAGAGGGAGAAACAAGAAAAAAGAATGATCGAGAACAAAGTAATTAAAGCTGACAAGAGGATAGGATGAGTTATTGAAAATAGCAAAACACTCCAAACACACCCTTTTATTGTTGCTATAAGTGAGCATAAAAAAGGCAGGCGATGGCCAATTCCTGCCAAGGGTCAAAGGTCACTTGCTGAGTGGTGAAAGGTCAAGGGGAACAAGCCCCGCAGCAAGTGTTTAGAGAGGAGCTTTGTTAAATAAAGCTGAGAAGGACGGACTAAGAGAGCTCAAGGAACATCAAGAGAAATTTAAGCAGAACAGTTAGTCACTGAGTCACAAATAAATACTTACTGTAAATGAATAAGTAAATTCAAGAACAGTGTTGATTCTGTGGGTGCACCCTTGGGTAAATCTGGCAACATTGAGAGATATGACATAGCAGAGAATCAGCAAAGCAGAGTTTCAAATAAAGCTGAGTTCATTCTCATATTAAATTTTCTTGGTGTCGAGTGCTGTTGGTAACAACTCAGTTCTTTCTCACAGTGCATTGATATAAAAATTTGTCAGTTTGCATCACCTTGTGAAGCACTGACTTCATTGGCTCTAACACGCACACAATAACTTTCAAGCTTTCAAGGTCATTGCAGCCAATATAACACATCCAGTCCATTAACATTTTAGAAAACAAACATTTATTGTACTTATAAACTTATAGCGTTTATGAAGTAGAGTTCTCCTGTGGCACCAAAAACCTCCAGCACCATGACTGAGCATCTGCCTCCACAGTTGGCTGGAGATACCCCATCGGTCTTTGTCCCAGTAACCCTCAATATAGTTTTACTTAAATGTAATTATCACGGTCAGCGCAAGGTTTACAAATTATTTTGTATGTTACAGTGTCCCATGGAGCTTTATCTTGGCTTATATTGATCTGTAGTGCAAGGATTTTTTAATTCAGATAGACAAAATATCGGACTTTAAGATGTGAGAGAGAGTAGTCAACGTTAGATTATTGGGTGTCAGATTAGAGAACGGTTCTGTTCATGTGTCATTCAAACAACATATTCTGTCATTTAATTTGGAGAACTTGTTGCTTGTGAGTGTCAAATACTCACTTCCTTCAGGCTTGAATAGTGGCTCTTAAAAGTGATGTGTTTAAAAGTTGTTTTTTAGCCATGCTAGTGACGTGGGAATGGCAATGCTGCTTTGGTGGTCTGTCGGTCCACCACTTTGGTCCAGACTGATATATCTCTACAAGTGAAGGATGGGTTGCTTTAAAATTTGATATGGGCATTCATGTACCCTTTAGGATGAATTGTGATCACTTTGGTGACCCTATAACTTTCCATTTAGCGCCATGATCAGGTTGAAATTCTGTCCAATACTCAGGTTCATGAAAAATTTGTGACATTCCTATTAGCCTCAGCTGGACTTTTTGTTTAGTGTTAATTACTAAATGTACATGTTAAACTAAGATGCTGAACGTGGTAAACATTACACCTGCTTAGCATCAGCATGTTAGTGTTGTCATTGTGAGCATGCTAGCATGGCTGAAGTGTCTTAATCCTGTTATGACAAAGAGTTTGAGTTTGAATTTTCCAAATCCACTGAAGTCTTCTACATCAAAATCAAACAAAACTGGAATTGTGATTTTCACATGACAGAATAGATATGTTCATGGGTCAGAAATTTAATATGCTATATATTTACAAGCAATTTTCATGTTCAGATACGTTTGCACGCTTTAACGCACTTTCCCATGCTCATGCATGATTTATGCTCCTTGCACATTGAATGCATGTTTTTGAGCATATGGTTTACTGGCATGTATGCCTATCGCTGTGTAGTATTAGACTTGTCAGTTATGCTTTGCAGTGAGGGCCTGAAAAAGGTGCAGGTCTCGGGTAATCCCTGCTCTGTGCAGTCATGTCATCTCTTATCACAACATGACCCTGCCTGGCCCTGAGGGCCTATTGTTGTGCCACAAAAATACTGGAGTCTAATAAGCCCTCAGCTGCTGCTCTAAGAGCCAGCGTTCACTGCAGTGATACAACTCTTTCCATCATCTACCTGCAGGTTTCTTCTGATGACTTCCTTTTACTTCAGTTCTTCTTGTTCCTGCTCTCCACATCTACTTCTTTTTGTCTTCTGGTTCAAACTTTTCAAGACAGTCTGCCTGCAGGTCTCCTCTGTGGAGACACTTCCGGTGCAGGCTCCACTCTCAAGGCAGCTCCACTGTCAGGACAGGAAATGCCACCAAATTAAAATAAAATGCACAAGATGATACTTCCTCTGTCAGGAAAAAGACCACAGAGCTATCAGCTATCATGGAAAATACATGTTGCTGTTTAAAGTGATTTTGTCAATGATATACATTAAATAGTTCTGCAAACACAGTAACTTAAGTGATATGTATCTGTTAACATACCGTGTTCAAAGATTGACTCTACCGATATAACAAATAACAATACACATTGATTCAATATTATAGGCTATGCCGTAGCAGTATTAGCCAATGTAAATATTTAATGTATTGATTTATTCTGTCAATGTAGCACATAGTGATTAACTCTGTCAATTTAGTGATATTTATTGATTGATTCATAAACAAATACAGTCTATAGCTGTTGAACCCTCTCTTCCTTTCTCATAGAAACAAACACATGCACTGTTCTCCTTTTCTTCGCAATGTCTGCGTCATAATTTCTCTTTGCAGACAGACAACTTAATTGTGATCAGGTGAATTTACTCTAGCCTATATATATATCTATTGATATATGAGAAATCTACCAAAATGAACGTTATATTAATACAGCATATATGGAAAAGTTTGCTTGTGTGTATGAAATTGACTTAATTAGCAAACACTAGCCACTGCTGGCGTAATAACTGACTAGGTAACATTCAGTAATTACAGTGATTTAGTTTTATACAAACTGATAACATAAGGTAAGCTATTTTAACAGCACAACTTAGCAAAATATTCAACCTATTTTACATTTTGGATAATGTAAATTTCCCAGTCACTGTTGTGTAGAGGAAGCTTCAAATAATGACCAGAATGGGTGTTGTTCAAACTGAACATTTTACTCATCAATATGCTGCAGTTTTACAGAAAAGAAAGTAAACAGACTTTACACACAAATATCATAATTAAAGCTGGCAGCAAAGCCAAGGCAGGTTACTTCCTTGAACCTTAAAATAAAAGAATCTCTGTGTAACTCAAAACAATGTATTTTCAGTACCTTTTCCATAGTAATACTGAATAACTTAAACGTATACTAAATGCTAAGTCACGATGCTTTATTGGCACTACAGCCTACAGCTAACTCTGCTAACAATGATGCAGTTCAGTAACTCTGGGGGAATATGAGGACAAGGAAAACCTACACAAGCCGCAGAGTGCAACTCACATCAACACATTACACTAAGTTTTTTTTTTTTTTTTTTTTACATTTCTTTGATATAGCTACTATTAAAACAACTAAACATTAATTGCCATACTTTATTTAGTAACTATAAACCATAGAATGTAAAAAAAAAAAATGGACATAGTCAAGTGACGATACCCATTGGTTTGTGTACTGCCATTTTTAAGCATGGATGTATTATAAGAGCTGGATACAAGACCAAATATGGCGCCCATTCAGTCCATTTTTAAATCGCTTTTCTCAGCTTGAGGAAAGTCTTACAAACATATAACATCCATGGATCAAAAATTCATAATAGAAAGAGTCATACTTGATCTTGTTTGCAGTTTGAAGTGTCCTGTCAACAGTTTTACAGACATTTCTTTTACAATTGTGTTTTATGGGGAATATGCTTTCTGGGTTGCAGAGGTATTTTACGCTGCAATTACGTGAGTGGCCACTGGGAAAAACAGGCTGCATGGCCATGTTTTGAAGCCTTGAGTTTGGTGATTTGATTGGAATTTTGGGGCCAGAAGTGACCATATTTGGACAAGAAGGTGAAGTTTACCCTAGTGCTAGGTACTGACTGGGTTAGCATGGTTCATTTACAGTCTATGGTTAACTCTGATAATGCCAATGCTAATGTTAATTATCTCTAGTGAAAAACAGGCTTAAAACCATTAAAACAAAATGTACTTACCAGAAAAACTGACCAGCTGAATCCTTAGCAGGTCTTTTAGTACAACCAAACGCTGAACAAGACTCTTTTAGGCAACCAAAATGTTACAATTAACTTTCATGAACTGAAAACACACTGTGAAATAGCGATGGCTAAGGCTATGCTTATACTCTGTGAATCTGGGGTTACACCATGGTTACGTTATGTAATTAACATTGTCGCTGTGGGAGCGGCTTGTCAATCACAAGATAGCCACAGCCTAAAGCATACCCTGCTTTATCGTCTATTTTACTCTAAATGGGGCCATCATTTACAAAATTATTGCTGCTGTTTTGAAGAAGACTTGAAACTAGTGATTGAGACCATCAACTCATTAGGAAACTGTTTACTGAGGTAAGAAGTTGGGTCATTTTCTCATAGATTTACATACAATCAGACTTCTTTTTGGAGCCAGTGGAGTTGCCCCCTGCTGGCCATTAGAAAGAATGCAGGTGTAAGGCACCACCGCATTCACCTCACTTGTCAGATCGGGAGCTACCCATCACAGTCACATTGTCACAACTATGCACGACTCTTGAAAACAACTGTGGGCATGTCTTGCGTCTTCTGCTATGGTTTTTAATACATGGCAAAAAACCAACAACATGTTATTTCCTGTCCTGTCAGTGGAGCTGCCCTGAGAGCAGAGCCTGCACCGGAGCCATCCCCACAGAGGAAACCTGCAGGCAGACCCCTTTCAAACTTTTGGAAAATGATTTGCTGTAAAACAAACAACATCTAATAGTTTCATTTGACAAGAAAAGTAAACCACAGAATTATTCAAATTCCTTTCTCTGCCGTTCTCATTTCTGCTGTCTTCATTATTTCTATTTGTTAGAGAGCTCCAGTCCACATACTTTCGGAAATTGTTTTTAACAGTTCCAACAATCTGTGAAATCTCGGGTGGTCCTGTGTTGTGCAGTGTTAAAGACTTTTAACACTGCACAACACAGGACAGCACAGCACTTTCATTGAACTTAAAATTCTGCCTCAGAGAACATGGAAGTCATTAAGGGCCCTGGGTAAGAGGAGACCTTTGGGTTCCACCGGGCAAATGAATGGCAATTAAAGTTAATTCAATTAAACCTTGTATTGCATTTCAGAGAGGAAAAGAGCGGTCGACAGCTTTATCCACTGTGTTTTTCTCATGAGAATAAGGAACATGAGCTCTCAACTCAGTCAGTGTGGTAAGCCATTTTGGAGAGAACTACAAAGGGAGCCTGCGCTGTCTTGACTCGGAGCAGCTCTTTAAGTGATTAATATTGTTGAAAAGCAGCTATCTAAACAGTTACGTGACCATCAATGTTCAGTTTGTTCCGCTTTGCCGTGCTACCACCATATTTATATGGACACAGCAATCAGAATGTTTGGATTACATATTGCCAAAATTAACTGGGTTGTCTTAATTAATGAGCTCAATCAAATGAGGATATCTTTTGAAAATGGAATGGCAATAAATATGAATGAATGTTTGCTGTGGTAAACTTGGCCAGAATTACTGTCTAAGTATAGCTGATGGAGTGAAAGGATTGGGTCATTGGCTTCATTTCCCCACTTTGCCATCAGCATTGCCAATTCCCACTGTCTCCAAAATTTTTGTACACCTGAGTCAGAATTTCCATACAGGTGACCACATTCTTCAAAACCAAGAACTTTTCAGTGGGAAGTGGCGTATGTATCTTTCAAGCCCTGTTTTATATGTATGTAATGAGGCCTCTGGTCTCAAGAACAAGGACATCAAATTTTAGTGCCTGAAATTTACAGGTGTCACATTTGTGTTAACCACATGATTAATGCAGTTCAGGATTAAAGAAAGTTAATTCAATTGACTCATTTTGCTGCCTGAGATGACTGAATAGATTTTTTTAAATCATGAAAAAATGAATTAACTCTTCATCCTGGTTTTCAGATCCTATTAAACACAGGTTTAGTGATTCATTGCCATAACATGGATTGTGAAGACAGTTTAGTCAATGATAAACCAGCAAGAGAAAATGTAAAAAGTTGGTTAGGTACAGGAGGTATGTTTGCAGGTAGCTGCTAAATCAGGAAAACTGTGGCTGTCAGTAAACAGACATTTACTGGGTGTTGCCATAATCAGTAGATATATGGTCAACCATCCACTCAGATGACTTGTGTCTGAATTTCTTGCTATGAGGGAATTAGGTTGCTGTGAATCCATGCGTAACTCCAGTGTAAGTGGGTGTGATTAAGAATCACTGGGACTGGATCCAAGCTGGAACAAAAAACTTCAGTTTAGAATTCCTCTTTAGAGATTAGAAATGCATTCCAGAAAAGGACCGTAGATCTGTGTTATGAATTAGTGCCAAAAGGTTTAGTACATTCATAAATGATTTTAAACACTATGAAGTATGTGAATCCCTTTTAACTGAGACATCCAAGCTCTTTAGTGCCAGAACTTTCTCTTCAAAATGCATCAGTGTCCAAAAGACATAAACCATGCTTTTAGTGTGCTAGCAGCTGTAGTAAACATTGTTTCTCTGTCTCTCATTGGCCTTTACATATCACACAGGTATGCCAGCATTGCATTGATAGATATATTGCAGCACAAATGGGTTGCATATGGAATGCATGGTTGTAATATGGTAAGTTAGGTATATACACTGAAGTATGCACACACACACACTGAGCCAGAGGGTTAAGAGGCTTGTAGGGCCCGTTTAAACCATTATCAAGTCCAACAATCTGTCTGCAGTTGGATTTCGCCTCATTCACTCTTTCCTCCGAACTCTTTTCTCCGCTCACTTCATCCATCCACCCCCAGCAAGTCATGACTGTTTTCATTACAACCAGATTGTTCAAATGAAAATAAATCAAGCCTCTCCCTTCGCCTGCCTTCTTTTTCTCCCTCTCAGTCTCTTTCTTTTCTCTCAGCACCCTGCAGCAGCCCATGTAGAGGAAGGTCTCTAAACGAGAAGCACATTGTGGGGTTAACGAGGGTGATGGGCTGTGAAGTTGGGGTTTGCTTTAATTTAGGGGCTCATTGTGGTGTATGTAGTTTATGTATTGACTGCCTATATCGACAAGGTCTGTTGGTTCAATCCAGTCAAATCATACATATCAAGTAGGTGAAAGAGACCTTTGATCACATGTAGGAGCAGGCATGCTTTTAAATGGGTCTTGGGTTGTGAATATGTTGCATGTGTTTTTGTAATTAGGGAACCATGGCCTATACACTGCTGCACCTCTGTCTGAAACACCATTGTTAGTCTTTCAAAACTCCTGTTGCACAGAAAAAACAACTTAGTGAAAATAGTTGAAAAAAATGACATGTGTGGCCTAAATTGCACTAAACATACTGGTGCTTTTGTTAAATATACTGTAGTGCTTACGTAGTGAAATGTGAGGAAAATTTTGCAATTTGCACTTACTATTACCAATCAAAGATGGTGCAGGATTTCTTCTTCGTTCACTGACCAGAGAGGTGTGTGCTCAGAGGCACCACTGCTGTCTGGCAGCTTTAAAGCAACAATACTGATATAGGAGCATTATGCTGTAACATACAGTAGCTTCCAGCCACAAGCGGCAGTATTGAGCTCACTGCTGCTCTGCAACACTCCAGTCAGTGAGCAAAAAATCTGGTTTCATCTTCAATTAACATTGTACTGATTTAAATTGAAATCACTCCTTTGTATTTGACTGACATTAACTTAACGCTTACCTGACTTTGATTGATAACTCACTACTAAGATTACTGTCCCTGAGTTGCAAACTTCTTTCAGTTACGCATTTTATGAATACCTGGGTGACTAATGTTCAGGTTACCTTTGATAGGTCATCCAGGATTGTGATAAATTTCTGGATCAGGGCTACATAATCCTCCTGCTTACCTCTTTGTACAAGTGATGGGTCTTACCTTTAATGCCAGACATCATTTTTCACATCTATGTCTGCAGTGCAGTGCTAAAAAAAACTGTTGAAGCATAGACTTGCTAACTGCTGCTTAGCTACCACCTGATCTCATCTGTTAGATCTGTTACTGTAATCTAAACAGAGAGGACGTCTTATAAAAATGCTTTCCAAGACACATCCCTTGTGTTCTTTGACAGGTTCAGACAGCACAACACCGAATGCCATTCAGGAATTGCAACAATGTCTGTTATGTTTCTGGGGTAACACATTGTCACAAACACTCATCTGTCATGTACATGAGTTAATTTTTCCAGAGGTCCACCTCAAAATAAAAAATTGAAATTTTACAAACTTTCGGCTGACCTGTCTTTCATGCCTGGGCTACATTGTCTGGGAATTTACAGTATTAATCTGAGTGTTTAAATATATTATTCAAAGTTTTTGGTGTTTTTCTCAAGGTTGCTTAGGCAGTAATTCTCACTCATTTCTTTTACCTACGAAGCTGATCTGAAGAGTCAACCAAGAATGTTCTAGGCCGTCACAAATAGACTCAGTTTCAGTTACCTCTTACAGCACCCTGTACTATTATGACATTTTATTAGGTTTATATTGTCTTTTGTCTACACTGCCGATTGTTTTGCTGAATCCTAAAAAAGAAGCCTCTCCTTCCTTACTGCCACAGTTATAGTACGCCATCCGAGGCCACACCCTTCAAAAGTGGTTCTTGTTTTAGCAAACACACAAAACAACGAAACAAAAATGCTTACCTCCCAGTAATTTTCTGTGGAATCCAGAATGATAATCTTAAAAACCCGCCCTTGTGGCTTCTGTCAGTTTTCCATCTTTTTAAAGGAATCTCCTTCATTTTAATCTCATTTTCATTAGAAACTGAAAGGGTATAATCTCATCCATGAATGTATAATTAAGTATTTGTGTTTCTGTATTGACTTTCTTCTGGGGGTTTTTTTCTGGGTATTAAACATGTTCAACTGGCAAACTGTGACTAACCATAACTCTATGCAGATCTCAGCATAGAGTTATGGTTCATTTATGCCCTCTGTATGCATGTACTCTGTGTCTATCTTAATGCAGCCAGCTCCTCAGCTCATTAGTTAAAACTGGTTGTATCTGATTAGGATTTATAAAATGTGTCCAAATACCAAATACTTTATACACAGATGTTGACAGACAATATTTTTTCAGTTGGTGTACAAATAATTACTCTTACAATTTCATACAAATTATATAAATTGTGATCAAACTACAACTTTTGGAAAGCTACTAAAACACTTCACAAAGAGCAAGAAATAATGTTTGTTTTTTGTCAAGGATTTGACTTTTTTTTCTGAGCTGAGAGACAATAGTGTACTTCATTTTGTAATTTATCCAATGTGAACATACAACATTCTTAAAACATGGAAATTTGTAATTAGGACACAGGGATTGATTATACGGAATAGGAAACATTCCACCCACTGAGATTTGAACTTTGACATACTGTAGCAGGAAAAGCACAGGTGTAATTAACAACATAATGACAGCATTTCATTCAGGTGTGCCAATTCCAGGGCTTTGGCATTTTTACATACTGGCTCACAGTCATGGCTTACCAGGAAACTTAAGTGACATGCATAATTAAGATGACTAGTTACACCTGTGCTTTGACACATCACAATGTCAGCCATAAAAATGGCCCCATTAGATCAATTCTTTTTAAAGGCAGGTTTGTCTATCAGAAAGGTTGGTATAAAGACAGCTGAGGTCCATTACATGTGCAATTTGAATGGCAGGTCCAGTGTTTTTGTATTAAAGCAGACATACCTGAATAATGAGGTCACAGTCTCTGTTTGGTTGTCATGGATACTGAACCGTGACACAACTCTGAAGTCTTTATTTGCTTAAATCTGTCTATGAAGAATGGTAGTGAATTAATCGTGTAAACATTCACTTGGTGGAAAAAATTACATAATACTCACAAGAGAAATGCCTATTTTCTACTCTTAGAGGCTGCAACTTGCACTCTTCACTATATGTTTGGGTGTTTGGGTTTTTTTTTCTTATTGCACTGTTTTCATTCCAATTTACTGTGAGTAAGATGTAAAACATGTAAATACTGAGTTAACAAGAAAACAACCAATGGCAAACTGTAGCAGAGTAATGTAATCTACGTATGTGATTTGGAAACTATGTTATTTTGTAATATTTTCCACTGGCATCTGTTCTTGGCTATTAGAGGAAAATACAGAAAATGACCTCCATCCACAAACCAACATAACGTCATAAAGTAATCATGTTGTGGTTGAGGTTAGTGAATGTGTGTATATGAGTGTAATGAGGTATTGAGAGATACAGGCAGTGTGTAATCAGCTTCTGTTGTTACTGGAAATCCTTTCTCAGTTGTTGTGTTTAACATTGCTCTATGACAACACTGCTTTCCATTTGAAACTGACTTATAACCTCACATCCACAAGGAGGAGGAAAGCTGCTAAAGCCATCACTGTTGAGCACATTCCTGCGCCATTAAACAAGACCTAGGGTGTTTTCAAATGTACAGTTTGCTCTGGTCTGAATCAGTGGATGAGTTGGTAAATTTGCGCATTTTCCCATTGGTTTGGTTTCTTTACACACACAGAAATATCCAAGTAAACCAAAATGCATCACTACAAGCCATGTGGGAATGTTCACCCCACTCATTGGTCCAATGATTCTGGAGCAGGAGCAAGTATGTAAACACTGGGACAAGATCCTGAAGATGGTCATCTGGCTGGATTTTAAATATGCAATGTATGTATGTATGTATGCAAAGGGCACCTGGCTACAGGAGCTGTTTAGCTCAAACTTGAAGAGTATGCCTTGCGGTTGGGTTGGATCAAGGTTGGATCCCTTTCCTACTGCAAACAAACTGCTCCAGAGTTTGTTTGGGACTGGACCACATCCTCAAAGGGTCTCAGTTTGGTTGTTTTTGGGCATCACCTGGGTACCAAGGTGGAAAACAAACATATAAGGAAGTAAGATTCAAGCAGACTAAACAGTGGAGGTTTGATAACAGCCAGGGAGTCTACAGCCATGCTAGCGGCTCTGTTGAGCACACATGCTCACAATGACAATGCTAACACTCTGGTTTTAAGCATATATAATGTTTATTCCTTATTATCAGGCTCAATTCCTTATTATCAAGCTGTCCTAACAAGTCTCTAAAGACTCTCCAGCTGGTCCAGGATGCAGCTGCACGTGTACGTACAAAAACTAGGAGAAGAGATTATATTTCTCCCATTTTAGTGCCTCTGCACTGGCTTCCTGTAAAATCCAGAATGGAATTTAAAATCCTTCTCCTCACCTACAAAGCCCTTAATGGTCAGGCACCATCATATCTTAAAGAGCTCTATTACCCCACTAGAACACTGCCCTCCCAAAATGCAGGCTTACTACTTCTGTATGTGTAAGAGTAGGCGTAAAACCTTCCTCTCTGATAAAGCTTATAGTTAGGTCCAGCCAGGCTTGCCTTGGACCAGCCCTATAGTTATGCTGCTATAAGCCTAGACTGCCGGCGGACTTCTCATTATGCACTGAGCTCTCCTCCTCCCCCCCCTCCATCTGTATGTAATCATGCACAGGTTCCTTTGGATCAGGTTCATAGACCCCCTAGTTAGGGATTGTGGGCTCTTCTGGACAGTGGCTGTGGGGACGTTGTGCTTGCATGGTCCTGCTTGATGCCTATGCCTGCTATTATTATCATTAGTTATGTTTCTATTATTATTATTGTTCTTGTTGTTATTATTGTTATTATTATGCTACTGTGTGTCTCTCTCCCCCTCCCTCTTCCTCTCTCAACCCAGTCGGTCAAAGCAGATGGCCACCCACCCAGAGCCAGGTTCTGCTTGAGGTTTCTTTCCGTTAAAGGGGAGTTTTTCCTTGCCGCTGTCGCCAAGTGCTTAGTCAAGGAGGACTGTTGGGTCTCTGTAAAAGAGTCTAAAAAAGTCTATACCTGCTCTATGTGAAAAGTGCCCTGAGATAATTTCTGTTATGATTTGGTACTATATAAATAAAGTTGAACTGAATTGAAATTTATCATGTTCTCCATCTTAGTTTACCATGTTAGCATGCTAACATTAGCCAATTAGCACAAAACACAAGGTGCAGCTGAGGCTGATTGAAATGTCTTTAGTTGTGCATGTATATATTATGTATAAGTCATAGACCGAAGTATTGGACACATTTTATATATTGTATATATTATATATTGTTATGTTTATAACAATATATCCTGTAGGGGACATGAATATGTGTAACAAATTTCATGGCAATTCATAGAACAGTAGACATTTTACTGAAATCCATATGTCAACCTTGTGGTGGCGCTAGAGAAAAAGTGAGAAGATCACCAAAATAGTAGGATTCATCCTCTGGGAACTATGAATATCTGTATAAATTTTTATAGCGATCCACCCAGCAACTGTTGAGAAATTACAGTCTGGACCAAAGTGGTTGACATACTGACATACAAAATTTCCAATCCTTTGAGACATGCCACTAGAGTTATGCTGCTAACATGGCACAAAACCATATAAAACTTCAGCAGACACCATTCTTGATAAAACAAAAAACAAGGTTCTTTTAAAATTAGATCTTTTTAATACTGTTCTTTTTCTCAGCATTGCTTTTCTGACAAACACATACACAAAAACATATCGACTTTAAAACGAACAAAAAACAATATGGAAAAAAGACAAAAAGGTTTCCCTAAATAAACAGAGAAGGTACTGTAACAAGCATGTTGAAAATATTTCAAACATTTCCTGCCCCTCTCACTGTCCAAAGCAATACAAAAAGTCTTCCAGTTGATATATCAGGGGAGAGCAGATTGCCGATATATGAGCATCTGTGTCTGTGTTTATACTGGAATATTGACAGAGTGAAGCCAGAGAATGGTAAGTTGATTTTGGACAGTGCTGGAGTGTAGTGCATGGATTCAATTATAAAGCAGACAATGTATTGTAAATGTGAAGGCAAAAATATAGGCATACACACACATATACACACACACACACACACACACACACACCTGAACAAACTAACTGATAACACCCAGTCATCCAAGCTTTTCACTATTAGATAAGGCAGGAACTGAGAACTCCTTTTTCAAAATCTGACTAAATTGATTCTGCATTCAAAGTAAATTTCATTAGATTTCATGTTTCTTCATTATTAGTTTATGATGTAATATAATGCAATGTCTTGTTGCAGTGAAATAAAGGCCCTTTTGTTCTAGAAATACACATCAGCATGTAATATGACACAAGATGTCAGCAAGCCTTGATACCAATGTTCCTAAGGCACGTCTCCGTAAATACTTTGCTGTTTAAGATTCTTTCTCATGAACGGAAAAGATATAAAAAAGAAAAGTAGCACTAAAAGCTTGTGATATTCCCAGCTCCAGACAGGAAAAAGAGAATAAATACATCACAACGGTGCATTTAGTCTGTACATTTCATAGTCTGGTTGGCTGTAAACAAGCACAACAGTCTCCCAACACACAAGCCAATAATTGTTGTTGACCAAAAACACACTTGATGCATGAAGTGGGGGTGGGGTGGGGCAGAGAGGATAGGGTGTGAAAGAACTAAAAGCTACAGGGGGGCACTGTCTAGACCTTATATCAGAAAGGATATGGTCAGCAGTGCTGAGAAGAAACAAGTACCTAAAACTCACTGACACTCAGCAATATACCTCAAAGCACTTTGAAATTGCTTTTCTCGGGACGCGTGTGCAGCTTTATAAGAGTGGGCTCTGTGGCAAAAGTCCTTTGAACACAGATTTTGAAGCTTTGGCGGTCAAAAACAGTCTGAGGCTTGTCTTAACCATGTCTTTATGGAGCGTTGGCAGACTTGGCAGAGAGAATAAAGTATCTGACACTTTACAATTACATTCAGTTGGTGAGTTCCCCAGACCTATTTTGGGGAACCTCAACATGTTAAAATCACCTTGTTTTATTTAATATCTTAATTAAAACTTTTTAATGGATATTTCTTTACTGTTGGTTGCTTTTAGTTTAGATCTACTAAGAACATAAGCTAGTATTTACTTCAGCATTCACTGCAAGGAGCTCTGGAAAGTTTCAGCTACATGTAACATAAAATGCTAAAATTATGGAATCCATAATGAATTAAGCAGGATTTTTCAAGGGAGAACAATTAATAATGTTTCAACTCACAACAATAGCAATACTGAATGGACATCAACAGCAAAAAAACATGATAAAAAATACAAAAACACATGGCAAAAACAGAATATCGTAAAATCAGCTAAACATAACAGCCTTCCTGTCACGGCACAGAACAATGCAGGCAAAGTCTTTTCTCAATGGCTCTTCATTCAGTCCATTTATCTTTCACAGCAAATTTATCTCCCATGGAGCCAAAAGCTTTCGGATGTGTGGAGAGAATTATTGATAGATCTGTTGACAGAGAAGAATCCAAATCCGTATGTGTAGAAACCTGAAGTTTTGTTTCAGATTAGATAATGTCAACAACAAAATATGGAGTTTAGACAGCTTTTATGGTTATCAACCTATTAGCTTTTTCTTTTTCTACTAGTATTTTCAATTTTTTTTGTTATTGCATTTTCTCATGTGACCATCAGTCTTGTAGCAGTTCGTGACTGTGACACTGGAAAGGAAAAGGAATATCTCCCTTCAGTGCAAGTTCTTTTTATAATCCCCGTGGAGCAGCTGGAGTTGTTTGAAATCCAATTTTGTACCAGGACGTGTGGTCAAGACGAGTCTACATCTGCATCACTGTTTTCATTTATATCACTGTCATTTCCTCCAGTTCTGTAGACCAAACGCAGTATCTTCCAAATCCAGCAACAGGATTATAGCTCATTCAAATAGTTTCTTTTATATAAACAAAGAATCCTTTTAAAAATGAGCCATCAGTTACAGTTGTGTCAATGCAAAAAGGCACTTTCGTTATCAGTCTGCTACTAAGACCCTTCTAGTCGATTGCACTTAGTTTAATCACTTGGTTAGGTTTCACCACCATCAAACTCTGCTGGATGACTTTAAACCATATCCTGTTCACTGTCCCACAGTGGTAGCACATTTCCAATATGCTGTAATCTTAAATTCATCATTCAGTATCTCTAAAATAGATGATCCAGTCTGTAGTCATGTCATTTGGACAATAAAGGATAATAAGTGCCACTTTTCAAATTATGGATATCTGAAATTGGAATGAAAATTTGATTTTTAACCACCAAATGAGCCACAACAGGATCTCACAAGTCTCTATGGGCAAGCCCACTCGCTCCAAAATCTTTCCAAGTGTTTGTATTTTATTGCATCTTAGAAATAAGATGGCTTTAGGGATGCTAGATTATTATTTGATGGGCAATGTCCTTGCATCAAAGGTACTTCATAGTCCAAACCCCCATTTTGTTGCAAGGATGGAGGTGGCTGAGGAGTATGACAACGATCAATCTCAGGCTGTTTGTGGGGTAGCGTACCATTTCCCCCGTTCTCCAGGCAGGCCTTGACCCCCTCCAGTTCCATGGGATCAGGATCAGCAGGGCCCAGCTCCAGTTCCATTCCTGCCTTGGCCTGCCTCCTCTTACGCAAACAGATGATTGTACCAACCACCACAGCCAACCCCAGCACCAGTGCCAGGGCAGCCAGGGCGGGTATGAGAGTGTATGTGAGCTGGCTCTGTGTCTCCACCCTGGGCTCTGAGGATGTCAGTGGAACCCCTGCGGTGCGAGCCTCTGTACATGACCCAGTTTCTACAGAGCTGTTGACCCTTGAATTCATTCTCTCACCCAGGGGAGTGGCACAGACTGAATAGGTGCAGTTAGGTCTCAAACCACGCAAAGTATACTCAGGGTAGGATGCCGGCACACTCAGAATAATGGGACGGCGGTCAGGGCCTGAGAGGTTACGGTAGGTCAGCCTGATGCCACGGATGTGTGGCCGTGTCTCGATGAAGCGGTGCAAGTCAAGAAGGATAGATGTGGAGGTCACCTGGCGTGAGCTGATGGCATCAAGCTCAGCAGGTATCTCAGGGGCGACCACAGACACTTCTGTTGCTGAAGGTTTTGGTGGCTCAGGAACCTCATCCACATTTTCACAGTATAGGCCCGAGGTTCCTGAGGGACACAGGCAGCCCAGTTGCCCCAACGGGTCAAAATTACAAGTGCCCCCATTGAGACAGATGTTTGCTGGACAGATGTGCTGCTCATATTCCCCACTGGTAGAGCTAGGGGAAACTGGAGGTTCTGGTGGAAGGGGGTAGCTGTCTGTTTGTGAGGAGAGGGTTTCCTCACTGGGTGGAGGTGGAGGAGGAATGGCATTGGTATGTGTGGCTTCTGGAGATGTGGTTGGCATCTGGGGAACAGGAGTACTCCCAATGGGGGAGGCAATCATCAATGTTGTGGTAGGTGGACACCCAAAGTCTTTGTGCTCCAGTGCTGAAAGCTTCTTCCCAGCATTAACTAGGGGGAAGTGGCATCTAGTTTCCTCAGGTCTCCCAAGACTCACACTCCTCTCTTTTAGCCAGACAGGGAACCAGGCTAATGGACACAAGCAATTGAATGGGTTCTCAGCTGCTGTCAGAAGTGTCAATCTGGGGAAGGTCTGGAAGAAACCGTGAGGAAATCCCTGGAGATTAAGTCCACTGAGGTCCAGCTCTTGGAGCCCATTCAGTTTCTGGAAGTCCTCCTTCTTGAGCTCACCCAACGAGTTGGCAGCCAGGCTAAGCTTGATCAATCCCTTGAGGGAGTCCTGCTTTAGGGCCTGAGGCACCTCAGTTAACTGGTTGTTGGAGATGTCGAGGTCATGGAGGTTCCCTAGGGAGGCTATGAGATCCTCATTCACAGAGATAAGCCCCAAAGAGGCCACCTTAAGGGCTTCCAAGTGGGGAGTCTGGAGGTCTGATGGTCCCAGGGTTGGGATGTTATTGTTGCTGAGATCTAGAAGCAGAAGATTGGGGAAATTAAGAGATGGCAGTGAGGTGAGCTGGTTCCCTTGGAGCTTGAGTTCCAGTAGCATCTCTAAGCCATCAAAAGCTTCCATATGGATGCTCTGGATGTGATTTGCATGGAGATACAGCCTCTCCAGTTGGACCAATCCAGAAAAACTTTCTTTGGAAATATGGGTGATGTGGTTAGATGACAGGTCTAAGTTCTTCAGCTTTGACAGCATCTCAAACACACCATCTGGAACCTCTGCCAGCTCATTCTGGCTCAGATCTAACAACTCCAACTCCCCCAGACCTCTGAAGTCATCTTGGGCCAAAGTATCAATGCCATTTTGGAAGATGTAGAGATTTCGGGTGCTGGTGGGGACGCGGGGCACAGTGCTGGACCGTCGCTGAATACAGAATATTGAGTCCTGGGGTTGACAGGAACAGTCTGCTGGGCACTCAAAGGATGACACCAGACCAGATGAGGCAAAGAAGAGAAGGATATAAGTCAGCATGGTGATGTCGGGCCTGAAACTCTGAAAGACATAAGAGAGAGAGAAAATGGTCAGTGTTAATCACCATTTGCTTAATAAGCTAGCCATAGTTAAGAGTGAGACTTTACAGTAACAATTGAAGTGTAAAATAGACTCTTCAGTTACTGATGAATAAATAGAAGTTATGTAAGTCTTTTCACAATCTAATTCCTAAAGCCTAATTCTATTTGCTTGTAAATAAATGCCAGGGGAATTTTTCTCTATCCCTTTGTCTTGATCCACAAAGATACATGCACTGACATTAAATCATTCAAGCACAAAGACATAAAGTACAATACAATGGACACAAGAACACTTTAACTCAATCAACTAAACCCTGCTTCCCTGCACACACATGCACCCATACAAACAGAAACACTGACTGTTCCATTATAGTGAATTTGTTTTATGTCCTTAATTAGTAGACACCCAAGGGATCAGGACCCAGAGGCCAAGGCACAAGGTTAACACAGCCCACCCAGGGTGACCCCTCCTGGGGTAAGTGAGAAACCCATTCAGCCTCATCCCTGTGTTTATGACACAGTCCTTAGCCCGTGAAACTGAGTCTGTCGTAATGCAGCTGGACATCAGCAGCCACACTGCTACTACATACAAACATATGAAAGGCAAATATGCTGTGAGTGTGAATACACACACACACACACACACACACACACTCAATCACATCTTCTGACATATTTGCCAAATAGTGTTACCAAAAACATGGGTGCCACATACAGGACTGCAGGAAATTGGGGAGCAACAGCAACTGTTGACTTTGTATGTGTGTATTAGACAGAGATGATAAATGGAGTAGGGTGACCATGCAATGACAAACAATCCATCAACTTTAAAAATCAGACCTGTAAGTGAAACTCAAAATCTCACTCTTAGCTAGTCAGTGTTGAAACAATGACATCACGCACATATAAATTGCCACCATAAGATTTTGACAGAAGGCAAAGAGTCATGAATACAGCCCAAGGTTTGTCCAAAACCTTGTGAAACAGTCCAACTGCCCAAACAAAGCTGTACAAAGGAATAAGTTTGTGCTAAAGTGTGGATCAAACCTTAGACTTCTTCACTTCTTCTCTAATGGGGTTTGAAAGAAAGGTTTTTTGTATGCAGATGCCCAAAAGAAAAAAAATAGGGTTCAAGAGACTCGTGTTTAGATTCACTGCCTTGGGTTACAGCAGGAGTAGTGCCTCCTTAGTGTAGTAAATGTTTGAATCATTTCACTGTGCAAAAAGATGAACAATCCAACTCTCATATCCTTCCCTAATTCTGTATTGACTGTTCTCTCACTGTCATATAAGGTCCATATACAGTAGCCTTTGTGTATATGCAGATATACAATATTGTATAAGTAATGTACATTTGACTTGTGTTTCACTGGAGTCTGACTCAAGGACTCTATTTTAGATGTAGGCTGTGATTCAGCCTCAGCTAGAATGGGATTTTTTTGTCATTCAAATTCATTCAGTAGTGTGTCAGGATCAAGTCTGGAGACTGTGACCTTGGAACTTCAGACCAGTTGGAGCCAAGAAAGATTTTTTTCAAACTTGTTTGATTTGATCAGGCTCATTTTGGATGGGTTTGCATAGTGAGAAGCTGTCCAAGAGTCACAAAGACTGAAACTTGAGAGAAACCCTGGCAATAGTCAAAGGGAGGAAAGGGTAAAAGATAAAAAGGAAGAGGAAAATATAATTACAAATGGAACTGAAGGGATTTGGAAATTAAATTTTGCGGAATAAAATAAATGATATAAAATGGAAATATGCTGGAATCAATCCACATAAATATGGTACTATAAACAAAAGAGGGCTCATATATAATTTCTCATGAGCTTGCAAAATACATTTGAAAACTATAATATCTAGTATGTACCATGGAGTAAAAAATAGTCTACATGAATCTCTAATCTACACTGAACTGTTCAGAAGAAAGGGGTAATGTTAGAATGACCAAATAGTGTATTGGATCAAGACCACAAGTAAGGCAGCACATATCTCTCTATCACCCTTCTTCTTCCCTCTTTCTCTCCCTCCCTCTTCCTTCCTCTCCCCTGACCTTTTCTGAGTCAGTAAACTCTTGCACTCCTCTCTCCTCGCTGCCCTCTGCAAGACTCATGGGGTGGAAGTTGAGGAGAAACCTAAGATGTTTCATTTAAGTCAGGAGCGCACCTCTGGCTCCATGCCTCCGTTCCCCCCCTGCCCTCTGTCTCCTCCATTTATCCCCCTTTCCTTATAACATACGGTGAGTGAAGGCAAAGCCTGTCAGCATGGCAGGAATTTGTAATATTACCTTAAAATGCATGTATATCAAGCGCTGAGAGAAGAAAGGACAGGAGGCTGCAGAAGAAGGAGACACAGATAGGTTAAAGACCTGACTGTTTAGAGAAAGAGTGCTGATATTCTAGTGGTAAACACTAGATCTAACTTTTTTTTTAATTTGGCATTTGAAGAACCAAACTTGGGATTTCAACAGCAGCTAATATAAACCAGAAGCTGACACTATTGTGGTGGAGTTTCAGTGTCTTGCTCAAGGACACTTGAAAAAGTTCAAACCTGTATCCAGTTAGTCACATGACAGTCTAAACAATAGACCAAAGAGCCACACTTTAATTGGTTGGTCTGTGAATACCAGATCTCAGTTTCTAATGCTTTTCTTCAATTTATAGTCACCACAACATACTGACACTAACAAATGAGTGGCATAAGAATGAGTTGGGATACAATGGGTTCTGAGTGTGTAAAATGAATCTGTCCTGTCTTGTTGTAAACCACAGAGGGATGTCTGATCTTTGACAGGCTCTTAAGTTTTATAAATCCGTGTCCAATTACAACTTGGTTTCCGTTTGAATCCTGTTGGTGCAGCATCTCCCTCGCCAAAACGTGAAAATGGCGGGAAAATCTTTTAGGTGGAAATGGAAATAAGCTTCACTAGTAAATGCATCTTCATCCAGAAAATTTAGCTTTCAATTCCTAAAATGCATCACTTTTTTGGAGAAAGAGTGCTTTATAAAAGTGCCACATGGTGGCCCTATCCACACCATGTGTGTTCCTTTACTCATTGCATTGCTCACTGTCAACCAAATAATTTAAAGCAGTGAAATATTCTGGTACATAAAGAATACACTAACAGGACTGAAAAACAGCCTCTTTGGCAGAGGTAATTAATAAAAGATAAAAATAAAAAAATATTTAAAAATATATAACTGACAACTTTGCAATATAAGAATGCTAAATGCCATTTCTTACTCATTGACACAAAACAATGACATGGTCCTGTGTTAAAATGTATCACTATGAGTATGTGCTGTGTTATTACAGTATGTCTTGCAATACCGCAATAACAACCTGGCGCCAGGAGTCTGCAGAATTTAAAGATGCATCAACGTTGCTTTACTTGCCAAAATAATTAATAAACTTTTTAGAGTGAAACACTTCAACATTTGATGTGCAGCATCTGATACTCAGAAATAACTTTCCCAAATTAAATTAAAGGTTAATATGAACAAAACAGGTCAAATATTACTGTCTCAAGGTCTTGCCTCTTGGGTATAACAGCAACATATCACTTTTACTCCCTGCATGAATTAATGAGTGGAGACAGCAAAGCAGCTTAAGTGGAAAAATGTCTGGCACTAGGTCAGTGAAGTCACCAAACCACTCTGTCAGCCAGAAGAACAAGAAACGAGCTGTTATCATCAGCATTATTCTCACTAAAACACAGACAACAATGCCCACCTTGATGCACACGTACACACATATGAACACAATGAAACTGTCTGCAATCCCACAGCATGCTCCACTGATGACAAATTACTGCTATGACACGGTATATGACTGCTTTTGTTAGAGGTAAATGTCTAAGTTTAAAGACACTCTCTGCCCTGGAATCCAGATCTGTCTTTGTCTCTGTGGGCAGTCACGTACTGTTTATAGAACAGTAACATGGTTATAATAAGATCTGATTGTCATTCCTTTAAGGGTGTTGCTGTTGGCGCATTGGCCGAGTGGATAATCTGATGACAGAGGAGGGGAGGAATGAATGGAATATGAATGAATGAAAAGAAATTGAGGGAGAAAAGAGAAACTAATCATGCACATCTGAAGGCATTTGACAATTACTGCAAATAAAAATTAAAGTTCTGAGGCCTTTCCTTTACACCATTCAGGATATATTATAGTATGAAACGCTTGTCTGCCATTTCAAATCCCAAGCAAATTGTGTGTATGTGGTCTTGAAGCTTCTCTGTTCCAAAAGGCCTCTGTTAGGACATGCATAGTACTGTAGGTAAACTCTCCTGACAGGATTTGTCATTTGTATCCTCTCTACAAGCCTCATTCAGGGAGGCTTGCAGCTGGGTGGTAAGGCAGAAATGCCTTCAACCACAGAGGATAAGGATTCAGTCCTCCATGACAGCAAGCATCCGCCCTGTTAAAGCATCCCTGTGTAAGAAACTGAATCCCTTCACACTCCAGGGCTGCTGTTTCGTAGCTGAACCTGACCTCTGACCTGCCTGCGGATGGGGGTGAGACAAAAGACATTTTCTCTTTGAATGAAGAGAAGTGCAATACTTGAAATACAAAAATAAAATTAATGATTTTTAAAAATACTTAAAGGCATAAATCCACAAAAAATGAGTTTTGTACAATAACAAGAGTAAATGTAATTAGTTACTTACAATTTTGAAGATGAAGGGAAGAATGAAAATGTACTGCCCAATCTGTGCATGCCTATTTTAAGTACTTTTCTCCTTTTTTAACATCTTGGCCCTCTCCTGTTGTTTGCCCACATCACAAAGCCAAGAATCTGCCATCTACCATATTAACCATAGCAATCAAAACACAGGGAGCAGTTTCTTCCTGCATGCAAACTATACAATCACATAACTAAGTGTTGCAAAACCAGTTCTCGTTGCTCTTTCATGTATTCCTTATTAAACTTGACAGAGTATTCTGTTGTTAAAGACTCATGGCACGCAGTATATCCTCAGCTATTTGTATGAACGTAGATAAAGCTGCATGATGAAAGAGAAACATTGCTGTCAAAATGACATGAAACAGGTCAACACGCACCCAAGACCTGCATAGCGACACAACACACGCAGCCACGAACACACACACACACATAAACACTTCACATGTTGACACCAGTAGACGCACACACACACACACACACACACACACACAGACAGAGTCTACAACACAGCTGGATTCTGTTACCCACAATACACTGCAGCCATCTCTCACTGTGAGACAGAATGAAAGGCCCACATAAACCTTTGTCCTCCCCCATGATAAGAGAAAGGTAGAGCAATGAGTGAGAGAGGTAAACTGAGAGGGAAAAGGACACAAATGAAAGAGAGAGAGAGAGAAATGTGGTGTTTTAATAGCTGGTAGCTGATGACTGACTCCATTCATCCAAAATCTGCTGTAAACAAAGCCTGACTCCTCTAAACTTAAAGTGCATGACAGAAGCCAGATATAACAATGTTGTATGTTCTCTCAACGTGAAGTGCAGGGAATCATAGAAAGTCCTGTTCAAGTAGAACTCGACTTATACATATCACTCAAGAAGAATTAAAGGATAATTCTGGTTTATCAGAACTTAGATCTTATTTTCATAGGTTTAAACATTTTTCTTATGGGTAATACTCACCAAGTTAATTGCTGAGATCTGGGAATGGCTGGAAATATGTCAGATGGGGCAAGAAACATGAGTGATCACACAGGTTGTACACAAACCCCCAGGTTATCCAAACTTACTTATGTGAAATAAAGACCCATTGTCCATCACAGTTTACAGGCTGATCACCCGATTCAACTTTGACCTAACTTTTCGTTTTACCTCCAAAAATCATAGGTAAAAAAATCTGGCTAAACACGAATGTCTGACTTATGTTTCTTGCTCGATCAACTGTGATGTCGCTATATTCCCACATCTCAGCAATTATTTTGGTGAGTGGTGATTATAACTGTTGCAATCAACCCAAGATGTAATAAACCAGAATTATCCTTAAAAATGTTCAAAAACAGTAGGAGCGCTCCATGCACCATGTTCAAAAGAACGTGGTGCATGGAAAGAACGTCTTCCCCCGGTGCTGATGAAAGCATGAATCATATATGATGAAGTCAAAAGTGAACCATCATACAACAGGAGGCTAGTATAAGTATTGCTCAATAGTTTGCGTTTTTGTTTTTTTTTAAAGGTGCTCTGTGGAGTTTTCTATCTTTACATCCAGTGTTACTCACCAAAACGCACTGTGTGTTTCCTTGAGGTGTAACAAATGTGTTGAATGCATTTCCTTCATCATAAAACATTTGTAAACATTACCACCACCTGTAGATCAGTGAAATAGTGTGAAACTACTGGCAGGAATTTGTATCATGTCATCCGCTTGCTTGTGCATGTACATCCTTATGTGTATGCACCAAAACTAACAAAATATGGACCCACTCTTAAAAACATTGCTCCACAGCACTGTTAGTGGTCAGAAACTCTGCACCTACCTTTAAGTAACAAGTTCAACTGTGAAAACAACACACTTAGCCCTAGGCCTCTGGCAAAATGCATTCCTGCATAGTTGTACTTGTTATTTACTAAAGATGAACTATTAATATTTATATTAGTTTAGTGATGTACAATCACTTTAGAAGTTGTGAAGATCAGATAAGTCACAAAGTTAAACTGGAAATACTGATGATAAAAATGACCACAATGACTGCAATAAACACCAAAAAGGGTGCAGAGATTTGGGATCTGTTGGATCAGTTGTAACCATTTTTCAATGAATAGCACAACCTACAGAAAGTAAGACTTCATTAATAGAAAATTCAAGGAAAAGGATGCACTGGGACTGAAAACATGACAGTAGAAATTACAGATGAAGGCAAAATTAACTAGTTAAGATTTTGAGGATTACCACTTTAAGTAAAAAGTGTGAGGAAGGATTTAGAGGGACTTTAAGAGAGGTGAAGGGGGGAGGGAGGGAGGGGGAGGAACCGGAGAGTCAGGAATTAATGTACAAAGAAGCGGAGAGGGGATCGTAAATTGTATTAGGAAGTCGGTCTACAGGGAGATTACCTCATTTTCATGGAGAAAAAAAGGGGACGTGAGTTAGTGGTACAAACCTTACCTCAACTCCCACACCCCCGAAACTCCCCAAAGTGGAATATCCTGTTACCTCATGCCTGAAAAGCTTACCAGTAAAATCAGTTTAACGACTTCAATGTTTCTAAAACTCTTAACACGAAGTGTATGAATATCTGCAGCCCGAGTGTGTGTGTACATGCACAAATGAGCATGTGTAAGGGTATTATAACACGCATAAAACCCAAACACACACACACACACTTAATCTCAATGGTTGCTTTTACGTTTATTTTCATTTGGTGTAGATCAAACTTTTTCATCACTTAGTTCATTCCTACAGGTGTTAAACTAAATTATTGAACTGTGAAAAATACAATGTGGCAAATATGACTTTAACTTCTGCACACTTCAGCAAATCTCCATCATATGTAATCCTGGGCAGTGCAGCCTCAGCACACCACAATCTCCCCTTTATTCTAAATGAGAATAATAACAATACATACTACAATACAGTCCTTAAAAAAGGATAACAATTACATGTACTAGAATAAAGCTCAGGGAGTCTAAGACCACATTCAGAACAGAAACAGCACTGTATTAAAAAAAACTTAAAAAAAGAAAGCATAAGGGGCTGCATTGGAGTGAGCATGTTGTTTCAGGTACCACAGAGAAAAGGTAATACAATCCAGGAAGTTCAGTTTCAGTAATACATCCATGAGTCTGATGGCTTATCAGATGCCAAAACACTGCAAACCTATTTATAATACCACTAGTTGGGATTTTACAACTGTGGAAAGTTATTACAGTGAAAATCATTTTATTCTCTGGCACAGCTATTGTCAGTATTGCCAGCAATTACACTATACACATTGCAAAGTAATCTACTTAGAATGAGTTGTTGCACTTATGTAATTGGAAAACACAGTGACTAAGAGAGTAAATTTTTTCTTCTGGATGACCCTGAGATTTGTTGCCCGAGGTCTCCACATCAGCACTCGTGCTTTGCCAACACAGTGGTCTCATTGAAAAGAATTTTCAGTATTTTTATTTTTTTTGGATGATTTTGTGACGCGGTGCTGTTGTTGTGGGCGATAACTTGTTGATGATCAAGTCCTGTGGCTCAGTTTCAGTCGTTCAGCACACAGTGCATACCTACTAATGGACTAAAATAATGTGGAGCCAGACAATAACACAGACATTCAAAGTGGCAACTGTTGCCAAACAGTAGCCAATGACAACTGGAAGACATATAGTACATCAAGCAAAAGGGTAAGTGACCCTAATAGGAAACAATAAAGTTGAGGTTGTGCAGACATCGTTTCGCTAGTTTCCACTGCAGTCAGTGCACAAATGTTCTCAAAAGTCATTGCTGTTAGTCTTTGCTTCCAAGTCTCCATCCAAAAAAATGAGCTGTTTACTGTGAATATAGCCAAGTTTTATGATGTAAACTAAACAGAGACTGTGAGACATCCACAGCAACTTAGTCATCCTCTGTGTAGTTAACACCTTGGTGGTGACAACTGTTGTCTAGACTGGGAAGTGACAACTGTGATTTACTCTATATTAGGATGATGATGATTGATTTAGTTACATTTTGCAGGTCATCATGTTTATGGCTGCTGTGATCTTCACCCTGGATGACAGTGAACCAACTGTATGCCTGCAGTGAGGCGGAAAAAAGCCAAACTGCTTCTTGACTCACAATAGCGGCACATAGATATGTCACCAAACACAACAGAGTGTGTAAAAGAAAAAAAACACTCAAACACATACTGAGTATTTGCATAAACACTCAAGTACATACACAGAGCGTGATCCTCTCTTTCTCTCCCTCCAGCAGGATTAGAAGCTTGATCTCATCTATTCCTCTCTGTCATTCAGTCATCATACACACGACTGTGCACTCACACACACAAACACACAAAGGGAGCATGACTAGTCACCTCTGGGACAAATTAATAACATGGTCCATCTCCTTCTGTTATTTGAAACTAAAACCTCCCTCTTTAAGCTTTTATCAGCTGATCGATTCAAATCTGATTTGAGTCACATCTTTTCTTACCCGCTGGATTTTTCTTCTTCTTCACCAGTCCTCTTGTACCTTTTTCTTAACTTTCTCTACTGACTTCTGGTGCTCTGTCCCTCTCTCTGTCTCTGCTGCCTCTCCACTTTTGTTGCAGGAATAACCAGCAGCTTGTTGGAAAATGTATGAACTGACAACTTCTTTGTCATAAAGGCATCGGTGGCTTCACAAACAGCACAAAGCTTTTTTAGCCTCCATGTGGAAGTCAGAAGTCAGAGGTCGGGGTCAGTTAGGGATCCAGTGTCTGGCTCAAGAATGTTACAACAGGTGAGTCGTGTAATACAATAAAGCAAAAGCACCGACACCCTGGACAACCAGTTACCCACTATTCTTTGTTACTTGAACTGAATGAATAGAGCACAATGCTTAAATGTTGAAGTCGATTCCACTTTTTGTTGGAGCAGAAGTGCAATAAGCAGGCATAGATTTAAAGGGGGCATATCATGCACATTTCCAGGTCTATATTTTTATTCTGGGGCTCTACTGGAATATTTTTGTATGATTTACAGTTAAAAAAAACTCCTTATTTATCTTATCTGGTCCTTTATGCAGCCCCTTAGTTCAGCCCCTGTCTGAAACAGGACATTTTAGCTCCTGTCTCTTTAAGGCCCCTCTCCCAGTGAGCCCCCTCTGTTCTGATTGGTTAGCTCCTGGAAGCTGCCCCTCGGCAAAATTCTTCAGTTTCTGGAGGCCACTTAAATAAACAGTAGTTGTATGATTTCACCTGTTTTTCTTATTTTTTTTCTCTAAATGGAAACATCTCAAATACATCGGTACGTGTTCAAACAAACAACGAACAACCTTAGCAACAAAGGCTACCAACGGATGGCCGTTTGTGGGCATGCACGACAAGTTGACGTCGGGAAAGTAAAAAAAAACAAAAAACAGTGCAGACAAAGCGTTAAGAGAAGGCTGAAGCCTGGACTTTTGATGTGCAGGGAACATTTTTACATTCATTCACCTCAAGTTTTGGAACTTTGACCATAGACATCCGATATCTGAACAGTATAAAAATAACAGAACATCACAAAATATCTCCTAATTAAAAAAAAAAAAAAAGATGTCCATATCTGTTGTTACACAAGACCGGAAAGTTAGTGCGTGTGGGCATACTATCAGCACTTAGTAACTACTGTTTAACCTGGTTACTCCCAGTAGTTAAATCACTGGTGAGGAGATAATCATACGGTATAAAATGACATGATAGTACCAGCCAAACTGGATTTCTGTCTAATAATCACTGATCATTTGATAACAACCTTGGCCAGCTCAGTGGATGGTTTGGCCCACGGCGACGCCTGGGTGTTTCGGTGTCTGACTCAGGTATGGCACAGATGCCAGCTATGCCGCTGCTGCTATGATGACAATACAGAGTATTATTTAGGTGTGCTGCTGCTGCTGTTGTTTGTCAGACCTCGATTTTCCTCTGTGGGCTCAGGAAACATTGCTGTAAGGGGATTCAAGCTCTTTCACAGTAAAATACCAGATCAAGTGTGGGCAAAAGTCAACAGACAGATTTTTAAAACAGATTTAGATTTCCTGCTGAAGTATTTCTAAACGGAACTGCAGTGTGGTCCGATTTAAGTTGGTGTTAGAGGTAAAGGACAGGTTCACCATTTTTAATGTACGTCCTAAAACAATAGTCAGGTGCCCAAACGAACATTTCGAAAGTTTCTTGCTTGAATCATTCCTCCTGTTCATACTGGCTGTTAAGAAATCCACTTTCAATGTAAGTGAAAGTCCTCCTTCTGCACAAAAATGTAAAAAGGTTCATTTGAAACTAATATGAGGCCATCCAATTTAGTCAAAATAAGTCTATATCTTTCAAAGTAACTGTCTTCTTAGTGCCAAATTCCCTCCTTCTGTTACAATCCCTCCATCACAGCTGAACAGGAAGACATTGTGTGTCAAGACACAACTGTGGAAAATATCAACTTTATTTGACTAACTCAGACAGCTGAAGCCTCACATCATCTCCAGATAAACGTTTAAACACATTTTTCTTTAAACAAGGAGAGTGGACTTTGTCATTTACATTGAAAGCGCATTTGGAGTGGATCCTCTAATGGTCAGTGTGAAAAGGAGGAATGAGTACAGCATTTGGGGGGTAAATACCTTGATATTGGAGCAGTCTGTGCTGCATTTTACAATTCACTCCCTGTCATATCACCTTGCTGTCTCTCTCTGGTGCACTCTGTATCTCTCTCTCTCTCTCTTTCTCTCTCTGTATCATTGGCCTAAGTTGGCGGGATAAATGGATAGATTAGAGGTTAAGGTTGGGAAGTACTGAATTATGCCACTGAGGATCCTCACACGTTTAGAAGTACATACATATGTGTGTGCATGCATGCGTAAATATGCATCTGTGCCTTTAGGCCATGAACCCCGTGCATGCTGATGTGCATAGAAATGCAGCCGCCTACCTTAAACTATGGACACAAAAATGTAAGCATGAAGGTTAAAAAATATGTGTGTGTAGAGACAGCAGGAAGAGTAGAGAACGCACCAACTTATCTCTACTAGAAAGAGAAATTAGCCTAGTTTGATGTTTACCTGTGCTAAAGTTTGGCACACACCTTGATTTAGGAAGCCTTTAGGTGACACCGGTTTTTTCACTGGCGTGATAACAGGGCGTATGCCAGCAATGACATGCCGCAAGCACAATAACCGGAGGCATCCTGCAGTAGCAACCACAGAAGTCGTTCCAAAACAATAATAAATGTAGGAGGTTTTGTGTGTGTACTTCTGTGTGTGTGTGTGTGTGTGTGTGTGTGTGTGTGTGTGTGTGTGTGTGTCTTGCCTGCCTCCGAGCTTGTCCTGTCTGTCAACAGTTGAAAATAAGCATGTCACCTGTCCTCAGCTTCACAGGTGTGCCAGCGGGCAGACTGCAATAGAAATAAGCTTCTAAAACATGTCTACTCTTTTCTTGTCCTTCCCCTCTTACTGCTTGTACAAATTTGCTTAATCCTTAAGTCAAATCCTATAGTTACTAGTCTTTTTTTAAAGTCTAGACTACGGTCATTATAGTGAGTACATGACGTCTGACATTTATGGACAAAACCTAAGACAGCTTCACACAACAAGTTCTACGACTCATTTAAAGTACAGTTAATGACTATTTCGTGTTAGCTTAAGCTGATTTTTCTAGGATGAAAGTCTTACAGCTACAAACTAATAAGCAACCTTTTCACCTTGAAGCAGTCAAGTGTATTATTAGTCCCTCCCTCCTCCCTCATCCCCCTCAGATCTGTCAGGTCTTGCCCTGCCATCACTTGTCGCTCATTTTAATGAGCTGTTTACATCTGGAGACGGCATCTAGCCTGAAGCTGAGATAGCGACAGACACTTAAAGAAGCATTAAATGCTATTTAGAAAAGGCAAAAGTTCACTGAGGTTTTAATTGGCCTTGTTTTCCATCCAATAAACGTCCCTCTTCTCTCCATTTTCTTACTGCATCCTACCATCATTGCTGTTGTACTTGGTTGTCTGTCCCGGTGGTCACCTGGATCAGATGCACAGAGGGATTAAGGCATGAACACACCTGTTTTTAGTGTAAAAATAAGGATCCACAAGAAGTGGTATTCAGTGAAATACTCAGTCATTGCTCTTCATCCATCCATGCCTGTTTCCACCTCCAGGCCTGATTAGTGACTGATGATCACCTGTGGGACTCTTACCCAACAGGGGGCCCCTTCATGCCTGTTAAACCCAGCTGTCAGTTACCTAACTCTGGCCTCTGGCAGGCTACAGGATGGTCTGGACTGTCGGGTATGAGTGGGGGTGGTTGACACTTCCCCTCAACTTTATACAAGTCTAGACAGATACGGTAGCACCACAGCTTAAATGTAGTTCAACAGAAAAATTTGAATAAATAGACTTTATGCTACCTGCTCAGAAAGATAAAGTTAGCGACTAGCGGGTGGACATAGTGGAGCATTTAGCAGCTAAAGATTTCCCACAGGAGTTGCTAGTGACCAAAAAAGATCTGAAAGGAAAGTGAATATTGGACTTACATTCATCAGTTGGCCACAAATATGACATGAATGCCAATATTTCTTTGTGTCTGTCTGATGTTTAAATAGGCAACTGCTTGCTAACACTTTAGCCATGTAACCTTTATTAAGTGATAACATATTGTGTTTACAGCTTGTTGGGCTGTCCCCAAGTGGCCAAAAAAATCAATTAGTGCAGGTTTTAATAAGAATTAGCAACAGATAAACTATACTGTATACTGTGCTGTACAGATGGTAGACATTGCTGAAATTTAATCAGCCCAAGTGACACAATCTGCAACGTATCTTACATACAGCATCAAGCATGTTTAAAGTGGACAGAACTCACTCAAGTTATGATTGGAGCTCTTGGTCACAGCAGGGGCTTAACTGTTACAGAAAAGTGGGGGCAAGGGCCTAACAAATGTCCCACTTGAACTTGACTTAAATCAGTCCCGTTTGGTAATGGGCGTCTCTTTTTTAAAATTTATTTAACTGTCTTTGGAGAAGTCTTAAAGGTTCAATGTGTAAGAATTGGCCAGAATTTTAGGTTAAAAAAATCCCAAATTAACTAAAATAACAGTTTTGACGTTATGTAAAAGACCTGTATGTATTGTGTTGCAGAGATATCTACTGAAGTTAGCATGCTAACCAGCTAGCCCTGGTCCCGTCTGGCCCGTACTGTCTCTTATTGTCACTTTGTACCTCAGGGGTGATCGTAGCCATAGGTGGCCAATTTTTGCACAATGAACCTTTAATGTATGCATAAATGTTTTTTCTAATGTTTAGTTTTAAGACATAAATCTGACATTTTCTTTGTGACTATCCATGCAAGCGCATTACAAGTAAGGCTTATGTTGTGATGTTACAGGTCATTTGGTGGATGTTTTCAGCCATATTTTTGTTAGAATAGGACAATGTGGAGACTTTATTTTTTACTTGTCAAGCTCTGCCTGTTGATAAACAATTAAAATTTGGCCACCAATTACCTCAATACAAATGTGTAAGAATGCCATAAGTGTTGTATTTATATTATAGTTCACCACTTTCCTTTTGAGCAAAACAGTACTTTAAGTTTGTGCTAAACTGTACTCAGAACTTTCTTCAGACTTGACTACAGCCTTCTTTTCAGCAGGAAGCTATAAATTGCATGATGGAGCTCTGGCTCAGTATTATCATGGGACCTCTGTCTTCACCAAAGCCTACTAAGTAATTTGTGCCGGAAATTTACAGGCATGGCAGATTTGCACCAGAAAATCAGCAACAATCAGTGCTGCTATTTACAATCAGACAAATTCTCCAGGTCATATTCGTCCTATGCATATACAGCTTTTCCCCATCATGAACACTATGCACACACACCAACAGACACACACACATGACCTGAAACAGGCCGAAAGACCTGTACAAACCATCCCCTGCTGCTGGATCACCTCATTAACCCAGTGTTAGGTCAGGGAGTGTGGACGGATTTACTGCTGAGATAAACTTCTAGCGCACGCACACACACACACACACACACACACAGTAATAATTGGATTATAATTGGCAAATGAGTTCACCTCAAGAAAATTATGAACGCAGAACATTTTATTAATATGACGCACACATAGTTAATGTCTGTGTGTAGAAATGTTGCTTTGGCATGTGTGTGTGTGTGTGGGCGAGGGGAGAAGGCGGGGGAGGGGTTACTTTGTCACTTATCTATTTACTTAAACTCCTGACAGATCCTTTAAAGTAAACACACACACACACACACACACACACACACACACACACACACACAAATTCATTCTTGTGTCTGCTGGAAGGGGAATCAATTAGTGCAAACTGAACTGTGTGTGTGTTTGTTTGGCTCGGTTAAAGCCAGTGACCTCGGCTGGTTCGTGACCCAGAAAGAAAAGCTGCATTTTGCACAGCAACAGAAAATCTGATTTTTAACTCTTTGTGGTGCAGTTCAGAGCCACACCAGGCCGTCTGCTCCATCAAGTTTACAAGACCAGATCTGATCCCTGCCATTATTTTCACAGTATGAAAGCAGCTCCAGACACGTAAACTGTGTCCTGGGAGGGTAACTCTGCTGAGAACCACTTTTGTGTCTGCAAGAGAAGGAAAATATGGGACCAATTTTCATTTGGACAAAGTTCACCCTGTGTTATTTGAGCAACTTGTCATTTCCAGAAAACCCATTTTTCACAGTGGAATATTTTGATATTGGAGAGCATTTCCTAATTTTGTACACCAAAGGCAAAGCTTAACGCTTTCACAAAAGCAAAACATCACAGACAAAAAAAAAAACCCAACATCTTAAGACCACATCACATCAGAGAGCGGAACGGTCGAAATTGGAAATTGATCTGCATGTTTTCGCTAAATAAGTGGTTCTAGAAACTTGGTGACATTGTGACTACTTTTAGGGCTAAGTAGCAATTAACTTTAGCTGGCGAGCTAACCGCTAACACGCTACACAGCCAGGAACATGGAAGCGCTAGTCGGCCATGATAGTTCCCTGAGATTCTTCCTATTTTCTCTGTCCTGGCATTTTGTACTCTGGATTGTGCATCTTTCATTCAGTTAAGAGTAGAGGAAGGATAAAAAGCTCTCTAGCTTGGCTGCTAACGGGTCAATAAGTTCCCTGTTTATTCAAGACATTTATAGCGTTGACCCCTGCCTTATAACTGTCTATAAACCATCCCTCTTGTTGTGGATCAGTTCATACTCCAGAGGAGGAGGTTAAATAAAACTAAATGGTGCAAAAAAGCTAATAAGCTACAATATCTTCCTCCATTTGGACTCAATTCAGTACAATTCAAAATAATTTATTCATCCCTCATGGGTCAATTTGAGGCAAATTACACATAAACAATTCACTTACACACATACAAAACTATCTAAAAATGCAAATATCCAGCTGTCTGTTCCCCAAAGATCAGCACTGTCAATGCTATTGGTCAGTGGTGCCAATTTATGTGTAAAATTACACCAAAGTTGAACTTGAAGCAGAGAAAAAAATCTGGCAGATTTACTTTTTTGTTAACTGATTTTGTTGTTAAATTCTGTTTTTTAATGTTGGTGTGATTGGAGCCTCATGCTGAGACCACACATTTACCACAGCTGACAAAGCAGCTTGGTTTCAGGTCACTGATGGTATCACCCGCAAACACACTCCAACACACACGACATAACCTTCACTATCAGAGACAGAAATCAAACTTTTGAACATTCCCTTCAAATGAGAGACAACTTATTCAAACTCCTAAGTAAAGTGAGTGTGAGTCTAATGTACTGTGCTAGATGGAAAAGCTCTCAAGTTACCCTACCAGTGATTTAGATGAACAGGGTCAAAGGTCACGTTAACACTCTGTCTTGCTTCTCGTGTGTTTGTTTTCTTTTTAGGTGGGATGGTTTTTTCAGCCCCATAATTTTGAGATTATTTTTTCTTTCTTATTTTTTTTCTCTCTTACTTTACTGTTTCATGTTAGAAGGAATCAACTTGTGAGTTCATGGAAAAACCAGTAAGACACAATTTGACTGTACAGCGTAACCAATACAAGCCAAAAATATGAACACCACAACCAGTCACGTCACACCGTTTACCAGAAGTAGATGACAGTGTAGCTGCAGGGGGTTTGCGAACAAGGTGTGTGGCAATTTTTTACACTTCAAAAGGTTCAGTAAAGCAGATTGTGACAAAGTCCAATGCTATGCTTCATTTTAATCCTGCAATTTTGCTTGTTTGCAAGTACACAGCAAGCCTCACTGCAATGTGTGTGGCGTAACTGAGGAAGAGAAATGTGAGGGAGCGGCGACGACACGCTCCACTGCAGACCGGGTGCTGACACACGACTATGAAAAGAGCCCAGAGGCTTGTAGGGATGTTTTGAGAGGGATGGGGAGAAAAATGATGTTGTTGTGATTGTGTGGAAGGATGGAGTGTATACACACGCACACACACGCACACACAACACCAACACTCACACACAGACTCCCACAGAAGCCACAAGTGACCTTATTTGATTTTGCACCGATAGCATAAATAATGCTTGCCTTTTTAAAAAACTTTACTGTTCAGGGTAAAAGATGGCTTTTTATTTTTTGGCTGAACTGCAGCCTCGGGGCCAGCCCTATAAACGCGAATGTCTGTCACTGACTGAGCAATGAAGTAACATCATGGGTCAGCTGAAGACCGCCAAAGTATCCCAGAATGCATTTCGCACCAACCGGCAATGATGGCGGAAATTAAGCTGTTGTCATTTTCGCTGTAGAACTGTTAATATGTTAATGTGTCACTTTATTAAGTTTTAATATTTTTTAAGGTATGAACGTAGTTTCCCAATATGTGGTCAGTTTCTCCAAATAACGCCTATTTGGAAATTTACTCTGACGTTTTCCGAGATGTGAGGATCCACAGGCTGCATGAGACCAGCCGGCCATCTCAGCTGCTAGCAGCCCAATTCCTGAAATGATCAACGGTCAACGCCTGTCGTCATCCCAGGAAGAACTGATTTGTTCAGCTCTTTGGTAATTTACCGCTGGCTCTAATGTCTTTGTAGCATTTTGATATATGATATATTTCCTTTTGGTAGATAAATGTTGGTCTCACAGATGAAATCTAACAATTGAAGCTACTACATTAGTTTGAATGTGAAGTGAAGCCTCATGTTTTTACTGGACAGAACGACAACGCTGCCTCTGGGGCTCTATATGCACAGGTAACACCACATTTCCATGAATAAAAATGTACTAAAACAGATCAGTCTATATTAGATTTTGTTTTATTTTATTAAGCGTCATAACAGTTTGGATTTTTATTATAGCTACATTACAGACTGAGTAACATAATTTACTGCATCTCTCTGTAAATGAGGTTATTATATTGTGTGAGAAAAAAAGTGCTAGTGGAGCTTTGAGTTGAGATTATTTTGTTACAGTACAGTAAGGTAGTTGTGTTGAAGCTGAGCTGCTGCTGCCAGAGAGTACGCTGCCGTTCCAATCGCAGAGTGATCGTACTGCGTCCTCCTGTCCTCGGTGGTTTGTACTCCTGAGTCGAACTTGTCAAATCCAAACTAGCAAGCACTTGGTATTGATAAAGGCTCTGTGTCAAATTGGCTTCAGTCAAAGCCTGGCGCACTTCCTGGGGACTTGGTCGCAACATGTTGTCTCTTCCTGTAGCCGTCATTTATGATTAAAAGCCCTCTAGTGTTTCATCCACGGTCATATACTAGGCTACTAGCCATATACCAGGTTTTGACCTAGTCTTGTTTTAATATATTTTGGGTTATTTTGTTTTACAATGTTCATTGAAGTACTCAAGAGTTACAGGAGAGAGGGTCAGAGTGACAGGAACATGAAAAACCTATTATAGCCACCAGAATGTTGCCAATTTATTTTTTGTTTTTTGTATTTTTTACCCCATAAAAAGGCAGTCGGGTACAACTTCAATGTTTTTTAAGTATTTCCTTAACTTTAAACAGTTTCAAAGCAGTTGAAACGGGTCAGTGAAAGTGTTGCCATGCTTCTTTCAGATTCCTTTTAAAGATAATATCAGGTTATTTCAATTTCATGGGAAGATATGTGACTTTTAACTAGTTGAAGAACATACTGAGGCTCAGCTGAACAACAAACAGGACAACCATACACGGGTATGTGTATTTCAGCCATGTTAATCACAAGTGTGAATCTGGTAAGAGATAGAACTCGAGATAAGTGAGAACCGATTTTCTCACATTAGCTTTGACCGCAGCTAATGGGGAGTAAACACACAGGTATGCATACACAGAAGTGCAGCTGTATCCACATTACCCACAAATTAGTCACATCACTGAAAAGCAAAAAGGTTGCACTCCTCAATATCCAACTGAGTTATTTCTCCTAATAAATTCACTAATACTGTCATTTTAATACTTTCATTTAATTTCTAATTCTTAAGCCTGATTCATCTTTATACTGTGTTGCTCTTTATTCTATTTCACTGTGTACAAATTGAGAAAATATGCAGTTGATATAAAGTTCCTTTTAGCGCTGGAGTCCACATAACATACATAATATGGAGGGGAGTTCATATCATCTATGCATCATTAAAAAGTGAATCCCAAAGTGGGTCTGATCGAGTTCTTGTAGCCTGAGTCCATGTGGTTTCCACTCCATTTAAACTCTGTGCATAATGGTGTTGCCTCTCTGAGGGTTTGGTAAGAACATTCTGTACATTTACTAAAAACGCATTGTGCAAGAGCGTGGTGAGCCACAGAGATGGTTAAAACAAAGACCTAACACAGTTTTTACTCCATGTCCACTGCAGTTTGCTGACTAAGCTGTCTTGTGTGCCAATCCTGACGTGTTGTTCAGCTGACAGAATACACTCCATCTAAAAAGTTTTCTCTGCTCTTGCCAGGTTGTGACACACGCTAAGGAGGCAGAGAAAATTATATGAAGAAAACCGTAGAAAACAACAGGTAAAGTTATTTATGTGTTTGGTCATTTTCACTTTATCATTTGGCAAATTGTACAAATTGCAACAAACTTGGTTGTTTCCCTCCCTTAAACCTTTAGCACTCACACACACACAAACGTACACACACGAACTCCATCCCTTTGAATAATGGCAGCAGTCAAAATTTAATGAGCGGGGAGTTTAGTGAAAGCCAGAAGTCTCTGAACTGACCAACAACCCAATCAAACCCAACACAGATATATTAGGTTCATTTTCTGCTATAAGGCTGTGAAATTGCCTCATCAATCTTTGCTACCTCAATTTGTCTAATGCGTCCCATCTGTTCCAGTGCACGACTAACTCTAAACAGTCTGGAGAGTTTTGGCTTCAGATAAACAGAGCAACGTCTCTCCAGCTGACTGACCTGCTGACTGCTTGTCTTGGACTTGTATTGGGCTGTCTGTGTTTATGGAGTGTCTTGTTTTAGCTAGCGGCCATCGCTAATGTAGTGATACATTACACGTGACACACTGAAAAAAACTGTCTCTCCTCTACAGAACTATAAAACAGAGCCTGGCAGGTATCAGAGTATAGTTTTTACTAGTGTACCCTCTAATTAACAAATTGTACCCACAAATTACTTGGTTTGTTCTCTAAAATTGATTATTCAAGCACACAAGTTAACAGAGCAGGAACAATTACCTTTATGTTTAAGGAATGTCACAGATAAAACAAACTTTGTTTGACTCACAATAACTGAAGCATGTATCTCAATCCAAACTCACAATAAAACTGTAGGCCTTATTAAGCCCAAGCGGTCCATTTGATTGGTTGTGACCTGACAAGTTGCAACTGCATTTATACAGCAGCTATTAGCAAAGAGTAGGCAAAGTATGCTGAAACAATGAAAAACAGTTGCTAGCTTGTTGCTAACTCCTTGGTAACTGACCACACTAGCAACAACTATGTATAGCTTTACTATGAAAGCATAAAATTATAAAAGAAGTCACCCTCCCTATGCACTTACTTGTCTGTTCCATTTCCGGGTTTTGTCTCTTACCTTCCGATCACTATTGCGAACTATAGTAAATACAAGTAAAGTCACAGTCCTGATCCTAACTCAACTTGTTCTTGTGTTGCTGTAGCTGTTTCTGTGGTAAAGAACTTCAAGAGCTGTGATGCTAACGTATCATATATGATCTAATATTATATATATTCTATTATATGATTTTAGGTTATTACCATTCTTTGCATTCTTCACAAACTAATCACTAAATCAGATGGTTTTAGAGCATTTTATTGATAATATAAGTCGGAATTATTAGTTACACAATAAAAAGCCGATGCTGTGGTGTAACTAACCAAATGAGACTCCACTTTGCACTGTGTGTTTTTGGATAAAGAAATATCGATTAACACGGCCACACTTATGATCACAATCAAACACAAATACTAACACATGCTGACCAGTCACCATGACTGTTGTAATGGTAACATGAGTGGCTGATCCAGGTGCTGTGTGGAAGAAATGTGCCAACAATGTTGACGCAAGGTGATCACAAGCAGCAGATGTCAATTTCCACAAGGTGACATATCCTCACTTCTAGTGTTGACAAGAAGTTAAAAGACAGAATCACGGCGTTGGAGCACTTCCTTTTTGCTGAAACGCACCTGTCAGTAGTTTAACTCTGTTTACTTTGGTTTTTTAATTATCTTGTGTGCCTGCTGTCTTTGTTTTCTGTCTTTATTTGATACACACACACACTCATACTCATGCACAAGCAACACACACCTCCACTATTCATTACTCTCCCCGCCAGTGTGCATTAAAAGCTGCCGCAGCATAACTTTTGATCCGCTTGCCATCTCTTTGAAGTGGCTTTCGGTTCTCATCTGTGAACAAGATGTCCAAATTAAAAATACCACTGGCTCGCCCACAGCCAGTTTGCTATGCTGGGTTTAGTGGACAGAGGATGTGTAAAGTGCAGAGTCAAGTGCAAAGTAATTTAGGCTGATGCTTCATCTGGGGCTGCAATCATTCAAAAAGAGGCTTGGTTATGAATTGTACTAGCCATATTTTTCCCAGAAAAACCTGATTTTCCCATCTTTTTCAGTTTTTACCCTAAATGTTACACTCTTCTAAGAACATGACCAAACTAAGAGCTGTTTCTCTTATTCTTAAAAAGCTCAGATTATGCAGAAGAGCTCTTTACCCTGCAAAAGTGCAATGAATGATGAGAAAATAATGTGAGCTTTGACAGCCCAAAACAACAACTTTAAAGTTTTCATACTAAACATACACAAATGTTTGAAGTTGACAGTTTTTTGTGGATGTTGTTTGCTCTGTTCTCAGCTTTCTGCACATTTTAATATTTGTGTTCCTGATTTACAGCAACCCAAACATTGCAAAGTCACCCACAAACAGTAAAATACATAACTCTGCCCTGCCTTTGCCTTTTTAAACAGCAGCCAGACACAAATCTGTTTAATATACAGAAACACTCTCACTTCCACAGTAGTTTTATTTGGATACTTTAAATTATGGGGATCATTTAGCCTGTCCCTTTGATTTTTTTTTTCTTTTTTTCCCCTCTATGGTTTATTGTAGATTGTTTTTAGATTTCAGCAGTTGGCTCATAATTGTGACAGTTCAGACAGATGTTGTGAGGCTCCAGAAAAATATTAAAATGTACAGTATTGTGTGTTAAGAAATTTGCCAACTAGAGTTTAGACACGATGACAAGTTGTTCTTATGACATGAACCAAATACATCCAAAACCATCTGACAAAGCAAAAAAAAAGGACCACGAGCCTTTCAAGATCTCTGACATTTAGAGGCAAAACAACTGTTGAAATCTGCTCCCATTTTGATAAACAAGTGAGTAACACTTGAAAATCTTGCACAAGCCTCAACGTGCTAGTTTGATCTGTTTGTCCTTCTGTGGTGGTCCGAGCATCATCATATGGTCGGCTTCGAGCCAAGTGGAAACATAATGAACCACAAAACGCACTCCGCTGTGAGGTACTCGCTCAGTGGGGTAGATTTCTTCTTATTTGGATTATCTGGAGGAGTTTGAGTCTGATTCAGCACTCTCTCTCTCTCTCTCTCTCTGTGTGTATCTCTCTCAGTCTTTCTTTCTTCTGCTTCGTCAGTTTCTTGTTGCAGTCTCTGGGTTGACTGGTCCCCCCTTTGACTTCTGACCTCTTAATCCCCTGCCAGCTGCAGCAAGGCCTCCAAGAAGGACTCTGTGATTGTGTGTGCATGTATGTGTGAATGTGTATGTGACAGTGAGAGCAGAAACTGTGCTAGAATTAATGTGTGCAAATGTACAGTACTGTACCTGTATGCTTTGTTAAAATCATTCTCTCACTGTTTGCTTTTTTTACACAAACACACACATCTATATATATGTATTTTACATATATTAACAGGAATATGTGTCTTTCTCTGCACTTATGTCAACCAGCGAGTGTCTTTGATCTCGAGACTTCACGTTATTGGTTATTACAACACAACTGAGTATGGCAAGACTGGGCGTACACACTGCAGCACCCAAGTATGCTGTAAATTGACTTCAGGCTGTTATTTACAGATACAGGAGTGATATTTCCTGTTTTGCACAAATACTGAGCGTCTGACTCAGGGCCAAATCAACCTTCAACCCAAATTTTTCTAGATGAATTTGTTGAGCATAGGGCCACTCCTGCAGCACTAATCACATGAGAGTCAAGGTCGTGATTTCCCACTGCAGCTGACTTAAAGTTTTGTTGATATATTTGTACTGTAACACAACTCCCTTTAGTCTAACATGCAATTGTTTTCATTACCAATTAGTCTTCAAATGATTTTCTCCATCGTTTTGTTTATAAAATGTCCTAAAATATCAGCCGTCAAAAACCCAAAGATATTCCATTTACTAACACATATGACACATAAAAGCTTCATATCTTCACATTTGAGAAGCTGCAATCAGCAACTGCAGTTTCTAAAAAGAGAAGATATCAAGTTTTATTGTGTCATGCAGTACATGATCGTAAACTGAATATCTTTTTATGGACTTCTTTCTGGATTTTCGACTGTTGATAAAATAAAAGAAGACACTGAAAATGTTACTATGAGCTCTAAGAAATTATAGCGGCGTTTTCCACTGTTTTCTGACATAACTCGAATATCTTTGGGTTGTGGACTGGTGGTTGGAACAACAGAAGACATTTGACATTGCACCAAGGGCTTTGGCAAACAGTGTTCATAATTTTATGACATTTTATAAACGTTTCATCTTTTAATCGAGAAAACAATCAGCACATTAATCTATAATGAAAATAATCATTAACTGCAGGCCTACAAATGACTAAAACTATCATTCAATTATCAGAATGGTTAACCACTAATTTTCTGCCAACTGACTAATCAATTAATCAACTACTCATTGCGGCGCAAATATCTACTAATAAATTTAAGACTCTACAATCAATGATCCAGTTTAATTTCATCCTCTGACAATCGAAAGAGAAAAGTCCTAAAATTAAACACTCAAAACCCTATAATGGTTGTTTTATTTGCTTTTGGTGATGCTTTCTCAGCAGTCGCAGCTTCCTGTGAAAGAAATTCTTTCATTTCAGTAATCTCATCCATCTTTATGACCTTCCATTGCTACTTGTCCAAATATTAGACTATAAATCAAACATGAATTTACAACTCTGACATTTTTCAATAAATTGCCAGAAGCCCAAAATCAATCTGACAAAAGCTATAAAAACCAAAGACATAACTGGAGCTTGGGGTTGGGCCAATATAAAAATTTTCAAACTGGTTTGATATTTAGCCAAATACCAGATCGGACCGGTAATACCGAATTTAACCACTAGGTGTCGAACGTGACTCAACAGCTCTGGAGCGGAACATAATGAAAGCCCATGAATGAGAGTGTAGCAGCACCACAATCAGGACAACTGAGTGACGCAACGTGTTTTTATTTCTCACAATAACCATTCAACTTAACTTTTCTTCTTGTGCTAGAGTGCTGTGTGTAGTCACGGTGTTAACAGCACCACAGCTACACACAGAACGGCACAGCTATGCTATGCTAATAATGCTAGCCATGGTAACTAGCTGCTAGCCGCCATGCAGGCTGGTAAAACGATCTGTCACATCCCTTTATATCCAAAGGTTGTTTTCAAAACACAAACTACTCTCAGTCTGCTGGAAGCTGTAAGCAGACTTATAAGCAGGTTTATCCAGGTTATCAGTGAGATATACGCCGTTAGCCTGAGTCAGCCTGGCTCCTCCAGCTCGTCTTTGGCGTCCAGCTGTGTGGACAGCAGCAGCCGGCCCTGTCAGTGTCGGAGCCTCTGTGTGAGACGCTTGGACGTCTCATAATGACAAATGCCAGTTCGCATAAAATCAAACCGGTTTAAGCTCTTACACTGGACTGGACCAGCAAACCAACCAAGCAAGCAGTCCACAGTCCAGTAGCATAGTTCATCAATCAGGACAAACACATTACAAGTAAGCCAACATGAGATAAAATGTTATCTTTACATTTAGCATTATTGAGGTATAATGTGACAATTTATCATGATGTTGTTTGACATGCTGAGAGAGTCTCCTGCCAGTACTCCATAACATGTCTTTGTGTAAAATGTTCAAACAAGTCGCAGATCAAAATCTGCAGTTTGTGCGAGAAACAAATGAAGTTGTTGAACCAGGAACGCTCCTCACACACACCTAATACTTCTCCTCAGCTTTAGTTTATTCTACATTCATCTGTTCTCAGTCTGGTACATTTCCCTCGTTTGCTAAAGTTACTCCCACAACTTTTATCCTTTCAGTGCAAGTCCCCCTTCTCCTACAGCTACTCCCAAATCTTTCATTTTGTTTCAGTCTTTTCTCAAGGCCCATGCCAAGAAATCACACACCCCCTCTAAAATACACATGCATTCCCATCCTATTATTGTTGAGTTTGTGAATGAATTCATGTCAATAAATCATTTGCAGGTCAAAAGATGTCTAGACGTCTAGGTTGAAACCAGGCTAATTTAGATGAAAAGTAAAGTGTCCATATTACAAATTGTTTCAACAGCATTTTAGGTTCTAACTGCATGTTGAAATAGAGACATTTAATGCAGTCGAATGAACAGTTATATGTAACCTAGAAGTGTAAAAACATTTGAACCTTTTTAATCTAGATGTCTTTTGATTGATTTTTCCTTATTAATGTCTTGTTGTCACTTTAGGTTTACTCACATTAACATCACTGGAAAATAGTTTTAAAGAGTAAAAACGAATGAAAAAGGCAAAAACTTATGAATGGCACAAACAGGCAAACACAGACTTGTTGTTGCACAAAAGCCGGGTTTGCATGTCAACTGTACGACAAAAGGAGTGTAAATGATACATGATACTACATGTGCACCTAAATGCAGACGTACATAAGCAGACACATTCCCCAAAATTTTACACCTGAGGCGACTCTGCTTTAATAATCTTTCACACGTCCTGACAAAGACGATCCATTACACACGAGCGTGGACTTCAGCACACGCGTTCATGGTAACCAACACTACCGGTTACCTTCTGTTTGTCAAAGAGCTTCTCTCCTCACCTGTTGTGCCTTCAAGTTGCTCAGAACATCACAGGTCCAGACCTCAGCCCTTTGAAGTGCTTAGTGAGGCCCTGCAGCCCCCAGGCCACTGTCTACCTCCAACTTGATTGTATGTGTGTGTGTGTGTGTGAGTGTGTGTGCGTGTAGAGGAATGAGGGCTGTTGAATGGGGATGAAAGGATGTCTGTGTGTGTGTGTGTGTGTGTGTGTGTGTGTACAGCCAGACTATGTGCCCTCAGAAAAAAGAGAGGGGCTCAGAAAAAGGGAGCTGGAAGGTGGGGTTCCCCTGATCTACCACACACAGAAAACACACACACATGCACACACACACACTGCCCCTCACCCTCAGGTAGTGGTATGGCTGTTGTCGCTGGATGGAGGGGGAGGGATGTGTTATCTTAAAGGCTTCAGACAGATTAGGTGTCAAGTCAGAATATAAAAGCTTTCTGTATATACAGTACGGTCTTTGCTTCTCTGGGTTCTCACGCAGTAAAGAAAAATGTATTTAATACTGTGTTTCAAAATTTGTTAAATTCAATCATTTTCATGTTATAGATTCTCTACAAACAGTTTTCTGTTTAAAAAGAAACAAAAAACGAGTAAATTATGTTGGATTTGGAGATCTGAGGCACAAAAAGGCAGATGTTCCCAAAAGAATGAAATGAAACACGAGGTTGATAAATTCAACATGTCGGACAAAATGCAAAAGCATTTCTGCGGCGCCCTTGTGACCTAGAGGTTTAAGGCATTCACTATGAATCACAATGTCCCAGTTCGAGTTTGGCTAAGTACCTTTGTTGCATGTCTTTCCCCATTTCTTTCTCCTCTCTTTTCCTGTCATCTTTCTGTACTGTTGACTCTATAATAAAGGCAGAAAATGCCCAAAAAATACTTTAACAAGACAAAGAGTCTATATAGCCATGCTTGCGGCTCTGTGAGGTTGGTCTTAAGCACAGCTGTGCTTTTAGCTAAATGGTGAAGTAAGAGAAAGTACAACTGAGGCTCATGGGTGTCATTAGTTTTGCAAGTATTTAGTCATAAACCAAAGAATTGGAAAAACTTCATTTTTGACCGGATGAGGGCACTAAATGATAAGTTACCAAAGTAGAGCTGAAACTAACAATTATTTTCATTACCAATTACTCTGTCAATCATTTTTTTGATTAGTTGTTTGGTCTATAAAATGTCAGAAAATTGTGAAAAATGTTGGTCACTGTTTCTCAAAGCCTGAGATGATGTCCTAAAATGTCTTTTATCGGGGCCAACCCAAACATATTTAGTTAACTATCATACAAGACTAAACAAATATTCACATTTACGAAGCTTGGCCTTTTTTTCATTGTAGCTCTACACCAAAGTTATTACAATTCATCCTGAGATTTACATGAAAGTGTGTATTTCATGGCAATCTCTACAATAGCTGTTTCACTCAAAACCACCTCATGGTGGCGCTACAGGAAAAGTCAGATCACCAAAGTCATTTGGTTTCATCCTCTGGGGACCATGAATGTCTGTACAAAATTTAATGGCAATCCACTGGGTAGTTGTCGAGATATTTCAGTCTGGACCAAAGCGATCACCCGACATTGCCGTCCCTGGAACAATGCAGCTAGCAAGGCTAAGACAGTATTCTCAATGCAAACTAAGTCTTCTTCTGTCTTCTTTAAAGAAACTTTGTTGAAACATGGGCTCTTACTCTGCATTTAAAGTGCATTTTGCATCAAGACTACAAGCATGCAACCACTTTTCTTTATACATACTGCCTGCCCTGCGGTCAGTATCTCCTCAAAACCGATGCTCACTCCATATCACATGTTTTACGATGAATCCAAAAAAGCCATGGCTTCAGCCTGCTCTCAATGCTTTGTTTGCAAGGTTATTGCTAAGGTTTATCCATGTGCTGTTTGCATTGTCTACTCTCATATTTCGGATCAGATTTTGGCTCGAACATGTATGGATGTATTTGAGAGGTTGACATTCCGGGTAAAGAATGAGAAAAAGTTGTGCAATCCTACTACTATAGTTTGTTTCATTGTTTTGTTGATGTAGCCTCTGCATCTGGCGGAAGTCTGTTGAAGGGGCCGCTTCCAAGAGCTGGCCAATCAGAGCAGAGTGGGCTCCTCAGGAGGAGGGCCTTACAGAGACATGAGCTAAAACAGCCTGTTTCAGACAGAGGTTGAACTGAGGGGCTGCATAAAGGGCCAGTATAAGATAAATAAGGAGTTTTTTAAACTGAAAATCATGCAAAGATATTCTAGTAGAGCCCCAGATAAAAAAAATATAGACCTGTAAATGTGCATGGTATGTCCCCTTTAAATAATCTGACCACAGATCTGCTGTTAGGGGCATCCTTCTCTCCTGGTGCCTCCTGGTACCAACAGAGGAATGTTACAAGGAGTCTATATGTGTCACGCTCTTTACCTTCTTACTGAACCACTGTGTTTATACAACACAGTGTGAGGATGAGGGGGGAAGGTACTTAGGGACACGCTTCACAGGTTAGTAAAGGAGTAGCAACCCCTAAACCCTCCAGGGGGTGGAGGGTCGAGTTCTAGGAAAGTAGAGGTTCCCCTCTGGTGAGCATGTTAAGTCTCAGCCTGTTGTAGGTTTGAGTCAAGAATTCCTCTGGTGTCAGAAAGCTTGTAAAGACGTAATGTGAGCCTTTTTATGTCACTGAAAACAGAAACCAAATTTAGCAAACTGCCATCATTTAAATAATAGTACATTCAGAAATCTTAAAGTTGCATTTGGCAAGATTTTAATGTATGAGCACAGAAGCTTATCAGAAAGCGGGGCCACAGTAGAAAAGAGCGTCCAAGACCAATAACTCAAACTGTTTTGGGTTGGACTAAAATTTAAAGGCAATGTAGGCCTACAGTAAGTTGCCAACTGGCAATATTTTGTACAGATATGCAATATCTTTAATTTCAACAATTTAAAGATAATCAATTGAGCATAAGTGACACTTGTTGTGTTAAAAGGACTATTTCCTGAATTTTGATAATCAATAAATTAGTCATTTATGTTATTTATCAAGCAAAAATGCATCCTCTGGTGACAGCTTCTCTAGCATAAGGGTTAGGGTTAGCATTTACTGCTTTTCTCAATTTTATATTATTGTTAATTGTATGTCTGTGGGTTTTTGACTGTTGGACGGACAAAACAAGCAAATCAACGATGTCTCCGGTTAACTGTCAATTTTTCGCTCATCAAGAGACTAAGCAATGATAAATCAATAATTAATTACACACCTACAGGGTTAGTTGTTTTATATTTATAGTACTGGATAATTTGGCGAAATGCATCTGCCAAATAGTTACACAAAAGTGGAGCAAACCAGTTGAAACAACATCAACATACATCATCAAGATAGCTTGTTACTGTGAATGGTTTCAGTATGGCTGCCAAGCTCCAGGTCGGGTTGTTCATGAGAGGGAAATTAGCCCTGAGCAGTGTAATTACTGTACTGAGCAGAATCATTTATCAGCAATCACAGGCTTGATGCTGGACGTCCGCTCCATCTGCATGGCCCCTGCTCCCTTAAACGTTTCAAAATGAGCAGACAAGCTGCTCGGCCCACCCCACCTATACATCTGCAGAACGGCAAGAGGAGGGAGATTCAAGATTTTCTTTTTTAACTGTATGTGCATTTTGATTTTGTGCTTGAAAAACTGATCACGATTCTGAAAAGATAAGGTTGAAAAGTTGGTATATTGATGAGAGACAAGAAACACGGAGCAGTGATAGAAACTTACTGTGTTCTACGTGATCATAACATCATTCAAATTACCGATTAGTGCATTTCTGTCTTCAACGGTGTCATTCGTGTTACTACCACTAGATATCATCAAAGTACGAAACTTTGTAATCTTGCACACAGTGGCTTTAAATAATGTTGCCAATAAATCTGCTTCTGCATGTTGTTCTTTTATTATTGCACGCTCTTTAAAATATTTACTTAACCAGTTAATGGAAACATTGAGATTTGCTTTTTCTTTAGCCTAAATTTTCACAACTCGCTAAAAATTTGTGCGACATTTGGAAGGAAACACATCTAGAAATACAGGGAGAAAAAAAACAGCTCAATGAGAAAACCCACAGCCCAGTATTCCTAAGAATTAAGCTCATATTAGATGACACTGCAACACGCGATTTACATCCAGTGCTAACATTTAGCGTCAATGCAGGAAGTAGTGTGCCCTCTATTGAAGCAGAAAGTAAGGGAGTGGAGTTCGACGTGGTTGATGGGTGTATAGCATGTCTAACTTTCATGCAGCAGAGACAAAGACATCAGACCCTTTAAGAAGAAGCACAACCTTTCCCTAACCTTAACCTAAAGCATTTTAATTGCCTAACATTACCTTTACTGCAGCTGTTATGTTAAATATGTTAAAACTTTGGCATTGGACATTGAAAAACGTAAGTATGTAATGAGGGGTTTTGCAGGATTGTCTGATATCAACGATCTGTCTATAGCGTTAGGGTCGGGTATTGAAAAAAACTGAGCTAAAGTCAGTGTGACACTCTGTTCCACATAAAAGAGAAATCCAGAAAAAATATTAGACCAAGAGCAGAAACCCAAGATGGAAAACAGATCGAACACACACCAGAACAAGAGAGCAGAAGGGTGAGGCTTAGAAACAAGCCTCTCCGCTGTGGTAAAAATGTCACATCTGCACATGTCAAACACAGTGGATGCGGAGAACAGGAACAGAATGGCAAAAACGGCCAAGACAGCAACAGCAGGAAGACTGTTTATGTCCCCGACAAGCTAAGAAAAAACTTTGCAGGCAATGCATCGGTGCTTTAAATGTAATTAAAGTTTAAAAATAGCAACGTGTTTCAGGAGGTGGGACTTCATAACAGCCAGTTGTGTCATTTATTTTATTTGCCTATAAAAATCGACGCAGCCAGTGGTACAGTGACCGACATCTGACCTGAAGGGAGGGTGTGTGTGTGTGTGTGTGTGTTAACATCAGAGCACCACAGGGCACACTTAAATCCCACTAAGAGGAGGGGCTTTTAGTTAGTGTGGCTGATAACAACCGAAATCTCATCTACACACACACACACACACACATACACACACACTACCCAATCCACGACTCAATCCCCTTCACCTTGTACCTCTTAACTTCCTTCATGGGGTTATTAACTCCCTGATTGGGGAGCTTTCCTCCGGGTTCCCCTCTATTTAGTTGTCATGGTGGCATGACCCGAACACTTATTAGCTGACCCTTGGGATTAGTCCAAGCTGGAAACTGGGGGGGAGGTCGGAGTTAAGGGGTTAAGCCTTCACCTCGAGGTGCTTGCTGCAGCATCTCACAAAAACCTTAATTAAATTGCTGAGACACCGAGTCAGGAATGTTTGCTTTGCTCTCCCTCTCTCCTGTACGTACCTCCGTCCATCCCTCTGTCTCCACCTTTCTTTGCTTTTCCCATACCCATACTCCACACTGTGTTCCTTCCAGCTAGCCAACCTATATTGATGTGGAAAGCCTGTATTGTGCTCCGACTCCTCGTAGAGCCCACAGACAGTGAAGTCAGCAAGTTGCTATGTAAGGTAAAGACAGCAGGTCACGGTCAGCATATCGCTGTCTAGATTTATTTCATGATTTCTTTGAACATCCATGCATTACAAACTCTCCCTAACATGTTGCTCATGCATTACCCGTGTATGACCGTGACGTGCAGGTTTATATGAAGTTTAGACATGGATTAAGATTATAAAGATCTTCTTATTTTTTTTTACATGTTTTATGATGTGAAAACAAGGATGAGCAAGGATTGCGCATGAGCATGCAAAGATCACATAGAGCTGCAACTATGATTGTTTTAATTAACGATCTCTTGATTATTATTCTGGAAATGCCCATCACAGTTTCTCAGAGCTCAAAGTGACATCTTCAAATTCCTCGTTTTGTCCAACCAGCTCTCGAAAACTCTAAATTCTTTAATTTACAATGATATAAAACACATAAAAGCAAGAACTCCTCATATTTGAGAAGCTGGAAGCAGTAAATGTTTGGCATTCATTCTCGTTAAATTGTCGAGTGGTTATCAAATTTGGTGTCAACTATAATTTTCTGTGTACCGACGTTGTACAATCGGCTTACTGTTGCAGTTCCACTCTGAACAACTCGAGAAGCATGAGCAAAACACTTTGCCTAACATGTTGCTCATGCATTTCCAATGAATCACCATGACGTGCAGGTCTATTTAAAGTCTGGACATGGATACTGATCAAATGTGTGTTTAAAAATGTGATGTGATCTTAAAGACGATTTTATTTTCTCTTTATATCCATAATTGGAAAAAAAAGAATCTACTGTATCTCTTCATTAATCTCTCCATTATTGTTCAGATTTATACTTTAAAATACCAAAAAATAGTGAAAAATGCCAAAGCAACACCCCCACATTGCCTATTTTGTCAGACTATCAGTCCAAAACCCAAGAGTATTTCATTTACAATGATACAAAACAAAGGAAAGCAACAATTTCTTACATTTTAAAAGATGAATGTTGGCATTTTTCTTTGACAAATGACTGAATCGATGATAAAAGTAGTTGTCAATTAATCTTCTGATAGACTAACCGATTAATTGACTAATCCTTTCAGCATCAATCACAAGCAGATTAACAGCAGGCAACTCTTGCAATATTATAGACTATTTGGGTTCAAATATAGCAAGAATAGAACATAATACACAATATATACAATCTATTCCATAAATAACACCTGTATGCACACGTAAATGCTGCCTATATAAGCGCACTTGGGCAGGTAACACTATATGCATATACAATAATTTAACCACTACAAGCCTGTTTGTCCCAGTGGGAATATCTTGATTTGTCACTGAGGATCAGCAGCCAATCATAAAGATTAGAGTATCCTCTCTGAAGTGAAAACAAACAGCAAAAAGTGAGATAAACCATGGAGGCGCAGATAACGACCTCTAATCTGATACATTCGACACAAACACGGTCTGAAGCAGCTACAACGATAAGGCGCTAATCCTGTTTCCACATATCTCTGCTGGAAAACACTCCTCTCTGTGTCTCTCCTCTCCGTGCGTCCCTCTGAGCGCGTCTGGCCGGCAGATCCTGACCCGAGATAGTGACCCTTGCGCCGGGAGAGGAATGCAAGGATACACTGACAAAGTCACCGACCGCGAGGGAATCTTTAACGTGTGAAGCCGGCAGAGTAAAAGCAGTAAAGCAGTGAGAGGCTGGATCAATTATCGGAGCCTCTTAGAGCGTCAAAGTTTACAGGATAACTGATTAACTTCGTGCTTCTAATCGATATCACACAGCATCTTATGGTTTCTGTAATATAAGAAGCAATAAAATCGCATTAGTCTCAATTTGGGAGTCGAAAGAGATTTCATCTATTAAATCATCCCCATTGTGCAGAAAATGCACCTTCTCACAGTTAAAGTCAGTAGGAAAGAAGCGCAGGAGAAGCTTACCTTGGTAAAGTAATCCAAAGTCCGCGGGAATGCGCTCGAGCAGCTTTTGCTCAAATGTTTTATCCACTTTTGTCGGCGTGTCTCAATGCAAACTCCACTCAAAAACTGTTCTAAAAGTTTGCAGCAGAGTTAGCGTCCACAAGGAGTTTAAACCAAAAGGTGTATCGCCGCAGCGCACTGGCTCCGCTCCGTCTGTCAGAATTGGAGACCCGGCTCCGGCAACGTTCAGGGGCGCACAGTCTGTTCAACAATAGCGCTCATTGAAGCGGAGGAGGCCAGCACTTAAACAAGCTGGAGAAGTGGGAGGTACCGTGCAAAGCCTGAACGCGCAGCCGTGCGCGTCCCCGAGGCTGACTGCACCTGCAAACTATATCCTCGGCAGCAGGGACGGTTTATCCTACACTTCAGTGATGTGAGTATATGATTTATATAGATCTTCACTTCATCACATCACCTCAGATATGTGAAAGATAAATGTCTGCAGATTAAACACATTTTTGGATAAATGCAATTTACCATCCTATTTTTATTAATTTAAATGAGAGTATCTATCAGTTTTGAAATATTTCTATCATTCTAAATGGGTTGGATAATTTATTTGTCTTATTACAAATTGTGTGGCAGTCTGTATTGCTGAGACGGATTTGATTGGAATTGTTAAGGACACTTAAGAAGTTTTCACACCTGCATGTTTGGAGCAGTTTAATAAAGCTAATCTTTTCTTTTCTGACCACTCAGAGGTATATTATCACCTGAGAAACTTAATATGCAAACAGCTATTTACACATTGAACAGACAGAGAGTATTTATTTTGAGATGTGTCTCAGACCACCTGATGAATATAAGACAGTAATATTAATCTTTCTAGATCTGGCCAGGTCTCCACCAAACTCTGAGGGAAATATTCAGCCCTTTAGTTGTTTAGTTTATGTTCATGATAACTTTGTGTGTCTGCTGTTTGGTGTTTAGTCAGGTAGTGTAAAGTGGGTTTATCAGTGTGATTTTGTTGAAAATTGCTGAAAACGATGCTCATGAGAGCGGTGAGAGTGAACCAAAACAGTACAGCGGTGGGCTGTAAAACCAAAACAATGAGCTGAAAGATACCAAAATGCTCCATAGAGCTGAGGGGAACTGCAGTCAGGTGAAAAGTGACACTTTTCACATAGTCTTTTGATCCATTGTTAATATTAAAATATTGATTAGAGCAGCTTTAAAGGACCAGTGTGGAAGATTTAGGAGGATCTATTGGCAGAAATGGATATAATATTCATAAGTATGTTTTAATTAGTGTATAATTCCTTGAAAATAAGAATCATTACATTTTTGTTACGTTAGAATGAGCCCTTTATATCTATAGAGGGAGCGGGTCCTCTTCAAGGGGGCCCGCCATGTTGCACCGTCATGTTTCTACAGTAGCCCAGAACAGACAAACCAAACACTGGCTCTAGAGAGGACCTAAATGCAATCTGCAACCTCACCACTAGATGTCACTAAATCTTACACACTGGTCCTTATGTTTGTTAAATTGGTTTATAACCCTGCCATTCAAACTCAAGTGGTGCCGGATAAATTATACTTGAAAATGCAATTTTCTGTTTCCCTACAAGCTTACTGTGGAGAGATGCATTAGTGACTGTTTGTGAGTGAGAATTAAATCCCTAATAAACTACAGGAAATGACCTTATAACATAAGGGTTTATAAGTAGATGGATGTTGACGTCTGGAAGCCAGCAGTTCCATTACACTTGGAAACCTGAGCAGAGCAAAAAATTAAGCTTCATTTTTCTTCCTTCTTAACCAGCATAACTGCAAAGAGGGCCAATTACAACAAATAGCACGAATATGCTTTGTGCTCTTTCCACTGCTGCCATGGCCAGAACTTCCAAACAGACAAAATAAACTACTTCTCAATACTCGAGATTTATTTACACGTTTTTTCATAGCAATTTGGTAGATTGAACCTAAATGAACCAATTAGAAGGTGTTGAGCTTGAAGGTTTATTCATGACTTTGGAAACAGAAGCTTGACAAAAAAGGTAATGATCCAGTTACTTGGTGTTTCCAAAGCTTTCAACCACATCGTGTGGCCTTCCTCAGCAGATGAAGCTACTTAGTTGTAATGGAGATAGTTTAGTTATTATCACATGACCTAAAATGTAGGTGCATGGCTGGAGCAGGACCATCCTTTAACAGAGACAGGGGTTATGACCTCCTGTTTTCAAAATTACTTACTTAGGTCACATTATAACAACTACACCTTCTCTGTGACAAGTGAGCAACTTCATCCACCGAGGAAAGCCATGAGATGTGGTTTAAAGCTTCGGAAACACAAAGCAAGTGGATTTTGTTACAAAATGCAATGAAACAAACTTTTTGCAATAGTTCAAACTAAGGAGAAGGAATTGTGGTGTAGATGAGATCCTAACCAAACATTTTTGGGATTAATCCAACTCTGCTCTTACTGTAGCAACATAGAAATGAAACAGTTGGCAAGACAACAATCAGGCCTGTAATAACAATCTCTTTTTTATTTCTCATTATTTTAGAATTATAGTTATTACTTTAAAAAAGCCACAAGTTCAATCCCCATAACGAGTGTTTCCTGTTGAAGTGACATTGAACCTGATCACTCTGTGTTAGTGGCCATAAAATTACTCAAATTTGTGTTTCTGTTTTACAATTTTAACTGACTATCCGTGCAAAATGAAATTTATTTATGATGAGGCTTGAAGAGCAACATGCCATCCGAATCCTTTTTGCTTTTCACATGCTTTGCCTTTATGAAAACGTCTATACTCACCCGCATTTCTTTTTATTTACAATTCAGTTGCATTTCCATTTTAAGCCTGTGTATTTATACAGTCTTGGGAAAGTGACCGTAGGTGGACCACTAACCAAATACTTCCGCCCGACACCTAAGCTGTAAATGAGCTGTGGACGGAGACACTAAATTCAACTGCATGGCTGCGCTGCGTGTTCAGGAACACACTGAAACCTGAAACTGTCATCGTTCAGGGCTCACTAACCCTCAGCCTGCAAAATGGGTTTAACAGCATCACTGACAGCGAAGGCTTATAAACTGGTGTCACGCACACACATACTGCACACATTCGTAATCCATACATACAGAAAAAAACATGGCACACAAACATATTGTACAAATGTTAATGAAACATGCAAATATACAGTATTTAAGTACATGCTGCTACATCACCCAATACACCATCGCCCACATACACTTGTATAAACACACGCCGTGAGACATCTGAGAGTCTAAAGTGAGACGGTCAGTCAGACAAGCCAGGACATGCATGAGCGCTGTCCAGATGAAATCCTGCTTCCATCTACATGACTCACACACAATGAAAACACAAAGGCATGTGTTCACAGTTAGCCAAAGGTGATGTGTCTGATTTAGTACAAAAAAAGGTTTTTATTACTTTGTCTACCAGAACTATTTTGACAAAACATGAAGCCAGAAGTATCAAGAGCGAAGCCAATTTCCTTTTTTTCTACATGTTGTCTGTATTGAAGCATGAGGAATCAAATCAGCAAATAAAGTCAGTTATAACCATATTATCACATTATTTGGTACATTTACAGTTTAAGCCTGGTTTGCCTTGCAGTGTGAGAGTTTGATTTACTGTGTGTTTTTAAGTGTTTCATGATCAGAGTTGTTGCACAATCACATTATTTTTTTTAAAAATAATAAAAGATGTAAGTGGCAATTTGATTGGTCCAACATGCATTCCAAACCCATTAATAATTTCCATTAAAGTTGACCTTTAATGATTACTTCTGGGACAAGTTCCCAAATTTTTCCCCTTTAGGAGCCAAAAAAAATCCTTTCAAGGGTTTAAATTTTCTTGCTTGTCAAAAGTTTGTCCATCTTGTACTTCACATGGCGTTTTGCTTTCTCAATAAATCTTGCTAGCATGAATCATGATAGCCTTGTTAGTAACAGAGCTCTGCTGCTTCTCTGTCATTTTCAGATTAATCAGATTCATACATCTTTTTCATTTTGAAAACTAACAGGAAAAGTACATAAAAACTATTAACAATAACAATTGAAATGCAATGCAGCAATCAATAATGATATTAGCAACACATGCTTTTCCCACAGTTTGGGAAAAACTAGCTTGTGGCAGTGGTGGAAGAAGTATTCAGATCCTTTACTTAAGTAAAAATACCAATACAGCAATGAAAAAACACTTCATTACAAGTACAAGTTCTGTTACTGTTGTAGCTGCTGGAGGTGGAGCTAGTTTGAACTACTTTATATACAGTTAGATAGTTTAGTCCAGTGGTTCCCAGCCTAGGGGTCGGGCCCCTCCAAAGGGTCACCAGATAAATCTGAGGGGTCGTGAGATGATTAATGGGAGAGGAAAGAAGAAAAAACAAAGTTATGATACAAAAATCTGTTTTCAGTTTGTGGACTTTTTCTCTTATCTTTGACTTTTGGTAAAATATTTGATCATTTGAACACTTATGAAAATGAAAGCATGTGAGAAGTTTAGAGGGAAAAATCACTATTTGGTGGAGCTGTTAACAACTCAGACATCTGAAATGTGACCCTGACTACACCCTGCTTTTTGTAAGACATCAACAGCCAAAAAGATTGGAAACCACCGATTTCATCTTTACCCCAAAATTATACTTGAGTACACTACTTTTCACCACTGGCTTGTGGTAAGCAGGAAACTTGGTGGTGTTAGTGTTTGTTGTTTTCTTCTTTTACTCTTCTGTGTGTTCATTAGTATGTAAGAAAAATATATATACACTGGCAAAAAAAATGTTGTAATCTTTATGTTATAGGTGTGTTATAGGTGTAAGTGGCAATTTGATTGGTCCAACATGCATTCCAAACCCATTAATAATTTCCATTAAAGTTGACCTTTAATGATTACTTCTGGGACAAGTTCCCAAATTTTTCCCCTTTAGGAGCCAAAAAAAATCTCTTTAAGGGTTTAAATTTTCTTGCTTGTCAAAAGTTTGTCCATCTTGTACTTCACATGGCGTTTTGAATTTCAATAAATCTTGCTAGCATGAATCATGATAGCCTTGTTAGTAACAGAGCTCTGCTGCTTCTCTGTCATTTTCAGATTAATCAGATTCATACACCTTTTTCATTTTGAAAACTAACAGGAAAAGTACATAAAAACTATTAACAATAACAATTGAAATGCAATGCAGCAATCAATAATGATATTAGCAACACATGCTTTTCCCGCAGTTTGGGAAAAACTAGCTTGTGGCAGTGGTGGAAGAAGTATTCAGATCCTTTACTTAAGTAAAAATACCAATACAGCAATGAAAAAACACTTCATTACAAGTACAAGTTCTGTTACTGTTGTAGCTGCTGGAGGTGGAGCTAGTTTGAACTACTTTATATACAGTTAGATAGTTTAGTCCAGTGGTTCCCAGCCTAGGGGTCGGGCCCCTCTAAAGGGTCACCAGATAAATCTGAGGGGTCGTGAGATGATTAATGGGAGAGGAAAGAAGAAAAAACAAAGTTATGATACAAAAATCTGTTTTCAGTTTGTGGACTTTTTCTCTTATCTTTGACTTTTGGTAAAATATTTGATCATTTGAACACTTATGAAAATGAAAGCATGTGAGAAGTTTAGAGGGAAAAATCACTATTTGGTGGAGCTGTTAACAACTCAGACATCTGAAATGTGACCCTGACTACACCCTGCTTTTTGTAAGACATCAACAGCCAAAAAGATTGGAAACCACCGATTTCATCTTTACCCCAAAATTATACTTGAGTACACTACTTTTCACCACTGGCTTGTGGTAAGCAGGAAACTTGGTGGTGTTAGTGTTTGTTGTTTTCTTCTTTTACTCTTCTGTGTGTTCATTAGTATGTAAGAAAAATATATATACACTGGCAAAAAAAATGTTGTAATCTTTATGTTATAGGTGTGTTGGTGTTGTCTGTCCCCGTATACCCAGCCACGTCACAATCATATCCTTTACAGAAAAGGACAAATAAGGTTGTATTTGCCTTACAAAATTACCTTAATAACCAAAACCCAAAAGACCCCAAAACATCTCCTATGAGCATTTTCTGATCTCACACCTTGATGGTTTAGGTCTTCAGGCAACTAAAACGTGTCTCTTCATGGTTAAAAGAAACCCACGTTGACAGTTTGTTGGAGATGTAAGATGATCCACGGACTCCAGCAGTGTCAAAATCACACGCTTTGTATGACCACCCTGACCTCTCGTCTAAAATCCTCCGCAGCGCTGACATCACTCTACTCCTATCTTTACTACTGAGAAATGACCGTTAATATTTGCACAAACACAAGAGGTCACTTATTTCAGGAATACATAAACATTTTCATTTTAAGCATTTAAAAAAACAACCCATTCAGATATTATTGCTTGAAAATTGATGTACTGATTACATATATTATAATGCAGCTACAAGTGTTTTGTAATGTTGACATTAAATCTTAAGACCCAGCCTGTCTGCTTACACACAGTGAAGTGTGTGTGTGTGAAATTTAGTCGACATGTCCTCTGACCTGACAGGAACTTTGGGAGGATATAAATAGACAGAGGCTCCTCAAACCAGTTTGAGATTATTTTGTTTATTATTATTTTGGAATTTACAGAAAGAGAAAAATGTCCTCACCTTTCGTGTTCAGATGAGGAGATGACCAGTGTGACCAAATCCTAAACTGCTTAAATTTTCAAACTTATCACAGACTTTGATTCCAAAACATAAATACAGAGTTACAAGAAAAGTGGGGATTAGAGGGCATATTAGATGTTATAACAAAATCATGGAATGTACCTTTAAGGGAATCAGGTATGTTAATATTTGCCTATGTGACCTCTGCTGTTAACTCCGTCTTTCATCTACTGTATGTGATATAATACAGTGCTACTATCACTGGTTTCAGGTCCCAGAACAAGGTCAGCTGTGGGAACAGTCACACTGCAGTGCTGATGTGTGTTTGTGTGTCTGCATGTGTGTGTGTTTGTGTCAGTGTACCTGCAAGGTTGAAAACGAGGAACAGATTTTAACAGGAGCGCGAGAAAACAAACACATCGACCCTGATCCTCCACAGGCATGTTTGATCTGCTGCTCGGCAATGAAACGCTACAGTGGGATGATTTTCTCATGGGAAGCAATCAATACACCAAACTGACGGGTTGGCTGCTCATTTCTGACACATGAAAAAGAGAGATTAACAGTTTCAGTGTGTTTATGTGATCATCTATTTATTCTATTGTCAGAGTACAAAACCCACCACAAAAATGCAATTAAATATAATCAAAAAAACAAACAAAAAGAAGAAAAAATAAAAGGGTGGTTAATGATTTTTTTATTTGAAGCTCACAAGAGCTTTATTGAATCAATATTTAGAGAGACATCTTCAGAAAATATTAGTGTATTTTATTAAATTGAATTATTTAGGAATAGATCATCACCAAATTTGTCTACACATCCAGGGCTGTGGCTTCTGAGGACACCAAGGTCACGTTCTAGGGTAGTTTTTCTATGACTTTGGGGGTCTAATGACTTGAGGAGGAGTTTATATTCCAGGATCATACACATATTTCACATTATAGACTTTTAGATTTTAGATGTTAAGATTTTTTAGGCAAATTTTTTAAAAATTTCACCTTTGAAGAAAAATACAGTATCCTCTACTGATGCCTAAAATTGAAGCAGAACTGGAAAGTTCAATTAAAGGGATACTCCACAATTGTCAGTTATTTTGAATACCACTGAGCCTGTAAAAACAGCTGTGTACAACAGCCCGCTCTGCGGGAGCTCTCTTCAGCCTAAATATTCTGAGATTTTTGGTGGCTAGTCAAAAAGTTTGCAGGTGGGTGGGGTTGTGCTTTGGAAATAAATCTCCTCATCCATTTCTACATCCATGAAGGGTTCAAGAATTTTCAATCTGGCAGGACTCAACTGTCAATGGACATACAATATTTCCATACCTAAACACTCGGTACTTAGTACAGTATGAAGTGGGGTGTAAGAGGCTAAGTGTGGTTCCTGCAGTGTGAGGCTGTAGTCGGGTACAAAGTGGGAGTGTTGCGGAGTGTTTATGTGATTCACACAGCCGGGGCTGGGGAAGGCTTGACCCTTCACAGACCTCCCCAACTCAGCGGAAATGACTTCTGTGTATGTAAGACCCTCGCTTTTCTCCTTCAGTCCCTCCAAAACGCCTTGACTAGCCTTATAAAAATGTAAATGTGACAGGAAAACGAAGGGGGATGAGGCAGAGTGTCAATGTGTGTATGTATCTGGATATTATACAGCAGGCAGCATGCTTATATGTGTTAATGTGTGTGCATACAAGCCTGTCTGCATGCGCTTGTATACCTCACATAGCTGCCTATACAGTGTGTTTTACAGCATTGCAGACATTGGTAAAGTTCCTTTAATGAGGGCTGGTACACAGACTGTGTTTCAGGGAGAAATTGCTGCGGTAGAGAGGAAAACATGAAATAACACAAAGGAATTCAGGCCTGGAGTTACTCTCCCCAGGGGAGGCAGTCAGACTCTGTGTTTGGTCTTGAGCCAGGAACACTAAAGGGAGACGAGAACAACGTCCATGTCTATCCCCCCCCCCTGTTTCTTCTCTTTCTAAATGCTCTTTGAGTTTGCCTTTATGGAAATTCAGTACAATGGGTCTCTTTTTTATCCTCTTTTAATCCACTTTTTTTCTCTTTCTCCATATCTCTATGCTGCCTAACCTCCCTCCCTGTGCGTGTGTGTGTGTGTGTGTTTGTGTGTGTGTGTGTGTGTGTGTGTGTGTGTGTGTGTGTGTGTGTGTCTGTGTGTGTATGTGTGTTGGTGCTCCTCTCAGACTCTGATATATTAATAGAACTTTTCTCTGCTGATGATGAAGTTGCCACCTGTACCCTGTCACAGACACACACTACACACATAAACATGCAGGAACACACACACCAGGACAGAGAGGGCACAGACAGGGTGGTAATGTGTATGTGTGTGCAGTATGGGAGTGCCAGATCTCCAGGAATATTGCCTAAGTGGCTTTTCCGGTCGTTGCAAAGCAGTCAGTACATTACCTTTATCTTCATGGTGACATCAGAGGAAACAACAAAACTGATACAAGACTGTGAAGCAATAAAAAAATACTGTTATGTTCTATACTGAATCTTCTCTGGTCAGTTCAATAAGTTAAATTCTGTTTTGTATTTGGCCTTTAGTACTGGAGACCAGTGGTTGCCAACTGGGGGGTCAGGGCCACACGATAAATCTTAGGACAACTTAGGGAAACCAGGAGAAAACCAGTAGATATATCTGCTACACGAAATCATATTTCTTTCAAAATAAAATCTGGAAAACTCTTTGGATGAAAGGGTCACGACAACACAAGTCACATGCAAACTGTGCATGAGCTGCTTACTTTTTTTACCCTTTTTTTATTACACATTACAGCGTTTTAATACATGGTGTGAATGAGTGATGTTAGAAAAGAAAAATAATGAAAGTAATCTATAATAAAATATATACATCATATATATATATATATATACATGTTATGTATGTGTGTACATACTTTGTATTCACTACTTCACCTGTATAACATCAGCAACATTACTTCTGCACATATTTTTCACAACTTTTTTATTTTTACAATCCACAAGTCAGATCATGTATACAGCCTAAGTATTGTAATGTTTATAATGTATATAGATTGAAATCCATTTACTTGACTTTTTATTTTGTTTGTATTATTACTCCTAGTTCTTATCTGTTTCCTGCACAGCTGTAACATGTCAATTCCTCCTCTGGGGATCAATAAAATCTTATCTTATCTTATTCTATAACAAGAAAGGGAGATAAATCATGGAAATTGTTGTTGATTACTCACATAAATAATGAATGTTGCAGGTACATTAAGTCAGTGTGGCCAGCCAGATACATATATACTAATATGAATACCTGTACATACATACATATATGCAAACATTAATACACATACAGAAATGCATATAAAAATGCAGAAGTATTTTGAGATATTAGGATCTCTGTACAACTTGTACTTTGTATTTTGATACAAAAGTATATAATACTATTGCGTACTTAGGAGAAAAAAGTTTTATAGTCTTGTAACAGGCAGAAACAAAAATCATTTTAACACACATTGTCTTTCTCTATATTTCGTATTTCACAACTGGATGATTCATGACTTTAGTGAGAGGACTAAAATCTGCAAAGTTTCTGTTTTTATTTATTTTATCTATAAAAAATAGATGCAAATCACATTGTGAGGACAAAGAAGCCCTTGAAATAAGTAAGAAAACATGTTGCTTTGATACTAATTACACATGCAAATTGCTTGACCTTTGAAACTGATGAACATGGTTACAGTACAGTACATACTGTACACCTTCAAGTGTTCAAATGACAGGGACTTTCTAGAGCTGTTCCTTTCCTACTGCAGCACTTTCTCTTTCCTCCACAGGGAGGTCAGAGGTCATACATACAGAAGAGCACATGCAGCTAATAGTTCTTCAGTGTCTTGCACAAGGACACTTCATCAGAACAGATGCATGCTGATGTTGAGGTCTGGATCCTCAGGTTGCGGTCTCATTTCACCACCCAGCTGCTGCAATATTGCTCTTCATATCGCTGACAGATAGAGAGGAGTGAAAGAGGGGAGGAGGAGAATAAAAGAAAATAAGGAGGCATAGGAGGAAGCAAAGGGAAGGAAAATAGGTCATAAAGGGTGAAGTAAGGTAGAGAAAGAGAGGAAGGGAAGAAGGTAAAGATGAAGAGAGGGTGAGATTTAATGAGGGACAGTGAGTGGGAAGAAGGGAGGAAGAAAAACAGCGGGGGAGAGGGGGGTGGGGTGTGACAGAGGGAGGAGGGAGGGAGAAGACACAGTCATGGGAACCCATGTTTGGTCCATGCTCCAGACTCTGCAGTTGTTAGCCTCGTCAGTGTTGTTTTGTTTTCACATGGCCTTCAACCTCACTGTGTGGACCACAAACAGATGTTAATGACGTTTCTCACAGCAGTTTCTGCTCAGAGTCATCAGTGCAGCTAATGAGCTGTGGTGAGACGTTTTGTGGGGATGGACGCCATCACAGAAGTAACAAAGCTCAAACAAAACTGTAGCGGCAGAAATACCAACACTGAAGTTACAAAAGTGGGCAGAAATAATATCGTAAATCTATGATGACAATTATCTTAAAAACATATAATTACATTACAGATGGTACAGTACATTATAATTACAGGCGAGTGACAAATTAAAGAAAACATCAAGTGTCTCAGTAAGGTGTTGGGTCACCACAAAGAGCCACAGAAGCCTCAGCGCCCCCTGTAACGTTGAGTCATAAAGTCGTGTTGTGGACTCTTTGGAGGGATGAACAGCATTCTCACAAAAGATATTCCTTCAATGGGTGTTTTGATGACTGTCAAGGCCACAGCATATGATCCACATCCTTTTCAAAACTCAACAAACCTTTCAGTGACCACAGTGTGCCTGGAAGTATTTACATTTGTTATGTTGTCAGATGTTTTACTTTTATTTGTATTTCTGTATAACCAAGGCAAAGAGGCAAAAGAGAAAACAGTAAATCCATCACTACAAAAAAATCTGAAAATTTGACTTTTGAGATGCATCGACTTTAAAGGCGTTGCACCTATACAGTGATGTGTTTGCCTGTGCCCATTCATAAATACAACATCTGGACAGCACAGGTTTCAGTGGGTGCTGAAACCAATCATTCAGGTTGTAAAGATCCAGACTTCAGTATAGAAGTGTAGTACGAGTCGAGCCACATTTATAGTCTTGCATTCAGGGTTTACAGCGTAGCAACGAAGCCTTCGCACGTAGTCGCTGTAGCTGAGTGGCTGATGTGGACCTTCTCAACAATGTTAACGACACGTTGGGGCTACAGCACCTTTGGAGGTATCACGTGATTGGCCAGCTTAAGCTGTTTTTTTTCCCCGATGCTATTGGAAATTTTTGACAAGGAAGACAACATCAAGGTAAGTATTTCTGCAGCAAACCATCTGCTCAAAATGGTCACTCTCTTCATTCAACTATTGATGATTGCATGATGATGACAATAAACAAGGTAAACCTCTCCATGGTTGCAGTAGATCCCAAAGGGAATGGAAGAATATTAACACGGTGATGACCTTTATGACCACTACTGCAACTGTTGGTCTAACTGTTACTACTCCTGATATGTCTACTACTATTATATATATATATATATATATATATATATATATATATATATATATAAAACTACCACAAGAGTTACCACTACTACTACAGTAACAGACTTTTCATTGAGGGAATTATAGCAGGCCCCAACCTGTATTATGAATTATGGTGGTAGGGTTGTTCTTTTGTTTGCATGTGGAAGGCTGTGCCCCTTAAAGTCCACCTCCACTCAAAAATATGTTTTTCATCTTGTTCCTACAGCTGAATGTTTGAGTGTCACTGTGCAGAATGATGTATGTGCACTTGAAGGCTGTTTTCACATTTATCTGAAAGTGGAAATTGAAAATCTGATTTTTAGGGGCGAGTCTATTAGCAGAATTAGTGACATCGCAACTAGTTTGGGATTAAACTCTAGTCCAATATTCAATTTACACAACTGTGATGTGGAAACTTGAAGCCTCCAGTGCACAAACACTGAGAATTGACTTTTTAGTGAAGTTGGAGACATATTGTGTCTTGCACTTAAATTTCTGAAATGATATATATTTGCATATTCAAAGATTCTGGATTTTTAATGAGATAGAAATAGTACATGTCATTTTAAGGATTTAAAGAGGTAATTATACTTTTTTGTGGAAAAAACATATCAAACACACATTATTGTCCCATATATCTTAATTCCTTTTTTCCAGTGCCAGCGCTGCAACACCTACTATCAGTGTGAGTATTACCACTCCTGCAACTACTTGATAATTACATACTATGAAAAAGAACACCACTAAACACTAATTCTAATTACATACAGTAAGTGATACATGTGATAATTGCTATGATCAACACAAAGCACTTCTTTAGCATCTACAGCGGAGCAACCTACACAGCTGTGTTTGTTTTAAGAAAGAAGGAAAAAGGGGAGAGGATGTTAGTGTGAAAGTAGGCATAAGCCACGTGTGCCATTATGTACGCTTGTTTGATTCTGCCTATATACAACATACGTTGACTTGTGACATGTTTGTACGTGTTTGTGTTTGTGTCTGTGTGCATGTGTCAAGGGACCCGACCACATCTTGAGGCCTCCGGCAGCCGGGTTTGCTGGTGGTTCTCACAGCCCACGGAGTGACTCCCTGACAGGGATCGTGAGAACCTGAGTGGCGGGGGTCCTTGTGGTTAAGAAGAATTTGACAAAATGTAAAGTGAAGAAAAACACACAGTAGATGTTAATAGTATAACACAGTGGGAGGAAGAAGCCAACTCAGATAACGTTTTCTGCGTAAAGGAACATTGCAAGAAATAAATAATTGTTACAAGCATTGTTACTTTTAGGGACACATCTTTTGTAAGATTCATTGCATACATTTTCACAATTTTTCACATCATGGGATTTAGCTTGTTTTTGTGATTATGATACTGTAGAGATGCAAATATGTTATGAGTAGATACAGGAGACAATTGGGAGCAAACAAAGATAACAAAGATCCCTAAGCAGCTCTGTGGTTCATATTTATTGTCTGTGCAGCAGCTAACCACCATGTAATTATATTGTAAGATAAAAATAATACACTTGGTTTGTCTTGCGGTGTTTTGTTTTGTTTCATTTGACAAACATGTTACTAATATGTAGTTGGCTAAAGTGGGGGGACACAGGATGGGAATCATGTGAGGCTCGTTGGAAGATATCTGTAGCTCAGTTATGGAATCAGTTAGTTGATAAATGACAAATATTTATCCGGGATAAACAAATTATTGGTTTTTGGTCTAAAGATGTGTGCACATTGTTCTGTAAAGCTCAACATTTGTTTATTTAAGAGAATCTGCATTTGCCCAGAACAAAGTGCAGCAGGCTGATGATATACGGACTAAACCAAAACTGCATATCTTTACAATGATAAAAATGAATATGGTATGGTAAATTATGTTGTATATTATTTGTCTAAAAAGCAAAGATCTTTATGTGCTCAGTTGAGATCTGGTATTTTACCTCTGACTGTTGAAACTGGACGGTATGTTAATCTAGAAGAAGAAAAGCGGATCTTTCCGATGTGCAGTCTAAATGATCTAGAAAATGAGTTCCATTTTGTTTTCTACTGTCCTGTTTATTGTGAACTGCGCAATGCTTTGCTTAGTAAGATAAAAAATAGACATTGACTTTGTAAATGTAGATGATGCACAGAGACTGAGTTGGCTGTTCATATATGAAACATATATATTAGCCAGTAATCTGGAGAAAGCCTGGGAGAAGAAGGAAAAAAGCTCTGTATTGAGACAATCTGTAGATATGTAACAGTTCTTTATGTGAACAGTTCATTTGGGATTTTTGTTTTGTTTTTATTTTGTTTGTGTTTCTTTTCTTTTTCTTTATCCATATGCTTTGTATGTGCAATACTGGAAGATGTATGTTTTTTTAAAATACATCTGTCTTGTAATTGCAATTAGGATGGGCCAAATGTTTGGTATTACACAGAAATAAAGCTAAACTAAACTATTATGTTGGTGGTTCAGGCTCTGACCACATCGACTGTACTAAGCTGATGGTACACTTTCCAGATTTCAAATTGATGAAATGATTTGGAACTCAGTCATGAGACAAAACAAAAAGGACCTGTGTTTTGTTTTAGGTCCATTCTCATCTGTATTTCATCAGTGAAGTCTCTTCCTGTTTTCAACTGCACTGTAATTAACGTCCTCTTCTTAAGTAACGTAGGCTAATTGTTCTTCACACCACCTCAAGCGTCAAAGACCATTACATACATTACTCCAACAGTGACTCTTCAATTTGCAATTTCTTGTAAAAAATGAGACTGTACCACAGAAAACAGAAATGATCTCACCACAGTTTATTTTCTATTTTCTCATGCGATGAAAACGATTGACACTTTACTGAATGAAGAGTAATGATTTCAGATGAGGGGGTTTAGAAAGCAAATATCAGCGGAACTGTGCCTGTTTACTCTTATTTATCAAAATGTGTTTATCCATGTTTCCTCAAGGCTTTTTAGAAAAAGCTCATTTGATTTAATACCATAGTTAATACCATGGATGTTTTTTAAGAGCTGGATACCGGACCAAAAATGGTGCCCATTCAGTCCAGCTTCTGGGTTTGCTTCCACACTGTGCGGCCCACTGAATATGTGCAGTGGTGTTTCCCCTGCTGGCCCCACCCGCGAGTTCCCTCTTGGTCCATAGACTTTACATTGTGATGAAGTCACTGATTTTTAAATTGCTTTTCTCGGCTCGAGGAAAGTTTTACAAATATAAAGCCTCCATGGATCAAAAATTCATAACAGAAAGAGTCATAACAGTCATGACCTTGTTTGCAGTTCGAGGTGTCCTGTCAACAGTTTTACAGACGTCTCTTTTACAATGGTGGTCTATGGGGAAAATGCTTTTTGGGCCGCAGGGGTATTTTTTGCTGCAATACCGCAAGTAATCTCTGGGAAAAATTGGCTGCAAGGCTGAGCAGCAGCGCCCTATCCAAGCTCTTATAATACATCCAAGCATTTAACCCATAAGTGGAACCAGCAGGGCGTCTGTATTTCTCTCTTCCCCCATGTCTTCTTTATCTCATCTCCATACTCTTACTCTTTCTCGCCGTTCATCACAAGACACCATCTCCTCCCCCTCTTTTTCCCTCTGTCCTTCATCTCAAACTGCAGCTTCCCTCATGTCACTGTGTGGCTGTGTGATTATTTATGGGCTGGTGAATGGAGAGAGATAGTATGAGACCCAGAGCTTGGCCTCTAGCCTCCCACTGTCTGCTACCCCTAAATCACCACAGAGTCTGGCTTACTTTCACATTCATGGGTGTATGACAGAGAGAAAAGACAGAGAACAAAGCTGGTAGACATACAGACATTGGTTACTTATGTTTGATTTTCTTTAACTTCAGATCTACTTTACTGGTGTTAGTATTGGCTGTATAGTGATAGGACCAAACAACAGATTATAACCTAGACACTGTAACTGCAAAGTGCCATACTAATTCATTTCTGAATTAACATAAATTTTCTTTCATTTATAATATCCACATGTTCTGATGTTGGTCTGCCACACTTTGTGCAATTTTTTTCAATTTAATTTGTAAATCCAGTCATTTTATTCATAAATCCATGGGTCTAGACCATTAGTGGTTGACCAGTAAAGGGCACACATTACCAGGTGGCAAGCATCATTCTAATTCAACAAGCTTAATATTTAAAATTACTTTGAAGTATTTATATAAATAAATATAATAATTTTAACTTAAGTAAATCAATAAAAGTAGTAATGATTTATTTTCTGGCCACTTGGGGGCAAAAGAACTAACTATAAACACAACAGTGATTTAAAAGGACCTATTATGCTCATTTCCAGCTCTATATTTTTATTCTGGGACTCCACTAGAGTAGCTTTGCCTGATTCACTGTTCAAAAAACTCCTTATTTATCTTATACTGGCCCTTTATGCAGCCCCCCAGTTCAGTCTCTGTCTCTAAAAGGTAGTCTTAGCTCCTGTCTCTTTAAGGCCCCCCGTCCCTATGAGTCTCTGTTCTGATTGGCCAGCTTTCTGGAAGCCTGCTGAGGGGCAGCCGTATCAGTCGTGTTAAGTTACCACAGATGAAAACCCAACAATTTCTTGCTTTACCACTTCATATTAAAAGCTTTTAAATGACTAAACAATGGGAGACTTTTATTGTGATGCATTTACAGGATATTAAATGTGTTCCTTACCAAATTAGCAGAGCTTCAGCAGAGCTGAAGATGACCAGCACACCTCCAACAGATAAACAACTTATTTTACTTTGCTGTGCTGTGTAATGGAAAAACTCTCACAGAATGCTACCTCAACTCAAGTCATGGCTCAGTGTGACTACCCTCAAAACAATGGAAAACGCCATAATGTTCGAGGAGTGAAGTAGTGAACTTGCATGCTATGCGTGGAGTAGATGACCATATAAAGAAATACATCATGAGCTGACGTCGGCTTGGGCTAAAAGGAGAAAAAACGAGAGAAACTGAGTGTTCAGAGCAGTCTGATGGTGGTTTTGTTCACAGGGATTACTTCTACATATGTTTACCTCATTATTTGACACTTTGGCCACATTTAATATGAACATCCAACATTGTAATATTATACATATATGACTGAAAATAAGGGAAAGCATAATAGGTTCCCTTTAATTTCAACTTGTAAAGTTGCTTTGGCGTTCGTGTTAGCAAACAGTTGCCTGCTTACACATCCTGCTGACACGAAGCATCATTAGCATTCATTTCTAGTCGTGTTTCTGGCCACCTGACAAATGTTTAATCCAATATTCACTGTCCTTTCAGCTTTATTTTAGGTCTTCACCAACTCCTCCTGAGGAAAATATCTGGCTCTTTAGCTGCCAAATGCGCCACTATTTTCACCAGCTAGCTCCTAACTTTACCTGTCTTGCCGTTTGGTGCTGGGCCGGTAGGGTACTGAAGGTTTATCAAAGCTTTTTCACTGAGAACAGCTCTCATTAACCAGGGCTGATGAGAGCGGTGAGAGTGAATCAAAACACTGAAGTAAAAAAAAACAATTACGTAGTGATACGGAAAAGCTCCATGGAGCTGTGGGAAACTGTAGTTAGGTAATAATTCTCCGTGGGTTTGTCACTACTAGCAACTCCACATAAACAGTAATTTGACTAATTGTTAATATAAACATATATTATTAATATTGCAGCTTTAAACCTGCATTAACTATTTTTTGGCCGCTTGGGGGCAGCAGAAACAAGTTGTGAACACAACACTGACATATCATCACCTTTTAAACTGATATGTTGAACTTGTTGGCAAACAGTTGCTTATTTACGCATCCTGAATTTACAGAGCAACATTATCATTCATTTGGAATCATGTTTCTATCTACCTGATGAATATAAGCCCAATATTCACTCTCTTTTAGTTGTGTCTAACAACTCATGGGGGAAATATCTGGCTCTTTAGCTGTTAAATGCTCCACTTTGTTCACCATTAGTGCTGAGTAGGTAGTGTACAGTGGGTTTTTAGAGCTTTTTTTCTGAAAACCGCTGCCTGCTGTGGCCAAAAACAACAGTATGAGACAGTGAGAATGAATCAAAACAGTGAAGTTGCAGCCAGACAGCTAAACAATGGGCTGAAACTCGCCCTAAAGCTCCATAAAGCCGAGGGGAGCTGCAGAGTCGAGTGATAATTCGCTGTAGGTTCTTCACTTCAAGTGATGCCTCTCAAATAACACACTGGCATTGGATGTATTGTTAATATGAAAAATATCAATTATAGCCGCTTTAAAGATACCTAGCCAAACAAATGTGCTTTGCTTCACTCAATCACTGTCGTTATCTCTGCCTCTGGAGGAGCCACTGTGCTTATATAGTAAATCTGTATTTATTTCACTAATTATAAAGGTGTATTCATCATCTTTTCTAGTGTTTAGTTGGCATAAAAAATTCTTTTGAGCCTTCGGGTTACATAAAGAGATATACGGTATGTTTGAGGTAGTGGTTGTGTGTGTATGTATGTGTGTGTCTGCCTGTGGTCAAAACAGGACCAGCTGAAGTTTACGACCCTGCAGTGCTCTCTGTTTTCTCGGGGTGACAGAGAGGACAGCCGGTCTGCAGGGGGCTGAGGGGGGGTTGGGGGTGGGTTACATTACAGCAACACCTGGTCTGCAAGTAAAACTGGAGAGTGTTGGGGGTAGATGGTGTAATTTCTGTATGTGTGTTGTACTTTAAAATGTGTGAGACCTAGTGAGATTATCACCTTTAGATTAACCCAAACTAAGTTATAATGTGAATTTGGGTTCAAGTTTAAAACAAAATTTAGATGTAGGCCAGGGTTATGATCAGGCAAAGGGTGGAGTAAATGAATGAATGGTAGGCCTTGGTAACAATACAGGAAAGTATTATGTGTCTATCTGTCACTGTTCAACTACTTATGAACTATCTTATCTAGAAAATGTCAAGATAAGATAGTTATCCTTAATAATGTCAGCAATTGCTTTTCTTTCTTTTCTACAAAAATCTGTCCATCTTTGTGTTTATATGTTGAACTGGTTCTTTTTAAATGTCTCAGACCTTTAATACAGACTTTCCATCCTCCTGCACCAAAACAGTGAGAAAGCCTTTGCTGTAAGATAAGGAGAGGAACATAAATAATAACCCATCCAACTTCCCGCTGCACACACCCATACACAAACACACACACACACACACACACACACACACACACACAGATATTACATACAATAAATAATACAGGAATCCATCAGCTCAATCCCGTCTGAGAGCATCAAAGGCAGAGAACAAGATGAGCAATTTCCTCTGTAGTTGTGTGTGTGTGTGTGTGTGTGTGTGTGTGTGTGTGTGTGTGTGTGTGTGTACAAATTGGAGCATCTGTGTAATCTCTGTGAGGGTTTTGTGTATAAACCTGAAACAGTGAGACAATAAATGGGCCTTGTTACTCAGCGGCAGCAGACACACACCCAAACAAACTGTCTGGTGGGCACAGACAGGAAGGACAGAAGGAAATACACTGATCAGCCACAACATTAAAACCACCTGCCTAATATTGTGTAGTTCCCCCTCGTGCCGCCAAAAGAGCTCTGACCTGTCGAGGCATGGACCCCACAAGACCTCTGTCCTCTGGTATCTGGCACCAAGACGTTAGCAGCAGATCCTTTAAGTCCTGTAAGTTGTGAGGTGGGGCCTCCATGGATCAGACTTGTTTTTCCAGCACATCCCACAGATACTCAGTCGGATTGAGATCTGTGGAATTTAGAGGCCAAGGCAACACCTTGAACTCTTTGTCATGTTCCTCAAACCATTCCTGAACAATTTTAGCAGTGTGGTAGGGTGGATCGTCCTGCTAAAAGAGGCCACTGCCATCAGGGAGTACTGTTGCCATGAAGGGGTGTGCTTGGTCTGCAACAATGTTTAGGTAGGTGGTACGTGTCAAAGTAACATCCACATGAATGCCAGGACCCAAGGTTTCCCGGCAGAACATTGCCCAGAGCATCACACTGCCTCTGCTGGCTTGCCTTCTTCCTATAGTGCATCCTGGTACCATCTCTTCCTCGGGTAAATGACGCACAACCCAGCCCAGCCGTCCACATTATGTAAAAGATGTGATTCATCAGACCAGGCCACCTTCTTCCATTGCTCCACGGTCCAGTTCTGACACTCACATGCCCATTATAGGTGCTTTCTTTGGTGGACAGTGGTCAGCATTGGCACTCTGACTGGTCTGTGGCTATGCAGTCCCATATGCATAAAGCTAAGATGCACTGTGTCTCTGGCACCCTGTCTATCATAGCCAGCATTCATTTTTTCAGCAATTGGTGCTGCAGTAGCTCTTCTATGGGATCAGACCGGACAGGCTAGCCTTCGCTCCCAAGTGCATCAATGGACCTTGGGCGCCCATGACCCTGTTGCAGGTTCACCGGTTGTCCTTCCTTGGATTACTTTTGGGAGGTACTGACCACTGCATACTGCACACTCCACAAGACCTGCCATTTAGGAGGTGCTCTGACCCATCACAATTTGGCTCTTTTCAAAGTGGCTAGATCCTTATGCTTGCCTGTTTTCCTGCTTTCAACACATCCACTTCAAGAACTGATTATTCACTTGCTGCCTAATATATCCCACCCCTTGACAGTTGCTATTGTAACGAGATAATCAACGTTATTCACTACGCCTGTCAATGGTTTTAATGTTGTGGCTGATCGGTGTATGTGTCTGAAGAAGGAAGACAGAAAGAGCACAGGCTTAATTTGGTTTAAAAATACAATCAAGTAATATGCTTGCTGTAATCATTATTCCTGTTCATACTGGCCATTAGAAGATCCCTTCATAATGTACTTATAACATAAGTGATGGTGGCCAAAATCCACAAAGCCTCCCTCTGTGCAAAAGTGTATTTAAAAGTTTATCTGAAGCTAATATGAAGCTTCAGCTGTCCAAATTAGTAAAATCAAGTAGATATCTTTCAATGTTACAGTCTTTTTAGTGCCAAAGTCCCTCTTTTTGTTACTATACTTCGACTGCAGCTCCACAGGGAAACACTGCCTGAGGAAACACAAAGCTAGCTAAGTTAAGCTAAAAAAAATGTATATATGGCAGATATCCACTTGATATGACTAACTCAGACTGCTGAAGCCTCATATAAACTTCAAATAAACTTTTGGCAACTTTTTGGGCAGCTGTGGCTCAGGAGGTAGAGCAGGTCGTCCACTAATCAGAAGGCAAGTGGTTCGATCCCCAGCTCATCTAGTCCTCATGTCGAAGTGGGCAAGGGCAAGATACCGAACCCCAAAATTGCTCCCGATGGCTGTGCCATCATTGTGTGAGTGTGTGTGTGAATAGGTGAGAATGGAAATATTGTGGTGCTCCTGAGGAGCAGGTTGCATCTTGCAATGGTGGTCTCTGCCATCAGTGTATGAATGTGTGTGCAAATGTTAGCATGTACTGTAGAGCGCTTTGAATGGTCGATAAAACTAGAAAAGCGCTATATAAGTGCAGTCTATTTTAAATGCACTTCTGCACAAAATGACATACACTGTGGATTTGGTCCCCATCACTTACATTGAAAATACATTTGAAGGGGATCTTTTAATAGTCAGTATGAACAGGAGGAATAATTACAGCAAGGAAAACCCCTTTCAGTGTTCATATGGGCATCTGACTGTTGTTTTCAGACGGGCTTTATAAACTGTGCCTTTAACTCTTACCCCCCTCCTTATGATAGACACTCAAGAGCTCAATATAGTAGTTAGCTATAAATTGAGATTTCGGACACTTACTAACTGTCGTCACTGACAGATGCAGAGTTGCACAACTGTAATTTTCACATCTTTAAAATGGGGTGCATTGCATTGTGGGACAGTTAATATAAAGCAGTGTTAATGTGTTAGAGTTGGATCTTTGACATCAGATGGCAGCGAAAAAATGAATTATGTGTGTATCCAGGGTTTGGGTTTTCAGCATCTGTGTGATTTATGTAAGCTGCAGTCAGCAGGAAAAGGGAGAACAGGGCCTTTGACTTTAGGGATCCTCCCTTATCTGACAGAGGGAGAACAGATTATAGACAGCTGGAGACGAATGAGAACACATGGGAGAGGATAAGACTGTTAGTGCCAGAGAGGAAGAGACAATGAGCCAAGGTGAGGTCACTGTCCTCTTTTTGCTTTTCTTTTTTTAGTTAAAAAGGTAAGGAGAGAACGATCCTGTGTGTGACCATAGTTTGTTGTTTGTTGTTGTTGTTTTTCTTCCCCATTTGAAGTGGCACATTGACTTATAGTGACAGAATATTTTGTCTTTTTGTTCTTAGATCAATCTGAGCCAAACATCTCTGTTCAAATCATATTTTAAGCCTTTCATGCTAGTAAAACGTTGTTAGTAAAATAGACAAGGTATCATTTTAGAAACATGCACAAGTACATACATACATACATGTGACACATTTATAATAATAATAATCCTTATTTCTATAGCGCCTTTCAAAACCACAGTTAAAAATGCACACATGTACAACAGAAACCTCTGAAACCTCTTTTCTAGACACAAATTTGCAGAATCACCTAATGTGTCTTCTCCTTATAATGACTACTTATGTTTAATCAGATTTTTGTACATGTTTGCAGGTGCTTAGCCTGCATTAGCTGCATGATACATGACAGTGCTGAATTTAGGGCTGCATTTAACAATTATTGTCATTATCGATTGATCTCACAATTATTTCCTCGATTAATCAAAATGTTAAAAATTGGTGAAATATGCCATTCAAATTTTTAGAGCCCTCTATGATTCCTCCTATTAGCTTGTTTTGTCTGACTGATGGTCCAGAGCCTAGAGATTTTTACGTGACGATCAATTAAGCGACTAATCGTTGCAGCACTAACTGATTTTATTTGTCTTTCTCATTTTATGTCTTCACAGCACAGCATAGTACACTGTTGCTTCTACTGAGCTATGCTAAAATCAGACTATCATCGGAAATTTAAACTGCTACAAATCACAGATAAAAATCTTTACAGTGGTTTCTTTCATAAAGAAACGGCTTTCTCTAAGGCAGGACTGACTGAATTTTGGAACTCATTCACAAAGCAGAATACAGTAAGTACAGTAAAGCTGTTATTATGTCTACACATCATTCATACGGGATCTAAAGCCTTTGAAAAGGTATCATAATCTAATGTAAATATTTTTAAAATGATAGATGTATTATTATTAAGGAATCTCCTCCTACACGGATTGCAACTTTCCCCAAGACAAGCTGAGAATTTGAAGCAGTGCAGGTCACAATTATGTTATATGTTCACAGACTTTATCTGATGTTAGTCTGCCCTCTTCTGGACTAGAGACCAACTACAACTGTACAGAAGTGTCATTACTGCAGCCGAACCCCAATAATGTGTCATTCAAAGTACAACAGTTTGATTTTACAAATTTAAATTACTTTTTCACAATCTTGGCCCGACCCAAACATGTTTGTTTTTTTTTTAAAACAACTCTTTTGTGCAAGTCTTGTCTCGATGTTGAGCCTAAAAATCCTCTCTCAGTCAGAAATACTACACAATGTCACCGGTGCATGATATCATGGAATCGGTATTTATTTGTCACTTTTTATTGCCAATGTATTTTAAAACTGTTATTGCCTATAATACTACAGCACTATGCAGAGAAAACTCTATAATTAGGGTTCCTTTATGTTCACTTGTAGTTAAGCTTTATTTAAACAGGAAGTGTCACTGAGATCAAGATCTCTTTTACAAGAGGCCACCTGATAACAAATTACATACAGTGCAACATCACATTGAGACATATTCAGTCACACAGAGCACACACACAGTCACAAATATTATTAAAAATATCAGCGAGTACAACTTTTAAAGGACAAGTTCACATTTTTTCAATTCTATCTTAAAACAGTCAGGTGCCCATTCGAACACTGAAACAGGATTTGCTCCCTGTAATCATTCCTCCTGTTCATACTGGCTTTTAAAAGATCCCCTCTAAATTTGCTTTCAATGTAAGATTTTTCTAATGGTCAGTACTAACAGGAGGAATGATTACAGCACGTAAAACATCATTCAGTGTTCATATGGGCACCTGTTTTGCTTTGTTTTGCAGTTCCAGTAATGAGGTGAATACAGTAGGACTGGAGGATGAACTTTTAAACCATAAATGTGCTCCATCTTAGAGTGGAGTATATTTATATTTATTAAAACTCTACAAACTAACCACAAAACCTTACACTAAAACATTATACATCTCTTCCAAAAGTCAAACAATTCTTGCAATGCTCAAAAATTGTGTTTTTGCATCAATGCAGTACACACAAACCATCATTTAGATAAGCACATGAAGCACCAATTACACACTGATAGTATAAATGAAAAACACTTGTGGCTTTTGCTTTTTCTGTGGGCAGGTCAAAGCCGTTTGCAATTAAGTTTTGTCATACATGCAGTAATCACACATACACACAGGTATCCAAAGTATATTCTGAACATAACACACTATGAATACAAGTAAGTGGAATTTTTGATTTTATTTTATTTTTTTTCCAAAATGTTCTAACACTCATCAAACAAAAGCGCAGTAGAAGAAAACAAAATCATTTGTGGGTCTGGCCATGAATGGTGTTCCTAATATTTTGTCCACACCATTAACATAAATGAGGAGGGCAAAATATTAGAAATACCGTTCAATATAATGCACTCCAGTACACCACCACCACCCACTGCAACCTCAATGATAAATATGAAGTAGAATTAAAGTAGAATGTCAACAAAAACAACAAATCAACAACAAATATATGTATAAGCTTCGTAAATGTAGAATTTACGGCAGAGCTGCTGTATTGGACTGCAATAGATTGCACATATGTACCTAATAAAGTGGCTGGCGAGTGTACAAGATGATGAATACACATGAAAAAATGAAACCAGAGATCCACATCAAATATATGGGGTATTTGGGGTGACACGATGTCTGAGGACGAGCAGTAAGGCCCTCTGCATGTACTGCTGCAGCCTATTCAGTGTCTGCCTTGATACGGCTGTCAAAAATGAGTTTCCAATCAGGCTACTTCCAAAGTTCATCAAGTACAAGTCCAACAATGAGTTGTAGCAACTCAACGAGTTTGATATTTTTCTCATATGATATCAATCTTATTGGCTCTCCAGAAAACAGGGACCTGGATCACCAGCTGTTTGTCACAGGTGCTACTGCAGTCGCCGGAACTGAATATTCATAAACACAGCCACATCGGGAAGCTGCACCACTAGAAAAACAGGATATTCCCTGTGATATGATCAAAGTGAAAACACTCACTTCCATGGCCTAGACCTAAAGGTCAAGCATCTAACGTTACAATAACTGGTATAATAAATAAGATTAAAGACAAATCATCCTGTCAGTTTATGCGTGCATCTGACTTTATTCCCTGTCAATAAAGCATAGAACTATTTATTTAGACGTGTGGCAGGATGTGACTGCTGCTTTCATGTTGTATTGTTTGGTGCACCATATGCATAATTCCCAAGAAAACAGTGCCAGTTTTGTATCTATGGTGCATTTGATTCTTGGATGTATTCTTTCTTTTCCTGTTTTTTTAAAGGAGGCTGTGATAACTCTCTCTTTCCTCTATGGATGTTGTTCATGGCACTGACCGTTATCATGACAGATGTCTGGTCACAATAACAGAGTAGACCAGGAATGAGCTTGCTTTTGAACTTGAATAAACTTATTTTTAATCTAAAAAAGGTACCCATGTCTTAACTTGATGCATGCTAATACATGAAAAACACTCTGTCATGTATCTCAAAGTTCATGTGGAGATGGATTAGCTATGTGTATATATGCTGCACACTTAAAATATGTCCACACCCAAGGTACACATATCACCTTTGACTCATTATTTGATAATATTGATATATTTTCAGTGTAGTTACTCAAATATAATACATCATGATTTATGACTAAGTACAAATATCAACTCCTACTGAATCTGAACTGAAATATTGAATCTAAAATACTACTATATAAAAATCATTATACAAATAATTTTTGTGTCAAATTGTGGACTGTGTATCTAGATACATACCAAGGGGAGGGAGAGATACACACCATAATATCAACCCATTTTAAACACATTTTAGCAATTTCATTAAACATTTTTAAGAATTCTCACATTTCAAATCTGTGGAAAATGCTGCTACAGTATGTCAACACTGGGCACATTTCTTTAGTCTGAAGCAAAGGAAGTGAAGTGTTGCCACACACAAGAAGTGGCAACTGTAGCTCTGTTCTGTAACTCCCAAACCTTATCACTTCTTTTTACTTTCACCCCCTTTTTTCATACTCACTGCGCTTTTGGTTATGTGAACCATGACTGCATTTCAAAAACTCTGTAATGTGTCACCAGAATTCAGAAGAAACTGGTAGCTGCAAAGACAGAATTAGGGCACTTACACTTACATCCTGTTTATGCTATAAAGCAATCTTAGTTCCACACCTGCCCTCATTGTGCAAGCAGATGCATTATGTTACATTAGATTAGTGCTCCTCTATGTAGGGTAGGATTCCATAAAGCCATGGAAACACTTTTCTTTAGACAAAATCTTTAGAAACTAATACAAAACATGCTCAAGTGCTATTTTGAGAGATACTTCAAAACTTTTAAGGAGTCTGCAGATAATATTTTGTTATAAAGTGGATTAAAACTTATTTTCTCAAGTTGTCTGAACTGTATCATTGTTAGAATAGAATTATTCCATTATCAATTGATCTTCCAACAATTTTCTCATTTAATTGATTAATCGTTTGGCTTGTTAAATGTCAGAAATTTGTGACATCTTTAAATGTCTTGTTTTGTACGACAAATAGTCAGTTCATTATTATATTCAGTTTATTATCATCAAAGACATAAAAATAGATAAATGTATAAAGTTCACTAATACTGGCAGGTTTGAACTCAAAAGCACGATAAGGAGACGGATAAAGTTGCAAGGAAAGTTCAGTTTACTTAGTCAACAGGCAAGGTCAAAACCGGATGATGAATCACTCAGGCAAACAAATCTGACAAGGGGCAGGTAGCGTATCCAAAGTCTACAAAGCAGGCATACAGAGTCAGGACACGTAGGCCAAGAACAAAGAATGCTGAGGTAGTCTTGGCAAAACACACAACACAATCTGCCGGAGAACAAAGGGAAGAGGACCGGTATTTATGCTGAGGGACCAATGAAGGAATGAGCTGCAGGTGAGGAGATGGGTGGGGAAAATCAGGTAGAGGAGTGAGGAATGAGGAATTGCATGGCAAGAGAGAGTGGCTACAATCTGAAATGACAGGAGAGTTAATGATATGGCATGAGAACAAAAACCAGATGAAAATAATTAAGATTTAGTGGGATTTGTGGAAGAAAAGCAACAAACGTATCCAGAAAACAAAAGCCCACTGCTCCGAAGGCCCGTAGCTACTTTCCAGACTCCGTTAACATATCGCTCAATTTAACATATAAATCATAACTTAAATCATAACGTATGACTCTGTATGACCCCTAAAGAAAAACTTTAAATTTCAGCTGATATTTAACTTTAACAGCTCTTCTGTGAACCAAGTTAAATAAACTAAAGTAAGAAAACACCACTGGTCAGCACGTCCATGCAACTTATAATGTGATTTCATTAAATCAGCATTCTGCTTTGTGAAACACGATGCTGAATTTATCGGAAGAACTGAGTGAATTTTATGGTGTGACAATGCTGTGTTGCAGGTCTGGTTAGGTTTAGGCACAAAAACCACTTGGTTAAAGTTCAGGAAAGATCATAGTTTGGGTTAAAATGATCAATTGTAAGTCAAGGGAGACTTTGTATTTTCGGAGCAACAGGCCTTTGGAGCAGTGGGCTTTTGTTTTCAGAATAACGGGCCGTCGGACCAATGGCATGGCACCAAAGATATCCTGGTTGAATTTGCTTCACAGTATTTATACTAATGCTAGCTAGGTTTAATGTTAAGTTCTCGTTTGTAGTAAAGATGCGGGACATAATTTGATCGCTAGTTTGCTTATTTATAAGTTTACATGTTAATGGCAACTAGACTAACTAGCTAATTTAGATCACTCTTTTTATTGTGTAACATTAACAAGATGAAGACTATCGTGATGAGCGTTCGTTGAGCCAGAGGGCAACTGGTTGAACCTTAAGTGACTGATAAAATGCTTGGGCTCATCAGCGAGTTAATTAAGGAACCTATCAACAACGACAACCTGGTAAGTTTGTTCGTCATATTGAACGGTTATGTTATTTAAAGTCTGCATAAAGGAAAATCAGAGATTTCTTTTGAAACACGTTACACATGTTTGAAAATGATTGGTGAAAACATGTGAAAAGACTGTGAACTGCATAGTTCTGAATTGTGGAGTTAAACTGCTTTTCACTATTTCTGTGTTCAGGATTTTTTGGGCGGGCCTGAAATGGTGGATCCATGACGTAAAGAGGTGAGTAGCACAACCCCTCCCCTTACACTATATAAAAACTAGAGCACCAAATCCTACTTTTCATTGCAGACTTAGCATTAGCATCCGGGGGGATGTATGCTGCAGTCACAACAGTAGGTGTAAACTCTCTGGGTCGATAGAAAGGTCTGCACTTAACTCTGAGATTTTCTAGGTTAGCAGAGCAGTGCCTCTTGATCATGGCCCTGTCCGTGCACTGAGCTTCGTTAATATAAATTCACAGTTCCCCACACCCCAACTCTGATCTAACCAGAGTCATTAGCTGTCGTATCAGCCCTGAGGATGTAGCACCCCGGGAGCTCAATGGCGTTATCAGGGATGCTGCTGTTAAGTCATGTTTCCAAAAAAATCATGAAGTTGCAGTTCATAATCCTTTTATGAGTGGTGATTTGCAGTTGCAGTTCATCCATGTTGTATGGGAGCAGTTGCAGCAGCGGACCAGGGACTGGAGCACCTGCCTTTGGCTTTAAACAGTTCAGGTTACCCTCAACCAATTTAAACCCAATGATGAACAGTTTGAACACCTCAGGCAACACATAAATCCTTTGGGTTGAGCAAGACAGTTTAGGAACTGATATTTTTGAACAGGTCCTCAACTTCCTGTCTTAAGTACAGCACCAAATGCTACTGCTTGTAAAAACAGTATTTAGAATATCAAAACCATTAGAAAATCCCAACATTCAGCCCTACCCAAACTGATGAGCACAGCCTACTCTAAGCTCCATATTATTTTTGAAGTCATTGTAAGTCTGGCCCACAGGTAGGCAGAGCACCAGCGAACATGTGTTTGCCTTTGGGAACCTGTCCAGTCCATCCTTTGGGTGCAAAAATGCCAGCTCTGGCTGCATTACAAAACCCATTGCTGGGATTCACTGCAGGCCTGTGGCAAAACCGAGGGCATGCTCAGGAGTAATTCGATGGGCAAGTCCAACTGTATAGAAATAGACAAAAAAACTAATTATAATGCAATAGGATTGACAAAAGAGTGGATCATAGCCAGTAGTAGGTTGTACAGGAGAAAATCAAAAAGACATATCCCATTTAATTCATCGAATATCCAGCAATTTTGTTACAATTGGCACAGGGACCCATAACTTCTACCTCCAGGAGCCAATCCTACCAAATGGCAATGGTGCAGGCTTCCAACTGCCTCCGATTTGATGCTGGCAATGATCAAGTACATCTGGCCTTGAAAAGCCCCACAATATCACTGGCCTTCGGGGATGTTGTGTCCTGGTGGAAGATTTTCTCAAAGGCTTGAGTGTGTGAGGTGACTTCCTCCAGGACACCAAGAGTACCCAGTCCTTCTTTGAATCTTTGAGTACCTGTACTGTTACTCTAAAGGCCCAAATGCACTGAAAGTGTCTGATGCGCGTTTTGAAGTACACCTACATTTTTAAATGGCCAAACGTGTACCAAAAGCATTATGAGGCGCATCAAACTGCCTTGACACCCCTACTTAGACCTTGTTTCATTTTTGGAGCGTTAAATGAGTTTTTCTGCAGCCGAAAAAGAGAGAGGTAGCACAAGCCAGCTGAGCACCAGCCAGTAAGAGAGAGAGAGAGAGACAGCACGGCAGTGGTTGAGCAAGGAGAGCAAGCGGTGGAACAAAGCAATGAATGAGAGAAATAAAATGTTATATTCTGATTGTTTCACGGCGGTTACATTCAATAGCACAAATAAATAACCATCAAATACTCAACAGATGATTTACTGTGGATACAGATGCTCTTAGTTTCATTGTCCTCCTCTGCATTTCTCCTTTTCATTCATTCGTTGCATCCAACTAATGCAGCAGTTAGTACAAAGAATAAAAGGACAAATCTGTGTTGGTTCTGTGTTGATGGCATTTCAAATCTGATGCCTGCAGGGTGCCATGGGAGCATCAATTGATGTGTGACAAATGAAGTGCATCAGTTATCGCTTTCAGTGTGTTTGGGCCTTAATACTGTCATGGTGTACTTCGATGTTCTAATTAGAGTGGAAGACATAATAATTGAAATCATGTGTGAAGATCAACTGAAGGTGAAATACAGTTGAGAAAGTCCTACAAGTATATATTGAACACCGAGGGTCACATAAACTCATGGTCTCTTCAGAACAGGTATTTATTCTTCAATGTCCTCCTGGTCTGGGTTTGATGGAGTGGAGGACTGTGGGTTGGACAGGGAACAGCAACATTGCATCCCAATTGATGGCAAAGAGTTGCCAAAGCAATTACAAGGAAGACAACCCAAATCGGCCAAACATCCCAGGGAAATGGCAAATTGTTTTCCTTGAGAAGCCTAGTCAAAGTGAAAGCATCGCTAGGACCAAGGTTCAATTCCCAGTGGTTCCTCCAGCAAGACGAATCTCAAGGAACATATTGGCTGCATTTTTTGGGTCAGAATGCAGAGCATATTTATACAATATCAATACAGTAAATGTAATGATGCCCTCACAGAACAGCTCTGACGCACAACAAAGGCGCTCACCTCCACTGCATCCCCCAACATCCACAAGTGCAGATAGCTGTGAACACTGAGGAGAAGAATAAGAAGTTAGGTACAGAAATTACCTGGAAAGGGTGACTAGGGAGGTAGCATCTCCTTTTTAAGCCACCATCAGGATATTTAAATTGAAAGACCATCCCATTTTCAGGCTCTGGTATGGAATTGATTATTTCCTTCCTGGTATTTTTAACCTATAAACAAATTAATGTCAGCTCTTAGAAATGTCGATAAAGGATTTATATTCTTATAGGGCAATACTTGATTAACTTACCTTTGCTCTTTTCAGCTCATGCTCCTGGATTTGCCTTTGTCTTCTCTCCTGATGTCATATGAAACTATATTTAAGTGCTATTCAATTGATCAATCAGAACAACCAGAGGAAGAATGAGCTTGAAAGGGAATCTCCACTGCAAAACATTTTGCTTATTTAGTAGAGTGTAAGCTGGCCATATGAATATGTCTGCATTTTCTTACCCTTTCTCTTTCTATTACCAGCGAACGTTGATACTCTTCATCCTGCTAGCTGCGTGGGCACGCCATTCCAGCAAGCCTACATTCGCTCTTTCAACTGCTTGTTCATCATCCTGATCTGTAAACATGTCCTGAAATCACCAAAGGTATTGATAACATACTGAATAGCATGACTGATACTGTTATGTTATGAATCCATCCCCAATACAGCCACTCAAAAAAAAAAGCTTAAGGCACTCTTTTGTGGAAGGAGAGGAGCAAATTTGACTAAAAAACCTTTTGGCATATCAACTGATATAGAAAACTGTCCAAACCACCATCTTGCTGGCCATGCAGAGCAAGCTTTAAAATCAATGCCTATCCATTTTTTTGTACTGTTTAATCATAGTAAATCCATTGGAAGCTCTTTACCTTTTCAAAAGACACTCTGGGTAATGAACAGTTACACAGGGTGAATTAACTCAGAACCTACTGGCACTGTATTCACAATATGGATACCAACCAAAGACCCATCTCATACCTCCTCCTCCAATCTGCCTCAGCCCTCCTCATCCAACCTGTTTTGTTCCTCCTCCTCCAACCCGTTTCATTCCTCCAACATGTCTTGGCTTTCCTCCTCCATTCCATTTCCATCCCCCGCGTCATGTACATTCCAACCTCCTCCTCCCTGTTTTTCTGTTAAATTAACAATGAAATAATAAATTCTTAGATTAGTCACACCGTACATGCCTCTTCCAACTGTAACAGAGGACAAGGCAGTTTAAAAATATGTTTTAAGAAATTACAAGATTCTGCAGTTGACCTCTACATGTGAGAGACTGCATGTTTCATTTACTTATAACATGTTATAGCCTATGTGACATTTGAAAGGCCCTGGAAGTTGATTCAACTGACAGTAGCATACCTTTGGTCTGATGTACACAGCCAATCTTCTCAGCACAAGACATGCTTTTATAGCAGATGGACGGACAGAGGAGAGCTCCAGTTGGCGGATTCTCCTACATCTATCAACTCTGCAAAGGTAGAAGTCACCTTGTAAACTAGGGAATTCTGCTCTTATTTTCTCAATAAATGTGCTCTCTGGCATGGAGAGTGGCACCACAATTTTCTTTATTGTTGAGCCCACTGTTGAGGAAAAGAGAAAACACCAAATGTTGTAAATGGTTTACAGGTTCCTTTTTCAATACTTTTACCAATTTACAAAACTCAGACTGAGTTACTGAAAACAGAGCTTGGTTTTTTTCGGAAATGATGTCATAATACTCAGAAGTAGGCCGTTACTCACAGTGTTAAAAACAAAAGCTACTCTACATTGTTTATGAAATTCATCTTTGTTGTGTTTGCCTTGGTTAAGTGTCTTTGTGATGATTGTCTTTGCCCCTGTCTAAGCCCCCCACTTACATCTTGGTATAAATAGTGTATCTTGGCCATTTAGAAGAACAGCCAGCTGTATCATGGTCAACTACCAAGAGAAATAAAATCAACAAAATGTAAATATGTTGATCGTATGTTATTGACAAGCTACAGTGGAACAGTAGTAAAGCTTGTCCCATGTTTTACAGAATCATGTGAGCAATGTAACCCATTGCACAGAAATCAGGTAATTTTCTTCTTTGTCTTTCTTCCAATATCACAGCCTGTAACCATTGTTAACCACTTTCCAAACACTCAATTCAAGGCTCTATTGCGCTCCAATTTTAATGTAACACTAGAAGTAGCAAAATACTAGCTTACTAACCTCAACTATGCAAGCTAAAATGACCCATTATCATATTAGCTTTTTTATTCTCAGCTAGCTATATAGGCTATACGTTTCCATCCTTCAAACACAGGGGTTAGTTCGTGATTCCAACAAAAGCGGGATACAATGAGGATACGTCTAATGTTATTTGTACAGAGATGAACTGTCAAACTTGGGGCGTCAATTTAGCCCATCAGGTGGCTCTGACTAGTCATTTTTGCTTTAGCCTGTTGACGTCAAAGTCCCAGAACTAGAAGGGTGGTCTCTGTTGCTTTCATGGGTAGAGTTATGACCCGTGAATGAGGACACCTAGCAGCCAGGAGGGTCTTGTGGCGCTACAAGAGGTTTTAATCATTATTATTTGCTGATCAATGTTCTCTGTATGTATGGTCATTGTCTCAGTTTTCAGTCCTTGTCTATTTGTGTTAGGTTTTAATATTAGGAGGGGAGTTCTGGGAGGATTATTGCTGGCAACTGCCTACTAGCCAAGGCTTGGGATTTCATTCCACTGCCCTGTGTGGAGTTCCAGGGCTTACTGTATATTTGCATTTATTATGTGTTTAGATTGTTAACAAGTGCTGTGCTTATCCTTTACTACCTGACTTGTGATTCAACTACTCGCAGTTGTTAGAAACACCAGTATCTGGCCATTTATGGTGGCAATTATTTATTAAGCCTCTCCTGCTTAATGAATTTTGTACAAATACTCAGTACATATTTTGCTCTATTCCTGTGTGGTGCGTGAGGCCTCTGACAATTACAAAAAAAGGCAGAGAACAACTGCTTATATTTAAATGTACAGTGCTCCAGCCCTTTTGGGTTAGTGTATTGCATTATCAACATTGGCCAACTACATGGGCATTTCACAAAGAACTAAACTTTGCACATATATAAGTGACTCTAGTCATTGATCTAATTAACAGATAATATTAGTTCTTCCAGCTGACAAGACAAGCTGAGCATGCCAAACTATTCAATCTCATTAAAGGGAGAAAGTTGTGCAACTCTACTGGGGAACGGGGATGAATGCAGACACCAACCATACTGACACCAAGTGCAGAGCATGGAGAGTGGATTGTTAATACCTGCACCTTGCAGACATATATGCATTTAGGGTTTAATGATGAAGGTTGTAGATTAATGATGAATGGTCTCCTCTGCATTCAATAAAGATTGATTTTTAATTGAAAAAATATTATACTCAAACTTTATTTGCATAGCCACCAGAGCATGTGAGGGGAGTTGAGTGAAAAACTCTCCAGCCAAGTGGCGGTGTGTCCGCTGCACATCGCTTCCCTTTCTTACCTTCATTCCACTCAGTTACTGTTCCCTGCTCCCAGGAAGAAAACTCACTCCAAATTCACTCCATTTTTCTGCTAATCAGCCAAAAAAAACCCAAAAACAAACTGTAGTTAAATCGAATTTCAATAATCTGGACAGTTCATGTTATTGATTCACCACTACAGGGGAATTTTTTTTTTTTTTTTAAATAGCCTAAACGAATGCAATTGTTACCAATATCCAAAGGGAATATTAACCACAAATTATGGAAATTCTCCATTTTCGATTACAATACAAATAAAGGAAAAATCTCAAATATGTTTGTAATACACACATTGTCTAAAGAAAAAAAAGTTGTAGTCTAAGGGACAATTACTGAAGGAAAAATATATATATTTATTTTAGGTTAACGCCCTTATGCATTTTGGACACAGGAAAGGAAGCAATCATGGCGATAATGAAACTTTGTCCTTATACATGTCAATGGTTCAAGTGCGCTCCTCACTCAGGTTAAATTAATGGCGTTCTGCTCTCTGCTCTGCTCACATGCTCTGATAGCCACTGTACTCTACATCCTCTACATGTTCTCATTCCTATCCAGAAGGTGAACAACAGACCACCTGTGTGTTTTCATCCAGTCTCAATTATATAGGAATTTACATAAATGTGGTGTTTTCAATAGGAAAGCTGTGATTCCCAATCAGCTGTCTGTTCATGATTTTTTTTCTTACATAATTACAATGACAATGTATAACATAACAATGTAAAATATAATTCACACCACCATTACATCAATGAGTACCCCTTGGCTGCACTAAAAATCATTAATCAGAAAGGATCTTAACCAGTTTACATTGAAATCAATGGCAGAGCACCAAATCCTCCGTCCTGTGTATCATTATGTGTGTTGTGTATTTCAATATTTGGCCAGTAAAGTTGGAAAGAAACACACATAGCTACCGCACCAAGTCATGGGAGGTCTGTGTTTCATTAAAACAAAGTGGCAGAGCTTAATTCCAAGAATAGCTAGAGAAAAAATGAGCAGCAGAACAGAATACACATAAACATGAATAAAAATTGCAACAGGGATCTTTGCCAGACTTTTATGCTGCTTTTGGAAGTGTTACTGAGAGAAATGACAAAATCATGGAGCGAGGTATAATATTTCAAGTAGTTATTTTATAATGAACATGTTGAATTTACTGTTTTCACTTTGGAAGATGTGTTTGATCTTGGTGAACATATTGTAAAAACTCAGGAAACTCATCACCTCATATCTCATAGCCTCATAATTTTGATTGTGAGCAGCTTTCACAAACTGTGGCAAAGTCCATACTCAGCAACTGCAGATTGGCAGTTGTATGTAAAGTTGTGTTGTTTATTGCAATAGGACTTTCCTACTTTGCCAAAGTCAAATAGCTCCTTTGTGTCAACATAATCCACCAGTAAAGTTGACTCTGATTTATTATTGGAAACTTTTCATATGCATTGAATTATACTGAATTTGCCTGTACACAGGTCTGACTGAAATACTGTCTAGATTACATGTAAGATTAATAAGAATTGATAAGAATAAGAATAAATACGAACTGCCACAGCTTAAGGCTTACAGGTTTGTAAGGGGTATATTACATTCATGGGTGGTTCATTGGAGTCACTTGCGAATAAGAAATTTGTTTGCCTTCAGGTAGTGATTTGCATGGGTAATAATGGGCTGTAAATGTAAAAAGCCAGGTGAATTCAGGTGAAGGAGTCTACGTTGCCTCAACTGACAGCAGGATCTGTAACATTTTAATAAGAACTTTTATTAAGGTGCAGCAACCAATGTTTGGACATAAAGCATCTTCATCAGAGTAATCTAATGAAGAACACACTGATTACACTGAAAAACAAGGAATTCTGGGACATGCTTTTAACTGTAGTAGGCTTTTTCTACCACTAGATGTCATTCTGTGTTCAATGTTATCCAAGTCCTAATCAGTCCAAATCATTTATTAGTTACTGGATATTTATTTAAGAAAAGCAGGTCACATTTCCAAGGAATAGTTTCACTTTTGCCAGTGATAGTGCACATGTTAATGCTGATGCTCGTAGTGTTGTGTGGGTTTGACATTAAGTCTTTGATAAAGGCGAGAAGAAAATCATTTAACTTGAAATAATTTAGGGTAGAATGTTCTGAAAATAATCATAAACATAAAAAGACAAAGACAAAAATCAAAACCTGCTAACTCTGAAAGGCCAGTAAGTCTTGTCTGTGTGTGTGTGTGTGTGTGTGAGAGAGAGAGAGAGAGAGAGAGAGAGAGAGAGAGAGAGAGAGAGAGAGAGAGAGAGAAGAACCTCATTTCCCTAAGATTTCACTCTCGCTCACTAAATCTGACACTTACAGTCTTTTTTTCTATGATTTCTAAGCAGCTGTATGGGCCTTTATTCACTATGCACATCAGAGCTAATATCTTTGGGGAGTGTAACACTCACACTGAATATAAAAATATGTGTATCATGTCCGTTAGTTCAGATTTGACTGAGTTATGACTTAAAGGAGTTTGAGTCTTGACACAAACATTACTCACACATTATTGTTCAGCATTTATTTATTGTCATATTCTTTGTTTCTTTGATAGTGGGAAAATGGTTGCCAACAAATATTTTATGTTGAAAAAATGAAAATTACTGAGGATCTGCAAAAGAATCATCACTGATCACAATATAAAGTTGTCCATTATGTATGTGTGTGTGTGAGTGTTTGTTTGTTTCAGTGTTCCCTGCAGATGTCCAGCAGCTGTTGGTGATAAAGGAAAGGTTCCTTGTTACCAGGTGGACCCAGAAAAACAGGAGCCAGAACCCTGGACCAGTCAGGAGGGAGAGCAGTTTCAAAGGCTAGGGGAGGCTGATATCAATGTCCCTGTGAAGAGTGAGGATGATGAAGAGAAACCTCAGTCGTCACAGTTTCTTTAAAGCCAAACTGAGGAGTCCAGAAAGGCAGAGCCTCCAGCCAACAGCTCAGCTGAACAGATGGAAACAGAATCTGAAGGAGAGGACTGTGGAGGATCACAACCAGCCAGGAACCTTGATCCACTTAGTCATCTTCAACCAGATACAGATGACAAGGCCTCAGACCCATCTGTGACTGAAGCCAGTGTTGATGACAGGAAGGAGATCAGGGCATCAGGTTTAAAAACTCTATTTGGCTGCAGTGTTTGTGGGAAAAGTTTCACCAAATAGGGGAATCTCAAGCTCCACATGAGAGTCCATACTGGAGAAAAAACATTTGGTTGCAACATTTGTGGAAAATGTTTTACTAAAAAGAAGAGACGCTTAAGGTTAACATGAAATTCCATACTGGACAAAAACCACTTTGGTTGCAGCATTTGTGGTAAAAGTTTCAGAGCCAAGTGGAATCTGCAGGTCCACATGTCCATACTGGACTGTCAAATAAAGCTGCCATATAAATGCAGTAGAGTGAAAAGCACAATATTTGCCTCCAAAATGTAGTAGAGTAGAAGTATAAAGTAACATTGAATGGTAATACACATGTAAACCATTACACCTTGACAGGCTTAAATTGGTCATATTGGGGAAAATATTGCAATAACAATGGAATGAAGCTGCAAGTCCATAACCTATAAGATCCTCAATGGATGCTACTGGACTCTTAGCAGTCCATACTGGAGAAAAAACACTTGGCTGCAGTGTTTGGTTTGCCAAACAGGGAAATGTCAAGGTCCAAGGTGCAAAAAAATCCCATAAAAAAAGAAGCAATTTCCTACAGTGAAATGCAACAACTGAAATGCAACAAAACTCCTACTACTGAAAACTAAACTTGATAGCATTAAGCTGTTTTTTTACTTGTGCAAACCACATCAAGCTCAGCTGCCTGCCAACTGCAAATTCCAACATCATGGCCATATGAATGTAAAAAGATAACGTTATCTAGAAAGAGCAGTGTTGCTGATAGTGTATTGTGAGAGCACTTTTTCCATACAATGCTTTGCCTTTTTATGTCAACACATCTGACACATATTAGGATATGCATTCACTATGTAACGCAGCATAAATAACATATATGCATGATGTATATGAAAAAATAAACTAGGCCTATATATATAAAAATAACTAAATTAATTCAATATAGATTTATATTTCAGTAGATCGTATTTGCAAACAACTTGTTGCAAATTCACTAAATGACAGACATGAAAAAAATATTTTATATTTGATTCAGACAGTCTGCAGTGTAATTAATTTACTACCATTCTCAACAATATTCTCACACATTCACACTTACTGTATAGCTATAGTACACTGAAGCCCTGAGCAAAGTCAGCACAAAACTTTAAAGAATGAGTTGCAAGCTTTCCGTGCAATTATTTCACTTTTCGTCTCTGAAAAGGACCAAATTCGGTTTCTTCTTCGTACGTCTGTGCTCTGTGCCATGTGTACCCTGGTCTTCCTGAATGACTCATTTATTCTAGTCATCTGTTAGTGCAGATAAAAATACTCCTACCGCCCAATCCAACTGAAGAGGAAAAAACATTAGACTTGATATACATCTGATTACGCCAGACCCATGTTGAACTTCCCCGTGAGGTCGTCGACGTTGAAAGGTTGAAAACAGGCAGAGACAAAGAGAAATAATAGCGGCGTGAACAATGCAGTAGCCCTCCGGAGAAAAAAATGTTCATGAGCTTCTTATTTTAACCTTGTTATTATTTTGTAAGGCAAAGTGAAGAGTTGCAAGAGTGAGTGGATGGCCTACTAACGATAAATACTAGAAAGATCCTTTCCCATCTGACATCGTATTCCACACTGACCTAACTGCTATCTCATTTCTAAACAAACTATGGTAGCCGTTGCCTTTAGGGCGAAGGAACACGTCACCCATTACAGCGGTGTGGCTCACTGATGTGTTTTTCAAAGTTTGGGGACAATATAGGTCTCCGGCACAGAGGAATACATCAGGCTTTGGATACACACATAATACTTGTAAGTAGATCAGTTCATCATTGGTTTGGCTCTGCACATTAGAGTAGTTGACAAAATATAGAAAATCGCCAGCAGTCTGATCATGTTTTTTTTTCATGTGCATCACATATTCAGAATACTCACTCTATGCTATAATGATTCCTATACTTATTTTAAGCCTTAGCCTTATTTTTAATATTTGGACATGATTTCTAGTGTTTCTACAGCTTCTTCTTCTATTGTAGTTATGTGATTATATTGACTACATTTCACCTTGTTGAATATGACTTTTTTTACTGTTGATATAAACAAATTTTCCTGCAGGTCTCTTGTATCACCATTTTATTTCATTTCATGTTAAGTAGGCTACTTCATTCATGGTTCTGATAATTTCACTCATAATTAACAACAGCAATCTTTCACAAGACTACACCGCATAGGAAAACCCAGAGTTGACTGAGCAAGTTGATAACCAGCTTTGTGATACCAGTTTTCCAGGATCACCAACGTTAGGCTCAGTGAAGCCAGTTAAACCCCAAGAGAGCCAGACTAAGTTGAACTTTGCTTTGTGATTCAGGCCCCGGTTCACTAAAGATGTAGGCTACAGAAGGGCCTTCCGAAATGTTTCATATCAAAGACCACTTATTATGGATTCCCATCCAAATAATGTAGGTATAGATTCTCTTTAAGTATCAAAAATGTGCATACAGTATAGGTAGTGCAGATGAGGTCTTAAAGTTCCAACAGGATTGTATATGAAACCTCCAAAACAGTCACTCATAGTCTCTTTGCTAACTTTCATGGAGTGAAAGTGGTGACAAATTCTAACCTACTAGACTATAAGAATTTCCTTAAAAAAAAGGATAAATTCAGATTTTTAGTCTAGTCTATCCCAAAACAACACTGGCATGACCATAAGTATGTTGGGAAAGTTCTTGGTTGCTCTAATCATTCCTCCTCTCCATAGTGACTGTGAAAAAAGATCCATTCCTAGCACAACTCCAACATAAGAGATGGGGGACATCCTTGTGCAGTGCAAAAAATGCATTCTGCAGTTCAGCTGAAGCTAATACGAGGCTTCAACAAGCAGAATTAGACAAATCAGTATCTTCCAAAGTTAGTCTTTTTTGTACAAGATGTCCTGTGTGTGTTTCCATGGACAGAGGTGAACTGGAATGGAGACTGGACAGTAACACAGAAGAATTGCATACTAAAGGGACTGTAATTTTGGAAGATTCCTACTTGATCTGGCTAACAGTCTCAAAGCTTCATAATAGTTTCAGCTAAACTTCAGAACCATAACTTTGACCATAACTTATCATTTAAGAACTTCTAGGATACCTAGAAAACTCAGCTGTTCAAGACCACTGCCGCATGCTAAACATTACAAATCAGTATGATGATACCTAGTTATAAACCTCTCACAACCCATGAAGCCACTTGCTTTGAGAGTATATTTGCGGATTTGGTGATGGAAAAAAGACAAAATTAAATTTTAAGAAATTAAATCAAAATAGTAAAAAGTGCTTTCACTATGAATATCAGGTCAAGGGTTTCATGATAGTTTGGCTTCTTTAATAGTTTAATTTGAAAAATTACATTCATCTGCAAAATGAACAATAAAATAATATAAACTTTTACTCCTTTCTGCAAGTGGTCAATGGCTTGTGTCCTTTGTTATTTAAAAGGTACCCTGAGGAGTGCTTATAGTAAACACACACACACACACACACACACACACACACACTCCTTAAAATGTAGGGTGTACTCTTGAGGCACAGTTTACCATCAGCTTCAAGTGGTCTTCCCATCCTCTTTTTGACACATTGTTACTTTCATGTAGCATTACTCCACCTTGCAGTTTAGCAGAAATGTGTATCCAGGCACCCTTGTGCTTGTGGCATGCATGTTTCAAGTACAACCAACAAACAATACAGGGACCTGCTCATAAAAACATTGATCTATAGTGCAGTTGATGGGCAAAAACACTAACATTTCCACTTCACATCAGGAAAAATAAACATTTCCTTCAGATTTGTTTTGTTGCCAACCCTAAGGAGTTTAAATAAAGTATGTCCTTTGACCATCTCCCCCATTTCATATTCATCTTTTAGAGTGCAATTGCTAGGGGAGCTCTAACCTTTTCAAACTGGTAATCCTAATTCTCATTTCTGAAATGAGGAAAAAGGAGAATTATATAGCAGAACAGTAGAAAACTATAAATAAGTTAGCCCCCCAATTCCCTGCCACCTAACCCTTTCCACCCAAGTGACTCCTCGGTGCATTTACAGTAATCCTTGACCTAACAAGGTGGTCCAGGCCTCTTCAAGTCTGTCCAGTAATTCACCAACTCTTGTGAAGACCCAAGGATGTAGGTGATGATCTTTGAGTATTCACAGCGATTGTATTTTGTGTTATAGGCCTTGAACTGGGAGGGATTCGGCGGTGATGTGGGCGCAAGTCCTAGCTTTTTCATACACATTCCAATGTAAGCGTCCTCGATGTTAAAGGGCTTGATTGATTTTGATATGTTTACAAATTTCTCTGGAAGGTCATTGGAGAAGACATATCCCATGCCCAGAGTGTATGTTGGGTATTTGGGATCTGGGTACATCTCCTCAGGAACATACCACTTTGAAGCCTTCGAGCGGACAACTGGCCTATTCCACATAAGCATCCCTGTCAGGTAGTTTAGCTTTGGGATGCCTGGCATCTTTAGCATGATTACCAGATTATCAATGTTTAGGAACATGTCCGAGTCAATCTTCATGGCATATGCTGCTGTAGGGCAGCGGGTGGCCAGCCAGTCCATGATCACCATAGTTTTGACCGTCAGATTGAGGTAAGTGTCCATGAAGTTACTTTGGATCAGGTCATGGTGCTTCTGATTCTCCTGTTCCAGATCAATATGAGCTCCTCCAGCGAGGCCCAGCATGAACAGAGTAAAGACCACCTCGCCCTGAACCTGGTTCTCTTTGCCCCATGTCTTCCGGATGGCATCCCGAGCGTCAACATTTTGAGGTGCCACTGGAACCATCAGGACCAAGAAAGGGGTCTTATTCTTGCACACCTCTGCATTATCCATAATAAAGTGGTAGTTCCGTGGGTAAGCTAGGTGATGCGCAGTTCCTGAAGATGGAAAAGTATTTCGAACAGCAGTTTGTACAGGATGTGGTTTGGTGTTTTCATGGATTTCATTTTGTTTAACTTTGAGTCTTGGATGGACACGGTAAGGAGGAGCTAGATTCCCCTTGTCATTATACAACCATGACGGAGAGTTGCTGGACATAGCGTAACACAGGATGAAGAGACAGAGCACAAGTAGGAACTTGAAGCAGAAGAGAAACGTAGGCTTCCTCTGATGACTCAGGCTCTCTGCAAGCGCTCTAAAAAGACAAGACAAGAAAAACTGGTGAGAAAGTATCTAGCTTCAAAATACGACAGATCTGTCATATTACTATTAAGCAAGTACATCTCTATCCTGTAGAATGTGTTAAGGCTGCAATAAAAGCCAAATTAACATTTATATCAGGATATAGAAAATGTATGATGTATGTACAGCATAAGAATGTATGGATGTTCACTAAAATTAACTGTCACCGATCAGATAAAACTTCACACACAGAAAACAAATACCTTGGTAAATGTAATGTGTTTGAAATCCTTAATTTGAATAACAGAATTTTATAAAACAGTTTGTTTTGTTTTTTAAATTGTGACCAAGCTATGCAATGAGTTGAACATTTTACAATTTTTGTTATTTATCAGACCACATGTACACTGATATGATACATTTACAATGAGCCAATATATCGGCCCAGCTGATTTTAAAGTTCAGCTCTAAGTAGAAATAACAGGAGTACCAGTAATAATAGAAGTATTGCTAGTTGCAGTATCTGCAGTAAATGTCTGAGCTGGCCACCAACACTGTACTGAGACCTATGTGTGGTCTCAGTACAGTAGGGGCCATCCTCCAGCAATGCTCCTCCCACCACTGAGGGGATTTTGCCGTCGACTGAATTGAGATGTTTAAATCTAACCACCCAACACCCAGCAGACGAGGACATATCAGCTATGCAGTTAATTATCATTCATGCACTGTAAAAGTCAATTCTAAATACAAACATGGATAGGTTACTGAACTGACCTACTGGTCAAAGGCTCAGAGGACCCAAAGCCAGAGCCTCTATCTGAAGTCACAAAAGTTTTAGGATTCTGGTCGGAAAGATACAAGGCTTTATATTGAGCATCTACCAATACTGAAATTTGTATTACATTTTTGTTCATTTTTCCTACATACAACAGCTGCACAGTGCATACTTTAGTTATAGTAAACTTTCATTTAAATGAGCAAAGCAATCTAAATAGGTTTGACAGCAGAACAGCTGTGCATTTAAACAAACTGTTGAGGGAAACTGAAGAATAAGAATATATAAACTAGAGCTGGAACAATTAGTTGATTAACTGTTGGGCTGTGACTAATGATTACTATCATTATCAAGTAATCTGTGGGTTTTTTTGTTTGTTTGTTTTGTTTTTTGATTAATCAATTAGTCATTTGGTCCATAAGTTGTCAGATAAATACTGTTCCTTCATGTCTTCAAATGTTTCATTTCGTCCCAACAAACAGTTCAACACCCAAAGATATTCAGTTTACTATCACAGAGGACTAAAGAAACCAGAAAATATTCACATCTAAGCTGAGACCAGAGGATTTTTGTTCATTTTTCTTTAAAAATGACTCAAAATGATTAATCAACTATCAAAATAGTGTTTAGAGTGTCTGTTGAACAAAACAAGCAATGTGATGATGTTACCTTGGGCTTTTTGGACTATTATCTCACATTTTATAGACCAAGTGATTAACTGAGAAACTAAGTGATAATGAGAACAATAATTAGTTGCAGCCCTAATAAGACGTTTCCTTCGATGTTTTTATGATATAGTATTGTATGATGTCTCCGGAGAAGAAGCTTTAGGAGGAGTTCATACAGCTCCTCTACATCTCAAACATGAACAAACTGCAAAAGTTCAAGATGTGTTTTTCAATCAACTGCAGAATGAATTAACCTGCAAAACGCTCTAGAAATAGGCCTATAAGCAAAACGACCAGAGGGACGGGCTGTGATTGGTAGAAGGAGGACTCAGTAATATAAGCATCAAACATCAGTAAAAGAAAAAAAAAATCAGAGAAGAAGGCAGAGGCATGATAAGACCAGAGGAGAACTATAGTAGCCAATAGGTCATGACACAGCCGATTAACAGATAACAAAACCCCGCAACAAGTCGTGCCTGAGCACCTGCTACCACCAGACACCTGCAGCCAATATAAGAGAAAACAGCCAGCAGCCTCATATCTTACTGATGTGAAGCAGTGATCCCCTGCACCTCAGAGGAGAATAACCCGAAGAGCCGCCGTGATCCAAGTGGAGACGCGAAGAGCATGGACAGAAGGACGCCGACCTCCGCCTTGAATGCGCGTTTGAGGGCGAGAGCTGACACGAGGAAATACCGGCGAGGGAGATTTGTGACGCCGGCAGGGGCAGCTGCGGGGTCGGCGGGGCGAACAGGACACTCCGCGGAGCCGCCCTGGAGCGCCATGAGGGGAGTTGTTGACTTTGACATTAAATGTGTTAACGTTCAAGTTTTGGCTGCATTGTTGGTTTGGGTTATTGGCAGAGCAAAAGTGCGCAGCCCATGTCAATTTAAATGGACCGCCACATGAGGAAGGGTGCGTTAGATATGTGTTACAGCAAGTAGAGTATGACATGTGTCACTGATAGTGTAGGAGAGGGGTTGGCACTTCAAGAGCCATCTCATTAGACTGAAACACCAGCACCCGCCCCCCCCCCCCCCCCCCCCCCCCCCCCCCCGCCCAAATTCCAATGTATCCGGGAGTACGAGGTGAGAGCTACGTTCAAGAAGCTGAACATTAGGGAAGCCCCTGTGTAGCTCAATCGGCCCCAGTGTTTTCCAACATATTTAAAACCTCTCTAAGCCTCAGTCCCTCATTTCTCCATCCTCAGTCCTGTACCAAAGTCCTCAAAGATCACCTGCCTCAATGACTTTAGATCAGTTGCCCTAACATCTATGGCTATGAACGCATTTCCATGCATCATTGTCATACTTGAAATTCTGCACCTCCCCACTGATGGATGTGTATCATTTTGCATACCAAGCCAACCGGTCTGTTGAGGATGTTGGACAATGCACCACACCCTGAAACACCAAACATGCATCCTGTTCTCAGGCTTTATTTCCACCTTTAATTCCATCAACTCACACAAAACTCTTTATCACACACTTGCACTGCAAAATCTGCAGATCCAACCAGGTGTAATGATCATATCTTTAAATTCAAGACCTAGTTGGTCTTGTTTTTAGAATATATTGGTTATCTGGTGCTTTCTAAGGAAGATCCTTTGATTTAATTCAAGTAAATGCCACTTGCCTTGTCTTGATAAGCAACTTTGAGTTATTTTTTAACTAGATACAAGGGATATGTCTGTAAAACATCCACTTCAAGGTTAGAAGCCTTAATGACACATACTTTATCTTATCTTGATGACATAATGATGAGACATTTGTGAGGCAACAGCCAAACCTTCTGCTATGGAATTTCACTTACAAAATTATTCCTGTAAGTGGTGACATATGGGATAGAAATACTCTTACTGATATAAGGAACGTATCGCTCTATTATTATTTTTAGATGGTGCAAAACAGATTTTACCACAGGGAGTGTCAATAGGGTGATGAAATCAAATTTCAGTAGAATAAGGTTATATTCTTTAGTCAGTATTGGAAAATTAAAATGGAAGATAAATTCACTGTAAGTCATGCAATGACCCTGTGAGTTCAAACCAATTATTTAAAAATATAGATCTGTTCTTGTATAAAATGTCACCATTGTTCCAAATATAATAACACTGAGGGGAGACATTGTGCTTGTACATCATTTTCCATGACAATAAAGCTTGTTTGTGATATTCTGATAATTTAATTGGAATTTTGTCGATCTTATAATTACACGTCAGTAAGAAGGGGAGGTCAGCGGGTCAAAAAACAAACTAAGAAATGAAGTTCTCGATTAATTCTGGGATAATAAATCATTATTAATATTATTAATGGCAGTAATAATAATTTAAAAGTTTTGTTTTTGGTCTAGACTGTGTGTGTGGACGCCATCAATGGGTCTGGATAAATGTAAACATAATGCAAATATAGAAGATGATGTATTATAGGTTGGGTGCAACATGTCACGGCTGCATGAGATGTGATTGTATTAGCTTTTTTCATTATTTTGATAGGACAGGATCTTCTTTTTGATGACTGCAAATTATACATATTTTTTTGCCTGAATTACAGCAAAATGGTAGCTCCAAGGTAGTAGTGGTCACTAGTGGTCTTAAACACCATTTTTCATGTATACAGATGACCCTTATTGTCTTGTTTTTCCCTTGTGCAACTGACAAGTGCTATTTTATATTTAGATTCACCCCGACTATACTGTCTGACTGTCACCGCACTATCAAGCCAAACCTCCAGTTTGCTGATCCAATAACTGTATAGTTTTTATTTTACTCTTTCATTTTGCTATGTACCTTCAATGTCCCTTAGAAGGAGAACAATTTGATTTCAGTGATCCCACAACCTCTCTCTTAGCGCCACATTCAGGCCAGTTTTTCAGGTTGCAGTAAAATTATGTACAATTGGCCGAGGTGACATTAAGATTCATGTCGTTTCAGAGATAAACACACTACACACATATACACATGCACACTGTCATTCACCAACAGCATAGTTTTTCTGTGAATACACCGCCTTGGGCGCTGCACGAAAGTATTTTCTTCCTTTGTGGTTACTTTTCAGTTACACTCAATGACACAGTCAAATCCGTTAACAGAAACAAGGACGATGCATTTGATGTATCATTGTTTTTCAGCTGAAAAAGCCATTGTTTTACTGAAAGCACTTCCAGTGTTTCCTTCCCGAACTTGCCCCCCAAAAAGCTTGTATCAGCAAGTGACGCACTGTAAACTTGATATGCCTGAGGTTTAATTTAGTTTTACTTTTTCTCTCTACTTTGTTGCCCTCAGCAATCTGAGGACCCCAATGTGTTTCTCCAGAAACAGCCCATCACCAGTCCAGTCCACACCTCCTGCTGGCTGTTGGCACAATGCCACTAATGTCCTTATCTAAGGAAATGCATGAGGCTCCTCATCCTGATGGGGTCTTATTACACCTTCAACCTCAACGACCCCAAATGTGTTGCGACTTTGTTATTCGTCATCCAGACTGAGGTACTGAAGGACAGTATTCATGGGTGTGACCTTACTCATTCTTACAAGAAACCTATAGCTGAATGGGAAGAATTCACTAAAAAGTAGAGCCAGAAATGCACAGGTTTGTCAGCTGATAATTTAAGTTTCATTTTTTAAAATTTATTTTTCTGGCTTGTTGACAATTTATACATGTGTGAACTTGAATTCTGTATCCAGTATCTGTAAAAAAAAACAAAAAACAATCCTGTTTGTTCAGGACTGTTTGATGACTTGAAACAATGAATCGGTCTTCCTGCCAAAAAATAGCCCCCAGAGGAAATGTGTTTTTTGGAACATTCACAACTTTGTTAACAGAAGCAGAACATTTTAAGGTGAGTGTTAAAAGCCAGTTATCAAGACATGACTATGTGAATTGCTGTTTCTTTCCCTGAGTCCTTGTTAATAAAAACATTGGAATTGTCAAATTTTCTTACTTTAAGAGCATGTGGTCTTAAGTCCCTAAAAACAAGAATTTTATAAATCTCATTTTAAGTGATTTTATGCTAAATAAAAAAGTATCCTAGTTTTGAGTGATAAAAGGCTTCTTTTGCATTAACTAGATTGCTTGAAATTAGTCTTCTTGATCTTATTTCAAGATTTTATGTGTTATAATGACAGTCGAACAGCCTGACTTATTTGAAGACATCTCATCACGTAAAATTCACTTACTAGTAGCCAAAATTGCTTCTTTTAAGTGCAATCATGCTTATATCTAGAAAGTTTGGCCTTAAATTTGACAGGGCATTTTTGCAGTGTGGTTATATGCCACTAGATTTGGAGCTTCCAGTGGAACAGGCCACAGAGGGTGAGGGTTAATAACCTAACCTCACACCCTCATAACCTCAGCACAGGAGCTCCTCAGGGCTGTGTTCTCTCCCCCTGGTCCTTCTCACTGTACACCACTCACTTTATATCCAAGAACAGCTCTGTGAAAGCAATTAAATACACACACTCTTTTAAATTCCTCTGAACACTCACCAGCAACAACCTGAAGTGGAAACTTAACACTGAGCACATCATTGGAAAAGCTCAACAATGACTTTACTTTCTTAGACAGCTTTCAAAATATCAGATCAAGCTTCAACTTCTGTTCTGTTCCAGCTGGACAAAAAAACTACTCACCAAACCGTAAAGCAAACAAGATTATCTCCGAGCCATCACATCCTACTCATCACCTCTTCCCGCTCCTTCCCGCAGGGTCACTATCCACTAAACGCCTCACAAACAGCTTTTTTCCCTTAGCTATCAGGACTCTGGACTCCTCCCTCTAGCTTCCTCCTCACATGTGCCTGACATGCATTATCATGCATGTGTGTACTATGTTTCTGTGATGTTGACTGTATCCATGTATTGTGTCGTGATAATATGTGGAATGTCTGCTGTTGTCCATTGTATTTGTGCTGCAGAGTATAAGATCTATCTATTTATATAACTGTCTGTGATTGCCGCACTTGCAGCCACACAGCTGCTTTGAAGTTTGTATCCCAGCTGGCACTCACACTTTGGTCTCTTTTACATTTGTAGTTAATTTTTTCATCAGTTAGCTAATTTAATTACATTTCACATTACATACAAATAAATAACAACACACTGGATTTTGTTTCATACATCATACATCATTTTATTTTACAGTTTGGCAGTACATTAGTTTCTATTTGTAGCGCGCACATTTGGTTAATTTTTGTACAGTCATTAGTTTAAGTTGTTCTAATTTTCATTTTTTTGAGTCACCAGTGTTGGGGTGCTGCTCCTGGAGGACATCTGGCCAGGCCTGGGCAAAGGATGCACACCAGGACATGGAATGGTTAAATACAGGAAGTGGCCAATTGGGTCATACCAATTCCTGCCACCTCATAGGGAGGAACTGTTTATTTCAAGTTTAGTCATATTGTTTGTTTCTCTTTACTGAATGTTTAGTTGGGTATTTTTGATTTAGTTGAATTAACTTGTTTTGGGGGGGAATTCTGTTCTTTATTGCTTGGTTGGTAGTGTTTGTCATTTGTCAGTTACACCTGTTGTGTTTATGGTCTGATCAGCCAGTATATATGTTCCCCTTCGTGTTCATTTTGGAAGGTCTCTTAGTAGGGTTAAGTTCACTTTAATTGAGTTCTGTTTATTTGACCTCTTTTATGGGCCCTGAACTTTATTTACATATTTTGTCATTTGTACCTTTTTTTTGCATTTTTTGGGTAAAATAAAAACCCTCTCTTTTTTTTAAACCACCTGAGTCTCCTTTGTCTGCCAGCTTGGTCCCTTACACTGTCTATCTAGTAGATATCTGCCATGTATGTGTCTCCCTGTTGAGCTGCGGTGGAAGTATATTAACAAAAAGAACGACTTTGGCACTAAAAAGACTGTAACATTCACAAATATCTACTTGATTTGACTAATTTGGACACTTAAAATAAACTTGCATTTTTGCACAGAATGACTGTAGGTTTTGGCCCCCATCACCTACATTGTAAGTGCATTATGAAGGGATCTTCTGTATGAACAGGACGAATGATTTTGGGCATCTGACTATTATTTTAAGACAGACTTGAAAAATTGTGAACACTGTCCTTCAACAGTACCCTAATAGGCTATTACAATATATAGGCTAAATACTATGAGGCATTTTTGTCCGTAATTAACACCAGCAGAAACCAGGCTTACTTTTTACAGCATAATGGTTAAATTGGTTGGCTTTGATCAAATATTTAGGCACTTACTAAACCTTTATTTTTATTTCTTACTTTATATTTAAAGGTTGTTAAATGTCAGTGTTGATTAATGTGTGAAGTGCATTCTCCCCTATAAATAAACAAATAAATGAAAATGCTCTTTTACAGTAACTCCAGATCTATCAATAAAACAGAAGACAACACACGTTTAATTTCGAGGACTTCTTGGAGCCACAATATTTGTTAGGCCTACAATAAAAATAACCTGAACTTATGTGTTCCAGAGGCTGGATTACCGACTACACACAGAGTGAGCAACTGCATGTCATTTGGTTTTGGTCATTTGATTAGTCGCACCATTTAAGTACAATATCAATTACAGTGAGGCCGGTATTTCCTTATTAGCTAATATTGTGGGCCTGTTTTGTAGATGGGCCCTGTGTAAAAATCTAGTTTTAATTATGTTGGTTTATATTGTGTTCTTACAGTGGTGGACTCAGGCTGTCTGAGGGGCAGGGGCGAAAAAAATATAAAGGGCACCTGATACATTCAATGGGCCCCCATCAGCAGAGAACAGCAATGCATGTTTAGTAAAAAGGCTGCATCCCCCAATTAAGATGAACATGTTATAGGGTGACTCCGAATATAAGGAAACAACACCTCAGTGTTAAAAAGGATTTACTTTTTAAACATTTATTTTGCAAACATCCCTGTTATACAATCTACAGGGAATGGGAACACATCTGTGGTAAAAACATGGAACTATTAACATTTTGAGAATTAGCTGTTTTGAGCAATCTTGTCAGAGAATCAAGAAGCAAGATTGGTGAAATAAAAGGAGAATTCTTTGGGCTGGCAGTTTGTAAATGTTAAAGACCTCGTTATGGTCAAGTGGGACATATCTCTGAATGCACAAAAGCAGAAGATCTGAGAGCATCTGTTTCCTCTGTCTTTATCAGCTTCAGATTGGAGAATGAGCAATCGACTGATGCAGTTGTCTCTGGCAATGTCGCATATATTTTGAGTTTTGCCTGCTTTGGGAACGCTGCGTCCACATAATTTTCTTTGAGGCATGTTTAGCATAGCTTGGACATTGCTGATAAGGAGAGCATAGGAAGAGGAAGAGTGGCACATCTTAAGTGCAGTGACAGTACTGTCTTCCTCGGTGTCATAGAGTTGGCAAACATCCTTGAAAGACTGGGCAGCTCTGTCATTTGTCATGTTTCCTGTTACTTGCGGTGGTAAGGCACTGACATACAGCACTAGAACTGCACTAGCAGGTTATGTTTTTGCCACAACCAAGGAAGTTGTTTTCACTCCTCAATGTCTGTTTGTCTGTTAGCAAGGTTACTCAAAGGGTTATCTTCCAGATTTCATGACAGGATACATTTTTAAAACTTTTGAACATGCCTACGTTTAAGTTCTACTGGGCATCCTTCTAATAACTAATACAAATGTTATCTCTCTCATTTCCTGCCTTGCTGCTTCTAGCTGCATTTTGCAGATCTGTTTGTATTGTCTTCAATTTTCTCTCTCTTCTTTGCATTCTGTAATTATAAGGTAACCCAATGCTAATCTCCCTCTCCACATGTTAATCCAAGCTAAATGGTTGTAAACATATTTTGAATAAAGAATACTCTAATGATTAATAATATGATGTGAAATAAAATGAAGTTTTACTACACCACAAGGTTGATTTCCAGTTTGTACCAAGTATTTAGTATAGAGATGGCTAAGTACATATCTCGCTAGCTATAAGTTATCCATGTAGTATATCTAGTATATTCTTTAGCATGTTATACAGCTTTGGACAGGCCTAAACATAAAACCAACTTTAGACAAACAACAAACAACTTTACCATCTACATACATTAGTAATGCATCCTTACTCAAATTTAATCCAAACACGTGTTTTAATCGCCAAAAAGCCTTGCTATGTGACCAACCTCACAAACTGTCAACTTTATCACACTGAGGGGGCCCCTTTGAGGGCACCAGCCCTCATTAGATGGATTGCATTAGATTGCACAAATGTTCTTAATGAAGTGCTCGTTGAGTTTATAATAATAACAATTAATATTTTTCATACATTCAGACTGATATGTTGATAAAACTGCAGCCTCTCAGAAGTGCTGCGTCATAGGGCAGTGCCGTTACGCACGACCGCTCACTGTGTTTATCTTCATTAAATCACCTGATGACACTGACCTGTTAAAGAATAACCAGACACACCTGCACATATCAGACTGGTCGGTTATAACTCGATGTACTGCTTCATTACGAAGGAGACGTCGGGTTAACAGAGCTCATTAGCCTCTTTTACAACTTTCTTTTTAGGAAAAGTAGCGTCTCATGTTTTATGCTTGAAACACATTGCGATGCACAAAAAACACTCTGGTGTAACATAAACGACTAAACTGTGTGACCATGTACGAGGTGAGATACATCAGAATTATTGCTGAAATACTCGGTCTGATATAATCATATAAACGGCTTCACCAAATTAATGTCTTTATTTTTTATTTCTATCATTATTACAGTAACTAACTGATGAAAAAAAAACTATATTCCATCTGTCTGTGGGTACAGGTTTGTGGTGATGTGTGTTTATGTCGATACGCTCTTAATCACCCAGACATTTCCTTCCTGGCACAACTGTTTCAGAGATATGAGAGCACTGGTGTGACTGGCTGATTAAGTATTTAATAATCACTATATTCTCTGATCTGTACACCCTCATCCAGCCCTTTTGCATGCTGCGCTGCTGCACGTACGTGAACTAAAATAGCAGGTGCACATTGAGACGTCTACACAGGCCGTGCGCCTCTGCGCTTTGCATTTATTATTCAAATTTCAGTTGAGACTGCAAAATAATAATCGGAGTGTACAATGCATGCCAGGCCTGGACACTGAGGAGGAACATTTACGGACAATTCTATAAAATAAAGCAAGATGTCATTGCTTAGGATAGATGATCCATCATTAAAGAAGCCATTGTCTGATTTCACCTATGGCTTTCACATATCTCTCTTAGTGACATGTAACCTGGTCTATATAGCTAACGCTGTAGGAAGTGGACAGGTTAGGCTATAATAATAATCCAACACATCGCCACTGCGCCATAATAACCTGGTTGCCATGGTATTGGATAACAACCGATCATTGACCACAACCCATTCTCTGATTGAGAAATAAGATCAACCGTTAAACAGAAAGTAGGACTGGCTGGAGTAAAGTTAAGAAATGACAACTCAAGTCAAAGATTCAAGGATTCAGGATCAAATGGTTTTGTATGCTTTATCTGATCGCAGAGTGAATTTCATACCCTTTATGATTTTTTTTCCGTTTCCACTTAAAAATCTAATTGTAGTGGGCCTATAATATCTGAATGCTTAAAGCACATCGATAAAGAACACCAACGCGCTCGCTCTAAGAAATATTGAGAGAGTCTTATGAAATAGTGATGACTCTAAACGTTAAAAAAAAACAAAAAACTATACTTCAGATCATTTAACATAACTGATGAACCTGACAAAGAAGATTGTATCGTTTTTAAATAGTACTTTGCCTTAGAAATCATTAGGTTTTTTTTTCCTTTAGCTTTGCGCGCACGCTCTTATAAGGTGGATGCAAAACACGAAGTAACACCAGTCTGGTGTCTGGGGAGTGTTTACGGTCTCAAAGTAAATATTCCATTGAATTTCGTCAAGTTGAAGTTTCTTGTTTTGTGCCAAGTGGCAATTTATGGGCTGTGATGTTTATAAGTCAGTTTGACGCTCCAAATGATGTCGAGCAATCTGTGCGTCACGTCAATTTTAAGTTAAAAATATGAACTTCATTTACTCTAAAGGCTGCCGGTCTCTTCTAGACGAGAAGTATGTTTCATTATGAAAATTGTAGAACGATTTTAAGTCCTTACCTTTTCATTCCATTCCCACCTGAACCAATCTTCTGGTCCCCCATGACTGCCGTGACCCTTCCCTGTTCCCTTAATTCTTTCCGATCTGATTATACTTCGCTTCAGCCATCAAACACAGAACTTGATTGTTAAAATTTCACGAACTTGTTAAATAACCATAACCTCCACGCATCCACTTCATTAAAGGGGGGTAAGCGATAAAGACGATGCATTTTGTCACAGAATGAGAGAGAGAGAGAGAGAGAGAGAGAGAGAGAGAGAGAGAGTTTAGGGTGGGGGGGGGAATGACAAAAAGACACCGTAAGAGCGAGAGAGAGAGTCTCGGAGAGGGAGGGAGAAATGTGTAATGAGAACTTTGCACCTTTGCTAACTGGCTTTACACACACACACACACACACACACGCACGCACGCACTCACATATATAGTTGGTCATTTTTGGTGCTATTACATAGACTTACATTAATTTCCTGGAGACTTACCCTAACCTTAACCACTGACCCAAAAATCTCTCTCTCTCTCACACACACACACACACACACAAACACACACACTTTTCACTGTGGGGATGTGGGAAAACAGAAAATACTGGTTTTAAATTTTTCTTTAATTAAAACCAGCTCATCCTTGCATCACCACAAGTGAGGTGTCATCTGAAAATTTATTGCATGGGGTCATGTAGCATGTTTGCTATTTCCTATGAGTGTGTGCGTGAGTGTGTGTGTGGGAGGGGGTGGGTGAGGGGAAGGGGGGAGGGGGGTTGAGTGTGGACAAGGGGGCTTTACCATTGTAATTAAGCAGATGGGTGGAGACACATTCCTGTTGATGTTGAGGATTTTTGTGTATCCTCTAAGGAAGTCTACTGCAAATTTCGCTCTTTGATGAGCAACTCTGCAGTTGTTGTCACAGTAGGCCTGTACTGAATAAAAGTCCTGTGGATTGATAGAAAACTCCATGCACAGTGTACTGAGTCTTTCATCAAAATATTTTACGTTTTGATAATATCGTGTACAGTAATTATATATTCTATCATCTGCCAAGCACTGGAAGAAAATTATCTAGACTGTCATGGATTGTGATTTTGCAAAACCTAATGGTGGGCCATTTGTTTATCTTTTTTGTGGCAAAGGGAAATTGCCTTTTATCATGGAGGTAGCTGGACTGGACTGGCCTAGGTGTGTTTCATGGCTAACTCTCCCAGGGTTTTACTCACTGTGCTGTCACCTGTTAGATGACCTCTGAGGTCTTTCATCCACAACTATTGCAACAGACATATGTCGTTACAGTTTAAATAACACCTTATATCCAGGTTCAAACCCTTCTAAGTACAGGCAGGTGCTCAGAGGCTGCATACACTTTGTGAAAGCATGCGATCACACACCAAGAGGTAAAACAAAGCTCTCTTTTATGAGTGAAAAGTGGTACCATTTACTCAGGGTGCTAATATCAATGTAGAGTGTCACAACAAGTATGTTAACACTGTACATTACAGAGCATTATAGGACATGAGATGGGAACCACCGAATGTCGGACAATATTTGTGAGGTGATTTCATTTGTGAACATGTCTGAACATTGGCTCATTAGAGAGATTTATACTTGAACCTTTTTGCATGGACATCCCTGGATTAAAAATCTTTATTTTATATGATCGATCCTCTATATTTTCCAAAAGAGATTACACTGTAATATTCATGATGTCCAGTGAAAACTGTTCCTGATGTACAAAGACAGATGGTCTGTTGATGTTTGGTGCAATCCTAAATTAAGATCATATTGTCTGATGAGAAACAATGACAGTGTGGAGTCTTATGTGAAGCAGGATTTATCCAAAAGTCAAAGATCTCTGTGTGCACAGTTATGTTCAGGTACATTACCATTAAACGGGAAGGTTTACTGGTGTCCTTGATGAGAAAATACTCTGTTTGCTATGTGATACAGGCAAGACTTAGGACAAAGTCCATTTTATGCCTCATTGCTCATTATATGATGATTTAAGGGATACACGCTTTTGTAAAATGTCCTTAATTTATGATTCATTTAAAAGACACAGTCCTTTTTTTTTGCAGTGTCATGTAAGAAGTGTTGTCCTTGTCCATGTTTGGCAAAAGTTTCACAACTGCAACTGTAGGCGGAGCACTTGTATGTGCAATAAATACGTAAATAATGACCTAACTATTATTGGATCCAGTTTAATAGCATGCACAATAGATGTGTCAATCAGGCTTTATCCACATAATGTTTTATGTTTTTGTTATTTTAGATGTAATAAAATATAAAAATCTATAAGTTAGGTTTCTAATGGTTTAAAGTTGAGGACACTGTCATCCTGGCAACATCAAGTGAGAAGTTAACCTAAAACTTAAAGGATAGGTCCACCGTTTTTCTAAGTCTGTCTTAAAACAACAGTCAGGTGCTCATAGGAACAGTGAAAGAGGTTTTCCTCCTGCTCATACTGGCTATTAAAAGATCCTCTTCAAATGCATTCTCAGCGTAAGTGATGGGGGCCAAAGTCCACATTATGTCTACACAGTCATCTTGTACAAAAATGCATTTAAATGTTGATCTGAAGCTTATATGAGGCTTCAGTGGTCCGAGTTAGTCACATCAGGTGGATATCTGACACATTTACAGTTTTTTAAGCATCAAATTCTCTCTTTCTGTTTCGTTGGACAGTGTTTCCCTGTTCCCTATATTAATTGTGCACAGAGGGCAAGGCAAGTTGATTTACATAGCACCTTATCATACATAGAAAGTGCAAGCAAAAAATTCAAAAGATAAAAGTATAAAATAAGATAAATAAAAGTACAGACAAGTTTTAAAACCAAATTAATAAAATAAGTACCATAAAACTAGTTAATTTAAAGCAGTGGAAAATAAAACAGTCTTTAGCCTAAAATGCACTAAACAAAGATGGTGAATATGATAAACATACATGTTATAGCACGTTACCATGCTTACATTAGCATTTAGCTCAAAATGTGCCGTGTACAGGCTTATAGAGCCATTGTCATTAGTAGAACTACCTTCATGTTCTCTTTACTGCTGATGTGGGGTAAATTTCCTTGTAAACACAGAAATAAAACCCAGAACATGCAAATTCAAAAGGTTAGGCTGTTCTCTGGAGGTGTAATGTTTAACCAGCTTGAATTTGAAATTGACGTTTTATTACATAGATACAGTGTGTGAACACGGCAGCGTTTTATTTATTTATATGATTCTTTGCATAAATTGGAAATGTGATGTAAGTTTCCTAAAGGGAACTCTGTAGTTGTCACTCTTTTTCAAATTGCCTTTCCTGAGTTTTTACACATCAAAATGTTATTTGAATTCATGGATGAATGAATGTGAGGTACCTATATAATCCTCACTTTGTCTAGTCAGTTGACATGGCAACAGCTCTTATGAGTCCGTGTAAACTATATGCTATTAGCATAACATACAGTATATTTGTCTTTTAAAGGAACAAAGCCCAAGGGCAGTCTTTGTATTTACCCTCTTTGTCAGAGACGCAGGAAAACAACAGCCGTCTACCTGATGTTGTGATTACTTATTTAAAGCAGCTGTAGCTTACAGGTGTCTTCTGCCATAAGCTGCAGACAAGGGTGTTAATTGTCTGTGTGATCTACTAGCAACCCTTTTTACAGGATGGATTCAATGTTAGCATAAAACATGTGGTTTGAAAAAATACAAGAGAAAATACCACTTCCATGTATTACAACATATTGTGACAAACCAGTTAGTGACTTAGCTTTTACAGAGGAAGGGATCATTTCACAACCAACAGTGACTGTTACATTTCTGTAGTGCCAAGTTTCGAAAGCATTCACCTGTATTTTTGAGAACAGACCCAACGGCAAAATCTAGTTCTGCAAGGACACTCTGTGACCTGAAGGTGTGAAGGATACATGTGAAGGCCCCGTATCACATATCCTTTCTATCCATGTCTCCTGAGCTTTAACATTTAAAATTGATGATCTCATATTGTGTAGACATTTAAACAGAGCTTTCCAAAAACACTAACCGTTTCTAGAGGTGTTAAGGTGCGAACTTTAATCTCAAAATCTGTTTGTGATCGCATGTTTTGTATTAAGCCGGAAGGTTTTATGAACAGAGAGCGTCACAACACTTAACATGTCAGTGCAGATGTTGGAGTAAAAGAAATGACAGTGCACAAAGTTGAGCTGATTTGAAAGTAAGTTTACCAAATGCTTGCTATTGAAACTAATTCTTAATTTTGATGTAGTATTCTGTTTGTTTCTTTAGAATATATTGGCCATTGTGTGTCCAAACTGGTCTGACCAGGTATTATATATGTTCCCTTTGTGGTTAGTTTTCTCTGTTCAGTTTGAGGAAGTTTGTGAAGTTGTTATAGCCTGAGGTTAGTTCTGATTAGTTCACCTCTTTCATGGGCCTTTTGTTTCCTCTCTGCAGCCTGTTACCTGTTTGACAAACACTTGTACACGGATAAAAACCTGCATTCTGTATTTATACTGTGTCCTGCTCAGAGGCACATGAACCGTTTCTACTGGCAGAATGAGTTTATATTATTTATCAATTATTTGCGTCTGTATTTATTGATATTATGATTGTGAATTCATTGTTTAATAACCCAGAATATGATTAGGGCGTCTTTTGAACACTGGAAATTATTTATTAGGCTAAACGTTTCAGGGAAACATTTGGAAACATGGAACTTATGTCACTCATATCAAACCTGATGCTCGGGAATTTTCAGCCTCACATGACTGAATGGAAATGGCAATGTTTCTTGCTGACAGACAAACTCTCCATCGACTCATTTTATCCATAAAAGCTAACGGGGGAAATAACAGATCACGAAAAGAAAAATCTTTCTAATAAACGAAGAAAGTCGTTTATGGTTCTCTTGTTGATCAGACCGACAATTAACAGATTTTCAACTAGATTAATCAGAAAACAAATAAAATATAAAACTTGGGAGTGATACACTTGGGTTTAATCTGTAATCTGTCTCCTCTGTGGTATGAAATTGCAGGAATGTTGTGATGTATCAGATCAGTCCCATCAGCTGCAGCGTCCAAGTGGCGGAACAGAGTGACTTCCGGTTCAAGTGAGGATGAAGGAGCGAGGAATAATCAAATGAGAGACTTGAGCTGTACCCCGGGTAACACAAAGGAAGCATTCCTTCCCATGTTTTCATGCTTCTCCATTGGTAGACAGGTGTTGGTGGTGATGTGCCAAGGAATGTAGCAATGCACCAATAAAGGCAAAGAAGAAGACTCTCAGCTGGCAAACATGGATGTAGAGAATGCTGGTTCATAGTGTGTATTAGGCCCTGTTTACACCTAGCATTAACATGTGTCTCGGGTGATCCGATCACAAGTGGACAGCTCTAAGTACAGGTGTGAACCCGAGACACATTGAGATCCAATCATATAAACCACATTTTGGATGTGGGCCACATTCATTTAGCAGTGTAAACGCCTGGGCCACATTGAAGGACTATACTCAACTGATTTTCCTGCAGACTTGGCACGGGAATTGCATTGCTGCCTCCTGTGTTCAACTTGTTTGATAACAGGATAAAGAAATGCATTATTATGTTTTTCATGTGAATTAAAAGAACGTAATCCACCTCCTGTTTTTTCCCGTTCTCCTAACCCGTTTTTCTCATCAAATCGACAATTAGAATAGAAATTAAACCAAAACCAGAAAATAACTTGTTTACCTCTTGTCTGTCTAAAACAATATTTCAGAAGTTAAACGTTGCTGGATAGTTTCCTCTGTCCTGTCAAGTTGATAACTGCAGTTTTTAGTTTTGCTGCGCTGCTCGATAATGGAGCTCAGGATTTATGAGGAGGACGACTGCTTCACTCCCAACAGTATGAACCTGGACTGTGTTTGTAACAGCTGACCTATTGGATGTGTAGAAGAACACAGAACATTAATTAACATTAGATCCTGACCAATCCTGTCAGCGTGTCAGGAGATTTAAATAATCACTGAAGTTAGGCTGCTGTGCCTCGTGCGTAAATGCGTACAGTGTCTCTGAATGGGGAGACGCAGCTGTGGGGAGATCACTGCATGTAATTCTATATTTGTTACACATATATCTTCCGACGCTGCACAAGAGCAAATCAATAGGACGGGCATTTGATTTTTGTGAGGGGTAAAATAATGCATTGTATATTTGTTTATCCTCAAACAAGTTGAACACAGCTTTGGAGGGTACACGGACCCCCGGTCCTCCCGCCGGTTAGAAACAATTTGGTCTTTGCAAACGGAAATGATGTCCGTGTTTATTTACATAGAGCGGGGAAGTGAGATCCGATCACAAGTGGTCACTCAAGGTGCATGTGGAGACGCATGTTAATGTCTGGTGTAAACAGGGCCTTAGTTAGAAACGGTGAATGTTCGGTAAATATAACTTTGTTTACTTACAAGAAAACTCCACAGTTCACCTTTCACCTATAGCAAGAGTGCTTGATGTACTGTTGCACATACTGCAGGTTAAACTCTTAACAGTGTATCATAAAGATAAAATGCCATTTGGTAAATACTGTGTAGAAGATATCACAGCTACTGAAGAACTGTAAAGTACTTTAATATTTACTTCATATCTGTACATCTCACACCATAGGATAAACTGCCGTGACTTCATCTACCCACAATTTGACAGGCAGCTCTTCAAACATGCAAATATTTAATTACAAGGTGTTACACCAGACAGATGGCCAAATCATGTCACTCCAAAATCCAGTGTCCTGTGACTAAACAGCTTTTAAGCTTTTGGCTATGAAATTGTTTATTTCACATGTTTGTTTTTTACACTGATAAAGATTTAAAGGCTATATAAAAGCCATGGCTGATCTGCTACCACTCCTTTCTTACATCTCTCAACTATCAAACCAAGGAACCGGTTTAAGCAGGAAGGTTCATATTTTCTTCCACACCTATGATAAAGTTTCTAGGAAACAGAGTCATTCAATACACTGAACATGTTTATCTATCTTCTAGATAGATGGGGCATTTCTACCTCTGTTCCATAACACACACACACACACAAACAGTACAAAACTCACTCGCACGATCACACGATTACATCACATGATTTTTCTTTTGAACTGTTCCTTTAAAACTACTGAACCTGAACCTGTAGAAATAAAAATCCAGAACCAGCATTTCACAACTAAAAGCCAGCTGAAAGTTAATAAGTTAATAAGTTAATAATTATTTCATCATGTAACTCTAACCTATTGTGAAGTATTTTTTTTATTATTTGTCCACCTTTTATTTTTTTTTATCAATCTCTTAAAATTGTTCCATTTTCTCTGTTTTATTTTAAATTTTTCTTGCTTTTCTATATGCAACATCTACATCTATATGCAATTCAAATTGAATAAAAACACAACTTTTATTAAAATGTCAAAAAAATACACACAGTATAGGGTGTACTGACTTCAAAACACAACAAGAAAGTGTTTTTTTTCATCTGTTTGTGTTTATTGACATTATGTCATTGTCACGGTCATCAACACTGGTGACGTCCTTGGAAAGTGTTGCAGTGGCCCTGATGTACAAATCACATCTGTTGTCAGTTATTAAAATTCAGTTTTCCAAAATGTAATGAAAACTACATTTATACACTTTACATTTGCGTAAATATTTTTGTATATTGTATGATATATTTCGGTTGAAACACAAGGCACTTGGACACCTTTGAAATACTGATTAGGATAAATCAATGTGCAAACAAGAAATACAAGATAACACAGATACTGGCCACATGTGGCCATTGTCAAACGTCACCCCTTCAAAAATACTTGAGAGACAGTTTTTAAAACAATTGTTTGGCTTCTTCTTGTGTACCTTTTGCATTTTAACATTCATCTGAAGCAAATGTGTACTCATTATTGCCTACTACACACCTTTGTCTACTTGTTCCTACTTGAATGTGTTCCTCAGTCGGTAAAAGGCAGGGCAGATCCTGTTTAGATCTTTGTCTTGGAATGATTAATAGAGCAAGGAGTAGGTAAACTGAAAGCTAAAGAGTAAACTTTAAACCTACATTCATTTGCGTCAACACAGTCGTTTCCTTCTTCTTGCGACTTGAAAAATCACATGGTCAAACATAGCTCTGTGTGCATTATAACCTTTCGTCACACATCGTGGTGTCGTAAAATCTCCCAGACTAATTATGAATCAAGATCTCTCTCTCTCTCTGTGAGAAAATGGTGGCCACACCAAGATCACTTTACAACTAGTAAATCAGCGAGATAACTGTGTCATATTTTGTTGTCATAATTGTTTTGTTTGCTGTGGGCTTGGAAATGAATGAGCTTATCTGAGATGTACATGTTGCACAATTAGTGATCGAAGTCTGAGTCAGACATTGAAGAGTTTTATTACAAACTGTTCTACATGCGTCATGGTATAGTAGGAGACAGCTGTTAAGAAGATAACAACAGTTATCTTCTCAAACACGTCAATATTTTGCGGGTAGTTGTAGTAAAATGATTGGTAGCTTTAACAGTAACCCTTTTTTAAATGCCGGCAGTCATATCATGGGAGAAGAATTATGGATGCTTTATATTGGAATTCTTGACTGTCCCTGAAGATGGATGTACTGTGAGTAGCTAATGTTACATTAAATTATTGTGTATGGACTGTGTTTCCCATTGCGCCCCATAATCCAGCTTTCCACCTCCATATTTATTTATGAATAAAAAGTCAGTGGAAGCGGTCAGTGGGGGTTGTCGTACATAAAAACTACAAAATGGTGAGAACACCTGCTCTTTTCATGACCTGGTGTGGTAAATCTAATACAGGTGATTGTCCACTGTGAAATGCTTTTTGACTGTGAAGTCAAGGTGTAGATGAACAGGTCCACCCAAATTTCACGACTTCCAAGGACATGAGAAGTAGGAGTAGAAGTAGAGTAAAACACCTGCAACCCCTTGAAACAACAGGGTAGGATGGAATTTACCATAAAAACCCAACTGTTCACCAAACAGAGACGGATATCTCAAAATCTCAGCCGATAAAAAATAATCTGCATGGCTTTCTTTTTTCTTTTTGTAATATGGGTGAACTGACCCTTTAAAGTTTAAAGACAGCTGAAACATGAATGGTGCAAAATCTTGCTGCAACCCAACACTCAAAGGTCTTGCTTACGTTTCGTACACTCAACACAAAAACAACTGTAATTTTCAGTCTTATAGTCTGTATTTAGTTGTTTCTGGGCTGGAATGACTGAAGTGCTTTTTATGGCTCTGCAGGTGACAGCAACCTTTGATTTCTGACACACACACACGCTCCACAATCACCCATGCATGTCTGTAAACACACACAGCCAGACATACATGCATGCAAACACAGACACAGAAAAACACAAACACACACTCCCTGGTCTACACGTCGCTGAGTGCACATCTTAACTGACAACAGCTGGTTTGAGGAGGAGAGCCCTCGGGGGAACAACCACCCAAGACAAAGGGTCGCTTTGTCTGGGCCCCACCCCTGCAGACAGGTTCAGCACCTCCCCCTCCAGCTCCCCCTCTCCTTCTTCCTCTTCATCCTCACCTTCCACCTCCTTGCCTGCCATCCGCCCCAGACTTCCCAGAGCTCCCAGCCCCAACATTGATGCAGCTGAAAGTCCAAAGTGTAAAAGAGGGGAGTCGGAGAGGCCGAGCGGTCCCATGCCGCCTCCTCCTCCGCCCATGGAGAACAGTGGTGCCCCATGGTGTCCCAGGGCTCTGGCGTGGCAGAAAGCTGAGAGAGGATAAGTGGTCCCCAGACCCCCAAGTAGAGCTGCAGCAGCCCCAGGGATGATAATGTGAGCCCTGCCAACAGACGGCAGATCAGCAGCGCTCTGGTGCCCGGGGAGGCCCAGCCCAGTCCCCAGCCTGCTCGGAGCACCTTGCTCCTGGGCAACAAAATGCCCATGGGCCTTGATGTGCTTGCGTAGCGAGCTGGGATCTGTGTAGCGCTTCAGGCAACCTGCCATCTTGCAGTAGTATGGCTTGTCCACATAGTGGGTGCGGGTGTGCTTGAAGCGGTCGCTAGAGTTGGAGTAACGCTTATTGCAGCCCTCATAGGGGCAGATGTAGGGTTTTTCTCCTAGAGAAAGAAAGGGAGACATGCGATGAGGAAACACAAGGACAAAGCAAGCAAAGGACAAAAGAGTTATCAATGATTTATTATTTATTTACACTATATATAAGAGAACCAGAGAAGGATTGTCTGAACAGGTGATATTGCAGGCGAATGAGCCACATATTGTGATATAACATTTTGAAATTCTGTACTACTACCTCATTATGCTGTACTGGTGCTGTCATGGCCAATAGCTCTCAGCTGACCATTGTAGAGCAACACAGTTTTTTTGACCGTTACATTATTATCATACAGTGACAATTGAGGAAATAAACCAGGGGAGAGAGATAAGGGGAATGACCTGTAACAAAGATCAGCTTAACGGTTAGAGGTTAAAGCTCCAAAACAGCTAGATCCTACACTTCCCATGATGCAGCACAATAAGCCTGGTAAATACCCACATCAGACTCCATACCCACAGTTTTTTATGCCCTCTGTTAAAAATTTGTAGTCTCCATTACTAGATTTTAACTTCAGAAATGTTTCTCAAGAGACACAGACAACATTAAAAAACTGCCGAATTGAACAATAACAACACAGAAAACAGATGTGCGCTCAAAGAGTCATTAGTAATGACAACTACCTACCGCTGCACAAACTACTGCACTGAGATGATATCTGAGAGAGGGAGAGGCTGAACCACTAACAACTGCATGAAATCTTTCCTTTACCAGAACAATACATACCTTTTGTGCCACATCACAGTTCCTGATACACAGATAAGAGTGACAGGTAACAATCACCGTGAAATATGAGACCAGTCAATGTGGCCGAACACGTCACTAACCATCAATACTGCATTATTTCACAAGGCTTCCTCTATTGTTAGAAAGTTCCTCCACATGCAGCAAAGGTCTCCACCCCGAGTCAAACTGGGAATATGGTTGAACGATGTGGTTTGCATCTTAACTACAAGGCCACCTGATGCCTCAACTAAAAGTGTTTTAAATGAAAATAGTAGCAAATGGAATTTAAAGAAACTAAGATAAAGTCTTTCCATCTGAAATGTTCACAGAAACAAATAAACATGAAGTAAATTCTGATGGTATGGTATATATTTTAGAACCTGGTAAATGTATTTTTCATTTCACTGTGTCTTTAAAGAAAGTACCAGACCTAATCAAGTTGTGCAAAAGTGGAGATTCCTCCCATCTCATGCTTGTGGTGAAAACACAGAGATGACATATAACATAGTCATAACAAAGTCGAACAAGAGTCACTGATTTTAACACACAGAGTTTGACAGTTTGTTCCACAGTATCTGTTCCCTTCAAGGCCAAACAGATTTTTTATTTTATCTGCTTAGTAACAAGCCTAGTTTCCACTGTTACACCTTTAAAGTTACAGTTTGGATGCATCACACTAAATGAGAAATGAATTCAGTAGCCTTTTCCAATAAATAAAGCCACTGTTCACCAGTTATCTGTCAAGACTCAGAAGCTGAAAGTTCACCTGAACACGGACACAGGTCAGTCTGTTGTTGACTTTTTAAACCAAATGCAATAAAAGTGATGAAACTGATAAGCAGCAGTGAAGAGGAGGAAACAGAGAACTGACCCCTGGCAGTACTGCGTCAGCAACAAAAGGGTGAAACCGGATGAGGGTTTTGGTTTTTTTTGTTTTTTAACTATTCAGAAGTAAAAAGGAAAAAAGTACATAAAAAGGAACAGGCTCCACCAACTTTACACTCTAAAATTAGTTTACTGATCACAGGGAGGGCTGCTCAGCCTGTGAAAACATTTGTATTGTGGTTTTGGAGGATGTTTTGTAAGACCTGAGAAAATAACTCTTCTAACAGAAAGCCTGCTTTACAAACTGGGGGTATGGAGTTTGAAAGAGGCAGGCATGTACAAGGCAGGGAGGGTCTAATGAAAAACTATTATAGAGTTGCATTATGGGAAAGAGTATGATCCGATGTGCTTGGAACTTGAACCATAGTAGGAACCAAAAGACACAATATCCTGGCTTCTGCGGCTTTGATTTTGACAATTCTTTTTAAAATCTCAACCATGTTCACCTTGAGTTGCTGTGTTGATCAAAGGATAAGACCGCTGATACTCTATATATTTGTTATAGTCAAAAACACATGAAAATTCTATTTTTTCATATTTTCTGACTTCCCTAAACTGTCTGTGGTACTGAGGACATAAATCTCTAAAAACAAGTCTTACATAATTTGCTCTCAAATATAAAGTTTCTTTTTTTTTTTTTTTTTTAAAAAGTAATTACGGTTATTCTCTAAAACAGCTGCAGTTTTTAGCAAACATTACTCGAACATACTGCATTTGTTTGGAACTATTTTCAGCTGCAGATTTGGTGCTCCTGTGAGTATTTACAGCAGCAGGACAAATAAACTACAGCGGCCATGTTCACTGTAATAAAAGAACATGTCGCCAGTGGAACAGTGTAGCAAATTTACATGTTTTTAATAGATTTGGACAACAAAGGAGCTCAATGGCACAAAGGAATATCAGGCTGTTAGTACAATTAATTCATTGTTGATTTTAGTCTTTTCACTGGATTTGTTGGCAAAAACAAAAATATAGACTGTTACCACACTTTAAATTTGTCTTGTTGCATTTTTTTCATTATGAACTTGCCTGTGTGTGAGCGGGTGTGTATCTTCAGGTTCTCCAGACGTGAGAAACTCTTGTTGCAGGTGGGACAATGGTGCGGCTTCTCATTGGTGTGCGTGCGGATGTGAATCAGCATTTTATACCTATAAGAGACAAAACAAATTATGTTGACAGCACACACACACACACACACACACACACACACACAAATATGTACATTTCAATCAGCTGTGTCAGCATGCAAAGTTGCAAAAACGATATCATCATATATACTGTACAAGGCCATGTAAGGTTATGATCCAGTCAAACAGCCCACTTCAGTTGAAGCTGTGACCTTACTTAACTCTCATCTCATTATAAACAAACACTCTTCCATCTAGTGTGTCTACTGTTTGAGAGCTGCAGATCACATTGCCTGGGACTTTGTTCATCAGGAAACTATTTTTGGGTTGCTCTGCATGCAGCTTTTCATGGGACAGAAGTAATAAGCATATGATGTGTGTGTTTCAATTCGTAATCAAATGTCCAAATATCCTGCCACTGCTGTTTCTTGCCTTATGTTGCTACACTGGCTCTTTTCTCTCCATGTTCTTAAAACTATTTAAAACAAACTGGTGGGTCAAACTGAATCTCAAGGTGATAATATGACTCCCTTATAGTGCTGAAATTTAAAAATATTAATTTGTAAATTAGAGTAATTCACCACTCAGTTATTTTTTAAATCGTGTATCGAGTAAAAAAGCCTTTCAAATGTAAGGATGTGCTTTCTGGTCGATATTTCATATCAATTTAAACTAATTATGCTTCTGGGGTTTTTTTTACTTTTAATCTGGAAAAATGTATAATTTCAAGCAAAAATCCTTTTGCACACTTATGACATTTTATGAGCTACATGATTTGTGATTTATTCAAAAAAACTAGTAAACTATAATTGATTAACATAACTCATTAGTTGCACCCTTATTCACTTGTGTAATTGCCTTTATGACTGTGATGTACAGTAGTGACATTCTTTAAAAAAACACTTAAATGTACAATTTTTAACAACACTACAATCTACAGTTTCAAACATTTACTTCAAATTAGACATAACAATTAAAAACTATGATTTTTTTCAACCCAATATTGTTACACAACCATTTACTGATAAAAGTTCAAACACAACACAAGCTGGTTGTTATATGGTACACAGCTCGTGAGAGTTGCATCACACCAATCCCAAGCAGGATGTTTGCAGTCAATTATCTGTCATGTTGCATGAAATATATTGGCATTTCAGTAACAGGATCAGTGTACCTGGCATTGAAGCCCCTCCCGTTCCGAGCACAGCCCTCCCACTGGCAGCAGTACCCGGAATCCTTTTCAGGCTTGACGTGGAAGTCGTTGATGTGATCCACCAAGTCCTGAAGTGAGTCAAACAGCAGGTGGCACTGCAGGACAGAGAAGGAGAGGGTGATCAGTCACTGACTGTTTCCAAAACTATGCAATTGCTCCAAATGCAGTGAAAGGAAGTTGATGTTTTTGCAGTTTCTTCCACGTTCCATTTTATACAAACTTCATGATTCATCGTTTACTGAAATCATGGTTTTACATTTTCCACTTGATTTAATTTTTTCCACTCCACAATAGCGTGAACTTTTCAGCTCTTCTCCACTTTTTCTCATAATGTATTCTTATATGCTTTAATCAAGTCTTAACAAATGTCACATCAGTAATCTCATTGGGTTTTGTTTTATTAAAAAAAACAGGTTCATAAGTACTCTGACCTGATTGAGACACTGAGGTCATAATTTTCATGAAACCATTAAATTCACTTGATAATATCTTAATACACTGTCAATTAAGACCTTGTTTTATGCTATTGTATGCTTTTTGCTCACTTTTGGTTTATTTACAACTTATTGCAACTTTCCATGCATACAGACTGTCTAAGAATGTAATACTTTTGTTTTTAAATTGATAAGCAACTTGCATTGATTAATCATTTAGTCTTTAAAATCTAAGAATATACTGTAAAATGCTCATCATAAGTTCCCTGAGCTCTGAGTCAACCAATAATCTAAAACCCCAAAATAATCAATTTACCAATAATAATAAAATAGAAAAAAGCAGCAAATCCTCACATTTTATGCAAGAATGTGAATGTTTGGCTTTTTGTGCCTGATAATTTACCTAAAAGATTAGTTGACAATAAATTTTAAGCACCAACTTCTTGTATTGTAAACTCTAGTTATATTTATCCTATACCTCTCTTTTTCCTGACTGCCAGCTGTGATTACATTTTGCTCTCAGCACCACCTAGTGGTCAGAGTAATAGTTGCAGTGTTTTTCACCCAACCCCTTATTATAGGATAGATTCAGTAGCTTGTTGTTAATTGATGTGGATCGATTGCTCAACCGAGACTATTTATACTGTAGTTTTTTTTGTGTAAAAAAAACATAAAGCCTGTATAAAGCATATCTGATGAAGCCTGTGGTGAAACATGCTGTTCTCACAGTTGCACTTGTGATTTAATTAACATAAACCTGTGAAGAATATTGACACAAGCATCTCATTTTGCAATGATTTACTTTTGTTTTCATAATTATATTTACCTTCATCCAACGGCAGGCCAGCTGACCATCCAATGAGGGCTCCGGTGAAACTTGCTTCTCTCTGTTCTGACCAATGAACATGGAGGAGGGAAAGCTGTATCCCTTAGGTGGGCTTGCAATCGGCAGGTAAAACGGATAACCCTGAGGCGAAGCTCCGCCCTCTACCCCTCGATGACGAGCTGGTTCCTGAAAGAGAGGAGGATGGAGAGAAAGGTCACAGAAAGGTCACTGCAAAGGAAGGAAGATCTCAACACTGAAACATGGAGGCGGAAATCCATCTGTTATTCAAAAATTAAGTTATTCAAAATTAAGTTAACATTCTGCATTTATCTCACAATTTTGCTTAAGATTTGGTCGATAAATTTGTCCGATGCACCTTGTAGTTCAATGAAGCATTTACATATGTTATAGGTTATTCTTTTAAGTTTCTGTGTGTGGCTGTCATTGCATGCCTATCTAAACCAGTGACTCCCAACTTGGGGGTCGAGACCCCACAAAGGAGTTCGCAGATGATTACTGTACAAGGATAATAAAGAACTAGATGTTTCTCTAAAACAAAGTGATATATTTTTTAATTTTTGTCTAATTTATTGCTTTTTCTTGTGAAATACAAACATAAGCTGTTAAGGGCCCTAAAAATTGTTCAAATGAAAAAGTCATAGAAGAAGAAAACCAATTTTCAGCTGAACCGCTCTCACTTCTTGTCATGAAGGGTCACAAGTAGACATTGCTTAATTTTAATGGTCCACAAGCTAAAAAGGCTGGGAACCGCTGATCTAAACAATGATGGTAAAATGTTTGAATAATTAAATAATTAAATTTAAATAACTTTAAATTGGAATGAAGACACTAAGTTTGGACAGATGTGGTTATACTGTTTTAACTTGTTTCTGAAAAGTCAGATAACATCCATATATATTAAGCACAAAATACTAAAAGGATAAAATTGGGATAGCGGTACATTTTAATTTATATATCCAAGGTTCCACCCTGAAAAGTAAGAAAATGACTGGGCCATGAATTGAACCCTGTGGTACCTCACATTTCACCTTATTGAAACAAATAACTTGTCAGTGATGAGGGGAGAAGGTAATAGAATAAAATTTGATGATTTCTGCTGTGGAATCTGCTGCCTCTGCTCTGGAAATATTACTAGTTTGTTTATTTTACTCTGAGCACTTTCACTGTTGCGAAAGCTTTGTGATCAGTTTAATATTGTCAAAATTGTTGTTTAAAATGCTACATTGTTTGGCTAAATACTTCTGTCTGTGGTAAGAAAAAACAACTTGTTCTATATTTATGCATAATGAAATCAAGGTATTTAAAGAGGGTTTGAAGTCTTGCATGTTTTAAATCAGACGGGAGATCCACACTGGTCAGCTAAGTGAATAATTATGGACAAAAAGCTGCTGCTAAACATTTCAAAGACATATTTGAAGAACCTAATAAGTACATCTGTGAGGACATAATGAATGCTTCTCACAGTCCACTTTAAATGCTTAAGACAATTTCAAAAAAACATACTTTTTGAGGTAAAAGATGAATCTAGGCCAAGAGGGGGAGAGATTTAATGTCTGTGCTCCAACAAAGAAGCTGAGTGTTTGATGTTTTACCATTCAAGCACGGCTAGAATTTGATTTAGACAGAGTCACTGGACGGCTGTGTGCTGTGTGCAGACACTGCCGCAACAAATTAGATTCACTCCCAGGATCCCAATTCAATTCAATCCTGTTGAAGAAGAGTGGAGCACATTTAGCCCCAATCAGTCACCGGCTGGATTATTCTGAGAAGACTGTGGCCATGCTTCTGCACAAGATTAACTGATTACATGAAGGCACACACCTACAGTGTGTTGCCCTACAGTGCGTACTGGTTTTCAGAAATCTATTTAAAATGTAAGATCTACCACAATGTAATGAAAAGAGAGGAGAATGTTAGTGTTATAAATGTATAGTGTTTTAATCATCAGGAACTAATTAAAACAAGACAGAAACACATCACACAACACATGCAAAGCAATGAAATGGGGAATATTAATGTTAATAGAAATAAGGAGTGAATAAGACAACACAGTGCTGTATTATTAGCCAAGAACTGAAACAAGCAGACACACATTTATATATAAAAAGCCCAGACACCACATAAAATACATCAATCACTCTAAAAGCAAAGCACAATAAAAGATACACATGCAGGTACATGAGGACAGACTGGTGACTGCAACACAGTGATACTGCATGTGACAGCTGAAAGCAAGGCACACAACACAGTTTTAGGCAACACATTTTTCTTAGATGGAAAATTTTCAGATATCCTGTAAATATGTATATATATTGACAGTTATCAAGTATTTGTAATGCACTTTTTGCAAAATTTGTGCATGCATTGAGGGTGTCACAGTGGCCTAAGCAGGGTAAGATGTGTAGCACGTAACTGCAACATCCCCGGTTTAAACTGAGCGAGGATCTTGTATTGCATGTTCAAATCAGGAGCCAGTGTCACCAAATTTGAGGATGTGCAAAATGCAATTTGCAACATGAGATAATTTCCTTTCCAGTTAATTTTGACACATTTTCAATCACAACTTGTGAACTCTGCATGATCATGTCAGAAACCTGTAGGACTTTAAAATTTATAATGCAATTTGCAAGCAACAGCTACATGTGAAACTTGACATTGACTTGTGTAAAATGGGCCCCAGGTCTCTTTGTTATCAGATCTTCAAGCTATTTGTGTGCTCAGAGCTGCTCATCCCTCCAGCTGGAGAGCAATGGGAATTCAGTGTTAAGAATCAAATCTCAGAATCGACTTTGAAACATCAGTTGTCACTGTCAAATCTGATGGTAATGTGTGCGTGCAAAATGTAACTTTTGTATGCAAACGCCTGGACTCACCCGTGAGAAGAGATGTGGCTGGGGGCTGCTGCTGCTGTGAGGAGACTCCAGAGGTGAAGAAGGGGAGGGGGAGGAGGGGGAGGAAGGGGACGGGGACAAGGAGGAGGTGTGGCGGGAGGAGGGGGACAGGCTGAGGTCCATGGCCGGAGGGGTGAAACAGGACCCGTGTCGTTCATGAGAGGAGGATTGGGAATCTACAGTAAAGTATAGAGTAGAGTTACAACAGGATGATGTTTGGTTTGTCAAACTGAAGGAAGATATTTCTGCATGTGTAGTTTCTGACACTTTCCATATAATGGCTTGTTAGCAATGTTGAATTCTAGTTACTGCACGTAGCTTAGCTTAGTTTAGTTAGCTTATACTTGAGGTTACAGTTGCTCTTAGTTTACATTTGGACATTTTAACCAACATTTTGTGAACATATTTTGCACAAAACTTATGAAGAGCTTCAAGCCGTTATTACAGTTTGGGTGAAAAAGGGAAAGAAGATGAAGAAAACACGGTGTGTTTGCTGTTACAACCACTGGTACCTCCTTTGATTCATGTTGAAATCAAGGAAAACAGAGTTAGAAGAAAAAATTCACTAATATGTGTTTTCATTTGTCTTTTTGGATTTTATGAAGTCATAAGTCCTTTGAATCAAAAACAAGTTAACATTTTTCACTGTCACCTGGAGTTGCTTAGAGCTCCATTAAATCCTGTCAGAATTCCAAACTTGATTAACTGTTAACAAACGGCTCCTGTGATATTGCCGCCTGAGCTGTTGATAACTGTAATGCAAATTACAAACAATCCAGCCTTAGAACATCTTATTCAACAGTATGTCATGTGGTTGCATGCCAATTCTAAAAAAAGACATATTATTGTGTGTTGTTTAGCTTGGCCAGGTGTCTGCAGTTAGTTCAGACAGATTATTTTTTAGACAGCTGGAACTACAGCTAAAACGTTGGGAAAATGACATTATATAGCATTGGTGAGTATCATGTATATGGGTGAAGTTAGAGTGTGCTGGTTAGTTTTCACGAGATCTGTCTGGGGCCTCAACTTCTAGTAGCAAAGTGCTGTAGTGGATAGGCTGCTCATTGACTTAAACAGTAAACCAGAAAGACCAATTTCATCGAATGTGCAGAGGCTAGTCAAACAGTAGCTAGCTTGGAGGTGACGTCAGCACTTCAACTCTCTATAAACTTTTATGGGTAAATTGTGTAACTGACCAAGCAACTAATTCCAGTTCATTATTATTTTCCTATTTGCTCTTGTTTGCTCCTCAATAAACTCTTTAGAAATGTAGTTCTTTAGCTGTAGATGATACGTTCTTCACCAGATAATCCCAAACTTTGTCTGGATGGGTTAGTTTAGTAAGTAAACAGTTTTCTAGTAAAGCTGGTGGTGGTGCTGTTGGGAATCATACTGTTGGGAAAATACTTTAAGGACTCCTGGTGCCTCCATTTGGGAAAGTTAGCAGAGCTATATGTAACTACACAATATAGTGCGAAATCACCCTAACAAAACAACAACACAACAATCACACAACAACAAAACACAACGAGTAGACTATATCAGTCATACATACACTTTGGACACTCTACATAATACTGAGCTCTTGGACTACACCAAGGACGAAGGTATACAGTCCATTCGGACTCTCATAGAGGCCGTGTTGTGGTTTTCTTTGAGGTCACCTCATGTCAGTGTCACGCTCCTCTTGTTATGAGAAACACCGACAAATCTGGGGACAATGTATGTCTATTTGAGGACTGAAGAGAGCTACCATTCATGGGATTTACAATATTGAGTTACTGGGAAAGTGAGAACATAGAATCCACTTATTATACTATTGCATTATCAGAGTGATATGCTTAATCACTGCAACGTGGCATCAGCAAAGGCATGTCCTTGTGTATTCGAGAGAGAGGAGAAACGATGGAGACTTTGTCGATATGTCTGTCGACGAGAATACGCTCTCCTTCGAACTCTTACCTGGAGAGGAGGGTGGAGACGGAAAGGTTGTATATATCAGGCGTGGTCGTGTGGCGCTGAGAGGGGCACAGATAGAAGAAGAAGTCCTCTTCCCTAATCTCACTGGACCATCTATCCGACCTGAGGGAAGCTTCAAGTCCAACGGCTCGTCCAATGACAACATGGCTTCTGGTTGCTCAAGCCCACCTGGGGAGAGAAAAACAGGTTGACTGGCTGACCACATAAGTATCCAGTTCCAATTTAGTGTTCAGTGTATCGAAACAAAAACAATCCTTGAAATGTTTTTGTAAAAAAGCTATTATGAAATATTTGGATTACTGCAGAAGTTTCGCACAAATGCCTTCAGCTATTAAATTTAACATCTTTGCAAGGCATGGCAATATCAGTGATTTTTTTTTTCTTTTTTGGATTCATACTTAAACCTGATTTGTTTTTGTTTGTTCTGTCATTTGGCAGCATGTAAACACAACATTGACACACTGTCACCTCATAAAGCAAACCGCTGCCTATTCACACATCCACCAGACGTAGAGCAACATCAAAATCCATTCGTATTTCTGGCCACCTGATGAATGTAAGTCCAACAGTCACTCTTCTTTTAGCTTTGTTTTTGGTCTCCAACAACTCCTGAGGGAAATATCTGACTATTTAGCAGTTAAATACTCAACTATGTTCAACAGCTAGTCACTAACTCTCTGTCATTTGGTGCTAGGCACGTAGTGTACAGTGTGCTTCTCAGAGCTTGAAAACAGCTTCATGCTGTGTATGAAAACCACACTGGTGAGAGTGAATCAAAACAGTAAAGATGTGGGCCATAAAACCATAACAATGAACTGAATGACACTAAAACACAAAGGACTGCAGGCTTTTAGGAGTTTATATAAAAGTAATCTTCTTCTTCTCTATGCCTCCCTTCCAAACTTCTTCAAATACTCTCTCTCTCACTCTGAGAGGGATCCACAGTTCTCTTGTGGTTGTTAACCACTAGAGGAAGTACCTCCCCGCCCTCACAGTGAGCTGTCAGTCAAAACACACGTCTGCTACCTAGAGAGCAAAACAACCTCATGAACAGTCTGCCACAGTGACTGCTGACAAATCAGGATATTAAATTATTTTTGCACCAATCTGCCACTGACATCAGTGTAAAGCGGAGGGAGAGTTGAAGCGATGGCAAAGCAGAACGTCTGTGTGAGGAAAACACTTGGTCACAGCCAGCTGTATTTAAATCTTCTCCATAAAAAATGTCTAGACAACTTTCATTTTAGTCATTTGCTGATCACTCTCACTTTTGAATTATTGTGTAATCTTCAGAGGAACATTAGTCACTTCTAGGGTCGGATTCCTTGGAGATCTTATCAAACTACTATGCAAGTATTGCGGTTTATACCCAAAGTGAAGCATATGAAAAACAGCCAGTGTAGCTGCTTTAGTGAACATGATACGTGGTTTTACATCGTCTGAAAATACACAGCTTCAGATCCAACTTCCAACTTTTCTACTTTATTGTTTCAAGGGGAAAATTGTCTTTCAATCAGCACACAAAGACTTAAAGACACACATAAAACATCATATATTACCTAAAAAACATAACACAAATATGTAAAACAAACGCTACAACCGCCACACAAGCTCACATGAGACGACGTGCATCAAGTGACATCATAATGTACATTTGGGATTCAAATTATTTTGTATTCATGCAAATTTTACTTTTAGATCTTCAGCAGATGCTTTGATTAATATTACCAGGGCCAAAACCAGTCATCTTAATCATGAGGTATGAAATCAATCTGATCAAACAATTGAATGTGCAGATACAAGAAAGAATTAGAAATACTTGCATCCTGTGCCTACGTCCCATAACCCATCACATATATCACAATCACAATTGTAAGTTTGTTTAATCTAGAAAGAGGAGGAGTTTTCTTTTTTTCTACTGATCAAAATGGAAAATAAAATTATAACTTCGAAGCAGCTGTTGTTCGGTGCCAGTTTATGTCTTTACAGATCATTTAGTCAATCTGAGAATGATAGCAGATTCCAATCCTGTGTTTTGAATTTTAGTTGTTGCTCAGTTCCTGAGGGAAAACCTCTGCAAACCATTATGATGTGGATATGTTATTGCGATCCTCTACATTTCTGTGGTCCAGCTTCACTGAGGGGCCAAACGAGAGTTTGCAGTAGTTTTCCACCCATAGCGGTATGATACTCTGGTGAAGCATGGGACAAAAAGCTACCCTGGTCCATGACTCAACTCGTGAGTTCTTGTAACTGAATGACTCAAGACCTAGATATCTGCATCAAAGAAAAAAAAATCTCACAGGAGGAAACCAAAAGGGGAAAAACTCTGCAGTGAAATGGACCAAACCTGCAGAGAAATGCTCGACATCTGCTGGGAAAGTTGACACAGCACACGCCCTCAGTTTTTCAGTAACACTCTGCTCCCCACTCACACTGTTATACAAGATTCACACCTGAGAATGTCCTCCTTCATCAGTTTGTTTTAAAGTTATCTGTGCAACTGCAATATCTGCTCCGATTACCATCACTCACATGATCTTAATATAAATCTGATTGCTTGAAATCAGAAATCTGCCAATAAGATACAAGAAGTGGTGGTGAAATGTTAAAGTATACAGTATATGTCTGAGGTCATTTAGACACAGGGTTGCTATCAAATAGTTTCTCCACCAGAGAGCACTGACACATTTATTTTTCAAATGTTTCAACGTGCTCAGTACATAGTTTGATCGTAATTTTAAAAAAACAAATTTGAGCTGTCTTAATAAAAATGTTTGCCTATATGTTGAGGGTGTCGTTGCTTGAGAGTCGCTTTGGATGAAAGCGTCTGACAAACAAAAATATATAGTTGCAGAAATAATGGCCGTTTTCTCTCTATGATTTTATTATTCAGCTGAAAAAACCTGTTACAGGGAGAAGGTCAGGGTGAACGGATACATAGTGTACAAAGTGTGTGACCTTTGGCTTTTTTTTATCCATCATGGGTATCTTTCCCTAACCTTGAACAAGCAGATTAAGTCGCATAAGGATAGAAGATTAAAAAATGCTCATTTTTCAACAGTGATTCAACAGTCATGTGGGTCATTTTGGAAAGCAGGATGACAAACAATCCTTCTTGTTATGTACTATATCGCTGTGAGGACTTGAAGCTCTGACGCTCATAAAAAGTTAAAGAAAAACTGTTAAAGGAATAGTTTAAACACACTTATTCACTCTCTTGCTGAGGGTTAGAGTAGAAGACCGATACCCTGCAAAGAAGTCACGCTGCCCGACTGCTGTTTGCAAAGAAATAGTTAAAAAAAATCACAACTTGTTTTCTTTTTATTTTTAATTTGTGAGTTTTAGAGGTGCTGGTATGTGTATTTTTAAACTTTGGATACTTCAGGTCTTTACGCTAAACTAGACTAATTGTCTTCTGGCTCCGGCTCCAAACTTCACGCACATACACGAGAGTGGCGTCAACTTTCTCATCTAACACTCAGCAAGAAGACAAACACACGTATTTCCCGAAATGTCAAATTCTTCCTTCAACCTAAGTTTGGAAACTTTGCAAACTTTTTCACTTTCACATGAAACTTTACACCCACAGTACACAAAAAAAAAAAAAAAATCAGGTGTTTCTTTTTTTAAGCGGTTGTTATGTATTTATCCGGTATTTGCCTCAAGTAGACTTCTCTATGGCGCCAGACGTGGGTTGCAAGTAGATTTGTGACACAACTGCAGAACCTCTATTGGGTGTCTCACTATATGGCTCCTTAATGATAGCTGGCAGCGAGAGCATTCCTAATTTACTTTCACTGGCTGGATTTCCAAACACAGTCTGGGATTCAAACCGGCAACTTTCCAGCTATACGTACACCTCTTTAACTTCTAAACTCGCTGTCACCACAAATTCTTCCACAATCACCGACAGGATCCCCCGACATAATATGAGGCAGAGGCTAAACCACAATGAAGTCAGTGTTTAGGTCCTTCTGCCAGTCTGCCAGCTACCTCACCACACTGGTTTCACATTCCACAGCAACCTCGTTGACTTCTCTCTCTCTCTCTCTCACACACACACACACACGCTGCTATTTGGAGGTATTGTGAAGGCACGCACATAGAGGACCATATGTATCTAGGCACGCATGCAGACTGAAATCACTCCAGCAGGCATGCGCAAGACTCATAGCCACACGTGAGCCCTCCACCTCCAGCAGCTCCTCCCCCTCTTTTCCCTCAATGACCTGCCTTTGGGCAGCATGCCCGGACCCTCTTATGGATCCCCTACTGCCTAGCAAAACACATACTTTGGCTATTCACACACTTGCACACAAACATATTGTGCACATGAGCACGGACACACACTCACTTACAGTGTATATTCTAAACACATGTAAGGAGAAGCACTTTCACACACACACACACACACAGTACATGTGTACATGCATACATATGAATGACATGTATTCAGTCACACCTATATTCTGTGCACTGGAGCTCTTTGAGGAACTTAAACCTCATGCATACTGTGCACACTTGCAACATGCAAAGACACACCAAGTCACACTTTCTGATAGAAACGTAGCAAAAAGCTGAACCTTTTTTCACACAATTATATGTAAAACTTTACACACATACACAGAGTGGATGCCCCCACGGGTGTAACGTACGTATGTTAACACACACATGAGAATATCTTTCCTCCTCTGACAGGAAACCTTCGCCCTGATCTGGCCTCTCCCTCGCCTGTATTTACTCCTCTGTTTCTCTCTCTCTCTCTCTCTCTCTCCTTACTTCCCTCCCTCTTACTCCTTCCTGTGGTTTTCCTCTCCCAGTCCTCCAGCAGAGCATACCTCTCCTGTTCTCCTCCCCTCTCCTCTGCACCTCCCACTCCCTTTTTTCTTCTCTCCCATTTTTTATTCTCCCGTGCATTTTTGAACTCCTTTTCCCGTATTTCATGATTATTTCTTGTCATTCTGTTATAACAGATGCCCAAAAAAGAAAACATCTCCCATTAGCGCTTTCTTTCATTTTCCATCATGTATGGTTGTGTTTAACACACTTCATTTAATAGTGTCTTCCTGATTTTTTCCTCTCGGTCCTTTCAACAGAAAATAAATCGGATGAATTACAAAAAGAAGATAAAATCTCAAGTTTCTCAAATCATGAGCTGGATTGAAGAATGAATGCTGTTTTCAGAAGTAGGAATTTTAGGGGTTTTTTGAAGGAGGTCAGTGGATTTCAGGGTTTGATGTAAAAGTAGAGAAGGTATTAGAGGAGGGAGGAGAGACATAAGACCATCCATCACTCCTGGAACGATGTCAGTCCTTGTTTTTTTAAGGGGTTACATCCTTTGATCATTCCATCCCACGTCCTTATAAGGTATTACGCAATGCCGCTGCAACAGCACAGATGACAGGAGGCTTTGTTTTTGTGACTCAGAGGCATACAGAGTCATGAAGAGGAAGACTGTAAAGGCTGACGTGAATTCATGGGAAATGGCTAGAACTGAGAGAAACTGGACACCTGTTTGAAAAGCAAAGAGCCGTGCTCGTTTCAACGCATAAAAACAACAAAAACAAAGACAGAGCAGGGTTTGCATTGAGAAGGAAAAGGGATCTTAAGGGCATATGTGGGGTTGAGAAGGATCGAAGAATGGAGAAAACAGCGGGGGGTTCCTCTTACCACACAAATTGTGGTGAGATGGAGACATAATGAAACATAATGTAGTTTTTGGAGACAAATGTTTGTTTTTTTTTAAAGAAGGAAGACAAAAAAGAGCTCTTCGTCTGTTATTGGCATCCAAGTATTTTTTCAAATAGCACACTATGTTTTTGACTTCTTCATCTTCAAGGGCCCACGACTATGTAGATCATCCAAAACAGTAATGACCATATCACGTTTCGAGCTCAAGTCACAAAAACAAAACCACCGCCACTGCAGTTAGGTGGTTTTCTGCCGCCACGGCAGCGAAAGGAAATTTACTGTCAGTGTTCACAACTTGTGAATGTGTTGAACCACTGTTTTATATGTCAGCTCTGATTCACAGTACACTCTCTGTGCCAGCATTTGAACGAGTGAATTTCCCTCAGGATGCGAAAAATGGCATCGCATGGGGAGACTGGGTGTGAGCGGGTGGTAAAAAAAAAAAAAAAAAAAAAAAAAAGAACGGCAAATAGAAAAACTGAGAGAGAAGAAAGCGGGGGAAAGAGAATGGCTGGAGGGAAAGACAGAAACTGAAGGAGTCAGATGTGGGCTCCCACCCTTTCCTCTCCTCACTCTATTCCCATTTTTTTGTCTCAGTATTATCCTCCCTCTCTCTCTCTCTCCCTCTCTCTCTCTCCCTCTCCCTCTCTCTTGCATCTCAACAGCGCTAAGTGATGCAACTCTGCAGAGCTAGTCTGCAATAGCCACCAGTAGAGCCTGCAGTGTCTCTCGCACTGACACTGGCGTCTTCACCACTTAGGAGGGGAGTGGTGGCGGCTGTCAGGGGAGGAGGAGTGGGGGAGTAATCTCTCAAGACAGGGATTATTAAGTTCTTTGCTTGAAAAATGCTCTTTCCAGACTCTCTGTACATCTCTAAACTCATTTTTGAATCACTCTAAGACTCAGTTCAACTTTTTAAAAAGGAGTCGCTGCAGAAAGCCAGTTGATCTTTGTACAAAACAAAATAAAGATGGCTGCTCTGGCAAGTTGCGAGTGTTTTATAAAAACTGTGGAACTTATTTGAAACAGCCACTTTGGGACTTAATATTTTTCATACTATTAGCATTTGTCATAAAGTGGTTCAAGGAATGTGACAAGGAGTTGAGTCCATGAAAGAGATGTATTTCAAAAATGACATTTACTGAAACTTATCTAACATAAACGGTAAAGTGTGGAAATCAGTAACGCATGTGTGGGGTTGTTTTTGTAGAGCAAAAGGAAGCAGCCACTGCCTGAAATGCAGAGTGGATGCCTGCTTAAGGAAGGGTGGAAAGGTGCTGTTGGACTAGATTTTGCTTGCTAAAATTTACTTACGTGGTGTGGCAAAAAAGGACAGGAAGCAGCATGGGGACGGTTGTTAACATAGATTACGGGAGCTAGCATGGCTAACGGGCTAACAACAACAGATTTTATCAATCACCTATCGCTGTCCTTGCACACACTACAGCCAACCAACCTTCTCCCCTCTCTGCTGCCCGTATTATTTTGCAGTGCAGGTACATAAACAATAGACCATTCATATTTCCTGAATCAGAGTTCAACGCAACCCTCTTTCTCAAACATTGGAGAGATTTTGCGATTGCGATTTTACGTGTCAAAGTTCAATTAGCTTGAACTCTGCACAAAGTGAAAGAGGCAGGTTAACTCACAACACATCTCATCCACTAACTCTTATAAATGAAGGGGAAGCAAAATGCAGTTGACTGCACCTGAAGACTAAGCTCATTGGCCAGCTAAAAGCCCAGGTGAGCTGCAGCTGACGAACCTCCTCAGTCAGCCAATAGACCCTTTTCAAGGCATCCATTTTAACATGTCATACCAGGAAAAGCACGAGAGTAGTTAATACCATGAAGTATAGCTGCATTATGTGTGCAGGTTTCACGGCCCTTGTGTTGGCCTTGTATGCTGGCACACTGGCATGGCTTACTGGGACATCTAAATGGAACAGGAGACATTGTTAACGTTATTAGTAACACCTGTGCTTTTCCTGCTATGACAAAATGTCTGAGAAGTAGACATGGTGGGAGGACGCACTGCAAAAAGGTATTACTAGTATTTAGAAACGTTACTATTTTTGTACGCCTTCTCTACATCACCACTTACTGTAACCGAATCTTTCTATTTTTCCGTCAATTCCCATCCATCCACCCAGCACTCAGTACTATCATGTAACCGTATCTGTACAGTATACTGTATCAATCAATAGTGTCTGCACATCAGAATTTCTTATTCTACTTATACCAAAGAAGGGGGGTTTCTCAAAACTTTCACAAGTCAGAAACTATTGACAAAAAAATGTCTGGAAGTCGATTTTGTGGTCTTTGTAGTGTTGCACACCTGGCACTGCCTGAAATGTTTCAAGCAGGCTAAAACAAGTCATATTCAGCATAGTCTAGTCTAAGTCAAAGGACGAAAAAAATACAATTAGTTATGTTACAGATGATAAAGTTTAAAAGCAGAGCATTTTTCTATTAAATATGTTAATACTACTACTATATTAAATGGTGAACTTGGTTGTCAGTTGTTCTGAATCTTTTTTTTTTTCCTACTGACAGAAGTTCAAATATCCCAGAATGCAATGCAGCCTTGACACATGTTGCATTCGTAATAGGCAGAGTTCCATTTTTCTCAAGTGAAAAAAAAACTCTCTATAATGGAACAAGTTCAGACACAGTCCCTGCGTTGTCTAAATGCCTTCTGGAAAATGTTGAAAATCTAACTGAAGTACATGAGGCAGGTTGACAGAAATTGATCAATTACACATTCTTGTCGCAACATACCAGTAACTCCTGGAGTGGTATATGAAGGTGAAAATTACCTTTCAAAATGTAGAGAGCAGGTGTGATTTTTGGAAATGGAAATTGCTAGAGTTCATTTCAAACAAACAGGAGACTGTAGGTACATGAGCTGCACAAGACTACCAGAACTACAAGACTATATCAGTTGAGGAGAGTGGAAGGATGCAGCAGTGCTTAATACAGGATAAAGCAACCTCATCCCAGTTTATCCCGTCATAACTCAAAGATAAACTGAACCATATATAGTCATGATAAACAAACTGGTATCATGCTGATACCAGTGCAGAGCAAGTTTATATGGACCTGATGATGTTAACAGGGACATATCATGCTTTTTGTGATTTTCTGTTATTTTTATACTGTCAAAAGTCAAAAGCCAGGGCTTCAGCCTGCTCTGAACTCTGACTTTGCAAAGTTACCTTTATTTCTCCATTGACCTGACATCAGACTATTTGCGCAAGCCAACAAATGGTTGTCCGCTCCATAGTCTTTGTCACTAAGGTTGCTCCATGGGTCGATCACATTGTCTACTTGCATATTTCGGATCAGATTCTGGCTCAAACATCTACGGATGTATTTGAGAAGTTTATATTTTGAGTAAAGAACAAGAAAAAGAAGTGAAGTCTGACTACTGTTGTTTATTTATGTGACTTCCAGAGTTGACAGAAGTCTGCCAAAAGGCAACTTTTGGGAGCTAACTATTAAGAACAAAGTGGGCTCATCGGGAGGGGGGCCTTAAAGAGACAGGAGCTACAACGGTCTGTTTCAGACAACGGCTAAACTGAGGGGCTGCATGAATGACCAGTATAAGATAAATGAGTTTGTATAAGTTTAAATAAGTTTTTGAACTGAATGTCCTCTTTGTCCTCTGCTCTGATAAACCAACTGCACACTACTTGCCCAGCATCAAAGTTTAAAAAACATCACCACCACCCAATAGCTACATGGGAAATGCATCATCAGCTGAGTCATCATGAGTATTTAAAATTTCTGTGACCAGAGAGATAAATATTTTTTCAAGATGATAATATGTCAAAGATTGTTTTTACAGCGTGTTCTGCTGCTCCCAAGTGGCAAAAAAAATCAATTATTGCTACTTTAAAGTTTCTGGTCAACACATGGTTACAGCTCTTTCACCAGTTATATGGTAAAATCTGTTGCTGTTGTTACCTATTAAACTATTGACCAGATTTGTTTACGGTGTCCTGTTATATGATTTTAACAGACACCTGCCAGTCAATCAGAAACTAGTATTTCCCATGGCAATGGTATAAAAGTCCATGAGCATTTCTCAGTCTGCATTCTTGTCTGTATTTCTTGTGGACATGTGAAACTTAATCAGTCACCGCCAAAGTACTGTTCCAATTCAAAGTCTGCATCTAGCCAAGTAAAGTCCAAATGACTGGAAGTGTTCTTGCTCAGCTTGTTTTAATGAGGATAAATTGGGAGCTGACTTGTGTGGACTTGAGATAGCCAAATATCCCAGAATGCAGTGGAGATTTTGAGACAGACTAAAAGTTGTTATCTTTTTCATCCTAAGACTGCTATTATGTCATTTTCGGAAAAGTGAGGACCCACTGGCCAGGTGAGATTGGTCGGTTATCTTGGGAGCTGGGCTGCTAGTGGAAAACAGTCTTATCTCAGCAGTCCCTTCAGTAATTTACCACTGGTTCTCTTGTCCCTGTACCTCCTTAAATGTTGAGATATCACCACATTAGAATAAGAATGTATATGTAAATTAAAATGAGAAGATCAGATAATATAATTGATTGCATCTCACTGTCAATTGGGTTATTTTTTCTTCTGAAAAAGTCTGTTCGTGGAGCTTTGAGTTGAGATGATTGTGTCACAATACAGTAAGGTACAGTTGTGTTGAACTGTAATCACCAGAGTTAGTGGTGTTAGCAGGAACGCTGTGGTTCCACTTGCAAATAATTGTACTATGTCCTCCTGTCCTCGGGAGTATGTACTCCCACGTTAAACTTGCCAAGTTCGAACTCCTAAGTATGCAAGTCCAAACTTGGCATACTCTGTATTGAGGAAGGCCTCGTCTAAAGGCCATGAGGGTCTTTTTAAAAATAGAAATCTTTACAACTCTGAAATTATATTTAGAGTTTGATTCATACATCTTGTTCATAGCATAACTGAGTACAAACAATGAGTTTGGGAGAGACATCACAGTCTTCCACAAACCCAAACACTGGGATGTACTGAAGGACAAGAAGACGGCAAAACATTAAACAGGCCGCAGCAATTACACCACAGGAGTTGACACAATGTGAAAAGATGGCATCCCTGTATTTACAAGTATTGTACATTCATTTTGTACCATGAATCTTCCTCTTTTTCAGCAATTTAATTGTGTTAGAGTTTTGTTTGAGCCTCTGAATTAAGACTTATTTGTGTCTTACTGTCTCACTCTCCCACCATGACTTTCTTCCTCCTCTTTTTCCTTCCATATTAGTAGGTCCTCTGTACTTTTCTCTTTCTCTCTCCATTTATTTCTCTCTCTATCCCTTCTCTTCACTCATAACCCCCACCCATAATCCCTTGCACCACCACCATCCCACTGTTTGGCAGCGGGACAAGGTCAACACAGAAACCTCTTCACTTCTCTTCTCTGCTTTCCCTCCCTGTAATTCCTCACCATCAGCGGAGCAACAGATCCCTCCCCCTCCCTCTGCCCCATCCTTTCATCCACCGCCGAGGAGCGAAGGAAGTCAGGGAAAGAGAAAGACTAAAGATGGAGAAGAGGGTGAAGGAGAAGTCCGTGGATTGTCGACGAAGAATGAGTGCATATATCCTGGGCTGTGTTGAAAGTATAAAGACGGGGAGGACGAAAGAGGGAAGGAATATTAGGAAATGAAAGGCAGAAAGAGGAAGGAGAGGAGTTGGTGGAGAGAGACAGAAAGACTGCGGGTGAAAAGTGTTTTTAACCTTCCTTGTCAGGCGAGACAGACGAGGCCAAGAGCGGTTCCAGAAATCAATCTTTCTCCGCCTCTATCACTCATTTTCCTTCTCTTTCTTTCTGTTTTGTCCTTCTCTTTCCCTCCATCCCTCTCATTCCATCAGCCCTGTCATCCAGACCTAAAACACACAAACACATGCGCCTCACATTCCTACGTGCAGAGCAGATTCACCCAATTTGTTTCCACTGCGTGTGTGTGTGTGTGTGTGTGTGTGTGTGTGTGTGTGTGTGTGTGTGTGTGTGCCAAGCCTGTAAATAATAACCAATCCCAGCTGTACTGTGGGCTGTTCCTCTCGTTCTCTGTGGGGAAACAAAGAAGGAGAGAAGGAAAGAAAAGAAAAAAATAGAGGCTCCATCAAATAACAGAGTAATGAGCTGGAAAAAAGTCAGCAGAGAGTTAAGCAGGAAGAATTAATAATGTTTTAATGCTAACAGACATTATGAGTCCTGTACAACTGTTAGTCAGTGGTCTCTGTGTATGCTGTAGGAGCTGCAACTTTTATTCCTTTCAATGTGGAGTTTCAGACTTTTCTATCCCACCAGCAGGCACTTGTGAGGACAGAAATACTGCTCCACAGGTAAATAAACTCTATAGTTTCCTTCCAAATACTTCAAAACAATGCATCACTATAAGTTGCCTTCCTCACACTGGGGGGGAAATCGCCTATCAATTTCATACTGATTTTCCGGGTTTATGTGAAGTAGCTCAGTCTAATTGGGGCTGAATCTTAACAAAACAGAGTATACTTGTTTTCTACCTTAAGGGAAAGGAAGGAGTTTGAGATGAAAACAGGAGATTAGGAGAGAACAACAGTGAACAATGTTGATAGACGTAGCGAGAAAGATCGATGGACAGGAAGGGAATTAGCAGAGAAAACAAGTTAACTGTTGAAAGTTCAAAGTTGACTTGAATGCACTTGTTAATACAAATATTTCCCTCTTAGGATTCAGTCTTGTGTAGGGCTGCAACTAACAACCATTTTCACTATCAATTATTTTCTGGATTCATAGATAAATTGTTTGGCCTACAAAATTTTAGAAAACAGTGAAAATGTCTGTCACGCTTTCCTAAAGCCCATGGTAATGTCTTCATAAGACTAAGAATAGCAACAAATCACAAAACACAAGCTGGAAATGGGGAATGCTTTTCATTTTCATCAATCAACTAATTGATTAATTGACCAATTGTTACAGGTCTAATCCTGTGTTTAAAAAGTTTTAAATCAGTCCATTTCCAAAGTCAATCCTCGCGGAGTTAAAACTTTGACACACAATTGCAAATTATGTTGACAGTGCTAACATAAGACAGGATCCCTATCCTATGTCTCTTCAATTAACTTAGGCCTCATCGTGGTAGCTTAGTTCCGGTTTCAGCTCTTTATTGTGGCTAGCGTTAGCATGTTCTCGGGTTGCGCGACAGCCACACCAACGAGCCCCACAAGTAGTCAGGACATTAGCCATAACATTAGTGTTACTAGTTTGCTTGTAACAAAAAAAAGGCATTTATAGACTAAAATATTAATTAATGTATCAAAAACTAATCAGCAGATTGGTAATCCTTGGTGCATTCATCTGTAGAAGAGTGCTACAAGTGAGAGGCTGACACTGAAGTCAACATCATCAAAGCAGTCATGAGAAAAGAGAAAGATGAAGGAAAGAAGAGAAGCTAACAGTCCATCCATTGTTATCCACATCTATGAGCCACTGGGACACAGAAAAAGTCCATTTCTGATCCTACGCCCATCTGCCATGGCACTTGATCCTTCTTTACAATCGTAATTCCCTCCCTCGCCAACACATCTTTTTTTTTTCTTCCTTACATATCCATTTTTTCAGATTGTCCATCTGTCCGTCCATCCCATTCTCGTGAACGCGATATCTCAGGAACGCCTTGAGGGAATTCCTTCAAATTTGGCACAAACTTCCACTTGGGCTCAAGGAGGAACTAATTCGATTTTGGTGGCCATAGGTCAAAGGTCAAGGTCACTGTGACTTCACAAACCACATTTTTGACTGTAACTCTAGAATTCATATGCTTATTATGACAAAGTTTCTCACAAATGTCTAATAGGATAAAACGATGAAGTGATGACATTTTATATCCAAAAGGTCAAAGGTCAACTTTGCTGTGACATCATAATGTTCTGTAAAAACACTTTTCTGGCCATTATTCAACACCTTAACTCAGAAAACAGAATGGGAGACTGTGACCATATTTCACATTTTGTCAGATACTGAATTGGTGACACTAATCTTTGATGCCCACCTTGAAACTGTGGTGATTGTATAGTAGTATCCACATTTTAGACTTTGTAGCTTCTTTGCAGCAACATCCATATCTGAAGCTTTGTCTACTGTCATGGCTACAACTTTGTGTGCTATCAGATTTAGCTTTATTGGTCAAGCATGTGAACACATACAAGGAAAATACACTTAATACCTTTTATTAAATACCTTCAAAGTCTTCACTACAAATGATATATGAGTCTGGACACACATGGATGTAAACTGCAACTTGACTGGTTGGCAGAGTCGGAGGCATACAACCACGAAGCGGTATTTCTAGTTTTCTCTTTTTTTCATGGAGGCCTGCGTTTCGTTTGCCTCTTTCCTCAAACGCAGACCGAACAGAAAGAGACAGACAGGCAGCGAGAGGGAGGGAGGAGAGGGGAGAATAAGAAGGGAGGAGAGGGAGAAGGGGAGAGATGGAGGGGGGTGTCGGGGTGGGGTTTGTGGAATTTGGTCTATGTTTGGTTTGGAAGTAAAGGCCCCGGCTCTGGGCTCTCAGGAGGATAATGGAAAAGAGAGGGAGAAGAAAGGAAGGTTTATGGATGTGTGTGTACCCTCACAGGTGGTCGGCACATACTGATGGGGGGCCTTTTTGTGTGTCAGAAAGTGTGTATGTGTGTGTGTGTGTGTGTGTGTGTGTGTGTGTGTGTGTGTGTGCGCACGCAAGTCTGTGTGTCTACTGACTTGCGTCGGCATGATGGCACAGCTAATGCTATGTGAGCTCAAAGCATGTGTGTGCATTTGTCTTCGCAGATGTTGGCACGGGAGTACTTTAACATGTAAGAATCAGAGAAGGAAGACAGAGAGAGGAGGTGAATAAGACATTCCTAGGATGGAGGAGGAGGAGGTGGGGGGAGATGCAGGGAGCCAGTGGTTAGTTAGTGGTTAGAAACTAAGGAAGAAAAATGAATATCTGGTCCAGGGCTGGGCCCAGAAACGATACCACAACCAACCATCGAGCCAAGCAGGAGGAGAGGAGAGGAGAGGAGAGGAGAGGAGAGGAGAGGAGAGGAGAGGAGAGGAGAGGAGAGGAGAGGAGAGGAGTGGAGAGGAGAGGAGAGAAGAGGAGAGGAGAGGAGAGGAATAAAGTTGAAAAGAGTTATGTAGAGGAGAACCAGGGAGGCCTCCTCCAGCACCACCACCTCCCACCCGCCTCCCATATGAGGCCTGCTAACTCCTGCTCTGCCGCAGGGGAGAAAAAGGGGGAGTGGTGCTTTTATAGCTGGGCTGAACCCACTGAACCCATCATGTACAAACAGCAGGGAAAGTATGGAGACAACGGAGGGCCGAGGCCAGCAGCCAGCCACACAGGGGGGCTTCAGTGGTCGGGTAGGGTGGGGGTGGAGGGGTGGGGGTCAAGGTCGGGGAGCACAGGAGGGCCGGAGGTATGAGAAGAGGAGGAGAGTGATGGAGAAGATAGAGGAAAGCAGATCTCCTTCTACTCCCTCTCCACACCATCAGTTAGGGTTTGATTTATTTCTCTCTCTCTCTCTCTTTCTCTCTATTGTTTTTTCTCTTTCTTTCTTTCTTTCTTTCTTCCATTGTTTGTTTCCATCACCTTTTTTTTTTTTGCTTTCCCAATTCTGTTTCCTTCACATATTACTTATTTCATTCCTTCTTCGGCCATTTTTGCTTCCACTACTTTCTTTCTTCCTTTTTTTTCTTCACATTTTTATTTCCTTTCTTTTTCCTTCTTCCTTCTTTCCTTCTTTCTTTTTTCTTTCATACTTATATTTAACTCCTTCCTCCCTTTAGTCATTCTTCGTGCCATTTTTTTTGCTTCCTTCATTCCTTTTGCCTTTTTTTACTTCACTTCATTCCTTCCCTTCTTCGTTCCTTTCCCATTCATTTTATTTTCTTTCTGCCATTCCTTGCCACCTCTGCTGTCTTTCTTTCTTTGGTTACCTAACTCGCTCCTCTCTTTCTTGCCTTTACATTTTCTTTGCTTCTTTCTTCATTTTCATCTGACTTAATTTCTTCCATCTTTTTCTCCTTGTCATTGTTTACTTCGCTCTTTGCTTACCCCACTTTGTTCTTTTCTATTCTTCTTTTTTCCTCTTTTTTCTATATTACTTTTTAATCCCTCCTTCCATTCTCTCATTCCTTCATTTTTTAAACTAATCCTTTTGGCATTTTATGCATTTATTTGAGAGTTGACAGTAGAGATGATAGGAAATATGTGGGGAGAGAAATGGGGAAGGACGTGCAATAAAGGTACTTTTTCTTTCTTCCTTCCTTCCTTGACTTTCTTCCTTCCATCACTTTCTCATTACTCTTTCTCCCATTCCTCTTTCCCTTCACTTTCTGCTATTCTTTGCTTCCTTTACTTCCTCCCCTCCTTTTTTTCCTGTCTGGATAAACAATATTTTAACACTCACACAGTCATATATGCCATATATATGAGCAGTACTCCCACCCTGGAGCAGACAGTGTGGGTGGAAGGGGGCTGTACGGCAGACGCACCCAACAACAACAGGAAAGGAGTTCGCTTAGCTCTGCGCCTTTTTCTTAAATCCATCCATGTGCGTCGGTCCAACCTTTAGAGAACAGCATGATGCAACGAGCCTGCAACCTGCACGTTGCTGCCATCACATGAAAACCACACATTCTACAAAACACTTCACCCTGACCATCATGATGCATTTTAGAAAAATTAAGTGGGGCTGACGCACCCATGGGTCACTCCCAAAGCCAGCCCTGCCTCTCGGGACCCCGAAGGTTTTACTTCAAAATCAGTCCAGCTTGAGATAGGATGTTTTTTTTTTCTAATGCAGAGGCGTATCATCCTTTAGGGAGGATTAGGAGTCATGATCAGCAGTGCTGTCAGGGGGTTGGAGGACTTGTGGGATTTGATGACCCAAACTGCTGGGAGGAGGACAAGGGAAACAAAGGTCTTGTCTCCACCCTGCCCCACTTTGGAGTATGTGCAGTATATGCAGGCAAGCAAAAGTCTGCATGTGTATTGTTCTATGCCTCTATCAAAGTTCTCACATTTTTCAAAACATGGATTTACAGGTACACATTAGTGGTCAGACAGGCTATCTCACGTCCAACTGCATAATTATACATACTGACGTACTGTAAATTACATAATACCACAGATCCTCATAATATGAGCTGGCACCCACATTGGGAGGATGAGCAGTACATTTTAAGTTGAGGTAACTAAACATACGTGGTTAAGGTAATCTAAAGGTTGTGAACATGTTTAAAAGAAAGGAAGATTGCCTTTTGACCGGAGATGACAACCAAATCCCAGTGCTGAAGTCAAACACTGTACATCTACCTATCAACCCTGACCTCCTCCATAAGAATTGGAAGTATAAAGACATCACATGCATCCAACAACCCCTCCCTCCACACCTTTCTGAGGTGTGGGGACGCTGCATACTACAACTTTTGTATATTTCTCAAACCAACAGTCTGACAAGCACGCCCTCTTCACACAACGATTGGTACAGGTTTGAACTTCTCCATCCACCTCTCTTTTTTCTCACAAACGTACATTTTACACTTTGTAAAACATAGTTTGTTTGAAGCATGCTGGACTCTTCAGAAAGTTACCCCACATCTTGCTTTGTTACTGAACTTTTCTGTCATTAACTCATATGAACAAATAAATAATCCAGCTGTTTTCCAGGTGAGGACATGCACATTGTATATACATTACATGTGTCCAAAATCAAACACTACACAAGTATTTCATCCGATCCAAAGACTTCCGGTCTGCGTTTTTACGTTTGTATCATAGACATTTCAGTAAAAATGTTGTGTTTTTGCCAAGCAGAAGTACATGTGGGGAAAATAATATAGTTCCCAGAACAGACCCTTGAGGAACTCCGCAACTGTGATGAGCTAAAGGAAGTTAGGGCTGCAACTACCGATTATTTTCATTGTTTTGTAAATAAAATGTCAGAAAATTCTCAAAAATGTCCCTTACAATTTTCCAAATTCCAAGGTGACATCTTCAAATGTCTTGTTTTGTGTAACAATAGTCTAAAGCCCACAGATGTTTGGTTTACTATGATATAACACAAAGAAAAACAGCAAATTCTCACATTTTTGGAGCTGAAACAGAGCTTTCTATAAGCGCCGGTTGCCAGCCAAACAGCCGACTACACATGTAAGTCCAGCCGGCTATTTATTAATGTTTCATTCTAATAAAATAGTTTTGATTAAGAAGTTGCAATTCACAATGTACATGTACAACCACTATCCTCCAATTCAAAACAATGCAAGCATGATGATAAAGAAACATGCTTATCTGTCTGTATCAGTCCCACATGCTCTATATGAATGTGTGTGCACGCTCTCAGCTGAGAGGTTGTGTCCTACCAAATAGAGAGTAGGGAGTCGTCTTCAGTGTTTGACAAGTATCAGCAAATAATTGATGATCAAACACATTAAGAATTGCATTGATTGCACAGACAGGGGACATCCTCATTAGACAGGTTACTTCAGAAAATACCAGAAAAACCCGGGGGCAGCAACCTGACAATTGCATAGTAACCATTAAAAAAGTCCACTGACAGATCTGTATTCTCCATATACACCACACAGAAATGTATGGCTTCATGAATGAACAAATTAATGAATTATCTTTATTTACATTGCACTTTTTACAGCAGAGCCATCTCTAAGACACATTGCAAACACACGCTAAAACAGGCAATGTTGTCCAAGTAACAGGCCTGTGTCATGTGAGGAAAATGTAGGCTATGCCTCGGCCTCACACTCAGGATGATAGCCAAGATGAAAATGAAGACAAAGATGACTAGAAGTTGAGTTGATTCTGTAGATTCACATGATTCACATGATGTGAGTCAAGTGATTCACATGTTTTGTTATTGTAGAGTTATTTTTGGCATAGGTTTATTTTATAGCTAATTTAATTTAAAACCAATACATAGGCTAGATAGGACATGGGATTGAAAACATGTTCCCCTGGACCCTCTAGCTGGCTACTTTTTCCCATTTGCTGGTTACTCTATATCCATGTGGACAGCCCTTCAGCCAGACAATATTGGGTATTTTTGTCTGAAGAATTACTCAGATGATGAATCAATTATCAAATTAGTTTCCAATTACTTTCTTTCAATCAACTTATCATTTCAGTTTTATGTAACACTATATTTGTTTTATGTGAGAATAAAGGTACTGGTATAATAATGGTTCTTTTCACATACACATACAGGGCCTATACCAATCAGAAAAAAGTTCATCTGTTCTTTTTATATATATGTCCAGGTTTATGTGAATTACGGAGGACCTAGGAGAGATCCTTGAGGAACTCCGTGTCTGTTAAGAGCTGGATGAAGAGGAGAATGTAACTGTTTCGATAGTTTTGAAAACCCATTTTCAAAAGAGGCAAATATAACACTAACAGTGGACAAATAAGTCTCCAGTTGACTTGTAACTTTAAATAACTTGTCAGTGATCAATCAACACCTGCAGAAGTTTAAAACTATAAAGGTGTTTGTTAACTTTTAATGGACGTGGAGTTAAAAACACTAACACTGTTGATTTTTTTACACTTAAATATTAAAGATTTTTGTACGTGTAAGCCTCACATTGATAGAGAGAAGCTTTTTATAGGCTATTTGTTCTTATCACATCTGAGAATATATATATATACATATGGTATATATATACATATGGTATATATACATATCATAAGAAAAAATCCCCCCATAGGAATACAGTATATCACGATTAGCCTTGAAATAGCAGATAAAAGCCCCTTAATGTGTGATGTCAAACTCATGTCTGAGCAGCACAAACACATTTTAATACAGTTATACAAGAGCATCAATGGATTGTTAGTTACCAGCGGATGAATCTGGCAAGGACTTACCTTATGACAGCCTGTAGACAGCAAGACAGCCTCCTCTGCTCCCGGCGATCTGTCTGAAGATGCTTTTGATCCTCCGAGAGACACAAACTGAGGACACAAATGACCAAAATCAAACCAGTTTGTCCGACGTTTCCCGACGTGCCATCATCGATTAAGTTCTCAGTTGTCTCTGGATGATTTAAAAGTAAAAGAAATCGGTATTTTAAAAGCAACTCCTCCCACGGGGGGGATCGTTCAAGAGGAGAAAAGAAAATGCCTGTTGCGAGTTTTCAGATATGCAATCTAAAACCTTGTCTTGTGTGTAGTTTTCTCTCTAAGATAGAGTGACGTAGACTAAAGATATTAACGACGAGGAGGGAAAATTAATTGTCAATCAGATGTGAGGATGTAGGCTGCTATGTGAATGTCAAATCCGCAAATAGGTAGACGCTCTCCTGGAGGCGCATCGCTCAGTTGCGACGCTGGTCAACTGAGCTTCCAGCGGTGGTGATGAGGGAAGAGGCTGCCTGGGTGGAGGAGAGAGAGAGGGTGGAGAGACACTGAGAGAGACCGAGAGAGAGAGAGGGAGGGAGCGAGAGAGAGAGAGAGGAGATAGGGAGGAATGCCAGAATACAGATCCAGCCTCCTTCACCAGCTGTTGACTCTCACGACAGAAGTCTAAACTGTGCTTTGTATGTGTGTGTGTGTGTGTGTGTGTGTGTGTGTGTGTGTGTGTGTGTGTGTGTGTGTGTGTAAAAGTTGGTAAAAGGACCATTACAGCAAAATACTACATTACAAGTAAAAGTCCTACATGAAAAATCCAACTTAAGTAAAATTACATAAGTATTAGCAGCAAAAATGTACTTATTTGGTCCTTCTGATATATTAAGATTAATTAAGATTTCTTAGCTGTCATTTCTCAGCACCCACATACATTGAAATTAAATTGATCCTCTGCATTTGACCCATCCTATGCACACACACTGGGTTCAGTGGGCAGCCGCAGTGCAGCTCCTGGGGACCAACTCTTTTTTTGCTAGTGCTGTGGTCAGGGGCACTGACAGGATTATTAACCCTAACATATATGTCTTTGATGGTGGGAGGAAACCAGAGCACCCAATGGAAACCCACACAAACATGAGGAGAACATGCAAACTCCACACAGAAAGGACCTGTGATTGCCAGGGTTTGAATTCAGGACCTTGTTGCTGTGAGGTAACAGTGCTAACCACTGAGCCACAGTTATTATTATATATGATATTAGATTATTAATATTGAAGCATCAGTGTGTAAGCAACATGTTTTTGATGTAGCTGCTGGAGGTTGAGCTAGTATGAACTACTTTATATACATTTATTGGTCCAGTGGTTCCCAACCTAGGGATCGGGCCACCAGACAAATCTGAGGGGTCGTGAGATCATTAATGGAAAAAAACAAAGTTCTGATACACAAATCTGTTTTCAGTTTTTGGACTTTTTCTCTAATCTTTGATCTTTGGTGAAATATTGGATCATTTGAACATTTATTGAAATGAAACCATGTGAGAAGTTTGGAGGGAAAAACAATAACACACAAAAACTCAGAGACATCTGAAATGTGACCCTGACTACACACTGCTTTCTGTAAGATGTCAAAAGCCAAAAAGGTTGGAAACCACCAGCTTCATCTTTAACAATGTGTTGTATTTTAAAAACTTGTTATATTATCGATTGTGTCAAATCCTCATCTGAAAAGTGACTAAAGCTGTCAAATAAATGTAGTGGAGTAGAAAGTACAATATTTCCCTCTGAAATGTTGTGGAGTGGAAGTATAAAGTAGCATCAAATGGAAATACTCATACTCATACTATTAATACCACTGCAAACATTTCATAGAAACTAGAATGTAGTTATAAGCAGATATAATGACATTTTAAGTGTTTGTTAATGTACAGTATAACTTCTTATATGAATACATATTTTATATTATTACAACTCTCATTTATTATCTGTTTATCCTCCAACCTCCACTTATGGATGTCAATAGGAGGAGTTATAGATGTTCACAAATACATTAATAAACACATATATCTGCTAACAACTACATCATAGTGTGTTATAAGCATTTTATTACATCTTTATATACTGCTTATAAATGCTAAATAGGGGGGGGCTTAACAAATGTGTGTGTTATCCTTCCACCGCACTGGCTTTATTATTTCCGTGTGAGCTGTGTGACACATTTTGTTCAAGAAAAATGAAGTATGCCGCAGGCAGTGGTGTGTGATTTCAAGCAAGAATGCAGCAGAAACCCTGGAAAGCAGCTGGACCAGACAGCGTATCATTTTAGAGCATTGCACTGAGCAATTAGCCCCCACATCCACAGACATATTTAACAAGTTACTTCAACTCTGTACGGTCCCTGCCTGCTTCAAATCCTCTACCACAGTCCCAGTCCCCAAAAAGAGATTACGGAGCTCAGCGACTACAGGCCAGTCGCTCTAACCCCTGTGGCCATGAAGGTTTTGAAAGACTCATCCTGTCCCAACTTAAGTCAATCACTAACCCCCTGATGGACATCATGCAGTTCGCATACCAGACTAACAGGTCTGTGGATGACACAGTCAACCTAGGCCTTTAAAGGCTTTGTCCTCTAGCATCTAGACAGCTGGAGATCCCATGCCAGGATCCTGTTCATTGACTTCAGCTCAGCATTTAACACTGTTGTGCAAGAGCTCCTCCACACCAAGCTCTCCCGGCTGACTGCGCCTCAGTCTCTCTGTCTGTGGATCACTAACTTCCTGACAAACAGGAAGCAGTATGTGAGGCTGGGAAAGCACACCTCCAGCCCTCCCCTCCCACCATCAGCAACAGAGCACCACAGGAGGAGCACCCACCTCCTCTACTGCCTGCATATGAATGACTGCACCTCCACATGCTCCTCTGTAAAGTTCGCATATGTAGTCATTGGTCTGATCCAGGATGGGGACGAGTCTGCGTACAGACAGGAAGTGGCGCGGTCAACATCCTGGTGCAGCCATAACAGCCTGGAGCTAAACACCCACAAGACAGAAGAGTTTATAATTGACTTCAAGAGAGCCTTGGCATTAAAAAGTACTCTATGATCATGTGAAGACCTTGTTATTAGTCTTTAGAGAACAGAGTGCAACAGTGTTAAAGGGATAGTCAAGCAAATTAGTATTGCACTTCCATAAAGTTGGAGGACACACAAAGTAAAAAAAAAAGAAGAAATTTGGAGCAGTAGAGGCCGAGATATGCTAACTGTTTTACCCTAAGTATGTGTAAAGCTTAAAAAATACTGGATACTACACTTCCCATAATGCAACAAATAGTTTTTTGTTAAACCCTCCACACTGGTAAACACTCACATCTTTCAAAGTCCACAAGCCTATTTTGTAACCTAACACATGCTTTCTGTTAAAAAATGGCATCTTACAAGGCCAAGCTGACAAGTGATCTCACTCGGGTAATGTTTCTCAGACTTATATCTGTGCAGATTCTCAGTCACCCAGGTTTAAAAAATTAAACAGACAATACAGAGGGTTTGTGACCACTAAACTGTATAATTGAGCTAAGGAGTGGCGGGATTGCATGCAGATAGGAATATAAACAACTATATATTAGGGTTGAAATAAACAAGTCAATTAATTCCATCAATAAAACAAGATCTGCCGCTTCCCCTTGTCTCATGTGATGGGTTAACTAAATATCTTTAGGTCTTTTAACTAGAAAAATAATCAGCAGATTGAAGCAACCATTACCTGCAGCCCCTCTGTATATACACATATGCACAAGAATACATACATACACATATACTGTACAGCCGTGCATACACAGCTTTCTAAATGAGGATGAAAACATGCTGATAGGTAAAAAAAATAGGATAAAATTCCAAACAAGATGGGTTTCTTCATGTTGTCTCAGACTTGACGAAGCTCCCTCTGAGCCACAGAGGACTTTACATGTCTGTTTTCACAGGTTGAGATGTACTCATATCAATCGATCGATAGAGAGACCGTTTAAATGGGAGTTATACAATCATATTAATGAGTCGGTGTAGGTGTTGTGAAGAGCAGGACTGGAGAAGGAGCTGTCTGAGGAGGAGCAGGAAGGAGGAAGGACCTGGCTTGATCAAAGCTTATATATACAGGACTGAGTTCAGGTGTAAGCTTTTTCCATTTACCTGCAGCAGAACCCTGGACTCTCTACTGGCCAACAGTTGTTTGTCTGAGTGAAACTGTGAGTTCCTTTGTTCTTAATTCATTTATGTCCACAGTATCTGGAGTATCTGTAACCTGCCATACCACTTGTAACAAAGACGTACAATAAACTACAATTTGATTGGATTCTTCCAGTGTTTCAATGCGCCTGACTGCACACCCATAGTGTTCATTATATTACCTGGAATTACAGTCATTAATAGTAAGTATTTCATAGTAGGGTAAGTAAGGTTAAGTTTAATGAAAATATAGTACATAATACAGTAAGTATATGAATTATCATTAATTGTGTAAATTGGACATTGATGTGACAATGGCCAAATGGGTCACTTGTGTAGATAAATCAAAATCAGTGGTTCCACCCCCCCAATAAGACATCCAACTGCCTTTATTTTAGCACTCTATTATTAGAGCGCTACCTCACTTCTGTTTTGCTCCGATTTGTTTTTCATCACATAAACCTAAAGGCCGACATTACATTTTTTTTGCTGGTATTGTGTGCCAATCATCATTTCAACATCTCAGAAAGTCACAAAAAACATTGTTTACATGAGAAGCACAAATAAGGACTGTGTTTTAATATAATGTATGCTGTTGGCTGGCAGAGGACTGTGGTGAAAGGGCGGCTATAAATACACACAGTGATTAGGGAATAAAGAACGGGTGAGCAGGTGGGTGTGGGAATCAGGTGAGAAAGTCTGGGGACATCTAGTGGACAGGTAGAGAATGGCAGAGACTGAGGCAGAAAGGACCAAATGAAGTGGACCAGGCAGTTAGTGTGACACTATATAGTACATCATCTGAGACTGTGCACCTCTGGCTGAGCTGCTGTCTAACAGTGTTCATTGTCTCCCTCTAGTGGTCATAAGCGGGAACCTCTCATCACTTCACTTCACAACTAGAAGTCTACTCAGTTATGACGTAGCAGCTCTGTCTTGATCAGACTTATAAAATTCCAAGTTATGTTTTATGACATGAGAATTGAATCTTTTGGATCTTTTAATTTTTCAAAAACATATGGGAGGTTGGACACTAAGGGAGGAGAAAAGGAGTCGTACCGATTGGATAGACAGAAGGTACGAGCTGGGAGGATTTGCAGCAGGGAGACGGAGAAGCAGGAGAAACACTGAATCAAATGAAAACACAGCGACCTCCACTGTTACATAATTTAATTATTTATGCACAGTGTCACATTCAATTTATGCTTTCATCACCTTCATATATTCCATACACTTCATTTCTTTGTCCATAGTACAGTTCATATTTCCTTTGAACAGTCAATATTTTCATTTCAAGTTTTATATCCCATTTCACAATTATCATTATTCCATTTTGTAAATAGATTTTAAGCTTTTCATTTAATTTTAGTGCTACTTTGTTCATTTCATTATTATTACATTACTCTTGTTCTATTTGTATTCTATGTTGCATTTGTAGGAACAAATGCCGAGACACATTCTTTGTATGCTGCATACTTGGCTAATAAACAGATTCAGATACATGCATGTTTCCATGTATGGGTGTATCTGTTATTGAGACAATAAAATAAAATGGTATTACAGAATAAGATAAAATCAAATGCGCCTATTACTCTCTCATAAATGAACGTCAAACCCTCTGAGAACATCACATTATTTCATACACCTCATAGATCTTAATTTTTAATAGCTTATCTTCAAAATAAAATGAACAAAAAGGACAATAACTGGTTAATACATGTTTTACAGCTCTCTATAATGCAGTTGTCAGTTGATATGCGTTTATCAATGTATTAGTCAACAACTATAACTCCTCCTGTGGACACCCAGAGGTGTTTTCTGCTGTATAAATAGATAATGAGTGACAATATAGCAGCTGTAATAATATAAAATGTCTTCACAGGAGAAGTTAGAATTGTTAATGTTGAACAACGACGCTCGCAGCTTTGTGCACATCTGTATGATATATCATAAGTATAACTTTACTCGTACTGTAATAGCAAAACTGAAAAGATGCAAATAAAACTGGAAGTAAGGAAGAATGTTGAATCAAAAAAAAGAAAACAGCATTTCAACAACTGGATAAAGATGTTCAGATGCAGAATTCTGATTGTGAGCACTGAGAAAGAGTCCAAATATCTGCAGATAAACATCAAAGAGCATCAGCTCAGTATTTTCATGTTGCTCCACTGAACTTACATTCATCACGTCAGAAGTAAAAAAAAAAAACAACATGGTGCAAAGCCAAAGACAAAAAAAAGGAGCCAGTTGTCCAAAACACAAAAAGGCTTAATTTCATGCACAGATGTTTGTGTTCTGGCTCCTTCAGTGTGCAACAGTCTTTTAGATTCATCGTTGAGTCTTTTTAAGTTTTCACCTACACTGTAGGTAGGTAGTATCAACCATCTACAAACAGGTGCACTGAGTGGCTCCCTGTAGTCAGAGGCGTCCTCAGGTTTCCCTCACAGGACCTCCTAACATTTAATCCCATCAGTCTAACAACCAAAACTAAATTATGCAAACATTCATAGAACTTTATACAGATTATATAAACAAACGGATCCCCAAAGTATAACTTCCAGCAAAAACAAAGAAAACTATATAATGAAGATACTAAACAGAACCTTGATGTTGCAGAGTGAACGAGGACTTCATAACTGATTTATTATCGACAGCCAAAGAGCAAAACCTCCCATCTGAAAAACGCACTTTTTTGAGAAAACTAAAAAAAAGAATGTCAAATTTGGAGCAGTAGAGGCCAAGATATGCTAACACTTTTACCCCAACTATGTGTAAAGCTCAAAAATACTGGATACTACACTTCCCATAATGCAACAAATAGCTTTTTTTTTGTGACCCCCTTTTGCAGCAATAACTTCAACTAAACGTTTCCGCTATCAGCCCCGCACATCAGCTTGGAGGAACTTTAGCCCATTCCTCCTTACAGAACAGTCTCAACTCGGGAATGTTGGCGGGCCTCTTTGCATGAACTGCCCGCTTCAGGTCCTTCCACAGCATTTCTATAGGATTGAGGTCGGGCTACAACTTAGCCACTCCAAATCATTAACTTTCTTCTGCTTTAACCATTCTTTGGTAGAACAACTTGTGTGTTTAGGGTCGTTGTCTTACTGCATGACACACTGTCTGTTGAGCTTCAGTTCAGACAGATATTGGACATTTTCCTGTAGAATTTGCTAGTACAACTCAGAACTTGTAGCTCCATCAATGATTGCAAGCTGTCCTGGTCCAGAGGCAGCAAAGTAGCCCAAACCTTGATACTACCACCACCATGTTTCACAGATGGGATAAGGTTCTTATGCTGGGATGCAGTGTTTCCTCATCGTCAAACATAACGCTTGTCATTCAAGCCGAAAAGTTCAATTTTGGTTTCATCCATCCTCAGAACATTTTCCCAACAGCCTTCTGGCTTATCCACATGGTCTTGAGCAAACTGTAGATGGCAGCAATGTTCTTTTTGGAGAGAAGTGGCTTTTTCCTTGCAACTCTGTCATGCACACCACTGATGTTCACTATTACACGCCTGCTCTTGATGTGATCTTTGTTGTTCGACCACTCCTGCGGAGGGTAACGATGGTGTTGGATGTCTTCAATTTGTACATGATCTGCCTGACAGTCGACTGAAGGAGTCCTAACTCTTTAGAAATGGGTTTGTAACCAATATCAGCTTGATGAGTATCAGAAACTCTTTTAAGGTCCTCAGAAATCTCCTTTGAGCCATGACACACTTCCATAAACCTGTGTTGTGAAGCTCAGACTTTGATAGTGAAGACCCATATTTCTTTTTTTTAAATAAGGCAGGGCATCCCAGACTGACACTTAATTGTCATCCAGTTTATTGAAATAACCAACTCTAATTTCCCCTTGAAATTAATTGATAATCCTAGAGGTTCACACACAAATATGTAACATTGGATCATTTTCCTCAATAAATAAATGAAAAAGTGTAAGGTTTTTGTCTCATTTGTTTAATTTATGTCTCTTCCATCTAGTTTTAGGACTTGCATGGAAATCAGATCACATTTTAGGTCATATTTGTGCAGAAATAGAGCAAATTCTAAAGGGTTCACAAATTTTCAAGCAACACTGCACTGTTGTGCATTGTTATACTTATCAGCTACCTGGCAGTGATATTTAATCCAAATGTATTAAGTTTAATGTACAGTGATAATATGATATCTACTTTCTGTTTTCATAAAAAAAACAGCATCAGTTGTTGTCAGCCTCCGCTGCCTCGATCAGCTACCACCTGTCAATATCAGCCTATAACCTGCCAAACCGCCTGTAACAAAGACGTACAATAAACTACAATTTGATTGGATTCTTTTGGTGTTTCATTGTGCCTGACTGCACACCCATAGTATTCATTATATTACCTGGAAATCAGCATACCCTTCTTACAGTCCTTATTAGCAAGTATTTCATAGTAGGCTATTCATAGGATCAAGTTTAGCGAAAATATAGTACATAATACAGTAAGTATATGAATTATCATTAATTTTTTAAACTGGACATCACTGTAAAAGGGACCAAATGGGCCACTGGTGTAGATAAATCAAAATCAGTAGTTCCACCCTGCGATAAGACATCCAACTGCCTTTATTTCAGCACACCATTATTAGAGCACTACCTCACTTCCATTTTGTTCTGATCTGTTTTTGATCATCACACAAACCCAAAGGCCTACATTACATTTCTTTTGCTGGTATTGTGTGCTAATCATCATTTCAACATCTCAGAAAGTCACAAAAAACATTGTTTACATGAAAAGCACAAATAAGGACTGTGTTTTAATATAATGTATGCTGTTGGCTGGCAGAGGACTACAGTGAGAGGGCAGCTATAAATACACACAGTGATAAGGGAACGCAGAACAGGTGAGCAGGTGGATGTGGGAATCAGGTGAGAAAGTCTGGGGACGTCTAGTGGACAGGTAAATACTATGAATAATTGCCTTTTTAAAAATCCTCCTTCTAAAAAATCCAGAATTTATGAATATGCAAATATTGTTAATTTCAGAAGTTTAACTGTTGGACACAAGATGTCTCCTGCTTCACTGAAAAGTCCGTCAGGTTCCCACATCACACTTGTGTATGTTGCAAACTGGATCATGATTTGCTTCCAAGCTCAAAAGTATCAAAAGTCTTCCATACTACTATGTTTTGTTTTCTACATATTTTCCAAGTTGTCCATTCTAATGAAGAAATGATGAAAGCTTACTGATATTAACACTTTTTCAGTGTCCTACAGACATACTGTATAGCCACAATCTGATTATTTAAATTAAAAGATTCATTTTTAAAAAAGGAGGAGGATACCACTCTTGTTCATGAATGCTTGTAAAAAAAATAAAATGCTAACCTCAGGCCATAGTATTGAGACTTCCTGGAGTGCTGCTGTGTCTGTTTTATAAGTTGTCACTTTAGCACAGTGCAAAATTCACTCTTGCATAGATATTAAGTAGGCTTTATTAGACAGTGAAAGAGAAAATTCAGGGGTTTGGCCAATGCTTCTTCAATTTAAATAACCAACGAACAGGCCTTTTCTCGTCATGAGGAGTACTGACCTCTGAATACGGTTGCATAATGTCTTCGGCTTCAGTTTCCCTTTAGTTTTCCTTCAATCTATGACAATTTTCTTTTATGAGACCATCAAAATAACATTGATCTTGACCTTGAGACTACAGGTTTTTTAATGATAAGCCTATGGTACGTGCTGGGGTTGTGGAGTTTGAAAGACTTGGGCTTTACTGGATAGGGAGGGTTTAATAAAAGATGTTCTCAAGTTGCATTATGGAAACGTTGAATCCAGTGTCCTTGAAGCATGACCCATACAGTAGAAGGAACTAAAAGTCAGGATATCTCAAAATATGATGCTCTAGTTTTGACTATTTCTTTTTTCTTAATCGCTTTTTCTAAATAATTAGAACCCCTTTAAATACTTGGGAGATTGACACTTAATATAGCCACAACCTAATCAGCATGTGATGTGTGAAATAAGACGGCTTTTTTTTTTTTTTTTTTGAAATGATGAAGTCAAACATTGACACATCTTGCACATATATTTGTGCTTTGAAAGGGTGATACTGTGTCGAGCCATCTGTTTCAAGTGTAAAGCCACTTCATCACAGTTTCTGGGCCGTATGGTTAATAGTTTCTGGTACATTATAGGACAAAATGATGTAGCATTTGTTTGCTGAGCGTCTTTAAAATATCAAACATGCTTTTTCTTCATTGTACATATAATCAGTTATTGTGGTCCACAGTTATGTCATAATCCAAAGAGACATCTTGGTGAAGGGACATGAAGATTTTGATACACGTTGACCACATCCTTATGCAGATATGAACTATGCAGCTAATGCAGCAGTTGCGAGGAATTGAAATATAGTGTGTCCACATTTGGCAATAGTGGTGAAGGTCTGAATATTTTTGCTACACTCAGTTTTTTCAAACTCTGCAGACTTCTCTGTCTGTGCTGAAACTGATTATTAAACTGGATGCCCATGATCTACTTAGTTGAAGCATCTGGTACTGACAGTCAATAGCTGTGTGGGATAAGTTGTAGATTATGTATAATGATGACAGTCTTGCAGGTGTTACAGGTCCCTCATTATTCTTGCGCAACTGTCTTAAAAAATGTTTCAATCCTGCGTTTTGCAGACAAACAAAATTCAATTAAAATTGCTAATTGTTTGAATCGCTTTTGACCAATTTATATAATAGGAATATAGGAGATGGTCAACAATATGATATGATCGATATAGCAACTTTAGCTAACTAATATAAGAAACATTGTTTACAGGCCCAGAGGAGATAATCAAACACCAAAGCTGGTGTTGCACCATAACAGTTTTTATTAATCAATATGTCTGTTCCCTGCTGGTGAAGAGGTGTACAATTCAGAGAACTAAAATTTGCATTTACATTGTTTTCCTCAATTTGGTCTTAGTGGTTATGGTGGTGATGTGCTATATGAAAAGTCAGTGGCTCACTGGGATCCATCCTAGGAACCATGGATCTATGTACCAATTGTTTTTGCCAAACCAATTAGTTGGGATATGATTTGTAAAGTGTGTTACAAATCATATTACATTAAACCTGATCTGATCATAGCACTAAATTTGGTTCATTTCCAGTGATTTGGGTTACTGGAATCTTTGCGACCCCATCAATAAAAGGGAACTTTAAGCAACTGGTTAATTAAAATTCTTCATTATTTCTCAGATGATTTCGATTGTTTTGCTTTTTGGAGATATTTTCATTCTGTTTGCCATCTGAATCTGTGTGAAAATATTCTTTGGATCAATATTTGTTCTGCCTGATAAATGTCTCCATTAAATATAACACTGAGGCAATGCTGTCATGCATTCATCTGGACCAATGTAGGACCAAGAGGACATAAAACAGCTCCTAAGCAACATAATATCAGTGAGATTATATATGTTTTCTGCACCACAAACCAACCACAGATAACATTTTCTTCACTGATAGCTCTGTGACGTTCAGCTCCCACTCTAACTTCGTCAGCATCATATCACAGTTTAATACTTTTGCAATACACTCACCTAAAAGTGCCAAAAAGAAGAAATGTGGTTATTGCTTAAGTGTGAAGAGATTAAAGTGCCTTTAGATGGAATCAAGAGGATGTTTCATGTAAAATTGTGACTTCAAATAAATGATATCAGATATACTCGCAGCACACTTGAGAATAAGTTAAGTACGGAAAGAGGAAGGAAGATGTTTTAATGTCAGAGCTGCATGTTGTTTATCCGCCAACTTCACACTGACTGGCCGTCCGTTTTGTTCTCTTCAACTGTTCCTTTGAAAAAAAAAAAAAAGACACTTGGTTTTGATCGGTGAGTTGCATGATTTATTTGCTTTTTTATTTATTTATTTATTCATTTGGGTTTTCTTCTTGGAGCCACTGTGAAATGGCCGATAGAAATGATATTATGCAATCAATTTTCTGATTAGAAGCTGAAGGACTACAACAGCCATGTTGTTGGCAGAAGCTTTCTGTGTGTTTGTGGGTTTCATTCTGTGCATTTCAGGTATGAATTATTATCTATCTCTTCTTGTACAGTACTCGTACGATACGTGTGATATACGATTATTAATTGTAATCTGTAAAAATCAAAGGGGAAAATGATTGTTTTACATAAATGTGGGGGTTATTGTGGAAAACTATATTTACTAAAATTTGAAAGAACTGAATACATTTTATAAATTATTTTATTTTATTTATATGTTATACAGAAGCAAAAAGAAAAGAAAATGCATATCAACTCTAAAGATTATCACAATCTACTGGCCTGAGCTCTTCAAATGTCCTTAATTTATTGTATATCTTACTATCATGATTAGTAAGCATCCAGTATTTAAAATGTATAAAATCTGTTTACATGTTCGCTAATGAAAGCTTCTGTTAAAGGGGTTCAGGGACAAGCAAACAGCATCTGTGCCTTAAAAGGTTCATCAGTGGATCTGCCCTGCTCAGCTCAACATCCCACTTCGAGCATGAAATGGTTCACTGTAGACCAGAATGGCTCAGAGTATGTTCTGAATGAGCTCTCTATAGATGGAAATCGTGTAACGTACAACATGTCTGAAGAAAGTAACTACACTCTAACGATCAAAGATCTGAGAGAGAGTGATGAAAAGTCTTACTGCTGCAGAAAGACTACAGAGACACCAGAACTCTGCTGGCACAATAGAACTGAGCTCTATGTTTCAGGTACAGTGGCTGCCAGTTATATGTTATTTTAAGAATGGCATCATTATATGAATTCTTACATTATTCACCGTCATCTCAGATCTGCAGGTGAAGGTGATCCCTGCCACAGAGTCAGAGACAGTATCACTGATATGCAAAACCAGCTGTCCTCCGACTGCAGCCTACATCTGGTACAAGAACAGAGAGTTTCTCTATCAGGACTGGTCTCCCTGGTACCAACAGCTGGTCAGCGGCGAGGAAGCAGTCAGATACTCCTGTGCTATCAAAGGCTACGAGGATCTCAGAGCTCCTGAAGTCTCAGTGGGTGAGTGACAACATTACAAAATCCTCAGCTTAATATGTTATACTTTCAAGAAAAACTAAATAATTCAGGTAAATCCTATGACTATTATTAAGTTCAACATAAAAAATACTGAAGTCATTTCTTTTTGCTCAGATTCTGTCACATCAACCTGCTTTACTGTGACCTACGCTGAAGGAAGAATGTGTCCTTATAACAAGACATCAGTGGATGAGCCCTGCTCCATCACATATCCCAGAGGTTAACTTTCCACAAACATACAGACATACCTCCAAATATATCACAGTGACTAATTTGTAATTTCCCAACAGAAGTACATGTTGAGAAGACTCAGGAGAAGAAATATCTCACACTGACCTGTGCAACCAGCTGTCCTACGGTTGACCCTCATACTGTCTATAAATTATTCATGGCCAGAAAGTTATTAAATCACTGCAACAAGCAAAACATTATGATTTTTGGATCGTCTTATGTAAGCTTCTCCTGCGCTATAGAAGGCAATGAAGATCTGCGCTCTGCTGAATTCTGTGAGTATGAACTAACTTAGTCTTTTTTTTTTAACTTACTAATATTATAACCTAAATAATGCTCAAACACCACAGGGGGGATGTACAACAGAAAACACCTTACAATAAAATGCAAATAGCTCTGATGTAAAAACCAGTTTGAGAATTCATAAAGTTTTATTTTTGTCTATTTCTGCTTTCCTTTTTTTTTGTTATTCATTAAATATAACATATTGTTTCGATGTAAATATATTTCAATGAGTGGTTGGTGATGTGATTTTAGCTGGTGTGCCGCCTTAAGAATGCAGTCTTCCCCTGTTTGTTATTATTAATGTTTAGACTCCTCTTACCTCATTAGATACTTTTTAGTTTTTGCAACTTAACATGCAACATGGCTGTTGCTGTCTTTGTGCTTTATGAGTCATCGCTGCTAGAATTTCTGGCTTATCAGTCTCAGAAACTATTACTCACAGATTATGTTATACCACATAACACGCATTATGGCTGTGCAGTGGTTAACACTATTACCTCACAAAATGAAACTCCAGGGTTTGAATCTGTCAGTCCGTGGGAACCTTTTGGTGTGCATTTGCATGTCTCTGTGTTCACATCCTTGTGATAGAGAGGTGATAAATCTGGGATAGGCTCTAGCCCTTTGCTACTTTGCAAAGGATTAGGAAGTATAAATAATGGATAGATGGATGGAAATTAAAAATGCAACTTAAACAATTACTTTATGTATTATGGGGGTCATTTTCTTTTCTTTTTTTTTGACACCAGACAGTAGAGAGGTGACTCTCTCCCTTTATTTCTTTGGAGGAATAAGGGGAGAGAGAGGAGGTGTGACATGCAACAAAGGTTGAACTCTAACCAGGGATGTTGCAATTACACATTCAAGCATTTGCATTTCTGCATTTCAGTTTTTCAAGTCTGTCTTAAAATAACAGCCAGGTGCCCAAATGAACATTGAAAGAGGTTCATTTGCTGTAATCATTCCTCCTGTTCATACTGACTATTAAGGGATCCCATCCTGATGTGCTTTCAGTGTAAATGATGGGAGACAAATCCAATATGAAGCTTCAATTTTTCTAAGTCAAGTCAGCATCTTTCAAACTTACTGTATTTTTACTGCTAAATTCTTTCTTTTTTCCCCCACTGCAGCTAAACAGAAAAACACTGTCTGTTGAGACACAAAGAGGGAATTCTTTACTAAAAAGACTGTAATTGTAAAGATAACCAATTTATTTGACTATCTCAGATGGCTGAAGCCTCATATAAGTTCCAGATAAACTTTTAAATATTTTTATATTTTTAAACATTTGAAGGGGATCTTTTAATAGTCAGTATGAACAGGAGGAATGATTACAGGAAATGAACCTGTTTCGATGTTCATTTGGAAACCTGAAAAATTGTGAACTTATCCTTTAAGACTGGTTACTTTTTTGCAACCACAGACGTGTATGAAGAACATTTTTAATCTGTTTTTTAAATCTATTTTTCAGGCATTAAAGATAAAGGCTGCATGCAGTGGAATTACGTCAGCGGGAGAATCTGCGCCCTGGAAGGCTCTTCAGTGAACATTTCAGTTGAATACTCTGGCATCCAGCAAGGCTTTTCTAAATTATGGAATAAAACAGAGATAGGTGGTTACAAGGATGCTGAGAGTGAGATCAACAAAACAGGTCGTGTAAAGTATGATGACAGCATGGAGAACCACCACATCCTGACGATTGATAACCTGCAGGAGAGCGATTCAGGAGAATACGCATTCAGAGTGAAAAACTACAAAGAACCGAAAGATTTACGTAGAGTGACGTTGGTTGTCACAGGTAACTCTTAAGCTGAAATACCTGCATACCTTTCAACAGAGAATTGGTTGCTCTCTCACTGTACACTAGCAGCAGTCAGCAGATTATACTCATTAATGTCTTTACAAAACGACCAAAGTCTGGTTCATGCTTAATGAGATAACATGATAACATGATGATTTAATTTTCTGGGTAGGAGCCCTGCATTCTGCTTTTTCTATTGTGTATTAAATAGGTCTGAAGTTAAAAAAAAAAGTCTCTTTTTTCTGTTAATTGATCTATCAAACCATCTTTCAGGCCTAAGAGTGAGGTTTAATCCTTCTGCTGAGGTGACAGAGGGCCAGAGAGTCACACTGACCTGCAGTACCAGCTGTCCTCTGACTGACAACACAACCTACATTTGGTACTTGAACAGTCAACCTCTGCCAGAGAGCCAAAACAAACAACTGGTTCTTGACCCGGTCAGCATTCAGCATGCAGGAAACTACTCATGCGCCGTCGAAACTCCCCAGAACATCAGCTCCAGTGAAGAGACTCTCACTGTCGGTGAGTGTGTCTTGAAATGTTTTACAGTTAAAAGTGAAGCAAATGTCTCATATTTGGCTTGTGGCAGGGGTTTGAGCTGTGGACGGTGCAGTTATATGGTATGCACCTTAACCATTAGGCCACCGAGGCACTGCATGTCTCAGTTTTTTTAATGAATAACATCATTCACCCACTTTTAATCTTACATGTATATCGACTATGCAAAATTTATTCCAAAAAACCCCCTCAAGTATCTGTTAAAATAATGGATTGCTGTGACTACCACCCCACCACAGACGCTTTACCAATTTACATTTGGTAGAGGGAAAATGAAGACTGTGGAAATTATAATTACAGTACAGGGCCAGAGCCTACAAAATACAGTCCTGAGTCTTACTTTTCATTGCTCTGAAATATGTTACACTGGTAACTCTCATCTCACATCCATCTCTCTCCAGCTCGAAGGAAATCAGTAGCAAGAATTATGACCGTAAAACTGACTACATTATCACTGAGCCTGTCTGCTGTGGTTCTCCTCTACCTGTGGATGAGGTAAAAGACTTGAAAATCTGCCATTTTTTCATTTCTCATATTCAAAGTCTTGACTTAATAAGTCTGTCTTAATAGTAATTCTTTGCATAATCTGACCAATAAAATCCAGAAAGAAGAAAACTCAGACCTCCGCCGGTGAGCTACATGACAAAACACAAACTGAAGAGGTGAGTACAAGCCTGACACCTAGAAATGACGATAATATACATAATATAATAATGATTATTTCAATTAATCTGTTAATCTGTTTAAGTTGTTCGGTCTATAACAAATGTCAAAAAAAGGTGAACAATGATGATTACAAAGACGTCCTCAAATGTTTTGTCCTGACCAACAGTCAACTAAGCAAAGAAAAAAATTACACAAAATTATTATTAGATTATCAAAATAGTTGGCAATTCATTTTCTATCGATTGATTGAATGAGTAAATTGTTGCAGCTCTAGTGTAAGTCTGTGTGTGTTCCCTCTGTCATCTGTTTTCTCTTCCCTGCAGATGGAATCGTTTTATGCCAGCATCTCACCCAGGGTCATGAATCCTGCAGCACAGAGAGGACTGGCAGAGGAGCAGGAAGACACTCTTTAATGACTTACTGGGTTGGCTTGCTAACTGCAAAGGCACCTATATATGTTGTACAGCCAAACACGGAGGTCACATAAAAGCCAGAAATACTTGTCTTTTATCCTTTCTGACATCTACTTCCTCCTGTGTAGCAAATACCAGTGGTTGGACACGGTGTTCTTATCTACAATTACAATCTGTTCATAGAGACCTACTGCATGTTTGAAATGCTAATTTTAGCTCCAAATTGACAAATGTTCTTGCTAACTTCCTGTCAAACAGGTAGTGAACTGCTGCGCACTGCTTTCACCATTAGAAAACATCCATTCAATTTAGCATTGTCAGTTTTCTTGTTATATTTCATGTTTTAATGGCATATTTATCTTGTTATTATCCTTGTTTATTTTTTCTTGTTTGTTTGACAATCATGTCTGATGTAATTACAGTTCTGTGAATGTCATATTTTTTATACACTGGGGATAACTTTAACCCTCTTGACATTCCTCCTCCTCAGCACATATCCTAAATGGATATGTGCTGAGGAGTTTGTTTGTGTGCCATGATGCTGTAAATGTGCAAATGGATTAAAGCTAAATTACAGCAGACAGATTTATTTTTTTAATAGCTAAAAATTATCATATTTTATATGTTTTAATGTAGTATTTTTTGTCATTATTGCTTATTTTTTGTTTGTCTGACAATTATGTCTGATATAATTACAGTTCATTATATATAATACTTTTTATACATTGAGAATAACCTTGCACAACCCTCTTGCCATTCGTCCTCCTCTGCACAGATACATGTGATGGTTTTATTGCGCAAATAAATTCAAGCTAAATTACAGCAGACTGGTTTCTTTTTTTTTTTTAAACTAAAACTTTTCTCAAAATAGAGCTAGTGGACCACCCAGTTATCAAGTTATCCTAGTGTTTTGGGGAAATTAGTACTGTGTCTCATGCTATTGTTTATATTGTACTGTAGAAGAGACTTGTAATGTGCATTTGCTGATATAATATAATACAATATTAATAATCATTTATTCTAATCATTATAACAAATGATTCATCTAAACACAAATAAACTAAGGATGCGCTAGCAATGCTACAGATAAAGATTTTATAAAGGCTAAACAAGCAAATTACATGCATAGTTAGAAATACGTCGAAGTTTAAATGGAGGAAATGGTGTGGTCTTTGTTGCAATTATACATCATATACAACCATTACATTTATTATTTACTATTGGTCAGTAATGGGTGTTATATAAATAGGTAAGACCGTAAGATATAGTTGAAAGCTCTGAAAAAAAAGTATTTCCAAGGCAGAGATATGCACCCACACACAAGTACATAAAGGTTTATTTAGCAGATATTTATCATATTTGTTTGCAGTAAGCAAATGAATCACTGTGATGAACTTTAAATACTTTGAAGAAGAAGACCAAAATTAGTCTGATAGTCAGCCAACTATTGTCCGTTAGTGTACTCTGTATCTCCCACAACAGCATAGCTCTGGATATGAAGGTGAAAATGAAGCTGCAGAAGAACCTGCAGCTCGGTTTTAATCAGCTAGTTGTACGTGGAAGATGTGGAGTCATTCCCTCTGACAATCATTGCAACCTAAGGCTTCTGTTTAGTCTTCTAAACTTTTAATTTGCTGTCTTTAGCTGTCACTGGACTGTAGCCAATTAGAAAGCATAAATAAAAACAAATGGCAGATGCATCTTGTCTGATAATATTTTAGCTTTTCATATAATAATCTCATCAGTCAGGAAGTATGCTTAGACTTCAGTGTGACCCTCATAAATTTAATAGAGATCAGTCACATTGCAGTGTAGGGTTAATATTGCGGTTTTCAAAATATCCCATAGAGGGCACCAGGTGCCTGCAGAAAGGATCCATATTCAGCTGAGATCAAAGGGAGAAAAGTAGAAAGAGAAGAAAAGAGTAGAGTTTGGTGTGCAAGCCAACTGCGGTGAGAAGAAAAAGTAGTTTTACTAATTAAAGGTGCAGCTTGTAGAATTTAGTGGCATCTGGCAGAACAGACTTGGTGGAAATGGAATACAATATTCATAAGTATAAGTTTTAATCAGTGTACAATCAGCTGAAAATAAGAATCTTTGTGTTTTCGTTACTTTAGAATGAGCCCTTTATATCTACATAGGGAGTGGGTCCTCTGTCACGGAGCCTGCCATGTTGCACTGTCATGTTTCTAAAGTAGCCCAGAATGGACAAACTAAACACTGGCTACAGAGAGGGTCTTTCGCATTTTTCACGAGTTTCACAACCACTGTAGTGCACCCATACACTTGGAAGGGAGAGGAGGGGTATTCAGTTGGTATTGCAATATGCAACCTCACTGCTAGATGCCACTACATCCTGCACACTGAGCACGCTCCATGGATGCATTTGGCCATAGAGCGTGCGCAGCATGTTTTCATCTGTCTATTTCTTTACAGCAGGGAGTGGATTTTTTGGCTTCATGTGCCACTGACCAACTTTCATTTGAATGAATGGGCCTTGCCTTCGCCTTTCTTTATACATCCATGAACATTTCTTATCGGACTGAATGGGCACCATTTTTGGTCCAGTATCCAGCTCTCATAAAACATCCATGATAGCAGTAGGAAGTGGAGACGTGTTGTCCATATTTATACACAGTCAATGTTTTTTTTTACATAAAAATTGTTTATGAAAACTGAAAGTGGAAAGAAAAAGATGTAAGAAAAAGCTGAAGAAAGATTAAAGCTGATGTTACAGTGATTGACATCGCAGATGCAATACACACTAATGTAAAAGTTTGAAGTAGGCCAAAAGAAAAAAGCTGAAAACTTCAATGATAAGTCAGTTGAGGCAATTTGAAAGTTCTTCTCATAGGAATCCATTAAAAAAGCTGAACAAAGTTGAACAAGTTAAAGGGTATAAAAGGTAAGGACAAGAAAAGTAATAGCATGCATCACCTGAAGAAGACGCTGGGTAAAAGTAAGTTTGAAACAACCTTTATTTGGTTAGTTAATTATTGTTATTGTAGATTGTGTTAAGTCACTAAATATTACTCTTAAAATATACCAACCTGGGTTTAATTTAATACGGGTAATAAATTCTATTTATTTAACTGATTCTCACAACACTGCTGTACGTCCCTCATACGTGTGACGTAACGACGCCGCGTTCCTATTGGTCACGTGATTTCTGGCGTATGGAAATGAGTCGCTACATCTAGGCGTTGAGAGCGATTGATACTCTGCTTCAAGAAGCTACCGGGCTACCTGTGTCGACTGAGCAAAGCACGAATATACCATGGACGGCAGAGGCTACGGTTCTGGTAGATATACACTGGCTGTTAACCTACGCAACGCACTAACCCCACAATTACCGGCGCAGACATATTAGCCTTGGCTGCAGTCATTAACGTTTATTAGTTGTCCGGTTAGCCACATGCTTTGTTGCCGACAAACGTAGCTTAGCCTCCGTACGTTACCGTTAGCTCTCCGCTAGTTCCGATTTTTAGCCGTCATGCACAACCCACGCATGGTTGTGAGTTGATGCGAAGAAGCTTTTGCTGACTGTTAGATAATATTGTCCTATCTGTTATGGTAATATCAACCGTTAAAAGTCGTAACGTTTAACGCCACATCAGGCCCGTTAGCTAACTTGAACGAAACATTGCAAGCTAGGTGATCAGGTTAGCCACTTCGCCACTGGGCATTTATTTGCTAACAAGCTAAAATAGAGGACTGTGGTAGCCCATTGTTGTGTTGATGAAGGGTGTGTTAGCTGCGTTGCTAACTACGGATGACCGGCTAATTCCATTAAAATGGAGTCAGTGTAGGAAAAACTGACTTTTAAAGGCTAGTCTGTAAAATGGCCGTCTCAGCAAATATGCTTCCAAAACCCTTACCGTTACTAATCCTGTTCTGCAGTTGTTCTGGCAAGCTATCAATGATCAGATGCATTGTCCAATTATAAACTATAGAAAACCAGACTGAGACTCTGTTGAAGAGTTGAACACTCTTGAAACATCTTTCAGCTGTTAAAGGATGAGTTCACAATTTTTCAAGTCTGCCTTAAAACAATATTCAGGTGCCCAAATGAACATTTGAAATAGGTTGTTTTTGCTGTAATCATTCCTCATACTGGCCTTTAGAAGATCCCATCATGATACATTTACAATAAGTGATAGGGGACAAAATCCACAGGCCTCTTTCTGTGCAAAAATGTATTTAAAAGTTTATCTGAAGCTAATATGAAGCTTCAGCTGTCCTAATTAGTCAAATCAAGTAGATATCTTTCAGTGTTAGTCTTTTTAGTGCAAAGTTCCTCCTTCTGTTACTATATTTCCACTGCAGCTCAACAGGGAAACACTGTCTGAGGAAACACAAAGAGGGACTATTATGCAAAAAAGACTGTGTATGTGTCAAATATCCACTCGATCTTTTAATAACCAGTATGAGCAGGAGGAATGATTACAGCAAGGAAAACCTAACCTAAAAGTCCAGTGGGTTTTGCTTTATAATCTGTCGTCTCACTACTCAGATGAGCTAGGGTAATGACTCATTAATAACCAAATGTCATCCCTGATTAAAGTCTGAAATATCAGAAGTTACTATTCAATTTGTATACATCAATCTTTTCTCTCTTGTAGGTTACTCCAGTTGGGGAGGTGGCGGGTCAGGCAGCAGAGGTGAGTCATCCATCCACCTTACTGATAAAACTATAGTCAGTTGATACTGACACGATCTCACATCATAGAACATTCGACTCTGTAATCCGATCAATATTGTAACAGAGTTTGTGATTTTATTATTGGTGTTTTCTAACAACTTGTCAACTAAACTAGGGAGGTTGGAAGCAGCCTTTCCTCTGAGGGAGAGATCAACCCCTTGCTTTGTGAAACAATAAATGAATCATTTAACTCTATTTTACAATTGATTATTAACATTTGACTTTGACTGATTTTTCTGTTCATCCACTTTTGATTAAGGGACTAGTGATTTAACCACCCCTTGATTATTATAAGGGACGGGATAACGGTCATATTCAAATCTTTTAATTCCTCACCGTATTAGGTTCTGGGAGCTTTGACCTGTATGGGGGAGGTTATAAGGACTCCATGTCGGGGCTCGGGGGTTATGGAGGAGGAGGAGGCAGCCATATGAAGAGAGGGCTCTCGGGAGCATCCCTGCTCTCATCCACAGGCACACACGCAGATGCAGTCATTGCCAAGATCAACCAGCGCTTGGACATGCTCACTCAGTTGGAGGGGGGTATGAAAGGGTCTCGAGACAGGTAAGAATTTTTTTTCTTTTTTTTCTGCTCCATACTGTCTTTATCAGTCATCAGATACCACAAACACACATACATGCCATTGAGAGTATTACATTTTGCAGTAGTGTCTGTCTTGTTTTAAAACAAAAACTTGTGTGGTAGGTTGAGAACTCCGTTTCTGAATTTTCCCTCATGCCTGGACAATGTCCAACCAGTTAAATGTTGCTTGTTTTTAGATTCATCTGAAGAAGAACCCTCAGTAAATGTCTTGGTTCACATTTTGCTATGATATTTAGACACTTAGGCCTTCTAATGCTATTGGTAATTGAAGAAAAGTCATTTCAAGTTTGGGATTCTGAAGCGGCCTCGTTGTAGATCAGAATTCTGAACAGTTTATGCAAACAATTGAAATCAAACCAATGTGGTTGTAGAACTAGTTGTTGTTGTTTTTTTTTTTTTTAGAACGGAGAGGTTGCTCTAGTAAATTTGGCAGTTTAAGCCTGCTAAGACATTTACATACACTGCACATTCAGCCTTGGGGAAAATATTTCTGTTCCTTTCAATTTCAATTCCTTTTTGAGGTGGAGAAGTTGTGAGTTGCTCACAGGCTGCATTTGAATGCCCCAGCATCTGAGGGAGCTTTGATCCGTCTCCATTTGCTATGTTCTGGTTTGTCTGGGAAGAAAGTGCTGTGTTCCTGCAAAACCTTAAGACGTCATGAAACTGCATGCCCCCCTGCTGGAAGTACAAGTACAGACCAGCATTTCCATTTTGTGTCAGATTGGCATGCTTGCACGTGAAGCCAGTCCTTCTTTACCTAGCACTCCTTGAACATTGCCTTTTTGTCTTGACTTTGTTTTCATTTGTTCACACTTTGTTTTTCTCATCCATGTGACCTAACCCTACATTCTGGCTTTAGGTTACGGAACAAAGATGAGTTTACAGGTGTTGGCCTGATATTATTTTTGCTGAATTGTTTATTGAAGGCTGCCAGCTGTATCTACAAAATCACTCTTACCCCTGGAATAAGCCCAGTTTGTATTTCATCCCCTTTCTTGAGTACTTACTATAATCCAGTCACTTCCTTGATAGTTTCCCTCTTGCATCTGTCTCAAGACATCATTGGTTCTAATGGACCATGCTCATGTCTGTTTAAGGTTTCAAAGCCAATCCTTTAACAAGGAATAGTGGTGAAAAGACATTGCAATTCCCCTCCTCTGCAGGATACTGCTTGACCTCCAACAGAAAATGTGGTTGGATGAGTTTCTGTAAATGTAATGATCAGAGGAAAATTCAGTATTATACAATAAAATACCACAAGCAGTGTTAACTTGTTTTGGATCACCAATTTCTGATCTAATGTGGTTTATGAAATAGAGCTGGGAGTGACAAAAAAATAAATGGAGAAAGCGAGACCATGGAGGAGAAGGAATAGCAGGTGGAGAAATCCAAACCTGACTGCCTTTCTGCCTCCCTTGCTCTCTGCTCTTTATCACCCCTCTCCCTCCCTCCCTCCCGCAGGTTTGACCAGTACGAGTCTTTCGACTCGCGTTCCTCCGCTCTCACCTCCTCCCGAGATCTCTACAGATCTGGCGGCAGTAGCTATGGTTATGGCGATGGCCGTGGGGACAACATGCTGTTGGGTCAGCGAGGAGGCTCGGGCTTCGGAGGGGGAATTGGGCTAGGGGGAGGAGGAGGCTTCGACAGCCCTTCCTCTTCCTATGGAGTCGCTAAAATGCGACAGAATATGAGGGAGTCCTTCACCAGTGGCCAGGGAGGAGGTTCTGGAGGTGGAGGATGGGCCGGAGCAGGCCGACGTTCCCCCAGAAGGGGTGGAAGTGCTGGGGGTCGAGGAGCTGGAGGAGGGTTTGGAAGCCGCAGGTCAGACCCCACTCCATTAGGAGGAGGTGGGCGGGGAAGCGGTAGTGCTGGCCAGACCCACCGTGGCCACTCTCCAGGAGGTGGTAGAGGCAAGCTCCCATCCCTCCTGTCCAACCGCATGTACCCTGAGAGTGGGGGTTTCCATCAGGGTTCCAATCAAGGGCCTCACGACTTTCCTGGGAGGCATTTTGGAGGGGGCCCACGGGCTGGCCGCCAGCGAGGCCGCAAGAGACCCCTCAACAAAGTAAGTACCTCCAGCCAAATTAGGAAGCCCTCTTCAGACATTGGGCAAAAGTTAAGCCCTTTCCGATTCCCTCCTTTTTGTATCCTCAACCAAACGGCAAGTCAGCCTCACGTGCTAGTACCTGCTTATGTGCCACCAAAGCAGTTTGTCACAAATAATCCCAGACACACATTTGACGCGTCACTTGCCTTTCCATCTCCGCCCAGCCCTTATTCAATGTGGTCAGAAATGCCTCATGGAGCTAAACTGCCCTTTTTGTACATAAAAGGCAAGTGACACTCCCTGCCCTATTCTTTTTCTTGTTTACATGCGTCGGTGTCAAACGATTTGACTTGGGGAATTATATTTTGATTAATTTAGTTTAAGGTTGGTTAAGTGTAAAGTTTTTTTTTTTTTTGTCTTTTGGGTAATCTCACAATAAGGGTAATGCGAGTGATAAGGACATGCCCAGAAAATGAAGACGTGTCAAGTGTGCTAATTGGCTTTCACAAGCATATAAGGTACCCTGTGGAGTTTTTGACATCTAGTAGTTGGAATATCCCGAGATGATCAGTGTCAGGGTAGGTAGATATAAGTATTGGATTTGGTATTGGCAGCATGTTATTAAAGGACTTGGCTCAGGGACATCTCTATTTAGTAATGTTATGGAGCAGCTTTATTATTAGTGTTTCTCCCTTGTATTTGCCTCATGCACACACATGAGGATAGACATGCAGAAGCCCTGCCAATTGTTTTGACGCTATTCCACTGACAGGTGGCACTAATGCCCCAAGAAAGGTGCCAGCAAGGTCAAGAAAGAAGACTGCTAGCTAGTAAATGAGAATGTATAAAATTCAGGATTCAAAATGTTAAAAGAATTAGGTTTTCAAATGTTTTATTCATCATGTTTGTTAGACCTTAAGAATATGGACAGTGCATGTTCAGTAATACAGAATGCAGTTTTGTTTACAAAAAACTCCACAGAGCACCTTAATTCATTGATATGAGTTTTTGGTTTTACTTCCATATGTTTTTGTCAGCAAGTATCTGTGAGTGCAAATTGATTTTGTTGACTGTAGCAGGTGAAGCCACAGCGTGATGTCCAGAAGAAGAGAAAGCAGACACTTAGTGGAACTGATGAGCCTGAGTCCAAGATTAACAGGACTGAGAGTACAGGATCAGAAGCTACCCAAGGTAACTTATAAAAAAAACAAACAGTAGAAATACTTGATATATTGGAAATAAACAACCTCATTACATGACAGACCACAGTTCTTTTGCTGACTTTGGCTGTTGTTATTATGCTTTACTTCAGAGCAAACAGAGAAAAACGGTGATGACAGTGAACCAAAGACTGACGCTGTGGTGAGTAAATCAAGCTTGTTTGGAGACTCACTGTTGACAGGAACTTTGTTTCTTCTGTCGGTCAGTATGGCCCCTAAATGAAATCTGATAATCAGATAATTAGTTTTCCTTATTGTGCTATACCAAAACTGTTTGTCTGGCTTTATTAATCATGTAACTATGTAGGTAGCATAGCAAGCATCAAATACATAGGTTATGTAATATATACTATAGGTATAAGCTGTGCTACTCCAATAAGCTATGGCAAGAAATATGTATTTTTTAATACATGTAATAAATTTTGGGATGCTTTTCTTCACAGGAGACAAAACCTACTGCTGATGGAGATAATGGTAAGCTTAACTACAATTACCTCTCACTTTTTCCCTCCTGACATTCTTTGTTTCCCTTCATATATCAGCTATTTGTACAGTTAACCTTCAGTGGAAAACTCGGCATACTTAAATTCTCTTCTTGTGCTTAGCTGCATCAAAACAGGAGGATAGTTCCCAGTTGAAGAAAAAGCCACAGGGAAAACAGATCCCAGCCCAAGGTCAGGACAAGCCCCCAAAAATGAGGAAGAGGAGGGGCTTCCTGGAAAGGTGAGAGAGCATACTAGATACTTAAAGGGGTATTTAGAGATGTGTGCTTTCTTTCTTAGAGAGATTGGTTTGTTGTCTCTTGGTTTTGTTGCAATCACAAAGCCAGGTTTATGTAGTGATAGGGGGATTGTTTCATGTCACTGTGCTTGTTCCTGATGTGCTTTAATACTTAATTTTGTATTTTTTCCTCCAGGGTGATGTTTGCATGCTCTGTTTGCAAGTTCCGTTCGTTCTACAAGGAGGAAATGGAAATTCATCTTGAGAGTCGTTTCCATAAGGACCACTTTAAGTTCCTTTCCAGCCAGCTGTCCAAACCCACTACAGACTTCCTACAGGTGACTGAGATTGATATTACATTCACACCATATGCCACGCTCACAGATGCACCAAGAAATAGTGTGTATTATAGCATTTGCTCTTTGTAAATGCACTAAAATAAGAGTACAAGTAATGATGGAGTATAATCGTAGGACTTTGCCCAAATCAGAATTTTCTAGTCACATCTGATTAACTAGTTTGAACTGATGCCTCAAATTTTCACTCCATATCATCCTTCCTGTGGGTTTAAACAAAATATTTCACATGTATGGTTTTCATGGCTGAGTTATTGTGTTGAATTTTATTTGAATTTGGTTTCTGCTTTTTAAGAGAAGTTACACCTATGTTGTGATGTTATATAATTAAATTCTTTATAAGATTAGAACTCACACACAAAACTGCTGGTTTTAAGTGATTCATGCATGTAGAGTGTAGGTGTTCTCTTTATTTTAAATACAAGCATAGTAACCTGGATAGGAAAACATTGGTTCATGTTTTTGTGCATGCAGGATGTTTACTAGAGGAACTGATTCTTATGCAAAGTTATATGCGGTGTAAACTATCAAAAAACATGCCCTTTTGTGTTCTCTAGGAGTACTTGCAAAACAAGTTTAAGAAAACAGAGCAGAGGGTCAGCCAGTTGGAAAACCACAGCGCTTCCATCTGCCAGATGTACAAAGAGCAAGACCTCACCAGGGGTAAGCAGCAGCAGCAGCAGCAGTGTGTGTTGGTATATATGTAAGACAAAAGGGAAGAAGTCACCTGATTGCTCATTGCAGATATTTCTCACACTTTCATGTAGATCTTGGTATGGAACATTTCATGAGGAAGGTGGAAGCCGCCCACTGCGCAGCGTGTGACCTTTTCATTCCAATGCAGCCCCACCTGATACAGAAACACATCAAGTCACCTGACCACAACTACAACCGTAAGGTATGGCCCACTGACCAAGACATCTTAATAATCTGTTGTGACATTAACAGTGTATAGAAAGGTAAAGAGTGAATGTGACAAGTACCGGGCTAATAGGGGTTTGACTGTGTGAAAAATTCACAGTTCTAATATATTAGTTTGTTTTAGGTTCAGTTACAATTAATTGTTGAAATTTTAGATTCTGCATAATTTGTGTTGTACAAATTAAGGCACTCAAACATTTGTACATGGTCTTTCAAAAAATTAGGCAACACAGTCTTTGTTTTGTTTGTGTTTTGATGTTATAATTTACTGTAAAAACCCATAATGATCCAAAACAAGATGATATAAGAGAGTCTTCAACTGCACAATGATGCACTGATCTGAAGTCCTATATTGATAGGTCTGGTACAAGTACTGTCACACCCCTGTGGCCACCGCTGGATGATGTAACGCTTGCTCTTTGGATGTTTTACGCTGTCTTATGTATGACTCGGGACTGTCCTCTCTGTCATTCAAGGGTATGATGGAGCAGTCCAAGAGGGCCTGTCTGTCAGTTGCTCGCAGCATCCTTAACCACAAAATCATTGGCAAGAAGCTGGAGAGTTACCTCAAGGTATGTAGAGTAGTTGCACTTAATTTACTGTTGCTCTTTAAATGTACTAGTACGCCATCAATATATTGTCATTACAAATTTGTTTTTAGCCACAGTACAAGTGAAACCAGAACACTGCCCTTAATGGTTTCATCACATCACACTTTCATACATCGCATCTTTTTAAAATTCTAGTGTAAATACTCAACTCAAGATAATAAAATGATAAAAAAATCAAATATTTGAATAATTGTTTGAATACTTTACCATTTTTGTTCTTTTGTGAAAGGCAATATACAGTAGTATGACCAAAAGTAAATGACCTAAGTGCTCCTGTGTGCTATATTTTGCCATTTTGCTTTTAACTGCCAGTAAGAAAAACATGCCAGCACTCATAATGGAGCACACTTCTTGTATAAATTATACCATGCAAGCATAAATTAAGCCAGGGCCATGCTTTTAAACGTATGACTCATCTAGCAGCAAGTAAAAGATGAGCATTTTTGGAGGAGATAAGCTATTGTATTCTCTAAATTCAGATCCTGGAGTAATGATGACATAGTATACACTTATGATTCCACTTTCAACTAAAACAATGCTACAGTATTAAACTATAGGCGACTAAAAATGTGGTTAAATGTTAGCTAAAGCTGTTCTGTTACTGACTGTACTTTGTTTGTTGGAGAGTGCCACCTTTAAATTTGAAAATCAATGATATACTTTGTAGTGGGTTGAAGATATGTTTGAAACATGCATACACAGATTCACAGATTTACATTTGAACTCATCATGAATGCAAGGGCTCTTAGACAAACAGATATACTTACAAATCTTCTTCCTTTTTTTTTTTTTTTTAGGGAGAAAACCCATTCATTGGTAACCAGGACGACCAGGATCCAGAGGACTCCATGGTGATGGACGTGTCTGAGTTGGAGTTAACCAGTGAGACAGCAGACAACCAGACGGAGGTGGCAGCAGTTAAAGATGAGCAGGTGTCTGAGGGAGAGAAGGACCAACCGGCGGTCGAGGGTGAAGAGGCAGAAGCAGCAGCAGCAGCAACAGTAGTAGCAGCAGCAGAAGCAGCGGAGGAGGAGGAGGAGGAGGAGGAAAAAATGGAGGAGGGGCTTGAAATGGAGGGAGATGAGGAGCTGGAGAACCAGGAAGAGGAGGAAGGTTTCGAAGTCGGAGAAGACGAGGAGGAGGAGGGATATGTTGTACACGATGAGATTGGCGACGAGGGATTACAAGTGGAGCAGGAAGCGGATGAAGAGGAAAGAGTGGAGGCAGCAGAGGTTGAGGAGGAAGAAAAGAATGATGAATGACTTTTGCACCCTGTGTGACTTGTTGATCTTAAAATAAGTCTGGACCAGTCATTGACTCCCACAGTCCCATTCATCCCAATTTTATTGCCAGGCACATTAATGAAAACTACATATTTTGCTCCTGAAATTTGTCACTGTCTATTGAGTCTGAACTTAAATAGTTATATTTTTTTTGTTAAAGAAATAGTTTGACATTTTGGGAAATACTTTTATTGGCTTTCTTGCAGAGAGTTTGATGAGAAGATTCTTTTTATGTATGCCTACCATCTCTCTTAAGAGGAGTTGCTAAGCGTATGTTGGGGCTTTGGAGAGAGCCAGGCTGGTAACCGGACGCACCAGATGGCTTGTTACACTTAACCATCTGAGAAGTCGTCCTTGGAAACTGTTCGGAAAAAGGGCAGGCACTTTCAAAAGAAATACTTGGCAGGTGATTTGATGAACCATCTGTCTATCACCGTCTTACCTTGCAAGGCAGCTGGATTGGCGAGATCACGTGAGAATCCTCATAGGACGCTGATTGTGGTTCGGACCAATCTAGGGATGTAAATTTCAGTTGATTTTGCTTCCGATGCCCATTAACTGGTAACTTACCGGTTAACTTTGTCAGTGTCGGAGCCTCCGTGTGAGATACCTCGGTCAGTTAATTTGCGTTTTTAAAAATTTTGGGGCTGCACTCGCTCTCAGTCCCGCCAGGCACTGAAATTTGGCACCGATTGATCTAACGTGAGGTAACGAGTTCAGCACCCAACCCTAGTATGCAAAGTAACTTGCGTAACCAGTCAAAAATATTCTCGGTGGTTTACCAATTAACGATTAACCACTGACATCCCTAATTCGGACACAAGCGCATAACTTGACGCCTGAGGAGATGGATTCTCGTGTGATCTCGTGATGTTGTGATCTTGTGAATCCAGCTGCCTCGTGAGGTAATCAGGTTAGTGGTTTTCCCCTGCTTCCAATCTTTATACTAAGTTAAACTAAACAACTCCTGGATCTAGTTCCATGCTCGGCACAGACATGTCTCATTTTAAAACTTGGCAAGAAAAAGCGTATTTCCCAAAATGTCAAACTATTCCTTTTTAAAAACTTTTACTTGTGCCTTTGTTCGAATTAAACTTAATTTAGATTATTTGTTTAGAATTGTTTAAGAAATCTTGAGTATTATGAAGTTGAGAGATATACTTTCTTTTCTTATCACATGCCATAGCATTCTGTTCATTGCAAGTATTTATGATGGTGAATGGATGATTTTTCCAGTCTTTTGGTAAAACGTGGAGCAGGATGGGATTTCTATTCTACAGCTAGGGTGAATGGGATAATTGAGATTATTGTGTTTGTAGGATAAGCATGGGGTAATGAGAGTGGATATCAATCATGTAACAGTTTTGTTTCACTGAGTATGAAATAAACTTGTTGAATAAGTGACTGTTTCATTGTTTATGTATATGAAATTTAAATGCCACAATTTTCACCACATTTGAACATGCATTTGCTAGTCGTTGTATTAACATCAAAGGTGTGAAGGTTCATGGGCAGGGTAGCCTTTTTTTTTTTTTAAAGCTACAACCCAAAGTGATAATTTACATTAATTTAGCTGCTAGTAATTTATTAAGTCTCTATTGTACAGCTTGTCTCATGGCCCCATACAAGCTTAATCTGGCCAATTTGCACTACTTTGGACGACTGTGCCAACCTCAGTCAAATGTGATTACATCTTCCTTGGATTTAACACCATCCTTGAACGCAAGGCGGCAAACTAATTCCCTCGTTCCCACACATTAATTATGGCTGTCACAAATACAAGGTTGAGGTGCAGCGTAATATTTCACACTGATAGGATTTCATTTTAGTAATTGTGTGTGTATATATAATATATGTATGTCACCATCTACTGAAAAAGTTTTCTCAGTTATATTCTATGACAGAAGATTTTGCTGTTGCCTCACAAATACACTGGAGTGCGAAAAGTGTAATTAAATAATCAAATTTCTGATTTTGCTCTGTGTTGTCAATATGTACTGCTCTGCGGGGGGGAAGTAATGGCACTTCGGTGCGCATCTTAGGCATTTAGCGCCAGCCGGTGGTGGTGATTAGGAATTAAACATGCGTAATGAGATTATTTTTCACTCGGCTTTATCCCTGGATAGTAATTTAAAGCAAATGTATCATTTGTGTTTCAAAAACACCATTTGTGTTATGAGAAACTAGCTGGTGTCTCTCTGAAACTGTTACGGAGTATTGCATGATGCCACCCCGGGGGAGGGGGTGGAGTCCTGGGTGACATTTCGACTGACAACGTCCAGCCTGCCCCCGTGCGTCTGACGTCATTGACGTCGAACGGGACTGTTTGTTCTGGATTTGGGGCGAGGAAGGTCTGCGAGCGCTGACAACCGACTGAAGAAGGTAAAAAATAGCATTTTATGTCCTTGTGTAGATACCAGTGATATATCAAACGAAAGCGTACAACCCCGGGAATCCGGTAAAAGCTTTACAAGGGACATCGGTGGCGTATTTCGCGCGCTGTCAGTGTGCGCCTCGGCAAGCGGAGCATGAGCTGTCTTCGCAGGCCTTGCACCGGTTCGGGCACACGAGATAGATGAATTTCTGTCTTTTAAGTTAGCGCGATTTGGTGTTGTTGTGCATATTCTGTGTTGTGTCTTTCTTCTCGTAATACTTGTGCTAAGGTTGTTTTCGTGGCGTTGGACACTCCGTACTGTCAGTGTGCACGTTAGCTGCAGGTCGGGATCATGCTAGCCAGCTAGCTTCTTGGCTGTTTGTTTGTAGCCCCGTAGGCCGTATTCGTGACATAAGTTACGTCCCCTCGGCAGCGTAATTTACGCATGATGGCGCAGAAGCTCATGTGAAGTGTGACGTACGTCATTTCGAGAATATCAATCCCGTCCAAGTTGTATTCTGAAAGGCCGTTTACGTGCGGAGATGTCAGTTGCTCACAGTGGACATGGCGATGTACTGTCAAGGAAGGTTAGCAAAGGTGTAACGTTGACGCCGTGTAGCAGTGAAGTAATTCCTCATTAAAGTGTGCCTTTTTACTCATTGTTAATGATAAATATTCGTTTATGCTTACATAACGTTAGCGGTAGTATGAAGAACACAACGCTAAGTTACGTGATACGAAATAGTAGCAAAATGGCTGATAAATTTTGTAGAACGGTTAATTTAGGTGTCAAATTACGTTTATTCGCTTCTCTTTCTAGATGTTTGATACTGTAGCGTCGGTCAAAGTTATCTCCGATATAGTATTTGCTTTACACCTAACGTTAACTGTATACATTATGTCAACACACCTGCTTAGTGTCGAGACTGGGTCTTTTGAGTAACGATAGATTCTTAGTACATGATTATACGTCGCTGGTCAGGTAGAAGTGATGTCATTATGTATTAACGGTAAGGTTTTGACACATCTGGTTTTATAGGACATAGATAACAACATTTGACATTGAACATAAAGAGAGTTGCTCCCATTTATAGTCCACTATTCTAAATTCTGGCGGTGTAGATTCATGTCTCAAATATTCACCACCTGTAATGTCCGGAAGCCTGTTGACAACATCTGATGTCACAGTTTTTGTTTCGGTTTTGTTTCGGGGGAAAAGAGGCACACCTAACACGACACATTTGACAAGAACTTGTTATTTGGATTTGTAGAGGAAAATGGACATTTGTCTTACAGTATTTCCAAGAATTGTATATATACATAGTTAATAAATCAATATAAATATGAAGATTTAGGTCTTTGGTGGAAACTCAGCCACCATCAGAGGATGAAAATGCCAGTTTATGACAGACAAAAGACAAGTTTTTTTTCTTTGAGCATTGGAAAGAGTGTCTTACATAGAAATAACTCAAAAGTACGTTTGACATACACTATCAAAAGGCAACTAGAAACAGTCAAGATTCACTGTATTCGTCAATAAAACCATGGAAATCGCAGTTCTTGTCAGCAAGCTCGAATGAAAGTCACACAAAACCTGAAACAAAGCACATAAAACCTGTAAAATGCCCACATAATTATCTATAGGCATATGAGGAAAAAGCGCCACATAGAAATGATAAAAGAACCACAGGAATACTGAGACTTATGTTGATTGTACTCTTTAATTCCCCAGGGAATGAAGAGAAGAACATGTTTAATTTTCTATATGTACATAGCCCATAGTTTGTACATTTCCATAACTTGGGGGCAAAACAGGCAAAGCAGACATAAAGTAGATCGACAGAAGAGTGAAAATACACTTAATAAGGGTTTCTTGCTTGCGGAGTAAAAAGGCCCAGCCAACAACAGTAAATAAGAGGTAATAAACAGGGGTGTCTGGCACACTGATGCAGAGACTTTAAGGGTTATGTTGCAGCTCTCAAACCTTTTTATTACAAAAACGGGATAGGAGTATGTAAGAGCTAAGAATTGCGTATTATGTAAGTCTCTATTCATCTGGCCGGTTCCAGTTAGATCAAGGTATTTTGCTTTTTTAAAAATTCATAAACATTTTTAATTTACTATGTAAAAGTAGAGTAAGTCTGGACTTTGGACATGTAAGAGACTTCATCAGTTCTGACTAGCGGGGAGTCCCGTCCTTTTTTTAACCTCTGTGGGTTGTTCACACCTTTATTTCACAGGAGAATAGTGAAGATATTTCGTTAGCACATCATGAACTGGCTGGAAAAAGAGGGGGATGTGACAGACTGAATGTTATGAAGGATTGCAACAACTGTCTGTGTCAGTGTTTTGTATGAAAAACTTGCTTTATATCATGATCTCTAAACACAAAACCTTTTACCTTTTACCTGACAGTTCTGACTTCAATTTTAATCTCTCATTTCTCTATTTTCTGTCTCTCAGGTGACACTCGGTCCTCTCTCGGTGTGTGTCGTCGTTTCCTTGCCCCCACAGCGAGTCACCGTCGAACCGCCGGTCTTTACCTCAGGAGATCGCTGCCTCCCGACTGAGATATGATCACACAATTGAATTAGATCGCGGCTGCACGGAGACAAACATGTAAGTCTTTATAAAACAATTTGTCTTCTTCATATTTAAATCAGAATTGACAACTGACTTTTGTCAACAAAATGCTTGATACTAGAAATTTTGAGCTCCCCAATGGCAAATTTCTTATTTCTTCACTTTTCAGCCTCAGTTTCTAAAGTGGAACGCTGCTATTAGTTTGTTGGAAAAGTTATTTTCCCTTGCGTCTGCTCCAAACGTGTAAAAACAAAAATAGTGCTTCTGAAGATATATTGCATAGATTTTCTAGCTGAAATTTTCCACAGATATAACCCAACACTGACTTCAAATTTTGAAATTCTAAAATAGCACTATCATTTTTACTGCTGGCCCGTCACTGTGTACATAAATCAGGGTTTTTTATCCATCATAATTGCATGTTAATGTGTGCTTGATGATTGCATTATTTTGTATCTTTGTCCATTATTCAACTGAATGGCTCATTTGACCATGTGGTATTGCATGTTAATGCACATAAACATGAACATTAACCAGAGCCGGGAAGGCTCACAGTCTTTATTTGATTATCAGCAGTGAGTCAATATTTACTGTAGGAGTCTGACATCCAACAAGTTGTAGTTGGTCTGAATGCATTTGTTTGAATATGTTAACAGAGACTTTGTGTCTTAAAGGACCGGTGTGTATGATTTAATGGCATCTAGCAGGACAGACTGATATTCATAACAATGTTTTAATTAGTGTGTAATCAGCTGAAAATAAGAATTGTTGTGTTTTCGTTACCTTAGAATGAGCCCTTTATATCTGGATAGGGAGCAGGTCCTCTTACATGGAGGCCGCCATGTTGCACCACCATTCTTCTACAGTAGCCCAGAGTGGACAAACCAAACACTGGCTCTAGAGAGGACCTTTAGTGTTTCTCATGAGTTTCGCAGCCACCGCAGGTTCTCCCACACTCTAGGAGGGGATAGGGTTAGGCTACGCTGCCAAAGAAGAGTCGGTGCGCTACGAAAACGAGTCGGTGTGCGACCTCAGTGTGTGTAGACATGAGTCGATTTCAGATTCGAGGCGTCATAATGATGCTGAGACGTGTATCCTGAAATAGATGAGTCAGAGTTGGCTTCACTAACAAGCCTAATAATGGCAGCGGAAGTGGTGATGATGCTTCTTGTCGATGGTCCTTTCAGAGAGACGAGTGAGGAGTGTAATGGCCTGAGGGGGCTCCCCCCGGTCCCACCTGCCCCTGCCAGGTCAAATCCGCCTAAACTGTCCGCTAAGCCACTGCAACCCACCACTGCGATGGGAGACGGCCTGGAGGCAGGCAGCAGCCAGAACCCTCCCTCTGACCCACCACCTCTCCCCTTCAACCCTCCAGCCCCTGAAACATGGAATCCCTCCAGACCCAAACGACAGACCAATCAGCTACAGGTAGGGAGCTTTCTGTCTGTTTGTACATGTAAATTTCGTCTGATGTTTGCATTTAATTTAACTGATTTAACTGATTTTTGCTCTTTTTTTTCCAGTACCTGCTTAAAGTAGTGATGAAGACATTATGGAAACACCACTTTGCATGGCCCTTCCATGCTCCTGTAGATGCCATCAAACTCAATTTGCCTGTGAGTCGCGTGTTTATGTGTTTGCGTGCCTGTAACGAAACTACAGAGTCCAAAACAGCGATAGCATCAAAAAAGCCACTGCATTCATTTTATATGCAAAGCGGCAGCGAAGTACACAGTAGTGTGGGTAGATGTACCGCCCTGAAATAAAATCCGCCTCTGTCCTCTTCCTCTGTATTGATGCTCCAGAAAAAGCTGCATTTTTTTTTTTTTTTTTAACAGATTTTCTTCTTCAATTGGTACATTGTGACAACTGTCTCCAATATTTCTTCTGTGGTCAAAGAGGAGAAACTTAATGAATAAATGATCAAAATATTATATATATTAATTAATCATCTAATCATTATGGTTTGGACTAAAGGAAGCAAATAAGAGTTGTTGTTTTTTTGTAAAGACATACATGTATCGTGTCTTTGTTTTCTCAGATTCTTTCTTTTACTTTTGTCCAGACGTCGTATTTAATCACTGTACTTACCTCTACCTGCTTCCTCTCTCAAGGACTACTATAAGATCATCAAGGTCCCCATGGACATGGGCACGATAAAAAAACGTCTGGAGACCAATTACTACTGGAACGCCCAGGAGTGTATCCAAGACTTCAACACGATGTTCACAAATTGTTACATCTACAACAAGGTCAGCCACATAAGCAGTCCTGCTCCCAGATTTTGTAGTTCAGATAAACAACAGAAACATTGTAATTTGATCACTTAGATAAAGAAAGAAGGCTTCATGCCATCTTAACATGTATATGTGTTTGTTTGTTTGTTTAGGCTGGGGATGATATTGTGTTAATGGCGGAGTCCTTGGAAAAGCAGTTTCTCCAGAGGATCACAGAGATGCCGCAAGAGGAGACAGAGATTCCCGTGACATCCAAGGGACGGCGCGGAGGCAGACGAGAGGCCGGTATGATTTTTAGGACATTATTTTGGGCTTTAAAAAATGTCATACTGTTGTTGTCGCTTCCAGAACCATCCTCTTCGCTTCAATAGCAAAGATTTAATGACGTTATGATGAAGGTTGTGTTAGTCTGAAAACTGTTAGAAGAAGTAAATGATACCAACTTAACCAGTCAAGCTTGTATGTTTGGTTTATATGTTGTCTGTACTGGTTCCTCCTGTTCATCCACCACGCCTAATATGAAACATTTATTAAGTGAAGGTTTGATAGGCTCTTTAGGAGAACAATTATTGTCTGACAGGTTTCAAGTATGTCTGGATAAGAATGGTTGGTTTCATTCTTGTGTTCACTACTTGTTTGTCTTCTTCCTTCCAGCTCTGATCTCTAAGTCAGATTCAGGCAAAGACTCACCAACCCTCTCCCCTAACCCCCACACACGAGGCTTTTCATCCCCTCCAACCACCCCGCAGACCCATGCCTCATCCACCCCTCAAGGCCCTCCCGCCCTGCCTCTGGCCCAGCCTCAGCCCCCACGCGTGCCTCCTACACCCACCTCCCACGCACCCCATCTGGGACCCCCTTACCCACTCTCAACACCAGACGTCCTGGCCCAGAGCATGACCTCTGTCCCCCCTCCGGCCCCGACACACCCAGGCCTCCACCCTACCCCGATGCTGCAGAGCTCCCCCGCCCTCATCAAGGTAAGGAGGCGGAGGTCGCCGTTCTTATTAAACAAAAGTCGATTTGTTATAATTTTCTAACCTCTGATCTCTGACGTTCCAACAGCAAAGGAAGAGCCAGAAGAGGAAAGCAGACACCACCACACCCACAGCCAACGACCAGCTCAGTGAATCATCTCCCGTCTCTGTTGACACTCGGCCGCGCCGAGACAGCAGTCGCCCGTTAAAGCAGGCCAAAAAAGACGCGTTGCAGCCGGACTCTCAGCACCACCTGGGTGGCGGTTTGGAGACGGGAGGGACATCAACGCCCAAGCGTCATGAACAGTTGCGTTCCTGCGCACGCCTTGTCAGAGAGATGCTGTCCAAGAAACACGTAGCATACGCCTGGCCCTTCTACAAGCCTGTTGACGTAAAAGCTCTTGGCCTCCATGACTACCATGAAATCATCAAGCATCCCATGGACCTCAGCACCATCAAGGTGATTTTATGTGGATTGGTGATGAATATTCAACGGACCTGGCGTCATTAAGACAATACCTTGGGTTTAGCACAGATGCCAAAAGGATTTTTTTTTTTCTCTTCTAAAATTACACTCTAAACTGATCAAAGTCAAAATCAGGTAATACAGTGTTTCCCCCGATAACAGTACAACGAGAACCCCCGCCAGGCCAAAAAATATTTTTTTAAATGTCAAAAATAACACCAAATATCCAATGGCGTTTGGGAGTTTCCGAGCAGCGCTCAGCAGTCCGCAGCAGTCGTTGCCTGGGACTCCTTTTTAAGGAATAGGGCAGAGGTTAAGCGAGAGAGGGAGCGGCAGAAAAATAACGGTGAATTCGAGCGGAGCAGAGGAAAAGATTAGCAGTAGGTTGTCAGTGTGGAGGTAAATGTTCAGTACAGACTCCAGTGTGTCAGTTAATAAATGCTGCAGTTTGTCAAGACCATGAAAAGTCATGTTTGTTGTTTCCCCAACTGCTGGAAAAGTGAAGGGGTTAGCTCCAAAGTTAGCAACAATGGGTTAGCCTAGCCTGACAACGCTAAACAAATAAATAGAAACCATTCAACCTAGAGGGAAAGACTGTAATATGTGATTGAGAGATAATTAACAAAAATCAAGCATCGTGTGCCACCTTTTGGTACTTTTCAGCTCAGTATTTGGTTTTAAGGGTAGTTTTGTGGTTGATGTTCAAGTTCAGGATATTCCTCAACAACCCACAGATTTCTGTAATACAAAAAAAAAAAAAAAGGTTTTAAAACTTTAAGGATTTGGATTGTTTTTGATCACGGTTCTCCGTTTGGTTTTGTTTGTCTCCTTCAGAAAAAGCTGGACAACAGACAGTACAGAGACGCTCAAGAATTTGCAGCAGACGTCAGGTTGATGTTCTCTAATTGTTACAAGTATAATCCACCAGACCATGATGTGGTCGGCATGGCACGTAAATTACAGGTAAGCATTGCGTCACGCATAGTGTCAAGCAAACCATAGTCAGCATTGTATACACTATGTAACCAAAAGTATGCAGACACCCCTTTCTTGTTGAAATCCATCCCAGAAGAGCGCAGGCTATTATAGTAGGGAGTTATATTTGTGCCCTCGTTCCTCAGCACATGACGGGATATTTTGAGCAATGAATAAACAGAAATCTGTTTTGTCCTTATTAAATATATTTGCTCCACAAAACATACGTTTATTTGCTTGCAAAGAGTCTTTTTCTTTGCTCCAAATGATCCACTGCGTGTGCTCAGGAAATGAATAAGTATTCGTTTTATATCATATATACTGGAGCATGGTAAATCTATCCATGTAGACTGTTTTTAAATGCATATTACAGAAAGAATGATACGTTTCTTTGCAATTAGCACATTTAATCCTCCCGCTGTCCTCCATCCTAACAGGACGTGTTTGAGATGCGTTTCGCCAAAATGCCTGATGAGCCAGAGGAGCCCGCCCCTGTTCCCACCCCATCATCGGCCCTCCACCCTGCCCCCTCCACTCGACAAGCCCCGCCTCCTTCCGTTGTCTCGGAAGATGACAGCTCCAGTTCCTCCGAATCGGAGTCCTCGGCGGGAGACTCAGAACATGAAAGGCAACACCGATTGGCTGAGTTACAGGAACAGGTTAGAGGATGGAAAATGAAGGGGGAGGGAGGCTTATGAGACACAACAGGTGGGTGGGCCATGCAGAACAGCTTTGCCGAACATGGGTAAATGCTGAAACATGGAGAAACAAACATTCGAAGGCTGCTGTCTTTGCGTCTCTGAACACCGCCGTTGTGTCCGTGTCTTTTTTTTTTGTGTTCGTGTCGTCTAGCTGAAGGCTGTCCACGAGCAGCTGGCCGCACTCTCCCAGCCGCAGGTCAGCAAGCCTAAGAAGAAAGAGAGGGAAAAGAAGGAGAAGAAGAAAGAAAAGCACAAGAAGAAGATGGGAGCAGAGGAACCTGTGGAGGCCCCTCCCTCTGTGATGCTTCAGACTTCCAAGAAAAGCAAGAGCAGCAAAGAGCCAATCATTGTAAAGAAGGACAGGAAGAAGCCCGGGTAGGTTTCGCAGAGGTAATAAGATAAGTGATGTTATTGCAGCTGCATTAACTGGAGCTAATTCAATCATTTGTCAATAACAGTAAGAAAGAAGGAGTTAAAAGCAGTCGTCCAGCTGTGCCCCCTCAGACCGGGCCGACCCCTCTCGTCCCCTCAGCCTCTCTTGAAGCAGGAGATGACATAGGTATGTATGTTTGTCTACCAGATCAGTTTATATCTTGACCCAGTATCAACCTGCTGTTACTTTTCCCTCCCCAGATGTGTTCGGGGGCGTGTCCACCGACAGGTGCAAGCCGATGTCGTACGAGGAGAAGCGTCAGCTGAGCCTGGACATCAACAAGTTACCCGGTGACAAACTGGGCCGCGTCGTGCATATAATCCAGACGCGCGAGCCTTCGCTGAAGAACTCCAACCCGGACGAGATCGAGATCGACTTCGAGACGCTGAAGCCCTCCACGCTGAGAGAGCTGGAGAAATACGTCTCCAGCTGCCTCAGGAAGAAGAAAAAGCCGTCAGGTAGGCCGTTAGCATCCGTGCTCAGGTCTTAACATGCCCTGTGAGGGACTGTCACGAGACCGCCGCGATTCCAACTATTCTCATATGAGCCCGAGCTCTTGCATGAGAGTGTCTGGTTCTACCACTCTAAATTAAATCTGTGTAGCCCTTCAATTGAACTGTCAAATCATCTTCAACACTACATACGTAGACTGGTCCCTCTGGTTTTACAGCTTGTAAAGAGGTCACGACAACACAGGGATGACTCAGACTGCCTCATAAATCACTACTTTAAACAGTTTGTTTGCCTTTTATATCAATCAGTGACATCAAACAAGTTTGATGGTACAATAATTGCAGTATTTTTCTCCAAAGTAATTACTGCCTCACCTGATACAAGGTTTTACATGTTAGAACTTGCGGTTTTTCTATTTTAAGACTGAACCTGGTCTACATCATTAAATACAATCTATGTATTTGTGTATTGATTCTCAGTGGAATCCTATAGTGTCTAAATAAGTGATTCTGAGTAAACTACAATTTAAAAACAAATCATATTATTATGATTATTATTATAGTTAGTGTAATGCATAGTGGTGGAACACTGTTTAATGCTTTGAACATCAGTTTGCATGTAATTAATCATACATTTGCTATACTGCATTGTACGTTAATATTGGAAAAAATATGATTATCATGATTTTGATGTCATGCATGTATCTTTGCCCTGTTAAGAAGCCATCAGATGCATCTTAAAGGAGCACAGTTAATTGCATTTAGTTGTCATTGATCAGTCTGACTGATCAGATCAGTTGACAACTGCTAAATAATTCTCTCACTAAGAGGTTTCTTTCAGTGTCAATTTATTTTTAATGACACCGGCTGTATGTCTTGTGGTTACACAAGTGAGACAGGAGCTGTCAGTCCATCATTTTCTGAATGTTGTGGGTGCGTTTGTTGCAGTAGAGAAGCCTCTGGAAATGACAAATGTGACAAAGATGAAGACGGGATCTTCGTCTTCAGGCAGCAGTGACTCCTCTGATAGTGAAGACTCTGAGAATGGTAACAAAAAAAACTCACTGTACACATTCACAGCATAATCAAACAACTTTGAACAGCTGTACACACACAGTGTACAGTAGCTGTAATTCTTCAACATGTCATATTTCCTTCAGACAGTTTATATCCCTGTGTCTCTGTCTACCAGGGCTGGTTCCCAAGCTGCAGAAGAAGACCTCGACTAACAAGGACACCAAGAGACCGCACCACCAGTCCCTCAGTAGCGTAGCTGGCCCAGTAGCTCCTCAGCTTCAACCTCCAACGCAGCCTCAAGTAGTCCAGTCCAAACCACCGTTTGTCCCTCCTCCTCCTGTCCCTGTCCCTGTCCCTTCTCTGGACTCCACCCAGCTGTTCGATCCTCTGGCCCACTTCATGAACCCTCACCTGACGCAGCCCAACACGGAGCCCAACCCAACCATTACTACTGCTGGTGCCCCCGTCGCCTCTGGCCTCCTCAATGCAAACACACCCACCGGCCAGACGCCCACTGAGACGCACCCTTTCCTCAACCAACATCCCATCATACCTTCACCAGGTGCCTGCTCTTCTGTAACACTGATTAATTGATCAATTTTTTTTTTTAGTTCATAGGCCCTCACTGGCTTCCAGAGCCTAAGATGATGCTTCTTGTGTCTTACCAACAGTCCAAAATTGAAAGATTTTCAATGATATTCAAGGAAAAAGCAGGAAACAAATTAAAAAACAAATTATTTGGCATTTTTGCTGATTTTCATCATATTCAACCCAATTTCTTAACTACTTTTTATGGCTGGTATTAACTCTATTATAGCTGTTGTAGAGGTCTAGCTATTGATGTATTTACACTCACTCATTACACTCTTGCACTGGATTTAAATGGTGTGCACATACTGGACAAAATTCAGAAGACGAGCTGGTGTATGTGCACATTGCATGTAATATGTGCATGTACACATACAGTATGTTATGTAATGATGTAATAGCTGGTCCTGGGCATTTTGAGGAGGAAACATATTTGCATATAGTATAGACACAGACATTTATAAAGAAGATATACATTTTCATCATGGCCAAATAACTGGGAAAAAGACTAATGAGTAGCAGCTGAAAGCAAGTTTCCTGCTCCCAGTAATCAATAAATTATTCATTCGATTTAGGAATAAATTGACTCATCGTTTTAGCATTGATACTTTTCTAAAGATGTCATTCTCTGTCCGCCTTGTTGTTTTTAGGAACTGTATCTCTGTTGTCGACCTGGCTTCTTAGAAATTTAACCCAAAGTTTCAGGAGCAGGTTTCTATTTTGTCTTTAAAAAAAGAAAAAAACTTAATTGCTTGTTTTTTAATCTGTTCTTCTTCTCCTCTTGTCTTTGTTCGCAGCGATCCACAATGCTCTTCCCCAGCAACCATCAAGACCTAGCAACCGCGCGGCGCCACTGCCTCCCAAAATCTCACAGCCTCCCCCGTCCTCGCTCCCCTCTCTGCCTCCATCCTCCTCACCCCAGCTCCAGCCCTCGCTCCCGCTCTCCCTCCCCCAGCCCGTCCCCCGCCCGCGCGTACCCTCACCCCCGTCGCACGGCATCTTGGGTACCCTCTCGGCGCAACCGCCCCAAGCCCTGCTGGAGGACGACGAAGAGCCTACGCCCACCAGTTCCGAAACCCCGCCCCTCAGTCAGGTCCAAACCTTCCTGCAGTCGCTCCAAGTTCGACCACCGGTGCAGACCCAGCCGCTGCACACGCACTCTCCCGTGCAGAGCGCCTCTCAGCTGGTGGCGTCGATGCACACGCAGGCTGTGACGACACCCGCCCCTGCTCTGACGCAGAGGCACAGCTCAGGCCACACGCACATGCAGCAGCCGTTCCCAAACACGCACACCTCAGCGTTGCAGCAACAGAAGGGGGTGGCCCTGCAGCAGAAGGTACAGCAGATGCAGCAACATCAACAACAGCCCTCACCACGCAGCAAAGCAGAGCATTTCTCAACAGGTGAGATACATATCGAAACTCAAGACTGTGGTTCACAAACTGAGGGTTCCAGACACTCAACATAAAATGATGAACATGTTTTTGTAACATGTTTTCTCACCTTTACTCTATTTTTTCTTTGTTTGTTCTTGTGAAATAGTGGTTAGTTTCACTCCTTTGTATAAAATCATTCAAATGAAACGATCAGAGAAGGAAAAAAAAAAAACAATCTTTGGTTTAAATGCTCACAATTCATGTCCACATATGATTATAACAGGTCACAAATAGACATTGCTTCATTTTAAGTGTGTTTGAATGTGGCAAAATTGTACAGCACTTTGGAACAGTCCATTTACATCACACTAATGTTTTTTGTCCTTGTTTTGGCTTCAATCTAAGTGAAACCAAGTTTAATGTATTTGTGTCATACCTGCGTTTGGCCATGTCGTGGAGCAAGATAGCTTCCTGCAAAGGCAGCAGATGCAGCTGAAGAGGCTACTTTTTTTGGAGCTTTGCAAATTAAGCTGCTCCTATTACGTAACGTAGCACCGTAAAACACTCAGCAGAGGTAAACAGTACTTCACAATCAAAGCGCTGAGCCAGAAAATTGCATCACCATCTGTTTTGATCGAAGCTGCTTTTTGAATTTGACTTTATTTATTTACAAAGTTGACTCACTAGGCTCGGGGAATCACTGGACATAACCGCATTGTAGATGTCATCCCACATTTGGAACTATTTAATATTGCATTGAAATGAACAGTTCAACATTTTTTGTTTTTCTAGGTTGCCTGCGTGAGAGCCCCTCTCCCCTGATGATGCATTCTCCTCAGATGCCTCAGTTCCATACAATGGGACAGCAGTCTCCCTCACAGATCAAGAAACATGTTAGTGATCCACCTTTGTTCTTTGTTCATTGTGTTTGCGGTGACTGTCTGTGTTAGCCACATAAGATCTGCTCTGCCTCATTTAAATGTCAAGTGTGTTATTTTTACACAAATGTAGCAGGAAAAGTAATCAGTTTTAATTGTGAAACATCAGTTGACAAAAACAGACTATTTGTATGTTAATGTGCTGTATGTCTGCCTGTAGGACCCAAGGTCCAACCTGGTCGGAGTCAAAGAAGAGAAACCTTCCCAGTCGCCAGTGCTGCCCCCCTCCCCATTCAGCCCTGCCATGCGTCTGGACACACACAAACCTGATAACAAACACAGTGAGTTCAAGAGATCGCCGCTTTGCTATCAATGTCTACGTCATAGTCCGTCATATCTAAAGCTAAAGCAGGTAACATTTACGTAGAAGTAGTACAAATAAATTTAGGAGTAAGTTGCTGCCTTCCATACTTATATACAGTCACATTACAGAAGCGGTATTACTTACATTCAGTGATTTAAGGTGCATTTATACAATTAATCACCACTCGTATAATTCCTTCAGGATTAGATCTGAAGCCATTGGATGGTTCTCGCCCTGGTCCCCGCCTCCCAGACTCCCCGGCGCCACCCTGCTCCCAGCAAGACAACAAAATCAAGCAAGAGCCTAAAACTCCCATCGCTCCTAAGAAGACACAGGTGTGTATGAGCGTAAAATAAGAAAATAATGGAGAAGATTAAGTTATATTACATCTGCAGTCCCTCATCTGGTTTCTCTCCCTTTATTGAACCTGTCACTGTCCGATGTTTTCCATTCTTATCTTCTTTCTCTCTTCTCCAAGGATGTGAAATTAAAGAACATGGGTTCTTGGGCCAGCCTCGCTCAGAGGTCTCAATCCACGCCCGCGTCCTCCGTTCGCTCCTCCAGCGACAGCTTCGAACAGTTCCGACGGGCCGCCAGGGAGAAGGAGGAGAGAGAGAGACAGCTGAAAGCTCAGGCCGAACAAGCCAGGAGAGAACAAGAAAAGCTACGGTAAGCGGGAGGAAAACGGGAAAAGTGTGTAATAGGGGAAAGCAGAAGTCAGTGGCTGAACTGACAGCATGAGTTAAGGCGATTTCACACCTGCCTTGTTTAGTTCGGTTGAATCTAACCTTGAAGCGTTTGCCCCCATGGTGCGGTTCGTTCGGGCAGTTGTGAGCACAGCAGTCGCACTCGGGTGCAAACCAAAACAACCGGACCGAGACCTTGTTGTAGAGGTGGTCTCATCCTGGTTACCAACGAAAGCTGGTGCAGTTCATTAGTGGTATGAACGTGTGTTCTGACCTAGATCCAAACTGCAGAAAGCATTGCATGTTTTTTGGATTAAACCAGCTCCTGTATCCCGTAACCCTAACCCTGCGCTCTGTGTGTAGGTGTGTGTGGGTGTGTGTGGCTGTGTGTGGGTGTGTGTGGCTGTGTGTGGGTGTGTGTTGGTATGTGTAGGTGTGTGTGGGTGTGTGTGGGTGTGTGTTGGTGTGTGTAGGTGTGTGTGGGTGTGTGTTGGTGTGTGTGGGTGTGTGTGGGTGGATGGTATGTGCTCAATATGCGCTCCCTTCTCCTCTTTAGCCGACTGAAAGCAGCAGCACATCTTCGCGTAACGTGAAGCAACACGTTGTTCTGTGGATGTCGCCTTCCAACGTGCCATTCTGCTGGCATGTTTTGTTTTGGTATACGGCCCAAACGATGACCACAATTATGAAGAAATGTCAATTCTGCCGATTGTCCATTTTGAAAAGTTATCCTGGAAGAAAAACAAACTCTCCTTTTATTGTGCCAACTCCACAAGATTTCTGACCAGTGAACAGAGTGACAGCTCCCCACATGGTTTTTGTTGATACATTTTGATTCACTTGAAATTTTGCTGAGTGAAACCGAACCAAACCAAAGGGGAGAATGCAACAAACTAGCAGCTCATCCACTGATTCAGACCAAAGAAAACAGACTATAGGTTTGAAAACGTCATTAGAGGCAGGACATAGAGGGACTTGATGAGAAAGGATCCAAGGTTAAAGAGTCAAACTACAGTTTTTACATGAAACTCGGTTCTCTGCGCGTCTTCCAGCAAAATACAACAGAATCAGCTGCTTCTCAGCTCAAGGAGAGCAAACTTCCTGAGGATAAAAAGGGACTTTAGAACGCTGATTAATTCACAGCCTTTAATTGTGCAAACAGACTAACGTTTTGACACTACTGCATGTTCATCGGAGTCAAAGTGGATAAAGACATGAGGCATATGTAGTCAACCTAGACCAGGATTACAGTTGTCATTGCATAATTGGTTGAGGAGAGTTTCAAATCTTTTGGATAATGATGGATAAAGGGTTGGAGCTGCTATAGTCAGTGTCCCAGTGCCCAGTACAAAAATCACAGGTACTAACATCCATCATGTGTGACAAATTAAGAGGAAGCATGACAAATTCATTTCCTCATTTATGCCTCTGTAGAGCAGTGACTTAATGATGTCATGACCTCTAGGAGAGGGTGATTTATTTTTCCATTCTCCTCTGGTAGGGTTATTACATCTTAAAGCCCCACATCTGTTTATTCAAAAAGATAATGTAATCATGCTTTATGCTGGAAATGAGACACCTTGACATTTGAAACTGCCAAATTCATATGATCATATTCATGTCCGAGTCCTCTTCGTGTTGGTTTGATTTCCAACATCATGCATTAAATCATGGATGCCATGTTTTTCAGCAACCAGCACTTAAAATAGCAACCGGTACATTAAAGACAGCAGCATCTCGCCAGTCCCTCCAGGAAACTGCGATTTTGCAACTACAACAATAAACACACAAGAAATCTCTGTAATATTTGCGAGAGCGTACAGTTTTGTTAAATTACCCTAACTTTGCCACATGAAATGGGCAAATCAACAGACCGCTCGTGATTCGCATTTCGTGTTGTGGTAAAGATATCGCATCGTGCAATCAGCAAGCAGCTGCAGCAACCACAAACCAAAACCTTGTCTTATATCACAATCTGTGATCAAAAGAGAAAAACAGTCAAACTAAAACAACGCTACGCTACGGAGAATGAACAGCAGCAGAAGTTTTAAGTACAGTACTTGTGATTTGTGGTAAATTGGCAAAAACAGTTTGACTGAGTTCCTGTTGATTGAATTTACACACAGTATATACACGCAACACTGTGTGTATGAAAATGTGTATAATGGTCGTGAATTGACATATTTAAACGTTTGTATGCTGTAATAATCCCAAAACAGTAGTTGCTCCCTGGTAACTGGAGATAAATCGTGACTAATCAGTCTTTTATGTGCTCACTGGTGACTCGGTCAATATTTTATCCAGTCAGCTTTTTCAAATTTAAAAACAGGATATGTCTGATGATGAGTAACATAACTGCATAAAGTCCTGAGATATTTATAAAAGAAATATGAGGTAATGTAGAAACAATGTCACCGTTACATAGTTTGACTATTAGTATGTGTATTTTTTCTCGGTCACAGTTCTTGCATCTTCAACTTTAAAGGCTCCTTGTCAAAAATGAATAAATATCAGCTTATATATAGTTTTCATTAAAAAGAAAATCACAGGTACTCAGATACCGACCAGACTCATCAGACCTGTCACGATCAACCCTCTTACTTGTTTTTTTTTGTTCCGTAGCCGTGACGACGAGGACTCCATGGAGCAAGCTCGTCGGGCGCAAGAAGACGCCCGCCGTCGCCAGGAGCAACAGTCACCGCTCACTCCCACGCCTCTGGCTTCTACCCCGCCCACTCACTCCCCACAGGCCCCACCCAGCCAGCAACAAGCCCCGCCCCCGTCCTCCTCAGCCGCACAGAACGCTCTCGACCAGCAGAGGGAGATGGCACGCCGCCGCGAGCAGGAGAGGCGCAGGAGAGAGGCGGTACGCGCTAAAATTTACTAAAAAACCCCACCAAACTGTGATTTTCTTTTTTTTTATTGGCAGCCTGTTAACGCTCCTTGTTCTCGTCTCCTCTGCAGATGGCCGACACCATTGACATTAACTTCCAGAGCGACCTGATGGCTATTTTTGAAGAGAACCTGTTCTGAGAGGGAAGGGAGGATGATGGGAACGAGAGAAGGACCTGTACACACATAAGCAAATTTACAAAATGCATATAGACCACAATGCTCTGATACACACGGTCGCTGCTCACATTAATGTACACACACACACATACACACACACACACACACACACACACACAGACTTAATAGTAACTGTCCCTTTCTCTCAGTAGTTGAAACAGCTGGCTTGTGTCATGTGAATGAGAGGGGGGGAAGTGTCATCGAAAACAAGCAACCCTCTTTCCTCCAACCTCAGATACGTTTTGGTGTCTGGCTTGGTGTTTATGGTTGTTGGTTCCGGGTCTCCGGGGACGACCGGTTGAAAACGGACACTGAAATAATGCGATTGTCGGCTCCCCCGTCCCACGTGGAGTAAAACGAGGAAGGCAGAGTGAAAAAAAAAAAGGAGGGGGACAGAACTTTTACATTTAAAAAAAAAATAAATAAATAATAGTGTTGAAGAGGAGGATTTTAATTTAAGAAAATTACGTGAAAATTATGAAAAACCTTATTCTCTAATGTCTGAGAGGAGGAGAAAGGGGGTATAAAAGGAACAAATTACAAACGGATAGATCACTCTTGTTTTTGTTGTTTCCTCTCTCTCTCTCTCTCCTAATCTTGTCTCTTTGTATTTTAAGTTGGATTTTAACTGGGAGGGGTGGGCTGGTGCGGTCTAGTTTGTCAGGTCCAAGCGGTCATCTTGAGAGTCTGTTGTTTTCTCAGGACACAGCGGGAACGAAACAACCCCGGGCCACATTCACACACTTTTCAAAGACATCCTTCCTCCTTTCACTTCCTTCTACTTCTCTCTCTCTCTCTCTTCAGTCACTAAGCGCGGAGGCTTCGGCGATGTGACCTTCGACAAGAGAGGGCGATGAGGAAGGAACGGTGGCGTTTTTGAAAGTTTCAGAGTGTGTCCTTTGCCTTTTAAACGCTCTGGCCTGTAAGCTAAATGATCACACCCTACAAATTATACATATTATATATAAATAGATACATGAATATATATTATATACGACGAAACGTCAACGAAAAAGAACATGAGAGGAATTTGGATTGCGGGGAGCAAAGCTCGTCTCTGTGTTCATCTCTGAGCTCTGGTTTTGATTTTGTAGAATTTACTGTAAAGAAGAAAAAAAAACTTTTTTATGATTCTATTGAGAGGATTGTTTCGTCTGTCTTATTCTCTCTCATACCTTTTCTGTTTTTGTTGTTTTGTTTTGTTTTTTTTTTCTCTCGACTCTATGCCAAAACCAATCTCTTGAGTGCTGAAAGTTCATTCACATTTTGTACATGTAAAATGCATCTTCTTTTCACTTTATATTAAAGGCTATGTTTTTATTGCTATTTAATTTTCCTTTATCCCTTTTAAATCTGAGGTTCTGCAGCAGTTTGCTCTGTAATAGTTTGAAGAAGCGGTTCCAAATCATTGTATGGCACTACTTTTACTAGGCCCCATCATTCTGTAGCTGTTTGATCTATCTGCACTTAACCGTTTCATTACTTACATCTTCTTACTCCCCTCTTTGTCTTTTTTTTTTTTTTAATTTCCTTTCATCATGTACATGTTTTTAGTCTTTCATAGCCGTCTCGTCCACAACTATCTTCTTCACAGCTCCTTCAGTTTGTATAATAGGTTCTTGTTTGTCATTCTGTCTTTTAGTTTTTATTTTTAAAATGTTTCCACTGTGGATGGTGACAGTTTTTTGGGATGTCATGTGCCATTGTGTTTTTCTGGAAGCGGGAGGTTTTCCCGCTTTCTATAGGTTGGCCCAGAGATCCATGAGTGTTTATCAATTCTATAATCACTTTTTTTTAATGTTTCATTAATTTCTTTTCCCCTTTTCATATTTGATTGTTTTGAGTTTATTTTGTTTTCTTTTTCCTTTGCTATTTTTCTCTGATTTATTTTACCCAGAACAACCTGTTGGTATGTTGGTGAGTGAGGCATTGAGGTCAATAGATTCATCTTGTTCAGATTATGGAGTACAACATCTTTTTTTAAGAAAAGTATTAAAATAATACTTAAAAAAAAACTAAATGTTGGTGTATTTGGTTTTTTTGTCTTCTGCAGTGTACTGCAGTTATAATTTCTTAGAGCTCATGTTCATGTCTTCAAATGCCTTGTTTTGTCTGATCGACAGTCCAAAGTCCAAAGAAATTCAGTTTAGTATCATGTATGTCACTTAAAAGCTGCCAATCCTCAAATTTGAGAAGCTGCAATCAGCAAGTGTTTTGGCATTTTTGCTTAAAAAAACAAAAAATATTCGATTATCGAAATAGATTCATTTTTTGTCAATCAGCTAGTCGATGAATCGTCTAATCGTTGCAGCTCTACTGCATATATGTGGACAAACAGCGAGCTCTGCTTTAATTATCCAGTTTCAGCCAAAGGGGGGAGCTGTAGAGAAAGAAGAGGTTAGCTACAGTTTGGTTTCTCAATCCCAGGTGCTTGATATATGGGACAGTGGTCTCAGGCTTTTGGACCCTACTGTATACGGACATCACTTACTGTTTTTCATAGTTTTGATTAGGTCATGTTGTTCCAAGTAAGAGAAATGTTAATACTGTACCAGACAATGATAATAAAGGCAATAGTTTGGGGATCACCATTACCTGTTCCTCATGCACAAAGCAAGGTCCATAAAGAAATGATTTTCTGAGTTTGGTATGGTTGAACTTGTCTGGCCTGCACAAAACCCTGGTTTCAACCACATCCGACGCTATGTGCCAGGCCTTTACACCCACCAGTGGCCCAACCTCGCGGATACTGTTGTGGCTGAAAAAAAGCAAATTGTTGTAGAAAGTGTGAAACCTGTACAGTGGAGGCTTTTATAGCAGCAGATTGGCGCATGGTTTTAGAAAGAGAAGTTCAGAATATTTACATATTACATTCACATTTGGGTGTCATGTGCATGTGTCCACATACTTTTGGCCAAATAGTATACATTTTCAGGATATCTGAAGGTCATGGAAAGAAATTACAAAGGTCTTGAATATTTATTCTCTCCTGCCGTAAACAGCAGGGTGAGTATTGTTAAAGTGGGACACCTGGCAAATTTGGGACAGTTAAGCTGTGCAATGAATATCTTTTTAAGGAAAACACCAAATAACCCAAAACCAATGCTTATGCACCGATAAGGAAAAAAGGTCACATGGATATGATGTCATATAAGTGGGTGTGGCAACGCGTGCAGTGACACTTGATTCCAGAAAATCAATATATTCCAGTGTGATGTAATTGTGTATCAAAATTTCTATAAATCACTTCTATACTCCTCTCAGCCTTTTGAAAAATGTATCCCATTTTTCGAATTGCCTACTGTGAAAATGAGACACTGCTCTTTGTCATTTTGATAGGAAAAAGTGTTTTTGAGGATCACAAAATACATGTTGTCTTGAGGGAAATCAATTTTCTAAATTGGATTAAATATAATTTCTCTTAAATATGTTATCAGCTAGCTTGCTAAGAAGAGCTAGCATAGCTGTGATTTTAGCTACTCTACTAAAAATATTACTAACCAATAAAAGCTCTAGCTAGCTATTCCTAGCTATTTTACTTGTTCTCTTAACATATATATCATATTTCTAATAAATATTATATATAAATATTTTTTGATAAATAAATAAATTGTCTGAAACACCAAAATTTATGTACATTTCAGAGGAAAGGCAACAAGGAAAGACAAGAGAGGAGAAGCAAGGAAAAGGCAGGGGATTAAATACAATCCGTGGAGTGAGGACGGAATAAAAGGTGCAGTTTTAGAATATGAAGAACTAGTAGAAGCAGGGCAAGTACCCCAGCCACGACTGTTGGCTCGTGCATGGAACGACCCAAAAAGTATACTGCAGACGAGGGTGAAGGGTGTAGTTTAAGGATATCAACATGTCTCAGGGAGAAACTGATTGATGAGGGAAAAGGAAGAGGAACTGGTGACGCTGATTAAGACACTTGCCAAGCAAGGTTTCCCACTGAGGAGGCAAGAAATACAGGCCCTAGTATATCAGTATGCAGAAAAAAAAACATCTGACTGTATTTTCCAAGTTAACTAAGAAGGCTGGGCAGTACTGGTTCAACCATTTCCTAAAAAGGCATCCAGATTTAAGTATGAAAAAAACCAGAAGCCCTTCCTGCTGCCTGGGCAGCTGGGTTAAATCAAACTGTGGTTGAAAAGTGGTTTGACGGCTACGGGAAAGCTTAACAGAACTAGGATTTAAAGATCTCCCATCACATTTGTGGAACTGTGATGAAACAAATCTTCAGGACCACTTTATGTCCCCAAGAGTTGTGACAGAAGTAGGGAGTGTCTGCTATGAGGTCACAGCTGGGGAAACCAGGGGAAACCAGTACAGTTCTTGCCAGCTTCAGTGCAGTAGGAGACTACATGCCTTTGCTTGTCATTTTTAAAGCCGAGAGCTTGAAAGCGGAATGGCTCTACCAGGCACCACCAAACACTCTTGTTAAGGGTTCAGATGGTGGATTAACAGCGAACTGACCCTGGACTGGAGAAGGCTATTTGTGAAAAACCTGTCAAAACAAGACCCAAGGGTACATTTTCTTCTTCTGGATGGACACAATGCCCATGTCTACAACATCAACATTCTAAATTTAACGAAAGAGAACAATGTGCATGTCATGTTATTCAGCACACACAGCACATTGTCAACAGCCTGCAGACAAGTCCCTCTTTAAAAGTTTAAAAACAGCTGGAATGAAGAGGGGAGGAGATTTACTTGGGAAACAGGAGGTTGGAAGTTGAGAAAGACAGAATTCTTCAACCTGTTTTCCTGAGCATGGAAAAATGGCTTCTACTGTGGAGATTGCCCAAAATGAGTTTAGAGGAACTGGGATGTACTCGGTTAATAAAGACACTGTAAATGCTGACGTTTATGAACCAAGTAAAACCACTGAGAAAGTTCAGCAGCCAGCAAAACCAGAGCCATGGGGACTGCCACCACAGTATGGTGTACAAGTGGCGTCATGGATTGGTGCAAAGGTGGAAGTGAGAAATTTCCAATACACTGTTCCTCAAAACAGAGAACTCGGCACAGAAAATGGCATTGGAGAGAAAGTAACTTTTTCCTCTTATAGCCATACCAACATGTAAGAGAGGGGCAACAAGAAAGACAAGTATAAACCTGGATCTGACTCACCTTCCAGTCTCCTTACAAAACCATGGCTTTACCTACTAAGGTATCCCAATTAGACCGACAATATCACATCTAGTTAAAGATGACTTCCATTCAAAAATCCTAACAGTTGGTCTGTTTTAGATGCTGGTCTCCATGTTTCTGTTATAGAAATGAATATACTTCCACAAATCAATTTCTTATTTTCTACGCTCCCTCTCTCTCTTCCCCCACACATTTTTTTAAGGATCTTGACTCTATGTGTAGGAATTTTATTTGGAATGGGAAATGTCCCAGGATCAGCTTTTCCACTCTTTCTTGTCCCAAAACATCTGGTGGTTGGACACTTCTTCAGTTACATCATGGCACTCTTTATGCTTGAATCTTTTCCAATCAGGATTTGACTTTCTCTGCCATCAAACAAAAAAATGCACAGAATCATGTATGGGTCCTATTATGTCTAACACACTATCCATTTGGCACTGTATAGGAAAACATTTATCTATTGATTGTAAATACCATGATTTATCACCCATTTGGCATACAATAATGCACTCTTGTCTTGGTTTACACCTTTCATTTTTCGACAGCAGTCATTCATGTGTTAGGCAATGTTTTTAAGAAAGTGTCCCATTTTAACAATACTCACCCTAACATTAGTTATAACTTCTTTTAGTATGTGGTTGTGGGCTCTCCAAAGAGGTTATACCTCATTTAACGAGAAGTGAGACTGGCGTGACAGAGGATTGTGCTCCAGGAAGCTGGTTAATTTACTTTTGTGGAGTTTCAGTCAGCACAATTAGACCTGTTGCAAACCCTGTCACCACTGCTAGGTCACTCCAGGTCACTTTAATTAAATTACTTATATAACTAAGAAATTATCGTCATCTACAACTGACAAGTACTGACTAAAATGTGATATAATTGTTAAAATATGTACTTGTAATAATTGTAGGCCTTACTGTCCCTGCTGGTTTTCCATCTTTTTTTGACTGATATGTAACAGAAAAGGTATTAAAGCTGGAGTGTGAAACTTTTGTCTCCCCCTTCTGGCAGTGAGAGTAATTACAAAAACAGTCGACACACGCTAACGTCACAGGCTCCACTGTAGCCTACTCCATTGCGACTGTTGCGACTGTAAAGCAGTGGATAAATTGTTTTGAGCGTCACACAACCCCCACGAAATGACTAATTTTACTATCAGAATTTGATCCATTTGGTCCAATTACATTTGGTAAGTATAAAAGAGCCTCACGATTAAATTATTTTATCCCCCATTCAAGTTAGCAGAAGGCCAACCAGACATTAGCCGTCTCGGCTGGTGGGAGTCTGCATTCATGCATTCATGCATTCATGCATTCATAAAAACAATGATAAACTGAGGATTACAGAGAGAGGCCAGAATGTCACGGATGTTCATTTGTATGCAAAACTTGCGCACCGCAGGTTTAAGTTACAATCTATGTGGTATTAAAAAGTCATTTGGTGAGTTAAGTAGAGTGTACTCAGCACATTGATCTGTGAGGGAGATATTAGATTTGTAAGGCTGATACTGATAGCACTACTGAAAATGTAATAATAATGTATCATCTGACAGATATAGTGAGTGTGTGACAATATGCCTGAGTATAGATATTTTAATGCTGAAAAATAAACCTAGTTATTGCAGATATATGTGGCAGTAAATACACAACTTAATTTCAGTAAACATAACTGAAATTTGAATTATTTTAAGGTGCAGTGTGTAGAATTTAGTTGCATCTAGCAGAACGGACTTGGCAGAAATGGAATATAATAATAAGTATGTTTTCATCAGTGTATAATCACCTAAAAATAAGAATTGTTATGCTTTCATTACCTTAGAATGAGGCCTTTATATAGGGAACAGGTCCTCTACGGAGCCCGCCATGTTTCTACAGTAGGCCACACGTTTGGAAGGGAGGGGGGGTGAGGGTAATTCAACTGGTTCCAGTGTGCAACCTCACTGCTAGATGCCACTAAATTCTACACACTGGTCCTTTAAGTACTATCAATAAAGAAAAACACATAGATATTGTGCTGTACTGTATATATGATAAGTGGACTGTGAAAACGTCATGGATATCGATGGAAGAATGTTGTCAATAAACCAAGCGAAAAAAACTTGGAGGTTAGAAAATTATGGTCAAATAAACCAAAAATATTCTTCCAATGAAACATTTATTGCTGCAGTTTCCTGTTTGAGAATTTCTGTTCACACATTAGACAGTGATATGAAACTTACTGAAGCTCTGGAGGCTGCTGCCATGCTGTTGTAAAATGTTTCTATACTCGGACTTCCATATAATATAGTGTGCAACGTTATGACGGATTAATTAAGATTCAACAATCAGATGGTCACAGGTAGAATCAGATGTAGGAGTAAAATGTAAATATTTGAAAAGCTGATTGTACTGTATGACTGCACTTGAGAAAAGGAAATAAAATAAGTTAAAAAAAAAAAAAGTAGGAGTAAGAGGGATAATAATAGGAAACAAAAAGGAAATAAAAGCCATTTTTGTTGAGTTTGTTGAGTGTTTTCATGAGACAATAAGATACACACTCTATAAGTGGACCACTGTGCAGGATGTACTTTTACAACAGAGCAACAGAGGATGTTGTGGTTGAGACCAGTTCAAACCAGCCACCCGTCGGAAAGAAGCAGCAAACAGACTGAGACTTCTGCGTTACTGTCACAGGACCAAAGCAACTTTAGACATCAACGCTTTGCTTATTAAGATGAGCTCCAAGTATTAGACGCATCATCAGCAGTATCACACATCTGAAACCTTGGCACGTACACTGCTAATAATACTGTACACACACTGTTATTTAAACTGTATCCTAAACTATGTCTCCTGTGGCCTTGAACAGTCTGATAATGCACTTAGTACACTGATAAACCTGCTGTTGTGAGGATCTGTTCTGTTCAACATTTCTTTGTTTTTATACAGCCAGCAGAGAGCTTTTCCTCATTTTTGACTTTCAAATGAATTCCTCTGTGGTTTTGCATAGTATTTGTTAAAATGAAATCCAGGGGGCGTGACAGAAACCTACTGCATTTGCAAACCCCCGCTTGGAGTGGAGGTCAGAGAAACTAAATGTGGGAAAACAGCCAAGCATGACAATGAATTTATCAGGTGAGAGGATGAGAAAATATAAAGATAAGACATGCTGGTGATGCCCAGCACTCTCTTCTTCCTTCTCCAGACAAGAACGGCAAAAATACACTTGAAAAAGAACAGTAAAGGCTGAACATTTGTGACGAACAATAGCAGCAACCTGGAAGTGAGATTCAGAAATGTGACAGGGAAAATGGGATCCGGGAGCATTAGTGGGTTTTTAAATGAAGAAGTGTGCCATGAAACAGACAAAATGACAAGACATGTAAGTGAATAGCAGGAAAGGAATGAGAAACATTAGTTACTACTGCATGTGGCAGATACTAGAGAGCTGTCTCAACCGAAGCTGTATGTGTTTGTTCATGCAGCAGTCATGTGATCCTCTCGTAGAAGCAGAGAAGCATGGCTCTTTGCATTCTCGGTGTCCAAACTGCTCAGGTCCAGTTTGTTTTGTGACTTCTACTATTATAGGAGTAACGTAATTTCTTTTGTTGGCACTCGATGTGTTGTGTGATACTTTTTTTCTCTACATTTTACAGGAAAATGTACTTTTAAATGTACTTTTTACTCCACTGCATTCACAGGGCAGCTGCAGTTACTTTACAAGCAGCGGTCAAACCTTTTTTGCAAATAAACAAGTACATCATTTCTGTTTGCAAAGACCAAACGTGTTGTTTTTAACCGATGGCAGACAGCAATGCACTTCCCGTGCCTAGTCTTCGGGAAATGAAAAGAAGTTTGCAAAGACCTTGGCACACAGGGAAAATCAAAACTCTTCGGCCCAAATGGAAATTAGACAGCATGTTCATGAGAATCCACTACTTCTTCATGTTGTTTCACACTTTAATATGACATGGTTGGCGTTGCTTCCCCTTATCACTAGTTTCATATACCTACTGATTGTGTCCAGTTCTCAAGGATTTCATTGGACAAATGACATATGTTTTTCTGCACAGATGACAAATAAAGTTGAACTTGAACTTCAGCCAAAAAAAAATTATCCAGTAGTATCATTATCCAGTGATTCACAAGACAAAAAGCAAAGATTAGAGAAAAATCTGTAGCAGAAAAGTATTTTTCATCTGCCTACCTACTCTAATGATTCTGACCCCTCAGATTTATCTTGTAGCCTTTATCTTGTGCTTTACAGGACAACATTTTTAACGCAAGACACTTGCGTGTGAGATGTTTGAGATGCGCTTGAGATGTTGTCACGAATTGTTTAATTTGACTGTTCAGATCTTGGGACCTAAGTTGAGACCCCTTGAGGAGGTCCTGATTCCCAGGTTTGAAACCTCAGATTTACAATCTACATCATTTGAATGTTTCTTTGTTGTTTTCATGTGAATAAATGAATAATTCAATTCAGAACTTGTGCTTTTGATAAAATGTTTTGCTGCTAATACCTTCGTTCCTTTGTTTAAACCTCACCATTCACTGATTTATTTATTTTTTTGGTCTCGACCAACTTCTGAGGGAAATATCAGGTTCCTCAGCAGCTAAACGCTCCACTGTGTTCATCAGATAGTTGCTAATGTCATCTGTTTGCCATTCGGTGCTGGACAGGTAGCATACAGTGTGTTTTAGTCTTAGCTTTTTTACTGAATGATGCTGATGGGACAGTAAAAAACAGTAAATACAAAACAATCAGTGGAAAGATGTTAAAACGGTCAATAAACCTGAGGGGAACTACAGAGTTGGGTGATAATTTTCTGTGGGTTAATGAGTGTTTTTTCCCTGCAGTACTCATATTTTCCAGATCAGTTTTGTCACTTGTACTGAAGTAAATAATTTGATAACATTTCCATCTCTGCTACTATTGATCATTAACAGATAAAGTCAATTTTATATTGAGACATTTTCTCTCTACAACAGCAAACCAAAGCAGAACCTTCAGCGACACGTTTGTCGTTTGCACCCCTGCTCTGACAGGCACAACCACATCAAGTGTCTACTTAGAGTTACATTTCCTGGGAACTGTGATGTCATCTTTTAAGAGGGAAATGTGTGTGCACTTGTGTGTGTGTGCGTGTGGGTGTGGCGGGGATTTACAAATGCACAGTGCCACATACTAGAAGCTTACACTGTACACATATGGCCTTCTCTCTGCACTCAGATTGAGTAAGAACCACTGCAGTCTTCCTGTTAACGACATTAAAAGAAGTGGGGGGTGGAAATTGGTGATGAAGGCAATCACCGGGACATCAAGGCCCTCCCAAAATCGATGCCAGATGACAATAAGCAACTCCATATGTGAAATACTCACACACAAACACATACAGTTACAATTCAAACACATTGCACAAGACTGCACACACTCGCTGACACATTTCTGCTGCTCACACGCAACTTGCTCTCATATTCTGGATCTCGCTGTTTTATGGTGCACATGGTGGCCCGTGGGAGGTGATCTGGCTGTCATTCAGTTGTTGACTGGGCCTTCCCATCTCTCTGCCTCTGTTGTTTCACCACACTGGTCAAAAAAATGATCACGCCCTCCTCAATAAATCACTCTGAAGCACCTCTGCTTTTCCTCCATTGTTGTCTTGGGATCCACACAACCTTTCCTTTTCCTCCTTCCTCTTCCAAAATAGAACTTTCCTTTGTCTGTTTTGGCTTTTTTAGTAACAAAACACTTCTGAAATAACCTGCCCTTGCTTTGCTATTTTATTATTACCTTATGAACTCCTTGGTTGCAACAGCTGTTCACACTAGTTATAACATAAGTGTTTAGTGAGCGGAGATTACTAGATTACATCACTAGATTGAAACCGGTTGCACCACACAAATTTATGTAGAAATGATTTAATACTAAAATATTTACACCTACTAACTTCCAGATGAAAGTGTTGCGTAAATTGGCTGAATGAGCCAACTGACGAAGCTAACGTTAACCCATTGAAAATGAATAGAGGAGGTCAAATGGAATATGACACTTTTGACCTAACAAGACATTATACTTAACAGAAAAAAACCCCAAATACCTCAAAGTACAAAACATTACGTGACACTTAAAGACCAAATAAGGTCAGTTACATTAGCATAATCCGATATTTCCCTCTCACAGTCAACTGCATGAATACTACTAACTCTAAAACACATAGTATATTTCTCCAGGTACGCAGATATCTGTATACCTGGAGAAATATACTATGTGTATAAGAAACGTTATGAGGTGAATGTTTTTTGCTGAGCACAGTTTAACATACATAAATGGTCGGTGTAGATAATAAACACATTGATTGATTAAAGTAAAATTGATAAGGCTTTTAGGAGCCAGCAGCTGTTACTATGAGCAATCATGACACATTCAGGGAAATGCGTCATGGTTGTCATCTCAACGGCAGCTGTTGAAAACACAAATAGAACATGTAGATGTCCTAAATTATCGTATGTTCAACACGGTATATATTCATCTCGTCCTTTTTGTATTACGTCATGTAAATTTCCTCACTTATTCTTCTGAAATCAATCTTTTTAAATAGTTTGCTCGAGATGAAACTCTGGATCTCGTTGCAGTATCCACACGGACGGTCATGGTCACTAGATAGACTGAAAACACCTGTTAACAATCAAAACGTTAAATTAAAACATTAAGTTAGAACAGAATCATAGTTGACTTCACATTAATGACATTGGAAAGTGACATTGTTAGAGCTCTGGACCTGGTCCCGCAATTAAAACCAGGAGGAAGGCGTTTTAAAGATAGGAACCTTTTGGTGATGCAGGTGTCCATCACGTAGAAATGCTGTTGTAGGCAACCGAGAAAGTCAGGGAAGGTCTCATTTTTTTAAGTTTACAATCCGTTTCTTCACAATTCTTACATATTGCACCTTTAATGTTTACTTAGTTGGTTGCTTCTTAGTGGACCTACAGTAGCACTACAGATGTTTTCTAGCAACAGATATACACATTATTAAAGTGTTTAATGGATAAGACATTTCTTAAGTTTTAATGGTACAAAGTTAAGTTTGAAACTAGTTAGAAGTTACTAATAATTTACAAAAAACTTAACACACAAACTCAGTGATGGATTTACAGCTGGTGCAACCCGGTCCTAGTCACATATATAGCACATTATATCTACTGAGCAGTTACTCTCAACCAAGAACATAGGACCTCTCACAAGGGGCAGCAAGATAAATTAAAGGCTTCTGAGTTTGTTAACATCATAGGGAGATGAAAGAAAGAGTTATAGGTATTGAAAGCTCATTCTTTAACTTTGAAACAGCTGTCGACGAAACAATATCACTACAAGGTCCGTTTATTAGCTGTTCAGGAGCTTTCAGTTGTATTAAGATTCATATGAAACAATCTGAGAAGAAAAAAATCTTGCAGCTGTTGGAAAACACTAACATAGAGTGCAAATGTACTTAATCATGATTTTTAATGATGGTAAAACACGACAAGTAGCACATGTTTTGTGCTGAGTGAAGTTCTTAATACTGCTGTTGAGACCATGTTAATCCGCTCACAAACTCACACCAGTCTTTGCTAATAATTTCACACAGTGTTTGTAGTCTTTACATGTTGAACTCAAAAACATAAAACCAGCTGTATTTCACTTTGCAAGCTGGTTCTAGTCTTACGACAGATGATTCAAATCAATTCCATAGAAGAAGGAAACCGCATGAAACAATGTGTGACCTACAATCAGGGAAATATGAGATTCTAATGAATGGAGAGTATTCAACCCTTGACTTCTGCTTTTGAAATCAACCTCTCACAGAGTTGCTTGAAATGTTATTGTGTCGTCATGGTGTAGATGTTGTGATAATACTGACTCATCAAAGGTTGGACTTTCCAGATACAGGTGCATTTATACTAGCAACTGAAAGTCACTCCTTAACCACACAGCTGATCTCCATTTAACTAATAATCTGACATCTAAAACTAAACTGCACCAGTGATGATTTAGTTGTGTCCTATTAAAAAGGGGTGAATACTTACACAAACATGTATTTTATATTTGATACATCATCTTTTTTTGTCTTTTTCTGTTGATCTGTCAAAAACGCCACATTAAATCTACTTTGATTCAATGTTTTAAAACTATAAAACACAAATTTATATGTACGTTTATTATTAAGAAACTGTTTAACCATGAGTACTTTAGTTCAAAGTTGTAACTTTGATCGTTTGATCACCAGAACCTGTCTGTGAAGATTCTTAGTCATCCAGGTCACAGTTATCCGAGGAGGGTTGAATCAAGGGCAAGTGGACTCGGTTGAAGATACTTGAAGACATTTCTTCAGTTCAGTTCTTCTTCAGTTCAGGACTGAAGAAGCCCCTTGGATGAGAGGTGAAACGTCTTCAAGTATCTTCAACCAAGTCCAGTTGCCCTCATTCAACCCTCCTTGGATCCCAGGAACTCATCCTGGTCCCAGATGTTGTCACCTTTTCCATGTTGCAATCATCTCCGAGTGGATTTTCCTCCTTAGCGGGACATTATTAATCATTATTGCCATAATTTAATGCCTGTTGCTGCCAAAGGATATAATTTATGGTGTAATAATAACAAATTTACAACCTTAAATTTAATTTCTAACTGATTTGGCCTGTTGTTAACCCTGGTCTGGTAGGCTCTAGCATGAAGGATGTGTTTGGTCATGTAAAGTCTCATGTAAACAGGTGTGGAAGGCATGGAGGGCAATCAGCATCCTCGCTGCCGTGGCGATGGCGCACTCAGCCTCCAGGCAGCTGTCTGTGACGCTGAGAGGAAATAAGAGAATGGAGAGACTCGTTATGGATAAACTGGAAACTATGACCGCTGGAACACACACGTCGGCTACACACTGGCAACACGCAACGCCACCTAATAAGGAGAACAGATCGTACATGTTGAGCAAACACGCCTGTCACGTCTCTCTCATGCTAACATCCACACACACACTCCGTTCATGTAAACAGGAAAGAGTATCCACTTTTTCCTCGCTCTGTCTTTTCACTCCTGCTCCATCTCTGTCTGTCGTGCAATCTTCCTGTTATTTCCGTCTTATCTTCTCCCTTCTTTCTACCCTCATTTTCATTATGATACAGTAGTTTGCTCTTCTGATAAACCTCTGGACTTCCATAAATGTTATTGTAGCAATCTCATGTGCAAACAGCTCATCTTAAGCCACGCATTCGTCCACCGTATAGGCTGCGGTGTTTTATTCCACTCTTAAACAATGGAAGAAAAGCAACATACTGGCTTCATTTTGTTCCTGACATGTGTCCCTGTATCATTGTCTGATGTAAAAACAGCCTCTCTGGATTCTGCCCTCTCACTGGCGTGGTGAACCGGGTCGCTTGTGGGCCTCGTGCCCTCCACTTCTGAATAAAAGATGAGCCTGACAGCCCATTGTTGCTGGAGAGTGGTGGTGTTTCTGTGGTTGTCAGTGTCATTATTGTGCTATACTGGTGGCAGCTTGGGTTGTGATTTCGATCAAGATGAGGACAAGGTCAGTAGGCCTGATGAGCAAAAAAGATCTCAGAGTGAAAAAGGTTTCTTCTGCACTGTATGGAGTTATTATCATCTGAAGGATTGTGTATTGCCTCTAGAGTAGGTAACGTAACAATATCTATATTATGTGGCTGTAATTCTGTCCCAATTCATGTATTTGGTCACCATTTATATAGTTCCTCACAAAGTAACAGCATCTACTTTCAGCCTAAAAGCTACAGCTTCTCTCCTCGGCTGTTTTAACAAAATGCAACAGTAAAACTAACATAGTGTCAAATATTTTGCCACTTTTTGTGATTTTCTGTGTTTCTGTTATTGCTTCTCTTCTTATTTTTATCCTTCCAACTGTACATATTTCCTTTAGTCTGTCCATCAGTCCTTCTTTACCCTCGACAAAACCCCAAACCTGCATATATGAAGTTTCCATGAATTAAATTAGGCTAAACTGGACTCCTGTTTGCTAGAACTAAACCTTTATTTTAGATACATATTGTACTGCTAATTAATGCTCCTTTTAAATTGAGTAAAGATTTGAATGCTGGGCTTGTAATTGAGTTTTTTTCTCTCCCACCAGGCTGTTGCTAGTTTTACTCAAGTGAAGGATTTAAGTGCTTCTTTCTAGGGCCGTAGAAACCATAGAGGAAACTGACGCCATATCCTCTGTATTTTAGGAGATTTTGCAACCAGTCATAGTGTGTTTACATGCACATTTGTATCCCAGTTTTATCCTGGTTGTGACCATATTCCAGGATATGGAATTTACAATTTCCCTGTTTACATGGTTGTAACAGCATCCTGGTTTCCGCCTGCAGGTGTGTTTTTATCTCTTAACGTCTCATCCACTTATCTCTGCACCCGGCTGAGTTTCCTCAACAACTGAGAATGAACACAGTTTAGTTTCTGGCTGTCTGGACTTCTCCATCTGATCACCAGCAATGCGACCACACATTTCACAATCTACGTTACCTAGGTCAGACTTTCCCTTTCAGTGTGTCAATCATCATTACATCATTTATCTTCATATTTCTTTGTATTGCTGAGTTTATGATGCACCCATGACATGGTAGAAAATGTTCAGGAACCTGGACATGGGTTTACAAACAACAGTATCCTGGTTTCTGGTACCCCAGCTAGCATACCCTGGTTTCTGAAACCAGGATATGCTGGCTGGTTGGATACTTCAAAGACCTGATACCGCCAGGATATAATCAGTGACTACATCAACTTTTGTTTTGAAATTTGGGGTTTGGCTCCAATATATCATCTGACTGGGTTGTATACGACCTTATATAACCATAATATAATCATGTCTGTTTCATTTTATTGTTTTATTTCATGACCTCAATATTTCTAAAATCCTGGCTACGGCTTTTGTTTTTCCCCACGCTGATGACGGAGACAACTGACAATTTATTTTATTTATAACTGCACAGAAATAACATCATAAAAGTCTTGCAGTAACGCCTTAATAAGTCAATACATGGTGTCAGTTGAAATTTATAAATGGGCAAATACTTCCTTATGAAACTATAGCTGTAAGCTAACTCTGGTGCAACACATCAAAACATTAATGTTTAAAGGGTGGGTTCGCAATTTTTCAAGAACAACAGTCAGGAGCTCATATGAACAGTGAAAGAGGTTGTAATCATTCCTCCTGCTAATACTGACCATTAAAAGATCCCTTTCAAACACACTTACAATGTAAGTGATGATCAGAATCATGATGTGTTTATTAGCCAACTATGCAAGCATACAAAGTATTTGTCTTGGCGCTTGCTATAGTGAAAAGTAGCGGCGCACACAGCTCCAAATCTTGAGCAAAGTATTGGGTGCATGGTTGTAGCAAGGAAATAAGAAGCCTCACGCTGCTTCCTGTCAGTCAGGATGTTAATGATCCATAGACAGAACAAACAGCAAGAATTATTACAGCAAGAAAAACCTGATTCAGTGTTCATTTGGGTACCTGACTATTGTTTTAAGACAGACATGGAAAATTGTGAGCCTGTCCTTTAATACTGTAAATGGTCTCTTATAAATAGCATTAAATAAATAAATAAATAATAATGTCTTACCCACCACAGTATACAGGAAAATAACCTTAACCTCCGGCTAACCTTGAGCATCAATAGTTCACTTTCTCTTACAATCAAAAATCACACCAACTAGCCCTTGACTGTCAATCACTCTCGGTTCACTCTGTCATTGGTTGTTCCGCCTCGCAGTCAGCCAACAGGGGGGCAGCTGGGGGGCGGATACAGAGATCTCAGGTTGGCAGAGGCAACATACCGCCAGTGCTTTCACCCGCTCCTTTGTGAGAGAGGCAGCAGCAGCAGCAGCAACAGTGTGCCGCACCCTTCTGCTCCTCCTGGGACTCACAGCGCGGATCATTGCGCACAGGTAACCACAGCTCAGACTCCCGGAAGCGACGGAAAAGTCAACACAGGTGGTGGAGACTTCTGCTATCAACCAAGTTTGTGGGACGAATTAAGAAAAAAAAGAAAAAGAAAAGCTGGAATGGAGCATCGCTAGAGAGAGAGGAAAAAACATTTTTACTTTTATCTCTGTCGCGTTTTTTCAACTCCCGCTCAGAGCGCGTTGAAAGGTGACCTCAGGTGCGGCCGCGCACTATTTCTCAACTCGACGATTTACTTGATAAACGAGTTCAGGAAACAATAAAAGGTAAGTACAGTTTTTTTTTCTCTCATGTGTTTTAGTTCTTTTTTTGTGTTAAGCCAGAGAGTTTGAAATGTGTGCAGTTGGGATAAAGACAGAGTGGCGGTGGGGGTTTTTTTGTGTTTTTTTTTTTTTTTTGTTCCTCTGCCGGGAGGTGCTAGGGCATCTGCACTGTGTCAGAGTGTCGTGGAGGTAGTCTGGAGTTCATTATAGCCTGAACATCCTCAACACTGTCAGTTGGACCATGCCCTTTCTGAGAAATGTGTAATGCAACCATGCAACTTTTGTCCTGCCTTCTAAGGAGGGTTTTCTTTCAACCATGCAAGATAAAATATACACATTTAATTTCTTGAATCTTCGTTTTGAAGATTACTGTAGAAACGACCCTACATTAGGCAGCACTAAGACGGTATAAAAAAGATCATGCATGAGTCCAGTTTTTGAGCAAAACAGGCAGATAACATGATAAGCTGTTATGGTTCTCATTTTACAGTACAGCTGTTGGTAGCTTTAGTAGAACCTGTACAGTACAGCAGCAGCCCTGCAATAAATCCTGTCTTTGTGAAGGTTGTACTGTGCTGTTGGTGTGTTTACTCAACTCTGTCTGGTTTCTGAGGCTGTAAATAGTACTAATGTGGTATTGGATTGCGGTAAATTAAAAGGTGTTGGGGTGCGACGGAGCATTTTTCATTATCGATCAATTTGCCAATTATTCTACTGATTAATAGTTTTGTCTATAAAATGTCTTGTAGTGTAATGTAATGTCTTAGAGCTCAAGGTTGTGTCTACAAATGTCTTGTTTTGTCTGATCAACAGTTCAAAATCCAAATATATTCAGTTTACTATCATGTATGACACATAAAAGTTTCAAATTCTCACGTTTGAGAAGCTTCAACCAGCAAATATTCAGCATTTATCCTTAAAAAAAATCAAGTCTAAAACAATCATTCAGTTATTAAAGTAGTTGCTGATTTATCTTTTTTTGATTGGCTAATTAGTAGATTCATTTATTTGAACGCTTAAACATCATTAAATCATGAACCATAGCCAATCACATCCAGAGCCCAAGGTGAACTCTTCAAATTGCTTTTTTTTGTCGGACCAATAGTTTAAAACATGAAGGTATTCAGCAATAGCAGCAAATCTTCACATGTGAGAGGCTGGGACCAGTAAATGTTGAGTTCAACAATTGTGTATATATTATTATATGTTTTATATAATCCAAAATGTGGCAGCAGCACCCATTCACAAACCACCAGTTTCCACATCTTGGCACACGTGTCTGGCAAGGTCGCGGGAAGTAGAGGGTGGCACCAGAAGTAGGGGTTCCCCCACTTATCCCTCCTCCCACATTCTTTTCAAGTGGTAAAACACTCTATCCTCACAAATGCCCCTATTTTGCATCATTTACGGTAAAAAGATGTGTCAGTCATTCCTAAGACATGACGTAAAATAAAGCAGACAAACATAAAATGAGAATAATATTTAGATCCAATCAAAGAGGACGTCGTCACACATATCTGATGCATACAGTGTGCATTGCAACCAATACAAATGCTGTGTGTTATATTGTTCAAGTCCGTTTATGATTTATACAGCACATTTCACACAGGGGTAGACTCAATTTGCTTCAAGATAAAAAGCAAAAAAAATAGGTAAAGATCATACATGGCAGAAACATATAAGAAGGTATTACAATAAAAAAGGGAATGAGATAAGAAGGTATCATTATTATTATTATAAAGGGAATAATACTGATTGTAGAATAAAAGTTTTACCTGTTAACCCCGTGCTTTAAACCTAACTAAAAGCTTTCTAAACATATGTTTTCAGTCTGCTTTTAAAAGAAGACACAGTTGTAGCAGACCTTGGTTCATTTGGTAGAGAAAGTTGGATCATAATGACTCAAAGCATCATACAACTGATTCATAATTTATTCTAGATGTAGCGAGATGACCTTTGTTTGATGATCTCAGGGATCTGCCCGGTGACTCAGCTAAGAGCGAAACCATTAGTAGACTTAGAAATACTTCTTATTGTTTTTAAATCAATTCTCTGTTTTACTGTGAGCCAGTGAAGAGAAGTTAAAACAAGAGTGATGTGTTCAGACCTTCTGGTTTTAGTTAATACTCTGGCTGCATCGTTCTGAACGAGCCTATTTATTTATTTAACACCTGCTTTGTCAGTCAGGCAAAAAGTGCATGACAGTAATCTAGCGGACTGGAAATAAACCAGCTTTCCAGAGTCTGACAGACTGTGACAGGAAGCATCTAACTTCAGATATACTTCAGAGGTGATAAAAGGCAGGAGGTATCTGATACGTGCTCCTGGAAGTTGAGATCAGCATCCAAATTCACAGCCAAGCTTTTTGACGCACTCATAAGGTTTTACTAACAGGGGAGATAACAAAGAGTGAATCTGGTGCCTCAAAGCTTTTAGACCTACTAAAACAATCTCTGTTTTTGTGCAAAGCGTTTCCTTTTCGAGTGAAGGTGCTCCCGAAGTTTATCTAGGCTGTCGTAGGCTATGAGTGACATTTTCACAACAGCACGGCAGCTTACATCACAAACACAGCGTTAACATTCCTAACGCCTGCTTGCTGTTACTCAGCCGCAGAAGTGTGTGACTGTCCTGTAGACTCATAGTTTTGGGTAATTGAACAAAATAGCTTCTATCCCACAAGCATGAGTTAGCTGCTTTGTATTATTATCATATTATATTAATTATACCACCACCCGGTGGTGCAAGCAAGCTATAGTTACTCCGCAAGAGTCTATCTACCGCAACACACACACACACATATATATATATATATATATATATATATATATATATATATATATATTTCTACACACACACTTTTTGGCTCCCACACTTCTGAAATGAATCGGGCGTGCCTGGTGTCTGCTGAGATTTGTAATCTTGTTGACTTCTTCTTTGATGAGATGGTATCTGGTTCTGGGATGTCTGCTTGTGTTTAAACATTGAAAGCTTCTTTGGTTAAATGAACAACTTTTTTTTGTTGTTGTTGTAAAAAACACGTTTATATTCCTCAAAGTAAGATAGAAAAGGAATTATTTTAGTATCGTACTGAGAAATTTTGAAATGATGATCTGAAATCAGCGACTACTACAGCGTCAAAGTACCATTCAACTTAATTTTTGCTGACATGGTATCAATAACAACAGAACATTATAAGCGTCTTAAATCGGGCTGTAAGTCACAATTATTTTTGGTATTGATTTGTCTGTATATTTTGTTTTTAATTTTTTGGTCCATAGTTGCCCAAAACTCGAAGATATCTAATTTTAGATGATATAAAACATATAAAAAGCAGCAAATCGTCTTATTTAAGAGGCTTGAACTGGTGAATGTTTGGGATAATTGACTTCACCAATCCTCAATTTTTAAAAATTGTTGATTAAATCTTACTTAATCGAATAATTGTTTCGGCACTATTCACAAACATCGCTTTGCCTGTACTGGATGCTGGTGGATGATCTGAGACAGTTAATATCATGTTTCGTGTTTTAAACAGTTGGCTGTGCTGTTGATTTATAGCTCATAACGTCAACAGTTGATAAGTTCTGTCAAAAGAGATAGAAAACGTCATTCGGGGGTGAGGGGAAGTATTGATGACATAAAACTGAAACCGTCTTATCAAGTTAACATCAGGTCACCCTGCAGCAAACACTGATGGTGTCAATATAAACAGCACTTCAAAAACAGTCTGCTGCAGGGATGTGTTTCTCAGAGATCAGATATAACTGTATTTATTTATTTATTTATTTAAATACATAATCCTAAAACACAGACTGCAGCTTCAGAGCTCTTGTAGAATGATATTTAGCCCTTTTTTTATTCATTTCTTCCAGCGTCTCTAAAGGCTTTGATAGGGAGAAATTAATTTAAAATAGTCACTAATTACAGAAATTCAGATGCATTGTAACAAATCATGATTGTGTTATTCATCAAAATGTATTCTTACAGTTAAAGAAAAGATTCCACAGGAAATGTGTAGTTTCCTCTGTAGTTTTTGTGCAATAGGCTGGTGTATCAACCATATTGGTTTTCTTGTGTTATATGGGAGGGAAAGTGCCCGTGCAAGTGTCTGTGTGATTAAATGGCTAAAGGTAATCATTATGCAGACGACACCAGGTCAGTCCCAGCGTTTACATGTGTGTACTTCACGGCTGGATGGACACGCTTCAGATCAGGCAGTTAATGTGAACAAACACATCCAGAGAGAGAGTGCTTCCGAGGAGGTGAGCAGAATTTCCATTTTTACCTGGATTTAGGCTGTTCAAACAGAACCGAGTGTCTGTCACACACTGCAGCTGCCTCTGTTGCAGTGTGTGTGTGTGTCCGTGTCTGTGTGTGTGTGTGTGTGTGTGTGTGTGGTGTAAATCTTTCCTATTGCAAAGAAGTGCTGTCTCAAGTTGATGTGCCAAGGCTCTTCCTTCAGTGAGAGAGAGAGAGGGGAGGAGGGAGAAGAGACTCGGGTGTGGCTGCTCTGGTAATGACTGGTTTGCATTCAAACTGGTGTTTACTGATTCAGCCCAGTCACACACAAACACAGATATATCATACATGAACACACAGTCATGCAAATGCCAGTCCCACAGAGACACACAGAGTGGAAGAGTCAGTTAGGAACACTTAGTATCCAGCATCAAAGAAGGCAAAACACACTTATACACATTAAGAGCAAGTTTAGGGATTTGTCCAAAGCTTTAATGAGCTATGCTGGAAATGCTGTAATTGGTTAACTCTGATACTGACTTTTTGCATATCTTTTTAAAATCTAAATCATGTTTTATTTGTTTTATTGGGAATTCACTATTAGCTCTGCATCATTAAACAAAAACACTAAAAGCCCTTTATAACTGCGGCCGATTTACCAGTCAATGAACCATCCTGAGGTGGTTTAAAGGAATAGTTTGACATTTTGGGTAACATTAGCTTAGCACAAAGACTGGGAACAGAGAAATAGCTAAACTGGCTTTGTCAAACAGTAATAAAAAAAAAAGGTACCTCCATGGTAAATGGTATCAAAAAAATCTTGTTTGATCCACACAAAAACGGAAGTGTAAAAATGTCAGTGCTCTGCTTTTGCAGGGGTTATGTGCCAGACTCCTGGAAATTAAGTGCTCAAAGCCAAAGTCATTTTTACACTTTGTGTGTGTGTGTGTGTGTGTGTGTTTGTGTTTGTGTTTAATGCATTAAAAAAAAGACAAAACATGTTAATTGGTGAGCTTTAGAGGTGCTGAAAGGCAGATTTTGTTACTTTTGGACAGAGCCAGGCTAGCTGTTTTAAGTCTTTATGCTAAGCTAGCTGGCTGCTGGCTGTGTAGCTTCATCTCATATATGAGAGTGGTATCAATCTTCTCACTTTCCTCTAGAAAGTGATAAGCATATTTCCCATCTTTTTGACCCTATTTAAGTCATGAATAACTTAATATTTAAGAACCAAAACTTTTAGCTTAATGTTTTCAGTGAGACATTTATTAAGTCCTTGGCTAAGACCTACATTAATTAGCCTAAGATAGGTGGATTTTTTATATTTGGACAGAGCCACACTGGCTGTTTCCAGCCTTTATGCTAAGCTAAGGTAACCAGCTGCTGGATTCAGCTATAAATATATAAATAAAAACTTATTTCCCAAAATCTTGAAATATCCTGTTAAGCACCATTTTGTCTGGAAACCTTATGATTGTAAGTCCAATATTTCCTCTCCTCTGAGTTCTGTTTTGCTCTCCACTAACACTTGAGAAAAATGTCCACTCAGCCGCTGAATGCTCCACTTTGTGCACTCGCTTTGTCGCTTTGCCTGTGTCCTCTCTGGTGCTGAGCAGGCAGTGTACATTTGGTTTATAGTTGTTTTTTAGCTGAAACCAGCTAACCGCTGCTGCTGAAAACAGGTGTGATGAGAGCAGGTCTTCTATAGCATTTAAGCTATCAATTTTATTGTGGTAATTCCACATCCTGTTATTGCAGCTGTGTTAACCACAATGTCATTGTCTGGTTTCATCTGTTTCAGTCCCGTTCTTCATTGTATCTTTTCACTTTTTGAGCAGCAGTGAACTCATAAAAAATGGCTTCAGTCTTGATCTTTTATATGTACTGAAGTAAGGCAGTTAGGAGTTAGCTGCACTGAGAAAGAGCTTTGTTGTTCTGTGACCTTTAGCTCAAACGTTACACAGATTCAAATTCACTTGACTGCTTTGCTTGTCTGTTTGCTACTACACTGCAGAAGACGATCAAAGACTGTGCAGAGTTTCCTATACATTGATTTGCGGCGGCCGCCACGTATTGATTTTCTATTTTTGGAGCTCCCTTCCACTCTGACTGTCTTTCTCTCTCACACAAACACATGACAATGGACCTGTCTGTGAATAGCATGATATTACACACTCTGGTACAATAGGTTGCAGCATGCACCTTTTTTAATGTTGGTTCATAGTCCAACAGTAAAACTGAAGAGGAAGAGAAGGGGTTTATATGTGCTTTTCATTAATCTAACATGTCTCTTCGCTTCCCTCACTCGCGTCTGTTCCTCGCGTCTTAGCTCTCAATATGTAGAAATTATAAGTAACAGATTTTAAACTCTAAAGTCTAAACTCAGTTAACAATTTAAACTGTCACTTAATCATTTCTACATAGTGATAGCTGGAAGGAAAACACTGTTTTATTATTTGATTATAGATCTATAGCGGCGTCTGTCTGTCACAGAATAAGACACGAATAGATAATTTAAATCTGTTAATTACTGAAAGAACAGAACTGACAAAAAAGGAGCAATAAAAACAGCTGTAGCCTGCAGAATATGTTTAAATAAAGTATTGCTTATTTAGTTTGTGAAAGTCTGACGTCCTTTTCAGGCTCAGGATGATTTTATAGGAGACATATTATATGATATTATATTTTCCTGAAGGAGCTGAGACGTAGTTGAAATGGAAAAGAGAAAAGAAAAGAGTGTGTTTTTTTTGTGATGGATTCATGATGATTCAGTAATTCTTCTTCTTACTACCTTTTAGCCTCCAGACACACCCTGAAACACAAATATTGTACAGTCAACACTTGATTGATGAAGCACACACTGTTCAACCACAACACACACAAAAGAGAGAGATAAATATCTTTTTCAAAGTTTCTCAATACTAACTGATCCTTACTTTCATGAATATACATGTTTATCATATTGCAAACAAACAGTTTTAACAAAAATAAATTGTTATGTGGACTTGATAAAATCTTTATTTATATCAGGAGCTGTCAGTTGATCCTGACTTTGTCATTGCACGTTTTTCAGGTGGGAAAAAAAGCTCTGACGTTAACGAATCTGTCATCAAACCGGTTATCTCTCCTCACTCTTTCATTAGAAAAGACCAGTTGAAAACATACAGCAGGCATATAGCAGGCTTCTCATGTTTAATGACGGCAGATTAGATCAGATTTAGCTAATTAACATTAATTCTGTTGTGGCTGAAATGAAAAGTTCGGCTGCTTTCTGGTTAATTTGCCATTTTAGGGAGGTATTTTGTGTTAGACTATTTTTTGACTGGTGTTGATGAAGTCACTGTCGATGTGTTTCACCTTATCTTAACCTGCACCCAACCTAGTCTCAACCTCGACCATTTATCTCTGCTGCACCTAATCACAACCAAGACCTAAGCCTTAACTCCAACTGTGGAGGAGGCGCTACATAAAACACAGTCCTAACAGGAGGAAAACACTATTCGAGGGAGGAACGGACTTCGTCACAAGACCTGGTCTAGTAACTTCCTGGTTGCCTGGCAACTGCTCAGAGCTGTTTTAACACTTTGGCTTTTGTACAAATTAAACAAAAGAGATATAGCTATTGATTAGCTCGCTTTAGAGGAGCTGGGAGGCAGATTTTGCTCAGGAGAGAGACAGGTTAGCTTTTTCCCAGTTTCCAAGATAAACGCACTGCTGGCTCTAGCTAAATATTTACTGTACAAAGGTGAGAGTGGTTTCTTCTCATCTAACTCAAGAAAGCTAATATGCATATTTCCCAAAATGTCAATCTATTCGTTTTAAGCAAAAAAAAATCCCAATGAGTCCTATGAGATTTTAGATTTGTGAAAGAGAGTACTGGTACCAGACCAGTACTCACTGTAACTGATGTACTGGTAGAGAAAAGGTATGATTGTGTTTCCCTTTAGTGTGTTGAGATTTGCAGCATGAAGAACTGCAAAGCTGAGGCATAATACTCATGAAAGACAGAAGAAATGTTAGACTTTTTATTTGTGTTCTTAAGCTGTCATTTAAATTCATTTAACCGGAGAAACAGAGATATAAAGATAATTGGAAAAGTGACGTAAACTGTAAAGCAGTAAAAAAAAAAGAGTTCACAGGTTTTTCCTGATGTAGGAAATAGAGCGACTGTGTGTGCGTGCGGCAGTGGTCTGAAAGATTTAAGGTCAGAGGTCGACTGTAGTGGTTGTGCTTGATTGACAGCTTGTGTTTCCGATAGAGACAGGCGTTGAAAAGAAATAGAGAGAAAAAAAGAAAAGGTTTCACTTCCTCGCTGAACAATGTCCGCAAGTTGCCATCTATGTAGTATTCAGACGGTTTCACAAACGCACATTACTGCGTAACACTCCGCCGTACTTTTGTTCAACTTTCCTCAATCGTCTCACATTGTTGCCTGAATCATATCCTTTCTTTTGAGGTGAGTCTCCTCCATCATTTCATTCTCAAGCCTCTAAAGTTCTCACTCTCCCACATTTTTCTGTTTTTGATTTGGCATCGCTCTCCACACACCCTTGGTAGGAGAGTGGGTCACAGAGGCTCCCTCCCTGTGTGTGTGTGTGTGTGTGTGTGGCGCATGTTTGGATTGAGATTGGGTTACATAGCTGGATTGTGTAATTGTGAGGTGTGTCTCCGCTGTAGGGAGCTGCTCTGCTCTTTCCATTGTTGAGAGAGTTGAACTTGGAGTCGACAGTACAGTGCGCGTCGCCGTGCCGTGCTGGCTTTCACAGGAAAAAGGAGAATGTGTGAGGGCAGCGTTGTTTGACTCAAAACGCGCCATGCAGCATGTACAAGTTTACTGTAAATAGAGGAATCAAGCTCGTTGTTTCCGCATCTTGAAATGAAAGTTGCTCTGAGTTGCGGTTTGGTCGTGATTATATCTTCACTGTCATAACACCTCACATGTTCCTGTTTTGACTTGTATGTTTAGGTTAAAGTTGATCATTGGGTTTAGTAGTAGTAGTAGATTGTAGTAATGGCTGCTGTTGCTGCTAACCAAGATTTTCTGGTTTAAGATGGAAATTCTTTAACATGTCAGTTTTGTAAGTTAAATACATTATGTTTCTCTTTTTTGCAAACATATTTTTTCAAAAACAACAACAAAAAACTGTAAAAACATCTTCAGCAGGCTGCATTTACTTATATTATTATGTAGTCTTCAGACCATTGAGGTGCGACTGAGTTCACTCAGTTCAGTGTTAAAACAGATGACACATCTTTTCTCAGCAACAACTTACTTTACTGACAATGAAACTAAAAAAAAAAAAGTCAGCAGAATGTTTTTCCATTATTGATTAATCTACATCTGTTTTCCATATGAATCATTTGGTCAATTAAACACAAAACAGTGAAAAAGTCACAGTTTCCCGGATGATCTGATTCAAATGTCTAGTTTTGTCTGACCAAAGATATTCAATTATGATGTAAGATGAGACAAAGCAGCAAGTTCTCCCACTTGAGAAGGAATCATTAAATATTTGGCATTTTTCTTTGAGAAATAACTTTTGACAATCAATCGAACATCAAAATGTTTAAAGATTAATTTTCTGTCGGCATATTAATCAAATAATTATCAGTTCTAATCAACTTTCAGCAGAATTATGTTGTGATTTAGCAAATTTTACTATCTAACAAAGTTTTTCACATATGAACAGTAATTTGTTCCTGAAGGCTGGGAAACAGCTCATTGCTTTGACCATTAATTTAGAAAAAAAAAAAAAAAATTGCATGCATTTTGCTAATCAGTATATATCGATCGACATTACCTCTCAGATGGTTTGATGTTCACTAGTGTCTTTTGTTTCTACTGATGGGACAATAATAGATGAAAGTGACGGCATTTTGCTAGAAACTGAAGTTAGTTGCTCGACATGACATTCATCTGCAGATATTTTGATAATTGATTAATCGTTTGAGTAATTTTGCAAGTAAAAAGGCCAAACATTCTTTGTTTCCAGCTTCTCACATGTGAGGATTTGCTGCTTTTCTTTAGTTATGTGATTAGTAAACTGGATATCTTTGGGTTTTAACTGTTGGGTGGAAAAAAACAAGCAATTTAAAAACGTCCTGGATATTGTGTTGGGAATTTTTCATATTTATTAATTCATATTCAGAATTTAAAAAATATTTTGCAAATTAATCGATAATAGAAATAATTGCAGCTTGAGACAAATACCGGTCTACTGGTGAACCTTTGCACGCTCGTTGCAAGGCTCGTGTCTGATACACGTTCGTACTGATTAGTTAATAAGTTTGGCTGGACTGTGGTGGCTTAATTGGTTGGTTGAGTGAAATTAATGTCAATTAGTCGATCAGCAGACAATCTGCAATAATGTTTTCTAAATAATCAATTAATTGTTACAGTCATTTATCATGCAAAAATGCCAAACAGTCACTGGTTCTTACTGAAAAAAAAAAAGATCAATGTGTAAATCTGTACTGTTGGTTTATAAACTGTTCCTTCAGATTCATAATCTGTGCCCTCAAATTACTAATTAAATTCCAATTTTGAATAGTTCCATATATGTATATGTATATTACATAATTAAAAAATACACACTGTATATGAAAGCATATAAGTAGTAATTTACTGTAAAAATAATCTACTGGTTAATGAATTTAAATTTTAGTCACTGCCATAATTGTTGTAGTTTTAATCAGCTTAAACATATACGATTCACACAATTATGTTCTGAAAATTGCAATTTGCATACATTTATGTTGGTAATATCATAAATTGGATTTAGAGCTGCAAAGATTAGTCGATTAATCAATTGACAGAATATTAGTCCCCAACTATTTTGATACTCAATGAATCATTTTGAGTCTTTTTTTTTTAAGAGAAAATGTCTAAATTCTCTGATTCCAGCTTCTCAAATGTGAATATTTTCTGGTTATTTAGTCTTTTATGGGTCGTGGACTATAGTTTGGGACAAAAAGACATTTGAGGACGTCACTTTTGATTTTGGGAAACTGAGATTGACATTTTTCACCATTTTCTGACATTTTATAGGCCAAACGGCTAATTGATTAATCGAGAAAATAATGGACAGATTAATCAATAATGAAAATAATTTAGTTGTTTATTACCCACATTTTAAACATAACGTTCAACAGGGTATTTTAGAAGGGACAAAACGCCTCAGCACATTGATTCATCATGAATAGTTGTTGTTTGTCGTCTTAAAGTAATAATTAATTTCTCCACAGATAGACGTGGATCCAAAGTCCCACACCGCCTCACAGTAAAGGCCTGAAACTTCTAACTGGATCCTTCCAGTCCTCATCTGTGCAGCTGATGGCATGTCGATCTCCAACCCACCAGAGAGGGCGAGTCTGAATGGCACCCTAGTCCTTCCCGTCATCTTCCTGTCTGAAAGGCCGCTCTCTGCTCCAACTTCACCAACTCTTCTCTGATCCCACATCCACCAGACATCTCAACATGGGTGTACAGACTCACAACCCAGACGCATGCTACGACAACCGGACTGTCAAATTTTTCTATGAGGAGAGTGGCAAGAACATCAGCGACCACTGGCGTCGGCGTGACTATGTGATCGTCACTCTGGGCATGACGGTCTGCTTCATTGTCATCTTTTCCAACCTTTTGGTCATAGGGGCCATTTTAAAAAACAGACGCTTTCACTTTCCCATCTATTACCTGTTGGGTAACCTGGCCTTGGCAGACCTCTTCTCAGGTACCAAGTTTATTAATACTTTTGTCATTTTACTTCATGTGCTTCTAGGTTATTATTGTAACTACTAGTACTATAAATTATATAAATATACTATCTAGGTTAAAGGGCAAAATCTCACCTCTAACAGATGAACAATACAGGAAATGTCTTCTGACTGCACTGTGAATCTTTATAGTCGTTTCTTTTTAGTCAGCTTCCTGTCTTTAGGAACAGGGGCTGTTTACAAGGTTAATAATAAAGGTGAGTGAAGGATAGGTTTACAGTTTTTCAAGTCCATCCTTAAACAATAGTCAAGTGACCTAATTAACACTGATACATGTTTTTCTTGCTATAATCATTCTTCCTGTTCATACTGGCTATTAAGAGATCCTCTCACACAAGCCTCCTTTTGTGCAAAAATGTATTTAAAAACACATGTCCCTGATTAATTTCAATGGGATCACTGTGTAGAGGGCATGCCAGGCGTTGGCCAATCAAATACCTGCATGCTGACATTTCTCAAAGATTACTTCATAGTATGAATGGAATAATTCTACTGGTTGCCTTGCGATCATTGCAACAGAGAATGCAATTATTGTCTTTTTATTATTGTAAAATGCGGTTTTTATGCTACAGTATTGTAAACTATTGTCTAGTAGTCTGGTGTCTGATGAGCCTTTTAAACTCATTGGTTTATTATTCAACCTGGACTTCCTTGTTTCACCAGTACCCAAAGTAACATGCCTCCACCAACACCGCAGCAGGCCTTTTTTTTTTTTTTTTTTTTTTTTTTTTTTTGGTGCTATTGTTAGTCTGAAAAACTGACACCTATAGCAGTAATCGGAAACAGTAGGCAGTTTACTGTAGTCAACGCTGCCAATGTGTGAACCTGCAAAGAAAAGAAAAGTGGTTGTGTGATTTGAGACTTTTCATAAGCTGCCTTTGCCATAAAGAGGTCAGGACCTGCTTCTCTCAAAATAAGGGAAATACATCTATAATGCTGAGGGTTTAATATGTCAGATTTTTGTGCTGGTTTTTAATAAATATTTTCATAAGTACACACCAAATTTTACATTATCACTTGGAGCTTCTGTTTCTGCAGCCATGGCTGTGGGTGCATGTTAATGGTTTTCTCAAAAGTGAAATTAGTGACTAAAAGTGACACTAAAAGCACCACAGATTATTTACCTACTCTTCCAGCTGAGCTTGTACTGATCCCATAGACATTCAGGAGCTGTGCTAAAAATGGCAAATCTCCCAATTCATCATATTCACAATGCATTGCATGCAAAGACTTGAAACAGACATGTCTTGATAGGTAGGACAGCAATCTCTAAAACTCAAATTACTCCTTGAAGGCAGCACAATACATAATATGCATAACGCATCCTGTAGCTTGTTTCTTTGTTTCTAATGTTTCTTTGTAATGAAACCCCAACTTTCCTCTTCCCAGGTGTCTCCTACCTCCACTTGATGTTTCATACTGGTCCCTGGACCATTAAACTGTCCATTAAACAGTGGTTTGTGCGACAGGGGCTGATAGACACCAGCCTGACAGCCTCTGTCCTCAACCTCCTGGCGGTGGCTGTGGAGCGTCACCAAACCATCTTCAACATGCAGCTCCACAGTAAGATGAGCACCCGGCGTGTTTTCATCATCATGCTGTTTATCTGGGTGGTGGCAATAATCATGGGCCTGGTTCCCACCATGGGCTGGCACTGCCTGTGCGACCTGGAAAACTGCTCCACCATGGCGCCGATGTACAGCCGCAGCTACCTGGTGTTCTGGGCCGTCCTCAACCTGTTGACCTTCTCCATCATGTTGGCCGTCTACACCAGGATCTTCCTCTACGTGAGGCACAAGAGTAAGCAGATGTCGCAGCACACCACCCAGATGAGACACAGAGAGACGGTGTTCAACCTGATGAAGACTGTCTCCATGATCCTGGGTGAGGCAACACACTCACTACTACAATAAACCAAACATTTACCCAAAAACTGACATTACAGATCTCTTACCAAGGTCATCTTGGTACAGAAAATGAATTCCTTCAGACTAGATGGCATTTGTAGCCAACCGCTTCATTGCACTTGAAAGTACAAACAGCCTATCACTGTCAGTCAGTGTGTGCTTTTGTCCTTTTTGTGTGGGTTCATTCATAACACATAAAGACAATTTGTTGCTCCGCCTAGCAGTTTTAAGTACTATAATTAGCCATAAGTGTAGAGAAAACAACTAAAATATCAAAGAAATTGCAGCTGGTGAAGCAAGTGCAGAGGAGGAACAGCTGGTACAGAAAAAAGAGACCAAACCAACAATGAACTGATCTACTTACAAGTATTGTGTGTGAGTGTGTATCTAAAGTCTGAAACATCTTATTATTTTGTGCCATAGATCTCCGTTGTTGCCCAAAAACTATTGACGTAGTTCCGTTTACAGAGCTTCGCTAGCTTGTTGTGCTACATATCACACCCTCTTGACTTTGTACTGAAGTTCTTTGAGAAATTTACAATGTAGTACAAAGTCAAGAGGTTGTGATATGCAGCACAACAAGCTAGCGAAGCTCTGTAATCAGACCAGCATCCCAGTGCATGCACAGTGGCGTCCACACTTTACACAGAACTACTCTCTGGAGATTGAAAATGCGATCACTGTTATTAGTCTTTGGAGCCATTTCTAAATAAACTAACAAGCCTGTACTCTTTGTGGTGAAGGAACATGTCACCAAGTGCAACGATGTGGCTCATTTATGTGTTTTTAATAGTTTCTGGACAACAACGGAGCTCTGCGGCACAGAGCAATAAGTTATATCAGGCTTTGGCTTTAGATGCGCACACAATACTAGGAAGTAGAATCATTTCATTGTTGGTTTGGCTCTGTACATGAGGTTTGTTGACAATAAGAAAAATATAGAAAATCACCAGCCTTATCCATTAAAATGAGAGTGGTATTTGTTTCAAACTCCAAAACTCAGCTAAAGAAGCAGATTTGAAAAGTGGTTTTCAGTTATATTGTTGCTCAGCGTACAAGAGATACAGGCAGTTCTCAGGGAAATTCTCGCCTAAATCTCCACATAGTCACTCAGATCTCTCAAATCTATGCACCCTCATAAGCTGTTATGCAGGCTCTTCTCTTAGCTTGTCTGTACATGTTAAACTAGACGCTACTCCCCCCCCCCCCCCCCTCACCCACACCCACACACACACACATCCCCCTCACTCCTCTCCTCCTCCTGCTGATTCCTCTTGTTTTCTGTTGAACTGGCCGCACACTCTCTCTCTCTCTCTCTCTCCTCTGCTCTGTTGCCCATCCTCCCCTGCCTCTGCTCTCTCGCATTTTGAACTTTGGATTAAATTCCTCAAGTTTTAAAAACGTTACACGTCTTTCTCCCGTCGCTCAGCAGCCAGTATTCAGCACCTCTGGCATGTGAGGAGGTTCGAGGAAAACCCTGAGCATGCCCTGACAAGGACCTGCATACTTCAGTTACTGTGACAGAAAACAGTCTTCTCTCATGCCCATATGACACACACATGTGTACGTGCATGGGTGTGTATTCTTGTACTTTGTACTAAACTACTGTTTATGAGTTTTTGACCTTGAGAGAGAAGACATTCTGGTTTATACTCATGTCTTCACATAGCTATGTGAGGATTAAGACATGTAGTGTAAACACGTGTGACAGTTAAGGTTATGGTCAGGAGCTAGGGAATGCGATTCATATTGTGTGTGTGTGTGTGTGTGTGTTACCATGTCATTTTCACATTTACATCTGTAGCTTGTATGTGTGCATATATTAGTGCTGAACGTGCTGTGAATGTGTGTACAAAATGAATTCCTGAGCTGCCTAATCGAGTATTATGATAATGAAATCTGATAATACAGACTAAACCCAGTGCACATACTGACATGTTATGTATCTGTGTGTGTGTGTGTGTGTGTGTGTGTGCGTGCGTGTGTGCGTGTGTGTGTGTGTGTGTGTGTGTGTGTGTGTGTGCGTGCATGCGTGCGTGTGCGCGTGCATGCGCATTGTCTAGAGAGGAATTTACAGTACATTCCCTTTATCCCTTAGCTACCCCCTACTTCTTCACATTCTTCACCACTGCCTGTCTGCTCATTTTCTTTCCTCTAGTTCCTCCTTCTTTATCTGCCACTTTCCACACCTTTTTTATATTTTTTATTCTCAACGTTATAGCAAATCTGACCTTATGTACCCTTGATCTCCCTCTCCCTCCCCGCCACCACTCTCTCGATTCCTCCCTCTACAGGCTGTTTTGTGATCTGCTGGACGCCCGGCCTGGTCGTGCTGCTGCTCGACGGTCTGGGCTGCGACAAGTGTAAAGTGCTGCGCTACGAGAAGTACTGCCTGGTGCTGGCCGAGTGCAACTCCCTCGTCAACCCCATCATCTACTCTTTCAGGGACAAAGACATGAGGAGGACCTTCAAAGAGATCCTGTGCTTCCTGTGCCGGCGGGGCGGCGACCCCGAAGGCATCTCTGGAGTTCATTTTAACACCCTGGACCACGAGGTACTGTCCGAGAGCAATGGAGCCCATGACAGCAATCACAAACAAAACAACCACTCATACTAAGGACCGTTAGCAGTACAACCCTGAAACCACACTGACTGTAGACTGATTAAATGGTTTGAAAGCTACGCAGTGACAAACTGACAACTTGGATGACTTAACAGCTTAATGTTACATTTGAATGTGGCTCATTATTTTCAGTTTTACTTATAAAATAAAAGTAAAAACTTCCAGTTGCAAATTATTAGATTTAAAAAAATACCATTTGCAGTAACCGCTCTGTAACCAGGTCTTTTTTTTAAATGACTTTTTCCATATTTAAAGGGAATTTGGTTCGTAATCAGAAGCTCTGTTTTCTCTCTGATTTCCTCTTTGGTCTCTATTTTACTTTTTATTTCTATTTTTTAGATTTAAAGTCAGCGATGTCTTGCAGAAGGAACTCATCTAAACTCATCTGCTTGTTTTTTTTTTTTTTTTTTTTTGTGAAAATCCTTAAAAAAAAACGAAAATGATGAGCCTCACAAATGAAAAAAAGGTCCGCACATGTTCGTTATTACCGTGATCTGTCACAAGCAAAACCATCCTTGACATAACAGATTCATCATTAGATACAAATGTGGTGATTCATTATTTGAAAGTTGCCGGTTTGTTTGTGTGGTTTGTGTTCTAATTGCCCGCTTTAACCAAATGTAAACAAAACACGCTTCAGCTTTTTCCGGCCCTCTGTCGGTGCATTAACTCTCAAGTTCAGCAGTATCACTGTGTTTACTGGAGAATATTTAACTGTTAATTAATGTCGCACTTCGTCAGCCTGCAGTCGATACTTATTTGACAGCGCTGCGCGGAGGATGTGGAACTCTGTGCTGCCTAGAAAGCGCTCAGTAGGATTTCTGTAAGCGCTGCCCGTTGCAAAAAGCCGCATCCTCTCCTCACATATGTGGCTACAGCGAATGCATCGCATCTGCATCTTCCTCTCACACAATACTAACCACTTAGACTATATACGTGCCATTTGAACACAACAGTTGTGTACGTGTGCAACTTTCATATGAAAATTAAAAAAAAAAACATTTGAATTTATTTACATCCAGTAAATACAAGAAGCGTTCACACACCGAAAACAAGCCAGAATGATCTTTTTTAATTCTATAGTTTCAGTGAAGGAGAAAAAACTGCACAGATGTTTAGGTCATGTCTTTTTCAGCGCATAATAGTCGTTTAACTCCAGCGTTTACTCTTTTTTTTTTTAACCTGTCACCATTAATGAGTGTCATCAATTCATAACCAGCAGGTGTGTCAGACGGCTACCTCTGGATAGATAGATGTCGCACTGATAGGTCCGCTTACGGTTACAACATTAAATCTTGTTACTATTGAAGCTGAACGACTATAACACTATTTACTCTCCTGTCCTGAAAAACTAAACAGAAAAAAATAAGTTTGGGTGTGCAAACTCTTTTTTTGCTTGCTGAACTTTAACTGTAGTTACACACACCCAAACACTCTGTTTTTGGTTAAGCATGATGTTTTTTTTTCCCCCTCTTACTTCATATGTGTGGAATTATATTTGTGTCTCTGTCCTGAGCACAGAAACATATTTTTTTTTTGCCCCCACATAAGTTTTTATTTTGTGGAAAAATGATTTAATTGGAGCAAACAAAAAATCATTTCTGTTTTGGATCAATTTGTTACATACATCCACAATAGTAGTTTCAACCTGACAGTGTTATAATACACCACAGTTTCAGCCAGAAGTTGTAGCGGGTAATTTCTAATCGGCTGTTTTGTCTCCGGTCCAGTGGTTAGTATGAGTATCTGTCTTGCCTGATAATGTTACACAAAGAAGAATTTGTGTGTTCAAAAAAAAAAAAAAAAAAAAAATCTCAAAATGTGCTGTTGCATGCTCAGAATCGTGACACAAATATAAGTCCGTACATATGAACATCCATCCAGCCAGGATGTCAAACTTTCCGTCCGGCAGACTTTTAGAAAGACATACAGGAATGACCTCGTTTAAACTCTTAAAAACCTCGTAAACCGAGACCTGAACCGTCACGCTGCCTCGTACTATAAACCAGTTTCTTATTTAGAATTACCCAAATGCCTGGAAATAGCGTCGACTTATCCAATAATTATTTAGTTTCTACTAAGCACAACGTTTGTATGTTCTTCGTGCTGTTTGCGCTAATGTGTGTGTGTGTGTGTGTGTGTGTGCATGTGTGTGTGTAGAGTCTTAAACCAGTCCAGATGTGTGCTGGTGGTTAGAGTGGGTCATGCTCCCTGCCATGTTTCCTCTGACGTGTTACTCTGGCATGTGTGTATGTTGGAGGCATGCACTCTGTCATTCTCGCACACGCAGCCTAGTTACTCTGTTATTGCTGCTAGCAGGAAGTGCAGTCTTGAGTGTGTACTTTTGTGTGATGTGGTGTGCGTGTGTGTGCACATGCATATGTGAATGTGTATACTGAGCGACTTTTAGATTAGTTAGTAGGCCAGAGGCGAGGGAAGGCAGACATGAGGTAGTGAGGACATATTTGCATTTTTCCCTCACCTTGTGATTTGATAGTAAAATATCCACTGACTCCCACAATTTAAAGTTAAACATTTATTGATAATAGCAAATCATTACTTATAACTACTTCTAACGGGAATGGCAATACAAGGAGCTATTAAAGGGATAACAGCATATTCAGATTATATTCTTTGTCTTCAGATTCTTCATATTATAAGCTTACTGTTGTTATTGTTTTCACAGTGCAAAAACATTATTATATTACTCTGGGTTTATTTTTGTACAAACATTGTTACAACTAAAATAAATAAATGCATAAATCTGCCAACATCTGTGATTTGTTTGGTCATGTCTGTCTGCTTTGTCTGCTTCGCTCGCTGTGATAACCGGTGAAATTTACATTTCTGAAAAACACTGTCAGCGGGATAAACATGATTTTCAGTCTCTCAACTCATTTCACTCCTTTTGATAGTTTGGATATGACTAACCCGTTTTCTCCTTCCTTTCACCTTCTCCTGCCTGAACCTAATCCCCCCCCCCCTCCCCCACCCATTCCCTCCACCCCCACCCTCCTGATTCTTTACCTCACTTCAACTCTCCCCACATCTTCTCCTCTGTCTGTAGAACGATAAGTCTCGTACCGCCGACCCCGTAGAGAGGAGCAACGGGACGCTTCTCACCCGAGCAGGCTCGAAAGACATCCTGCCCTCTTCAGAAAAGTGGAATTAACTCAAACAACGATAAACTTTAAACAGTCACTCAATGATGTGCATAAACACACTTCACTCTGCAGTCTGTTGATGTGTGTATGCACCGGTAAACATGCCTTAAGACCCTTTTTTTCCCTCAGAGAAGGTGGAAATATTTATTCCTTTTAAAATGTTGGATTTTACCTTTTCTGCAAGCAGACAAGATTCGGCCTGTTGTGTCTCTTAAAGGGATATTTCACATCTTTAGGGAACATGACGGTGGACTTTTCTTCTAAATGGTTAATTTGCGCTCCATCATTGACCTTCAGCAGACGTAAGGAGCCAAACCCCCCATTGCTGGACCAGTTACACAACACTGAGGACATTGGAGGGCGAATTTCCTGTTTATACATAAACGATCTGCCAGTTTCACCCAAACAGACGGAGGTGGAAGAGGCAGCGCTAATGGCTGCTGAACAACTGGAACATGCCGACAACTCATGGAAAAAATGACAATGAAAATGTGCGGACAGTCGCGCAGCAGAATAACAGGCCCTGCCTCGAATGTTTTTTTTTTTTTTTGTAAAATCCTCATGATGGCTTAATGTATGGAATCACTGTAAATGTGATGTGTCCAAGCTAATCTGCACCTAAGACATGAGTTGCACTCAAAGGCCACTAGAGCTCGATACCACTCTGTACTGTATAAAGGGTTATAAGTTGCAACTAATAAACCTGTTAACACTTTAATAAATCATTTACATTTTTTATTAGCAATATGTTGGTCGCCAGGTTGTGAAAAATGTAATTTAACCTGCTTTGTGTTTTTTTAATTAGCTCTTTAATTGCTGTAGGAATAATTTGAAAACTTACAGAGCTTACATTACTTATTATTCACTGCTGCTGCTTTTTGCTACTCATATGGTCCAACCACCTGTTTTAAGCTCTATTCAGTGATGGTTTTGGCCTCCTGCTTGTGCCATGTAGGTACCTTTTTGGTTCCAAGTTGTGTTCAATGTTTGGACCCCAATATATCTGCTTGTAGTTCTATTTTTACCCTTTTGTACAACTTACTTTTAATGACTTATCATTAGAAGTAAGATTTGTTGGATTATTTGATTTTAAAGTTATTACCAAATTAATAAGCTGCAGACCTGATGGATTATTGAACTGAAAGACGCCTTTTAATAGAGATTCCCTACATTTGCAACTGCAAATTTAATTGCTTACTGTTAAACTCATGACCTTTTTTATAGGCTCACAGTAAGAAAAGACAAAGCACATTGTGCCGGAGGAGGATAAACTCCAACCAAATACATTTGTTACAACCTGACAACTCAAAAGTTGTTCTCATTAATGGCTCGTTACGAATCTAAAAGCTTAAGTAAACAATTTATTAGCATTTATAAAGCCGTAGGTAGAATTTACACACCTAAAATGTTTATTCTCCATTTGTTCGTTAACAACTCTGGTTGGATTGTTACACAAATTTTAAATGTAGGATATTTACAGTTTTTACCTCAATATTTCATAATAATCATAAGTGTATGACACAGGTGTCGGTTAACTCTCTGCCCCATTAAAAACTGAGAGGGACACAAATCTCCAGTCCTGCATGACTCACATTTCCGTCATTGTACTTTTTCTCATGAAACCAAAGAGAATATACTGACAAATAGCTTTATGATCAAGATCCTGTTTGCGTCAGCAGTGTCGGTTAAAAACCCCCCGCTGTGCTTAAAGCTCATTTTTATTTTCAACAGATTTAAGCAGTTTGCTGTGAGCTCCTCCTTAATATTTAATGATTGATTTTTTTTTTTTTTTTTTTTGCTCACACTGCCTGATGTAAATTGTCTCTATGAAGGAATGAACAAACAATACTCCTTTGTGAATAGTTTGTGATGTAAAGCTTTATTTATTATCACATTGTGACAGTAGATATAATGTACAGTATTTAGTGCAATTAAGTCATAAAGGGAAATAATTTTTCATTAAGTTAATATCCAGAAATTCTTTTTTTTTTTTTTTTTTAATGCTACCTTTTTGTTAAGCATGACTGAGCGTACAGGACAAGTGTGAGTTAAAGCCGGAGGATAAATATAGTGCAGCTGATTGGTGTTTTGTATTTTGTTGAGTAAAACTGACAGAGATTTTAATAGGAAAAAAAATGTAACTTTCAGTTTCCTGTGTCTTGTTTTCAGCCATGATAATCTGCTCTCAGTAACTGACAATGACGTCATTAAAAACTTTGAAAACATGTATCTCTCTGACTCAAGTGGCCTGTCTGTTGTTCTCTGACATGTTTTCTACCAAATTCAAGGTTCTTTCTCTCTAAATTGTCCATTTTGACTTGGATCCTGTTGGAGAATCATGAGCGAATGGATCTCATTGAGTTTCTTTTTTAGACACTTTTGCTCCATTTGTCTCGTCCTCCTTTGTGCGCTGCACCTTCACAGAGAGAGGGACAACCTCATGTTGATCCCTTTCTTATGATCTTGAGAAAGTTTCCTCTTTATCTGCCCTCCTATTTTTCCCAGCCCTCCTCCATCCTTCTTCTTTCCCAGTGAAACACTCAGAACTGACCCCTTCCTCGTGTTACCCAGAGAGAATCTCCTCAGTGATATTGGTTCTTTCTTGTCTGCTGTCAGTGAGAGTTTCCTCTTCTTCTTTCTCCTCATGCTATCCAGGCTCAGTCTATCCAGTGACAGAATATTCTTCTTCTTGCGTTTATTAGGTAGCGCCCCCCTCAGTTGACTCCAGGTTTTGTTCAGAGGCGACTTCTTCTTCTTTTGCCAAAAAAAGGTGCTTTTTGAGGAGGAGCCACCCATAGCCAGTTGCCCTGCAGGAGGAAGGGAGGTGTTATTTAGCCAAGCACAGATTGTTCTGGAGGCTAGTTTGATCTGTCGCAACAGAGTTATGTACGGAAGCAAGGAGAGGCCAAATAAAAGAAAAATATTTTGTTGCACAATAAGTCAGTAGAGGTTAAATTTCACAATTAGATATTCAGCTGCTTATAAAATATGAATTATGGCTTTTCTTTGCTTCCACACAAAGGCTGATTACTAGATTCTGTTGTAAATTAATATGTAAACATTTCTATAAAATAAAAATAAAAAGATGTCACTCACACTGCTGCTAGGAAAGGTGTTCTCAGCTATTTAATCTGGAAAATATTTCCACACAAAACTACATTGTCAATCATGCAAAACTAGGAAACTAGGAAGTTGATGTACATACATTAGTAGATGCCAGTAGCTGGTCAGCATTGGGACTGAACATACTCTTGTTCATAATAAATATGACATTCCATATCAATAGAGGCAATAAAATGTGCTATACAAGAGATGATGAAAGAAAAAATTGGAGACTATAAATCATTTCAACACAAGTACTGCAGATGTAGTTTCAGTCATACTTCTTAATCCATTATTAAACTCTGCATGCTCTGAATCATGAGGTAAAATCCACATGTGCTCTTGTTTATGCAAACACACACAAAAACCTACACAAACATACATGTACATACACACCTTGCGTCTTCTCAGCAGTCAATCAGAGCAGAAGTTTTCATCGCTGGTTCGTGTTCTCCATGCTGAAGTTTAAACAGAGTCTAAAAATAAGTCTGTTCTGACCATCATGGAAAGTAAATGATGGAGCAGATCAAACAGCACCTTTGTTACACCTACACTTATTCTGAGAGATTGATCACCTACAAGAGTCACTTATTCCTCGTTACCACCGTGATCTCGTCACATGCAATCAGCCAGTAAAACAGGAAAAGAACAAACTTGGAAAAACTGGTTTTGTTACATTCTTACTGGTGGAAGCTGCTTTCTGCTGTTTCAAACACACCAAAAATGTTTGACCCTAAAATGTCCCTGCATATGATTATTTCATGTATATGTATAATTTATTTCAAAGACTTCCCTTGTTGACTTGATATAAGCTGTTATTATGTGTGTTCAATGTTTTTAATGTAGCAAATTGAATAGCTTTTTTCATAGCAGACATTTTGACTTGTCATTGTAGGAAAAGCACAAAGTGTTATTATAACATTAACGATGGCTCGAGTTTATTCACAAAGACCCTGAAACTGAAGCAGCTAAATGGAAGTTAACTAACATTAATTTTTATTATTTACACCTGTGCTTTTTCTTGCAGAGACATGTCAAAATGTCTTACATGGAAAGTGTCTGTCTTTAAAGTCTCATAGCTGGACATTGGTCCTACTAGAAAAGTCTAAAAGTTGTTTGACACGTACTGAAGTATCGTTTGTGAAAACCAAATAAGGGAATGTTATATATAATAGCACAATCAGAGTCAGCTTTTGAATGGAAAGGCAAATTTTTAATTTTTTTTGATTTTGGGCTTCTTTCACTTGTCTGAAAATCAGCCAAACTGTTGGTACTGGTACGTTGTTGAGTGCTGATAAAACACTGGATGTTTTACTGAACACCATCACAAGTCTCACAGAGTTAAAATAGATACATTCATTACATTCATACATATGGTCAATTAATAGCTTCTGCTTCACTAGTCTTGCATATGTTTTGGACTGTGCAAGGAAACCAAAGCAGAAATTATCTGTTTTCTACTGTTTTTGTGTGTTTTGTTTTGGGTTTTTTTTTTGCACTTTGACAGATTTGTCTGTACTGCAACTTCTTTCACAGCAACTGGGCGCGATATCAATGGCAGGATTTCACTGACAGTTCAGTTTAACAGACAATAAGAGCCTGACTGAGTATAGACCTCATTGAACTAAAAGGTATAACTCATTCACTCTTCTCTTCATCTTCTGTTTAAGTGCTGTTGACTCAGAAAGGCACCGAAATCACTTTATCAACACATAAACCACCCTCAGACTGTACATATGCTCAGCTAAGTGTTACATCTCGTTTGCAGCTCAACAGATGTGAATGCTAGATATTATCTTTCTTAATAATCCTACATAATCTTTAGAAAAGATAAAATGTTTCTCGGAACTCATTTAACTTCTCCCACAGTGAAGTTCTGTGTGAGGTCTGTTTTAAAGGAAACCATAAACTTCTGGGTAATGAAAAACACCATGCAGCTATAGAAGGTTTGCTATTTTGATGTGATAAGGTCAGACTAATAATAGTTTTCCTGTTTCAGTGGTTTTTGTGACCTACATACACAGAACATGCAGACACAAAGACTGTGACAACTGTGCTTATGTGTATAGATGTTATTTCTTCACTAAACTAAAACCCTTCACTTATATCAAAACATCAATACAAACAATGGTTGAACATTATTTCAACACAGATTTGATATCTTATGGGCGAATATGAATATTAATTATGTCAGGGACACCTTCAAGATGTTTATCAGCACAGCAAGTAAAATACAAACTTTTATTCTGAAATATAGGAAATCATTAGAGGTGGTGTAGGATATATTTTCTGAAAGCAATTCTGCTCTCAGGTCAGTTTTCATTTACACAAATTACAAGTTTGGCTCAAGGCGGCTTTACATCCTTTCCCTCGACCTCTTGACCCTGTTGACTGCTGTCAAACATATTTAAACTGCTTTACCGATCGATTTTATTACGAATTTAATGTTTTAATTTTGATGTAAGTGTAATATTTACTGCAGACTACAGTGAGTATGCTTCAAGCAGCTGTATTATGAGGGGAAACTGAACAAAGATACAATAACAAAAAAAGTCTACAGCTAATCTTGTAGATGTTGAGATATTTCACAGGATAAGTCCATCCATGCACCTGCTCTGAGAGAGAAATCCATATGTAGGTTCATTTTGCTGAGGTCAGGCCTCATGACTATAAATTTACTGAATACTACCAGAGACACTACGGGGATTTGATCAATCCACTCCTGCTAGGAACACTTTGATTTGGGCTCTGTTACCTCTAAAATGTTTACAGTATGTAGAGATAATTTACTCTGCTGTGATTGTTTGTACATTCAGATCAGTTAGTTCACTTCTTCTTCACTATGCAATGCAAACAAAACCTTCCATTGTGTCCGCTGATCGGTTCACCAGGTCAGTCGATGGGGTTTAAGTGGATGTCTTGCTCAAGAGCACCTCCATGTGGAAGAAGGAGACACTGCTGCTGGTTTATTACCCAGTTAGAAACTCTAATATGCGATCACAGACAAGATATAAACAAATGTAGAAGCACTGACATTACTGCTGCTGCTTTAGCTTGTGTGGAAAATATGAAGGATATGAAAAGCATATTTTCTATGACATCCCCACTGGCCGACATGTGACGTGTACGGGGGCGTGGAGCCGAGCTGATGACATAAGTGAGGTATTTATCCTTTATAATTGATTTTTGATTTTGTTAATAATAAAACTACATGTGTGTAAAGTCTTCCTTCTTGTTTAACTTTTTTTTTGCTACCCTGTTATCATTCATTTGTGTCAGTCTGCATCACAAGATCCTCCTCCATCCTTCCTCCTCCTCCTCCTCCTTCTCCTCCATCATCCTTCCTCATCACATTTTCCCAGTGCTGCTGCTGCTGCTGCTGGTGCTGCTGCTGCTGCCTGCCTGCGTGTCCTCCGTGCGGCACAGCGCAGCCATGGTGGACTCTCCCAGCGCGATGAAGAAGACCTTCTCGGTGCCGGAGATTAAACCGCTGGACCAGTACGACTTCAACCGGGCGAAGATCTGCGCCAGCGTCCGGTGGCTGCTGTCGAAATCGTACGGCTCTGCAGGTTAGACCCGCGCTGCCGTTCACATCACCGAGGCGCCGCTTGGGTGGGGCGCTTAATAATTCATCCATCCCGCTATATATGGAGCTCAGAGTTAGATTGGCGTTTGTCGTTTTATTTGGTGTTGAAGCATCCTTCTGCTCAGCATCCATCCTCCAAAAAAAAAATAAAAAAAACCGCTGCTCTGATGCTTGTTGACCTGCTTTCACCTCCGAGGCTGTGCAGCTTTAATCCCGCAGAGTGTATGTAGGTTACCATGTTGAACAGGATTTTCAGCCAATTACCGATATGAATATGAGGCTTGTCAGACGGAATCTCCTTATTACTGCGTGATGCTTGAAGGAACTGGAGGCTGTCATCGCTGCAGTGCAACAAAGCCTTTTGTCAGTGCCGGGTTACATCAGGCCTTATGGAGGGTTTTTTTTTTACTAATTAACCAGGAGGAAATAAATTGGTGTATAGCCTATAATTTAATAAAAATGCAAAAAGATATCTATATATAGCTTATGTGTGGGCCGGCTGTAAATGGGTCAGGACCGCATAATATTTGTGTCAGTGTTACGCACGCACGTTGTATAGCGCGTGGCAGTATAGCCGGTGAAGGTGACACAGTAGCTTTTATCAGACAATGGGGTGTTTTTGGTGGTAAATGCTGCAGAAGGTTCAATTTCATGAAGCGCCATAGAGATTATTTCTCAAAAACGTGGCATGTCAGAACTGCAAAAGCATCTTTCTACATGTAAATAGATTTTTTTTTTTTTTTTGCATGTCCAGTGTTAAGTGTTGTGATACAGATGTGGACACGAGAGCAGAAACATCTGCACCAGTCTAACGTGATCTCGCTGAAGCTGATTTGATGTTAAAGATTTGTTGACACAGTGTCACAGAGATGCTGGTTCAGCTCCGGTTTGGATGACATCATCTTGTAGTCCATGTTGTAGTTTACCCTGATTATTATGTTAATTACTGATTAATCTTTTATGTTGTTGATTGATTGTTGAATCTTTAAAATGTCACTAAATAATACATGGCCCTTCATCACGTTTCCAGAGCAAAAGGTTAAGTCTTCAGTTTGCTTTGACAAACCAACACTCCACCTAAAGCTATATTGGATTAACATTATAAATCCAATATATCTTTGAGAATGTCTGCCTTTGTTTTTGCCTTTGATAAATGACAAACAACAGATCAATAATCAGAATGATTGTCGATACATTTTCTGTCGACCGACTGATCTTTTCAGCCTGATGTAGGTTCAGGCTCTGCTGACTAACACAATAATGTCAGACTGTAGATGATTACTGCAATAGTAAAGTCTCATAGTTATTCTTTATGCAATAATCCATGCTTTTTTTTGCTGCAGTAATAGCTTTAGACATGGATTTTCAGATTACATTTGTTGTCCGACCTACCAGTCAGTGTGACAGGAGGTGAGATGAGCTGAAACCCTCTCAGCGGGGAGGCCTCATTGTTGTCTGTCAACTGGAAAATGCCCACCGGGTGCCTCATAGACTTTTAATGGAAGCCCAGAATAAAATAGCACTAATAAAGGCACACATGGGGCTCACCACACGCTGCTGATTCAGCTGAAATTTATTCTACCAGACACAAAGGATGGTTGCTACACAAAATACTTACAGTATGGAACACATGTCTTTCTTGTTTTCTTGTGGTTTTGTTGTGTTAGATTAAATCACTTTTAAACCCAGAGAGAATAAATGAAACCTTTGTCCTATTGAGATTAACAATGGTGTGAATTTACAAGTATAACAATCAGTAACCTGCCTTATATACCTTTATTTAAGAGCTGCAACTAAAGATTATTTTCATTATCGATTAATCTGCTGATTATTTTCTCAATGAATCATTTTATCTATAAAATATCAGAAAATAGTGAAAAAGGTCTCATCATAATGTCTTATAGCTCATGGTGGTGACTATAAATATCTTATTTTATCCGACCACAGTCTAAAATTAGAATATGTTCAGTTTATTATCATGTATCTGACACATAAAAGCTTCAAATCCTCACATTTAAGAAGCTGCAACCAGCGAATACGTGGCATTTTTTCTTTAAAAAAAAAGACTAAAACAATTCTTCAATTATCAAAATAGTTGCCAATTAATTTTCTGTTGATCGACTAATCGTTGCAGATGTACTTCATTTAATCACAAGTGACCTTACTGGGATTAAAAATGTCCTGGCCAAGACATCGTAGAAGCACACAACATAGACAGACTTCTAATGAATTGTATTAAGTATGAAAAGAATAAACAAGGGTCACAAAACAATGTAAGACTAATAACATATCAATATATGAATATATGTTGATTAAAATTCTTAAAAACAAACAAAAAATAGATGAATAAAACCTAAAACAGATAACACCGATTATCTTGTAGAGCTGCAACAATTAGTCGATTAATCAATTGGACCATTGGCAGAATATTTATCACCAACTATTTTGATAATTGATTCATCGTTTTTAGTCACTTTTTAAGCAAAAATGCAAAAAAAAAATTTGCTGGTTGCAGCTTCTCCAATGTGAAGATTTTATGCCTTTCAGTGTCATGCAGTTATTCAGTTGCAGCCCGTCTCTCTGGAGATAAAATTTCATCAGATTGTGTAGTGTTTAGTCAATCTCTTACTTTAAAGGGTTGTTTCGCCCAAATTACAAAAAACACGTATTGCAGCTGTCAGTAGAAAGTAATTCTAGTAACAAAGGACTGTTTCTGGAGAGATGTGTAGCTGTTGAATCTTTTAAATGTCATTTTTCAATGCTTTGAGCACCACAAATTCCAATTCATGTCCATTGTGGATTGGATGGATATCTCAAAATGTAGGCAAATAAAACCAAAACTATCTGCATGGCTAGATGCCACTAAGGCTAAAAGAGAAAATACATATTTTTTTGTCATTGCCTTTAAATTTCCAAGCTGCGTCAAAAAACAGCTTCGTGTGTCAACGTTTGTTTGTATGTGTTAGGAAAAAAATATCAAACACCATCTTGTCATAACACTGTTGTGCAGTTTTAGTGCAGCAGCCCCGTTTCTGTTTCTTCCAGATTAGATTAGTATTATTCTAAATGGGTTAGCCGGGCCCTACTCTGCAGTCCAGTCTCATTGCTTCTGCTGTGATCGGGACAGAATGGCCGCTTGCCATTTCCACTGTTCCCATAGTGACGGCAGTCCTATTTCCTCTCCCGGTGCTGCAGAGTGTGAAAGGCGAGGGTTTAACCCCAAATACGGTGGATCACTCCAGTGTATGTCACACTGCAGTGGAGTGTGTGGTGACACAGATAGATTTTATAGTCACATTCATTGTAAACTGTGGAAATGGCAATCGGCCGTTCTCTTTCTTCTTCTCTTCTCTTCTCTTCTCTTCTCTTCTCTTCTCTTCTCTTCTCTTCTCTTCTCTTCTCTTCTTCAGGATGGGAAGAAGGAGTTACAGTTACATAAGAAAGCCTTACAACAGTAGGTAGCAGGGTCATAGTTAGATGTGTATGGACAGATAAGAGGTAAAGGAGTAAAGAAGAGTTAGTAAAATGGCGTAGAGGGAATGCGGATTGACTGTAGAGTAAATGGAAGAGATTTGGACTCTGATATTCCCTTTAGGAAGTCCACTCCAATCTTCAGGATTATCCCGACTCCTTGAGCAGCCTTCCAGAGGCTGCAGAGTCGGAATATGGGTCAGTCAGTGAAGTGTGTGTGTGTTTTTTTGTGTGTCGTCTGTGTGTGTATGTGTCTATGAAATGACCCACTCATAGTGGTCTGAGCTTCTTGTACATCAGAGATTACTTGACATGCACACACACACACTCTCGTCTGGCTAAACTAGCTGAGCTGTTCATGCAGATGATGACATTATCCTCTCTTGCAGGCTCCCCGCAGACACTGTCACGAAGAGTCACCTAATTTCCATTGTGGTGAAACTTCCTCGGTTTTACTCATTATTTATGATTTACATAATTACATTACCAGCCCACGATTTACAGTGTAATGGTAATGAATCAGCTACCAACAAAATACTTACTTCACATATGTAAATAAAGGTAGAGTGGAGGCAAACAAGCCCTTTGATGAACAAGGAACAACTGGGTATTTTGGAAGAATGGAGAAGTAAATTATACTTGTTAAGTCCACTATAGATACGTTGCTGTGCTCCATAAATGATTGACGAGTCCTAAACTATTTCAAAATTTGTACCCCTTTTCTTTGAGCTTCCTACATCATTTTAGAAATGTAACCCATCTACAGTATTTTATATAACCCCTCCAGTTTTGACCGATTTTCCCAAATCCCCTTTCATTCCCTCACGGTAGAGCGCTCTATGCATCTGTTGTCAGTTAAGGGTACATCAACTGAGACCTCGGTCAGAAGGAATACACGGACACTCTCGAGATTAAAGGGGACATGTAGATACATTCACAGGTCTATATTTTTGCTGTTGGAATATCTTTGTATGAGATACACTTCAAAAAAACTCCTTATTTATCTCATACTTGACCTTTATGCAGCCCCTCAGTTCAGCCTCTGTCTGAAACAGGCCATTTTAGCTCCTGTCTCTTCAATGCCACCCGTCCTGATAAGCTCACTCTGTTCTGGTTGGTTAGCTCCCAGCAGCTCCGGAGGCTATGTAAACAAACCATGCAACAAACTATAGTAGTAGGATTTCACTATTTTTTTCTCCTTCTTTACTCGAAATGTCAACTTCTTAAAGACATCCGACATGTTCGAGACGAAATTCGATCTGAAATCTGAGAGTGAACAACGCAAACAACACATGGAACAACCTTAGCAACAAAGGCTACGGAACAGACGGCCGTTTATGCACAATAAACCAACCTTAGCTCGTCAGAAAGGTAGAAAAAAACTTTGCAAACGAAGCGTTCAGAGCAGGTTGATGCCCTGGCTTTTGACTTTCAGGCAGCATTTCTACATACATTCACCTCAAGTTTTGGAACTTTGACCATGTTTAACATAGATATCTGACATCATAGTAGTATATAAATAACAGAAAGTCACAAAAAGCATAATATGTCCCCTTTAAGTTCAATTCATCTTTAATCACCACCACAGACGGTCAAGGACATGAGCACTCCGATAAGTTGGTATATTTGGGTTTATGTGTGTTTGTGTGTTCACATGGATGCACACAGGAATAAATCTGCATTACCATGTTTCCAGACATGTAGTCTCAATAATTTGCTCACTGAGCTCGCTACTGCTCTCCTGACAGAAGGAGAGCAGCAAGGAGCTGAATAACAATACACGAGGTAAAGGAAGAGTGCATTCTGTAGTTTTAAAACGACACATTCTGCTGCAAAGATGATTTAGTCAGGGAGTTCATCAAATTTAGTTTTGTTTCTGAGTACTGTACCTGTCGATATCCAAAACGAAAATACTTAGAGTATAATTTAATATTCCATTCCTCTAAAATGCCCAGTTGTTATTCCCTTGTTCCCTTGGTCTTGTTTTTTCCAGAGTACATACCATTAGGTACCAAGAGGAAATGTAAGTATTTAATTGGTACGTGATTCGTACACCAATATTACACTCTAGATTAGTAAATCATACTGTTTCCTCATCCAGAACAGATAATGCAGTGGAGCTGCAGTCTCTTGGTGGAGCCTGCTTGGCCTTTGTGACCTCTGCCACGTGGGACAGCGCAGTATCAAAGCATTCTCTGCATTTAATTTCCCCTCCTCCTCAGAGAACAATGCAGGGAAGCTGACTCAGTTTTCTTCATGCTTCTGCTTCTCCTCACATGCAGCTCACAGAGTGTGGATGAATGAGCACCTCCGCTTGTAGTTAATGACTGAGTGGACTTCCGCCATCCACTGAAATATTAACTCTGAGCTTTTTTTTGAGTTCATTAGCACCGTCATGTCTCTCTCCTTCTATATTTTGAAAAGCTCACTGAGCCGTCCTCTCTCCGTCTGCAGAGAATGTTCCTGTGGAGTTGCGGGAGCCGCTTTACAAGGACCAGTATGAACAGGAGCACCTCAAGCCGGCCGTCTCCAAGCTGCTTCTCTCCCCGGAGATCTACTGCCGAGCTCAGGCCCTTCTGGCCCAGGCGCATGGGGTCTCTCAGCCAGCGTCGCAGGGGTCCCCGGCCGACAACTCCGCCCTTTTGCAGTTCCTCATTAAGAAAGGTTTCGCCCCAAAGATCCAGGATGTAGACGTCACAGAGGAGGACCTCAGCTGCGTTCCGATCAAGACGGTGCGTGTGTGTTGGCGTGATGTGTGAGTGTGTCAAGGTGTGTGTGGTCTAGTGGTGAAAGGAAGTACTCTGATCTTTTACTTAAGCAAATACCACATTCAAAAAATACTAGATGATAAGTAAAGGAATAAGAAAACAAGTATTTGCAGTAAAATTAACTACAGTATCAAGAAAAAGTGAAGAAAAAAAAAGTTTAGCGTCATTGTCAGGTGAAAATGTTGCGTCTTTTGTTGACGTTAAGAAAAGAGGTAGTAAGGACAGAGGGAACAAAAAAATGCTAGAGAAAAGGAGGAAAGGAAGAAGAGAAGGAGAAAAGTAGGAAAGAAGGAGAGACATAAGGAAATGAAGAAATGTCTGAAATGTAATGAAAAAAAATAGCGATACTCACTGTATCCTGCGAGAAAGTCATGTGCTTAAATCGTCCTTCTTGTCCCTGATTGGTGCAGAATGCCCACCTCGCCCTGATTGACGCGCTGATGTCACTGGCTGCTAAAGAGACAGTGGGCAGGGTGAAGATGGCGGCGGAGGCGGAGCAGATGGGTGTCGGCGCTCCGTGGGAGAACGCTCTGCTCTTCTGGGTCAACAGGGTGAGATCACATTGCCACGGCAACAGCGCAGATGATGTCACTGTCAGTCGTTGCTTTGCTTTTCATTCACAAAATAGAGAAATTTAATTGAAGAACGGATTTAATGTTTTTAATCCCGACCTCATGAAAATGTTGTTTACAATCATTTATAATCATGTGAAATATAACATCACTGAACGCTGTTGTGCTGAAAATCGGGGCCTTCAGGAAGCAGGATGAATCTCATTTTAGGCAACTGTTTTTAATGGTTTCACCAAAAAACTGTCACAAAACAAGCTCTTCTGTCAGGTTCTACTGACTTCATTCTGAAAAGCTTTCTGTTTTTGGCATGCATATAGAGAGAATTAATCATTCAAACCTGATAGAAAACACCACTGTGATCTATTTTTAATACTAACTATACAGACATATCTGACAGAGCTGTGAACTTCCTGTTTTTTATAAAGGGGAAACATGCTTTTTTTGTAATTTTCAGTTATTTTTATGCTATTATGATGTCAGACGTCGATGCTATATATGGTAAAAATTCCAAAACTTGGGTAACCATTTGCAGTGTCACCTCTACTTCCCCATCAAACTGTCAGATTATTCACACATGCCCACAAATAGCCGTCCGTTTCGTAATCTTTGATGCTACGGTTGTTTCCGTGGGCTGTTGACGTTGTTCACTCACATTTGTCATGTCAGATTTCGGCCTGTTTCAGACAGAGACTGAACTAAGGGGCTGCATAAAGAGCTAGTATAAGATAAATAATGCGTTTTTGGAACTGCAAATCATGCAAAGATATTTCGGTACAGCCCCAGAATCTAAATATAGAGTTGTAAATGTGCATGACATGTCCCCTTTAAAAAAGAAAGAATCATTATTTTTGCAGAAAACTATTGTCCCATTGTGCTGCACTAAAAAAAAAAAAACTTTCAACTCTTTCAAAGTAAAAACTGTTGAAGTTATGCTATGAAAGATGAGAAACAATGTTTTAAATAGGAAAAATGATAGATGAATGCTACTTGAATCTGACAGTAATTAAACACTATTATTTGTTCTTATATATTCTTAAAAAATGTCATTTACATCATTCCTTTTTTCAGCCCATTGGAGCTTTTTTCTTGTAATTTTTAATTTATATTCCTTTGTATATACTGTATGTTCTAATCACTATTATCTTGGTACTGTTTTCATTTATTTCATTTAGTACCGCAACTAATGATTATTTTCATTAAAGATTAATCTGCAGATTATTTTCTGAATAATCGATTAATACATTTGTCTATAAACTAATAATTATAATAATAATAATAATGAAAAATGCCCTTTCCAATTGTCTACAGCCTAAGGTTATGTCTTCAGGTGTCTTGTTTTGTCTGATCAACAGTCCAAAATACAAAGTTATTCAGTTTACTATCATGTATGACACAGAAAAGCTTCAAATTATCACATTTGACAAGCTGCAACCAGAAAATATTTGTGATTTATCCTTAAAAAACAAAAACTCTTTACGAGTGGTGCTGGTGTTTTACACATGTGTTTGATTGAGGTCTGTATTTATAGGACAGGCTGTAGATTGCGGTCAACACATCATATGTAGCCAAGTCAAAAATAGCCTTTTAATATTTTGTTCTTTAATGATGCGACATGCCTTGAATTTTGGGAAGGAATTCATCTCCCGCTCTCATGGACAACATTTAAATAAAGTTTGGGCTGATAAACAGTGAACTTGTCCTTTAACTATAGTTGTCTTGTCATTATAGCTGAATCAGAAGTTGAGAGAAAGCACAGAAGAAGAAGAGCCTCCCAAGCCACAGACGTGTACAGACATGCAGCCTGCTCAGGACACGGTACGAATACACACTTAAACACACACACACACACACACACACACACACACACACACACACACACACACACACACACACACACACGCTTTGAAGTATGGCTACCTATCAACTGTCCCTCATGAAGCTGTGTTGCTAAAGCTAACATCGACCTTGCTCTGCTTCTCTGTTTTCTCCCCCCTGGTTCGTCTCTGTCATGCCTTGCTCTCTGGCAGTGTCAATCCACCCGTTGGTACTGGAAACTAGTCCCCGTAAGTGTACTCTTCTTCTGTCTATCTTTCTTTCTCTCTCTGAGTCTGTCCATCCGCAACGGCTGACATTATTGTGCCTGCTGGAAATGTCACACGTACCTCTTATCTGTCCCGTCATGAAAAGTGCCTTTAATATCTGCTGACCTTTTTCAAATGACCAATAAGATGCCACTAATATGTTTTTGTTATTGATTATTATTATTAGCTGGTGATGTTTTGGACACTGAGGTGTTTCTGACTTAACATTCAATCATCAGTTTCATCTCAAACTGCCCAGATTATCAGAGCTGAGGGGGAGAAGGAGATGTTGGAGAGGAGGGAGGGAGGTGAAATTAATTCCTCGCTGATTATTAAATCAACACCCACCTTGTTTGTCCCCTTCCTCTCTCCTCCTCCCCCTCCTCTTTCTCCTCCCCTGCGGCTCCTCTCTCCCTGAGCAGTACCATGTGACTTTGTGGTGTGGCGGTTCCCATGATGACCGGCCCCCTTGTCATTTATGCTTGTTTCCCTCTCTCTGCCATCCCCCATCCAGCATGCTATCGCTTTTTGTTTGAAGGAGTCGGGGAATAAGCCGCCAGTGGTAACGTATAACACCTCGCTCTTCTCTCACCCTCATCCTCCACGTCTCCCGTAGCAACGCACCCGACTGACTGACCGACAGACCGACCAATCGCCACACCTGTCCCACGCTGTCGATGACTGACTGACTGACTAACCGACAGACTGCAAACTAATCACCACTCCAACCCCGAGGTTGGATGGATCCGTTAAAACTCATTAGCTTTTAACACTATTAATGCATTTTTATTTACTTTATTTACTGCTTTTCTTTGAAGTGTTTGTTACAAAGCCATGTTATAGGAGGCATAATAAGACTGGATGTTACTCTCCGATACTGATCTTTGTCCTCCTGCAACAGGGCCGCGTAACGTCATTCAGCATAAAGTTGATGCACTTAGACATTTAGCATTTTGTTTTGTTTTGGATTCTCCTGGGTGTATTTTATCTCTTGTGCACATTTAAAAAAAAAAAAAAAAAAAAGCAATACAGTATGAGCACTTTTGTTTTTGTTGAGTTCACTTTTTCTTCTCTGATTACGTACATCTTACCTGATCAGAAGCAAAAGCTCACGGTGTTGTCAGTGCCTGTTTCTGCTGCATGGACATCAGAAGGCAAAAGTCCTCATCCTCACTTAAAATCACTGACATTTTTTCTACCCATGGTTTTCTGTGCATTATTTGTTTTTATTTTTTCAGTTGTTGTATTTTGCGATGCCCTTTTCGAGCTTTGGACTGCACCTTCTGGTCGGTGTATGTGTGTGTTTATGTCTGCAAATGTTCATTAACTGAGGCATTACTGGTCTTGTGCTTTGTTTCTGTGGGATTTCCTCTCTTTGCAATTTCCTTGGAGTTTGGCTGGCTTCACAGTTTGACTCGACTGTGTTATTTCTTTGCTCAGCAGTTTTTGTCAGAGGGAGGGACAAACTTGGCTGGTTTTATGTTTCTGTTGCCACTAACTCTTTCAATTCTTACTTATAACTTATACATAACCCCTTAAATCTATTCTCAAATCACTAATTTTTAAAAATCTCTTACGATCCCTCCTCTCTTTCCCTCGCCTGCCCGTTTACTGTTTCTGTTCTTTGCACAACTCTCCCTCTTTCCTCTCTCATTTTCCTCCTCCTCCCCTCTCTCTCTCTTCTCTAGATCCGCTATAGGAAGGACAAAGTGCAGTCTAAGCTGACTCCTACTTTCCCTCTGGTTTCCGCGGTCAAAGATCTGTCTAATGGCTGTGCTATAGCGGCTGTGTTGCACTACTACTGCCCCAGCTTGCTGCCTCTAGAGGGTACACACATGTATTCAGACATAAACACACAAGCATGCACGAACATACTGGATGATAAAATATTTATATTTAGCTGATGCATGCTTCCAGACACCAAACAACTTCATTCAGAGAGAAAACTTAACCTTTTACAACATTTGTACAATCGTTTTTACTCTAAATGAGCCTTGACATGATATTTTGGAATATACAGTACATGCATTATATGTTCTATTTTGTTGCTGAAATTCAGTGATTTGTCATTTATCAATGCATTTCACAAGTATAAATAGCATTTGTTGTAATGTTTCTATTATTTCATAGCTACAGGCACATAGATACACAAACATTACACATGTTATCTGCTTCTTCCAGATGTGTGTCTGAAGGACACCATGTCAGTGGCCGACAGTCTCTACAACCTGCAGCTGATCAAAGAGTTTTGTGAGAGCAGTTTACAGAGCTGCTGCCCCCTCCCCGTGGAGGACCTTCTCTATGCTCCACCGCTTCTGCATGTAAGCATTATGACCTTTTACGCAAGAAAGATTTCGTAGCCTGGATGTAGTTACTCATTAAAGTGTTGTCAGTCCACTGTTCATGCAGTGTCCTGGTGCTCTTTGGGATGATGTCATTATTTTCATCTATTCTGACACTGTGAGTTGTCGCTGTTCTTTATAATCTGTCCACATGTGAGTCACCTCCATGGTAACCTAATATGTTTTGTTTTTTTTTCCTCCTCAGCTGAACATCATGAGCTTCATAGCTGAGCTGCTTGAATGGTTTGAGGTTAAGAAGCCTGATTTTGTCAAGCCAATACAACCCATCGACCTCACAGGTCTGTGACTTACAGTTTGTTACTAAAAATATCCCTGTAATGTTAGTATGTTGGCTGTTTGAGTGTTTGATAAATAAATAATAAATCGATGATCAGCTTCTGTAACTGCAGTGCTTCTTTCAGATGTCTCTGGATTACTGTACTGCACGAGTCCTGTCAGTGGGAACAGCAACAGGTACCAGCATCCCAGTAACACAACCTGCACACATTCAAAATGTTGTCAAGGGGGGAAAACTCTGGCCTAAACCAGTATGAACCTGAACTACTGCAGCACTTAGACAGATAGAATCAAACATGATCTGATCTAAGTACAGAGAATAAAGAAACATTAGAAGTAGAAGTCAGACAGGTGATCCAGACTCAGAATCAAAGCTGTAACACACACTATGCTGTGCAACATTACATTTGCTTTGATAAAGATTTGTGAATGAACAGCATTTTACTGTATTGTCCTGTTTCAGTGGTTCTCCTTCCTTCATCTTCAAACAACCTTTCGTGCCAATCTCCTCCCCAGTGTCACCAGGTGAGAAATGGACATTTGAATGGATTTAACCAAAAATGGACTTTTATAGACTCATTTGTTTCATCTATCTGTCTTTCCAGAAAACAAAAGTTGGACAAAGAAACAAATCAGGTAGTTACACTTAAAGCTGTATGTGATTTCTATAGTAAATGTTGTGTTGCATTCATATTTTATCTTAATTTTTTTAATCCTCTTACTTTGGCTCGTGTGGTTTCTGCTTTTTCACGCTTATCTCACACAACCCATCCATTTCTCCATCCCTCCATCCTAATCCACCTCTCTGCAGTCGTCCTCTGTCAGCAGTGACTTTCAGCATCCCATTTGGGCTGGACAGTGATGTTGATATTGTCATGGGCAACCCAATAGATTCTGTCTTTCGCTCTGTCAGCACTGACAGCCTCACCACCGGCATCCCTGCAGTGAGTTCACCAGTGAAATCAGCAGGGATGACTCGTGTCCCATACAGCCCCCCAGAGGACCTCAGCCACCTGGTCAGTGCTTCTGCGCCATCGCAGCGGGCTTCCTGGGGCCCTTTCACACACACAGCGCCAATGGGGGAGCTGCCGACCATTGAGGAGGCGCTACAGGTGGTTCACACTCCTGGCAGCAAAGACCAAAAGAAGGGAAGGACACCAGAGAAAGGTGGAAGAGGGGCGTTGGGAGGAAGGCCAGAGCCCAGGTTGCGTCCAGAAGGAGCCCCTGCTGGTTTTTTCCTGCACTCCCCAGAGGAAGATAATCCTCAGCTCAGTAGCTCTGCTCCCTGCCGCTCTGGAGTCCTTTACCGACCCGTCGGAGGAGAAGTGGGTGATAATGAAAGGCAAGGAAGAGGAGAGAGGAGGGAAAGATCAGGACGGACCACTGATATGTCACGTGATGACGACTCTGTACTACGAGATGGCAGTGTTGACTCTTCTGAAGCATCGGATGATACACCTAGAAACGCCCCTGGTAATATTCGACCCAGCAACGGTAGCCAGGGTAACCACAGCACCAGCAACAGTCCAGGCATGACAAGCTTTGCTGAACGACGAAACAACAGAAGAAGACACCCCGCTGCTCCTGGGGAAGATTCAGCCTCGGCTCCGACCCCAACAACCCCGGGAACTCCACATACACCCTCCACCCCAGCAGGGGCAGCAGGCCAGCAGGACAGCCCGGGTCTCAGAGGCCCTGAGCCAGGCTCCGAGGCCTGGGAGTTGGGGGCTCGTCTGGAGGAAAAACGCAAAAGCATTGAAGCCCAAAAAAGACGTATTGAAGCCATCTTTGCCAAGCATAGACAGAGGCTTGGAAAAAATGCTTTCCTTCAACTAAAAAGAGAGCAAGGAGAGGGAGGAGGGGAGGCAGCAGCTGAGGATAATCTCACGCTGGAGGAGCGCCTCACTCGCATGGAGGAGCAACTGAAACAGGAGGAGGAAAAAGAAAAGGAGAAAGAAAAAGATGGAGATAAGGAGAAAGAGAAGCCATCTGTTTCCAATCCTCCTCGGTTAGAGAAGCAGGTCACATTCTCTATTGACAGTAAGAAAGGGGCAGAGAAAGGAGCAGAAAAAGAGAAAGGAGGTGAGACTGTCATAGTGGAGTACAATGAAGTGGTGCAGAAACTGAGTGAAGCTCTGCAGTCACTACAGAAGGACATGCAGAAACTTACAGAACAGCAACAGCAGCTCATGAGCAACCAAAGACCCAGAAATACACCCAAAACTACTCCAAAAACAACACTTAGAAGTAACGCAAAAACACCACCCAGAACCCCTCCTCACACCCCAACAAAGACGCCACCTAGAACCCCGACCAAGACTCCTGCCAGGAGCACCAGTAAAGCTTGGGTGATTTCTGCTGGTCCCAAATCTCCATCTGCCTCCTCTCCATCACGCCGTTCTCACATTCTCTCCTCGGCCACCTCCCCAAAAACTGTCATCTCTTCCTCCTGCCCAGCTCCTCGCACTAAGATCCACTCCTCCTCCACTCCCCGCAGCCCCAAAAATCACTCACGCACCCAACCTCATCCACGGCCTTCCGAACTCAAGTTCCCCCCTCTCAATCGTGTCTTGACACCAACCCAGAATGTGGACACCCTCCCCCACCTGCGACGTGTGTCCCCCAGCAAGTGTCAAGTTCAGACCTCCTCGACCTTCCGCATTGGTGGGCCTCGAACTCCTCAGGGGTCTCCTCAGCCTACTCAGCAGCCACAGCCTGACGAGAACAACTCAGACACAGGTTCTAGTGAGACCCCCACCCAGTTCAACCTGGAGCTTGAGCAGGAGGACATAGATGTGGTAGGTGGGCTGGCAGGCCTGCCACAGCCCAGACAACTTCATCCTAGAGCCACTGGTGGCAGCAGCTCTGGTGCTCCTTCTGAGTGCTCGTTTGAGAGCGAGACTTTGTCCCTTTCTGCTGCATACAGTGCAGGAGGTGAAGAAGGGAGAGGTGGAGATGCAGGGAAGCGGTGCAGCCTGCTTGAGGTGTCACTGTCATCTCTTGGAGGGCCAGAGGGGGGCAGTGATGAACCAACAGATGAGGGGCAGGAGTTTTCCTCTGATTCTATGAGCGACCACACAGAATCTGCTGTGGAACCTGTTAGAGGACTCGTTGCAGAACCCATAGATCCCATGGAGCAGCTGGATCTGGCCTTACAAACTGTGAATTTGTCAGAACAACAAACTGAATCCAAAGAAGAAGAAGAGGCAAAACAGACTGAAACTTTGGAACCAAGTGAACAGCAGCATGAGCTGGAGACCAGAGGAGGAATAGGATTCTTCTATCAGGTGAGTGTTTGCAAAAGAACATAGAGGAGGGTATGCAAGCACATGAATCCTGTCATGACAATTGATTGTGTGGTTGTGTGATTTGTAGGAGGAAGTACGTTGTGAGGGGGAGATGGCCCAACGAAAAGCATTGCTTTTGGAAAGACAGCAGAAGAGAAATGAGGAGCTGAAGAAGAGGAGACAATGGCATGAGCAAGAAAGGGAAAACAGGTAAAACAACTGCCAACAACAGTTTTTAGCATCCTTGATCAATACTTTGTAATGATTGAATTTGTCATCTCAGAAATCCCCATGTCAAAGTAACGTAATGTCTTCTGTTCTCAGACCAGGATCCTCAGACAAGAGAGTAGCGTCTCCCTCCAATACACCTCCCGCTGGAACCCCTTCCCCCACACCTCCCGCTACTCCAGTTCGTCGTGGAGATTTCACACGAGGGGAGTATGCACGGCGGCAGCAGCTCAGGATCATGGATGACCTGGACAAAGTGCTGCGGCAGAAATCAACCAATCATGGACGATCTTCCGTTAAGAAAACCCATTCCCGGCCTCGCAGCATGACCAGAGAGGAATCACAGCTGTCTCGGAGCCCAGCCAAGCAAACAGCAGGTAAAGAGGTCAACTAATTAAATATGTCAAGTAGATGTTGGTAGATGATTTCATTAACTAAGCTGCTTATATGTCTTTATGCTGTATGTCTACAGCTTCTAAGCTGACCAAAGTCTACTCTCACTCCTCCCTCAACCTGGCAGCTACAGATGAGCCAGGAAACAGTGGTGGTGACCCCATTAAGAAAACCCACAGGTATACTGCTGTAAAGCCTCTCGTCCTCTCTCTGGTTAATCATTTCTGTGCCTCTTTACTTTTATTTGTACAGTTTTTGGCAACAGTTGTAGCTGGGCTGTAAAGATAGCAATACTTCTTGAGCAGTTGTCCTTTTTGTCTTTCAAATTGTTTAGTCCACAGTGAAATATTTTACTAACTATTGGATTGAATGCTATGAAATTTGATAAAAATATTCATGGTCCCCAAACTGTGAAAGATGATTTTGGTGATACCCTAACTTCTTGACAGAACCACCAAGTCGAAATTTCCACTTGTCCAACACTTAATCAAGTAAGTGTCAGGATACGCTAAAATTAATTGCTTACATAACATGCTAATATGCTAAATGTTATCATAGTACACTCACAAGCTAATCATTAGTCGGATGCTAACGCATATTGTAGTTACTGTGATTACAAGTTTCTGACTTGTAAATAGCGTTCATGTCATCCTCCAAGTTGTAATTAAGACTAGGAAACTTTGAGTTTTCTGAAAGATCTGATATGTCTGACTTGGCACTTCATAATACACAAGCTCCTGAAAACCAAGCAAACATGGACGCCACAGGTCAGCCAAAGTCTGTTGTTCATGTTAAACCCAAATTTAACTGATATAATGTAATTTTGTCAATGCACAGTATATTAAACTTTCATACAACCAACTCACTTAACCTACTGGAGTTGTTACGAACGCTCGCAAGTCTTTAACATGGGAATCTTTCCAGTCCTTCCCATCCAGCTGACATAGTGTGAACGCAGCAGAATGGGTATTATGCTAACATGCTAAACATTACTAAATGTTAGACCATAGTTCAGCATTTTGGAAAATATGCTTATTTGCTTGATCACCAAGAAATTGTTATACCCTGTAACTCCCGCTACAACACCAAATTTTCATTTTTACAGTACTGTTTGTGTAGAGATTAAACAAACGAGACACATTGCGGTAATTACTGAGTTTTAGAGGTGCTGGTAGGCATATTTTGGAACTTTGCTAGCTGTTTCCCCCTGCTTCCAGTGTTCATGCTATGATGTTAGCATATTAACATTTAGTAATAGTATTCATGTCAACATGTTCACATGTTAGAATAACAAGCTATAATACTCCATTCTTCCAAGTATAACACAAACAAAGGGCTTTGAGATATGAAGAGAAGGCTCATTGGTTCATTGTTTGATTTCTGCCTGACAGCCGTCCTGATTCACCCTCTGGATGTGTGACACCGAGCAGGCTGGCAAATCAGAATGGAGAAAAGGACTGGGAGACTGGTTCCAATGGAACCTCACCTGCCCCAGAATACACAGGTACAGTACAACACAGTGTAGTATCTGTCATTTAATGAGTTCTCATATACATTGCCAAAATGCTTACAACTGTAGACATGGGTTTGCGTAAACAAGCACCGCTGTTTTTGCCTGTGCAGGTCTAAAGCTCTTCAAAGAACCAAGCTTCAAGTCCAACAAATTCATCATTCACAACGCTCTCTCTCGCTGCTGCCTGGCTGGAAAGGTCAACGAGACACAAAAGAACAAGATAGTTGAGGTATGGCATTAAATTTCTGCATAATCTTTGTGTATTTTAGTATGAGCCACTTTGCTACCACACTTGCAAAATGCATGACATTAATAATTTAGGTCTTGGCATGAATTCTGCTACCTGTGCATTTTTAGGCACCAAACTAGGTTACTTGCATGTTTGAAGATCATAAAAGCAGATGAAAACTAAAACACAGGTTGTTCTTTCTTCAACCGCAGGAGATGGAGAAAAGTCCTGCCAACCACTTCCTCATCCTCTTCCGTGATTCCAGCTGCCAGTTTCGGGGCGTTTACACCATGAACCCAGAGTCCCAGGAGCTTGTACGTTTGGTTGGCATGGGCCCAAGGACAATTAGCTCCACCCAGGTGGAGTCCATCTACAAATACAGTTCAGACAGGAAGCAATTTAGTGCCATCCCCTCGAAAACCGTGGGCATGAGTGTGGACGCCTTCACCATCCCCAGCCACCTTTGGCACGGTGGAGGAGGAGCAGGAGGAGGAGGAAGCAGGAGGGCAAGCATTACTAAGAAGGCTGTCATTTCCAAGTGAGGGACACATCATTAAAGAATCACTCTGTAATTATCAAAAAAAACTAGTAAATCATAAAAAAACTGTTGCATACATACACAGCGTACCTCTCTTGCCCGTGGATTTTTAGTAGAAATACATGATATTAACATTTACTTGTACTCCCCTTAATGTGCATGAAAATGTTAACAGCACAACTTGCTTTTCCTCAAGAAACAACACTCAAATCCTGTGTACAGAGGAAGGTTTGCACAATGAAAAGTTACTTTTAAAAAGTCTCATTACTTATACTTTCATTGTTTGAAGTAAAAATTCGAAAAATTACTTTTTTTTTCTGTCAGAAGAAAAGGAAACATTAATAAGTTGTTTATTGAAAAACACTGACTTTCATAAGACATATGATTACTGTCTGTTCCCTCTCTGGTTCTGTAGACTGAAGTCCTCCAGTAGAGTACCAGTTTTATACATTAAGCCAAACAGAGAAAATGCCTTCTTGTGTCAGAGTGACTGGCGGGACTTTTATTTTATACAACGTTCAACTTTAATTCTACCAACGACTGTCAGTAGGTGGATTAAAAACACATTTTTTTTTTTGCTAAATGAAAGATAGCCATAACGATATGATGCAGAAGTGAACTATAGGACCGTGTCAAAGATCTGTAAATGTGTCAGTGGTTTTCAGAGATGATTACCACAGCATGAATGGTCATGTACTGTATGTGGTATAAGCTTATTTCAAAAATAATATCACAGTGAAAACTTGTGGTTTGATGGAACTATGTTGATAATGGGTATACGTATGAGCATCAGATGCCAATTAAAATAACTTTTGTACACTGAACTAATAGCATATTGAGGATGACCTGTGTCATGCCAAGCTACATTTACAAGTACCTTGATTGTCGCGCTCTAGGTGGAGTGCACACAGTTAAATTGGTGTGTTTCAGACCAGCATTCATGTATAAAATAACAGACTGGATTAAACTCCGCTGATCAAGCTGTCTCTCTGTTTCAGTCTTGTCTTTTTTCTCACTCTTACTGTATTCTGTTCAGTTCTTCCTGGTTTCCGCTCACATGGCCTGTTGTTTCTCTCACACTAATTAATCAGATCTTGAGAGTAGTTTATGATTTAGTAATGAGCAGAGCTGGCATGAGGAATGAGCAGGGCCCCGATGGCTGCTTCAGCTACAAGGGGGCCCTTAAATAATTGAAAATGTGAACTGTTTCGGTTCCTCTGTTCAGTCTTTTGGAAGCTGAGACAGATGGGAGGGCATTTAAAAGGTTTTGGGGACAACTATAATGGTTAAGACCCACTCGAGGTGAACAAATCGCACAGCATCGACACTTTTTGCTCATCGCTGTGGGTGTATCAACGCTTGTAAGCTAGTGAATAGTTTGCTTTTTTGCAAACAGTTTAAAAAAGCTCCATTTAACAAGTTATTTGCTTAGCTTAGTCTGTAGTGCCGGAGCGTACAGTGCATTAGAGTCAAGTTATTTAAATGATAGTCTCTAAGTACAGTATAGCTAACTAGTTAAAGGGGAAATCTGATAAAAGGATCCAAAATGTTTGAGCCAGCCCTGTATGTGTGTCTAGAGAAGGGTTTACAACAGCTGAAAAAAAACTCTTCTCTGGTGGACAAACTATAAAATGAAAACACTGTTTTAAAACATAGGGGAGAACGGGGTAAATAGAGTCAGTGGGTAAAATGAGCCACCCCCTTTATCTTGGTAACCATAAACAAAAGTAATCATGTGATCACAGAGTGGTCAGCAAAACAGAGCAAAAAAAAAGATTTTTGTCATGCCAAGTGAATTCATCATGTTACTAAAATCATCAGTCTTGTATCTTAATTAAAAAGATAGTTTTTGGACATTATTACATGTTAATTTAAGTCAGTGTAAGCTACAAAACAAGGTCCTAAACTTAGCATAACTGTGGATCTGAACCACTGTGTGAAACAGTTTTGTCAAAATGGAGGTTGTGGGGTAAAACGTGCCAGTGACATTGGGGCAAGTTGAGTCAATGGCTCAATTTACCCCCAAAAATATTTCCTGATATTCTAGAGACTAGAGACCCTGTTCATGTTAATGTTTGATCACTGTTAAAAGTGCTACAATGTCGATGAATAAATACCTAATTGTTGATTGACGTTAAGTTTAAGCCACACACAAACATGCTGTATATACAGATAGGTGGCACATTAAAGAAAAAGCCGGCATAAAGTGTCTTAGTAAGTAATTTTTATATCAGTATTTAATGGTAACACTATTTACTCATTGAGCGCTCATTTTACCCCATCCCCATACTCATTTTACCCCTAACTTGGGGCAAATTGTGCCATTGGACTAACTTTTTTTGATGGGTCATTGTTCTAAAACCATAATAATTAGATAACTTTTTTTAATTTCCATGAGTACACAACAACCTGAGGTATATATAGTTACTATTATTTGAAACAAATACACTTTCATTTTACAGTAAAATCATCAAATGTAAAAAGTGGCTCATGTTACCCCGTTCTCCCCGATATGTTTTGCATTTCTGTACCTCAGGTTCTTGTCATTTATCAGATGACTTATACACATACACTGTGTCTATAAAGGGTTGATATTGGCTTGGCCAACTTATCAGTCAGACTCACTAAAGTAAGTAATTTTCAAATGTCTACACATATGTAGTAGCAAAAAAATTGAAGGGTGTGCTCTGAAAGTAAATTGAATCCAAACCTTTAAATAATACACTGAGCCCAACAAGAGTTTGGGATGGATTTTTAATGCACCTTCCTCAGAACATACAATATGTAGCTCAGAGACGCATAGATAGAGAATGACATGTGCTAACTGATGTAATCATTATTGCATTGGTTGATCAGGCATGATTCTTTGGGATCTTTGAGGCAGTCCAATGACATTTAGACTCTGGGTAGCTTCTGAAATATACTACATGATCACTTGCAAACAGTTAGCAGAACACGATCACACCTAGGCTAAAAAATTAAGCTTAGTAATTGTTTTGGACTGACTATCTAGGTATAGATACACAGAAAAGTGAGTCCAAGTTTTAACATTATGGCAGAACTGAGTTAGGACACTATTTTCTACAATGTGCAAAAATCTAATTATTTATATCCTTTAAGACCTAAAAAAAATGTTGAGTGTTAAGGGTTTTAAAACTTAAACTGTGAGAATAAACGTCAAACTTCAGCACATTACTGCCTCCAACTGTTAAGACTCTTTACAGTCAGCAGAAATGTGTTCAGATCACTGCTGACCTCACGTCACAGTGTTTGTATCCACCGTGTGCTGCTAGAACACCAGATGCAAACAATACGTTGACGCGCTCAGCATAACATTGTAATATTGCAATCGATATGGCCAATTCGTTTACAGGCACTTTTGAGCATAAAATAGGAGTGGGTTGGTTGGATTCAGGATAAAAATTACATTTGGGAATTTTGTAAATTATATAGAACTTTACAGTATCAGTACGTAGGTTTAAGGCCACACCACAAAGATCCCAGTGAATAATCACACTTAATTTATAATGAATCACCAATATGCTGCCACATACAGTATATCATGAAAATAAATGACGTGAAGCTAAACAGAGAGCAGAAGCTTGTAGGATGTTATGGCTGGAAAGTAGCAACAGAGAAAGTTTACAGAATCACTGATTAACAGCATCAAACTCCATTTTCAAGAGTAGCTAGAACACAGTAAGATCAAGTTAAGTGTCCTCTGATATAACAGCCCAGTGTAGTTAGTCCCAGTAAACACTTCACTTATTAATTACAGATAGATTTTATTTATAAGTTACTAAGTTAGCTTTTGGGTTAAACTGATGTTAAAGGGCGTCTCTTCCTGCCTTCAGTGTTAGCTAGATGAATCAACACAATTACTCTGAATTCTAATTTTTCTAACTAATACATATATTTTACTTAATTCTATGATGCAACAGTATGATAATCTTAGAACGACAAAGAGGATAGGCATGTGTTTGCTGATACAAGATTGCAGGTGCAAAGCTGTGGTAGAACATATAGTTAAACATTAAGTGCCATAAGAAGGAGTTGGTGTAATACACAGGGAGGGAAGAGAACAGCAAGTTCATCTATCACACACATTCACTCATCTTTTTGCCACAACTCTGCAGTTTCCTTTCTATTTATAGCTTCCATGTTAATATACTTGGAATTGCTGTTTAAATCAAAGGTGCAGGTTTCTAGTGAGCGTCATCTGGCTCGACCATAGGATTACTGTCAGCTTGTGTGTCCAGAGAGCTGTGCGCTGTGCTGTTCCACACGGCAGCGTCACCCTGGGGCTCAAGGGACGGGCTCACAGAGACGGGATCAGAGGAGTTGGTTGTTGGGTCCACCAGGATCTGGGCGGTGGTAGGGGCATGGCTGAACGCAGCCTGGGATGGCAGGTGGGATGAAGGACTAGGAGGGGCATCGGACGGCGGGAGAGAGGGTGTGTCAGAGGGCGTGCCTGAGGAGTTGGATGTTGATGTGTATGAGGACATGTTGGAGGGAGTGACTGAGGGTGAATCAGAGAGTGTGTGTGGGAGAGGGTCAGATGGAGAGCCTGTGGGTGAGTTGGTCAGAGTTGGCCGAGGTGTGTGTGCTGGGGTCGGTTCTCGTGGATCTGTGCAAACTGGCTCCCCCTCGGCAACATACCACACCTCATTGTGTCTATTCAGAAGCTTCAAGGGACTACACACAAACACACAAACACACAAACACACAAACACACAAACACAAGGAAAGAGTGAGAAAGACAAACATGACAGTTAGAAATGCCACTATAACATCACCCAAAACAAAGAACAGAGAAGCTCGGATAACAACACACACAGAGGAAGTGTGACTTTATTCACTGCTCAGGTCACCATTACTCCACTATATCTTTACACAGCAAATAGTTGGTTGCTGACATCCAGTGAGGCTCAATGTCATTTATTGCATCTTTAAGTAATTTCTGTGAAGAATAGAACTACAAGTAATGGTTATTGTTTAAAGTTGATATCATAATTTAGAAAAATAAAGATATAAACTTAAAAAATGTGAGGATGAAGGCACAAACCGTATAACAGAGCCTTCACTCTCTGCTAAATTAGTGTAGCAAGCCAGCTAAATAGCCTAGTTCTGCATCACAAAGGTACACACTTAAAAACGTTAATGGAACATGGGCCAAGCGTCAGGGAGAAGAGAACACTGAATGCTTAAAAAAGAAGCCTATTAAGTATGTATGATAGTTAAAAATAAAATACAAACAGAATTGTGTAAGAAATTTCATCTGAATTGTCAGTTTTACACAAACGTCCTGCAGGTATTGAGTTCATAATTTAGTTTTATTGTACACTTATTAATTGTTCTGCTCTGTTATTGATATACATTGACTAAAATATAAAATATTATAGTCAATACTAAGATTTGTTTGTGGGGAGGTTTAGTTCACTCAATGATAAAATAGGTCACCCTACATACATAACATGCTAAAAGACTAAGGTTAAAGCCACATGTCCCAGGTAAAAAGTCAACATCCTCATCAGTTGATGATCCATGTAAAAGACTTGGACATACAGAAAGAGTTTGTATTGCAGTGTAGTGTAGAGCTAGGTAGTGTTATATGTGCTAAATATAAGATCACACTGTTCATGTGTTGATCTTCAAAAGTTACAGATCAAACAAGGATGTGTTTGTCTGTTTATTTTAATACCTGTCATATCCGACTCCATAGTGGTAGCTGTGGTTGTAGGAAGCTCGAACTCTCTCCAGTTCTTTAATCAGCAGGTGAGCATGTAGCCTGGAGGTGACTGACAGCATCCAGCCGCCATAACTCCTCACATAGACGTCCATCTCTGGCATCTCAGTGAAATAAAGCTGTGGAGGAGACACAGAGTCAGCGTTAGGGATGCTTACTGCATTAGGGACTTTGCTGTATCACAGTAGAGACTGCAGAGAAGAGAAGCGCAGCAGGTGACACAGCACAAAATACTACTCCAAACAGATGTGCAAGCACAACCGTATGCAACGTCTGGACCCCAAACGCATATTAGAAGATGTGAGATCAATTATCAAGATTCAGAATTCTTGTAATTGCAATTCAAGGGATAAGATTGGACTTTTTTTAAAATCATTTGAGTACAGCATGATATTTTTGGAGACAGTATCTCACAGTAAAACTGCAGCTCAAGACTTCACCACAAAGCTGTTATGGTTGCAAGTGAGAAAACTGCCAAAACTGGAATTAGGAGGTTTTTACTAATGAGTATAGCACACAGTTGTAAAAACTAAGGAAATATATTGTAAGGTTTTCTATATAAAAATTTAACAGATGGTCTTTGAATTTCCCTTATATAACAAACTCAATCTGTTAAAGAAGATCCAGTATTTTAAACTCAAACTAGGTGCAGGAACAGATGTTTAAATAAATAGTTATTTGAGTCTTGTATGATGAGTTTTAAGTCATTATTTTAATTCAAGATACATTTTGCAATTGGAAAATAAACCCTGAGCTCACAGTAAAGAGCCACCAAACAGCATGAATATTAAAATGAATGTTAACAAATAAACAGAATAAAGATACTGCCTTTGGGATGAGAAAATTCCTTAATGTTTGCAATAGTATATGATGACTTAAAAAGATATATTATAACTTAAACCAGTGTCAGTTGTTGAAGTAAAAGATTAATACGCAACACGTTCTGTATTATTAGCATAATTACTGGATGTAGTCTAATATATTTGGCAATAGCTAATTAAGCTGATGAATGGTTAGTCAGTCACAGCCACTAATGGAAGCACAGTGCTGAAACATGACTGGACAAGAAGGAAGAAATGATTGATTACAATAAAAGAAAAGTTACAGAGTGCAGTCATTGTTGGATGTAGACAACTGTAACTGTGAAATTAATTGTCATAAATCATTAAAACATAAAACCCCAGTAGATCTACTGTGAACACTGGACTTAATATATTTAAGTTATTCATTCTGTGGATATTTATAGACCATCTCAAATGAATTAAATAGATCAAGAATGTAGATTTGCTCAGACTTTGAATAATGGAATCATAAATTGATAAACTGAGAACGCTGATACCTTCATGAGCCAGCGATATCTTTCCAAACTGCTGAGAGCAGCAGCGGAGCCAGCTGCACTAAATAGCCTACTTTATATCCATCAATGGTCTTTATTGATCTTGAAACAAAAATCAACGATCGAATTACTCACAGGCACCGGGGAGATAAAAGCATTTGACCTCATGACAGACAAGGGCAGCTAACCAAAAAAAATGAAACCGCGACGTCTCTCTGCACCCGTCGGGCTCAGCTCACCTTGTCGTTGGTGGGTGCGGGCGGCTTGTCCTGATAGGCTGCAGGCAGCGGGAAGTTGAGTGTGTAAATAGCTGGCTCCCACATCTTTGTCTCCTCGGGGATCTTGACCAGGACAGGTGCGGTCATCTCCATCTGGACGCCTGCAGAGGACACATACAGACACAGGATAACACACACACACACACACACACATACAATGAAATGAATCTCCACCTCTGTCCCGTCTTTACCTCCTTCATTGGTTCCAGTGATGTACTGGAAAAGTCTCCTGAAGGCCATAGCTGCTCCCACTCCCATGAAATAGGCCTCAGCATCTGTAGATACCCAGCGAGTGGGGCTGTAGTGTCGCACCTAAACACACACACACATACACACATTGGGGAAAAGAGAACCAAACATTGTGAGAAATAAGAGCTTGATGAGAATGTAAAGTGTGTTTGAGTGCTGGTTGACAGTTTCACTCACCTCATATTCATCTGTTTTGCAGACCAGCTCATACTCAAGACACTCCTTTGACTCAGTGCAAAAGCTGGTGTTGGTACTTGGTCTATAACAGAGTGATTTTTAATTCAGTACATGGCCAAAAGTATGTGGACAGGATTTTTTTAAATTTTTTTGGTCTGGGGCAGCTAAGCTAAATAATAAACTTAATTTATAGCACTTTTTAAAAACAGAGGTCACAAAGTGCATAAGGGGGCAGAGAGAGACAGAAAAGATAATTTATTAAAATATTATATATGATAATGTATAACCCACTAAGTAAAAGAAAAAAGAAGAAAACAAATGGGTTTTAAGATACTTTTTAAGGATGTGCACTGATTTGGATTCCCTGATACTTAATGCGAGGCTGCTCCAGAGTTCAGGGGCAACAACAAAAGCAAAAACATGATCACCTTTCGTTTTCAGCCTTGACCTTGGAACAACCAAAAGTCCCTTCTCTGATGACCCGAGGCTCCTCCCAGTGGTCAGCGGGCACAACAACTACCTGACCTGACCACGTGATGCTTTGTATGTCAAAAGTAAAATGTAATATCCGTATCAACTTCACTCATGCTATTGTGGGAGCGGATCCCTGTGGCCAGGTTCCAAAATCTTGTGGAAAGCCTTTCCCAGAAGGGAGGAGGCTGTTATTGCAGGGTAATAATGTGCAGTGTTAATACTTTTGGCCTTGAAGTACATCTATATCCCTCTATTTATGTATCAGAGGTGATCGACTTACCCAACGCTTCCTTCAACTGAGACCACTAAGGCCAGCATCGCCAAGACTGGGATGAAAGCCCTGAGGAAGGACACACACACACACACACACACACACACACACACACACACATACACACACACACACACACATATCATGCTTCCTCATTTAAACTACATTTAGGATTGTCAAGTTGTAGCAGGGATAAACACAGCCACAAATATCCAAATGAATAAGAAACAAGAAAATAAATGAGTCTGTGTTCAAGCTATTAGGCAAAGGCAAGTGTTTTGAGACTATATTCTAAAAAAAAGAGAACATATATTTACATATGAACAATATTTTAGTTAATATTGTGCAGTGAAAAAAAGGATAACAAAATCTTTATTCTTGTTTGACTGGCAGATTTTTAAAAAGCTTTGAGTGTGTATGTGCCAGTATGCGCCTCGGTGTGGTGCATTGCACTGCAGAGATGAAATGGGACACGTTTTCCTGCTCTTTGAGGGGAGAGAGGGAGAGATGTGCTGCATCATGAAGCTCTGTTCTTCACAAAAGCAAAGACGTTTTGAGGTCATGAAACAACAGCGTTCAGTAACTCATCACAACCGCATTATAGTCTTTTGATATTAGAACTTATAAGCAAACATCCGATTTAAGACTCTAAAAGGAAAAAATGAAGGTTAGCCTATTTAAGAATGGGATGAATCACAATCCCTTAAAATGTAGCTATATTTATATTTCTGCATATCTGTTATAGCAGCTTGTAAAAATATTGAGTAAAAAAGCTCAGATTTCCCTGCATGCACGTACAACCGATGGAAAATGACGCAAACATGAACTTTACCTGCCCATGACGCCGCAGAAAAGTCGCTAAAATAAGCAGCAGCTATAATCTAACATTCCTTTTAAAATGTCTAACAATCTACTTTTCTGATATTCATCTAAATAATGATACCCGAGAGCTCATACTCACATTGTCCCGGCTCCGTGTGTATGTGCGTGTGTGTGTGAGTGTGTGTGTGCGTCCTTTCCACCTGCTAGGGGGAGCGCAGGGAGGAGTGTGATGGAGACTGCAGTCTGCTGCACACTGACAGGCGCCGGACTGCAGTGAGCACCAGTGTCCGCCTGCCGCTCGCTGGAGGGCGGGGCTGAGCTGCCACCAGGCTGCAAAACTACTGGACCGATACTGGACAGGTGATACGAGCCTGTTATTGCTGTGAGTTCATCCACAGCGCTGCAGCAGTGAGAAGAAAGTCTGACCGAGAATCCGCCCTCTGTGATGCATCACGCAAATATTAAAGGATGAAGATGAGGAAGTCCCAAATGTATAGACTGCTGCAGTGTTGCTATGAGTTTTTCACATCAAGGACCCCCATATAGTAAGATTTTGCCCCAGGGTTCCCCATCTGATAGTATTTTTCCTTTTATATAACAGAAAATGTATGAAACCCATGACCAAAATAGTCACACATTCTGTCATTGTTTTACTTATAGATGGAATTGCAGTAAAAATAAATGATTCCCCTTTTTAATGGGGACCCCCTTAAGGACCCCAGACCCCACTTTGAGAACTGCTGGCCTACTGCTCCTCTGATATGGGCTGTTTATGGTCTACAGTGGCCTGTGTTTAAATAGTTAAGACAATAGAGCACAGCAATATTGTATTGTCAATGAATTTTTGAATGTTTTGCAGTGTTGCATTATCTTCGTGTAGCCTGGTCATTTAGTTTAGGTTTGGTTTAAGACGTCTGTCCTGCTTCACTTATAATGTTAATGTCATTGATAAACATTACTGCAGACTTGATGCTCACTGTGATGGATTAACTCGAGCAAGTTTCCAGAATCTGTGAGCATTATTTCATTTTGCACTGAAATGAATGGAGATCAGCTGTTGTCTGCATCAGAACAATACATTCAAATACCTAATGGTTTACTAGTTGTGATGTAAATTAGGGTAAAAGTACATTTTTTTATACTGAGTGACCAAATACCCTCTGATATGGAAGCAGTATTTATTATATATATATATATATATATATATATATAGATAGATAGATAGATAGATAGATAGATAGATGTGAAAGGTAATTGATCAAAAGGAAGGAAAGGTATGATTCATGGCTTCCTAAGTTGTTGTTTTTCATAAATACCTGATGTACATGAACACATTTTTACTTTGGGGCGGGTATGAAATCAGAGTTATCACTTAAATCTGAGAAAATAACCCCTGATGATGTCATCAGGGTCATCTAGTATTGGGGCTTTAAGAGTAAATTTTTCATGGAAAGTCTGTATAACAAACTGGGAATGTGAATTCTGAAAGAAAATACCATTTAGCATGAAGGGATGGTTAAACAAAAATATGCTATAGTTGCATTATGGGAAGTGTAGGGTCCCATTATTTTAGGTCAGGATATATATCGGCCTCTGCTGCATCAATTTTGACCATCTTTTTTATATGTCTGTTGCGAGTCCTTTATTTATGCAAATGGAAAATGCTTAAATGCTCTTTGAAAGAACTAGTATGACATTTTTGGGAATATGCTGTTGTTTATTTGTCTGTTAAATATGAAGCTACAGCCAGCTGTTAGACTGACACAGAAGGATAGCTTAGCTTAGTTTAGCATTTGTTTAATCTGTTAAACAAATGTAAATTAAGTCTAAAAACAGCATGTTTTGGTTTTACAGGGGGGGTTATGTGCAGGACTATTTCTTGGCTGGGTGCAGCAACTTTCAGGTCAACAGTCTTTTCATCACTGTGATGTTGCCAAGCAACCAGCAGACTCGCACAAGGAGAGCCAATAAACCCAAAATGCTGGACTATTTCATTACACAAGGCTGAGATAAAAAAAAAAATACTGCAAGATACACATAGACACACATATACATAACTGCTTCATTTGAGACTTTTCCAGAACACCAGCTTTATTGTGACAGTTCACATAGACATCAAACAGCCCTCTGTAACAAGCAGGAAACCTTCTCCTAACCTTTACTGACTGTTTACTCTCATAAAACACATCAACAGTCTGTAAACACTGTTTTAGCTCTGTCATCCCTGCACAGGAGTGCCTGTAGGTAAATCTCAGTAGTCTTTCTTTGATTCCTCACATTTACTCTCCTCTCCATCTATCAAAAGGAATCAAAAAATCTTTAATTGAAATTGAACTTGTGTCATTATTGTCTGAAACACCGTCTATAAAGCTTCTACACAGTTCTTATGAAAGTGTTATGTGCCTCCCCTCGTAAATTATTTACAAATGGCCATCTACCTGCCCGGCTGCACACGTTTCTGATCTTTCATAACCGATAAGTCGTCAATAATTAATAAAATAAGCTTCACATCAAGAGCAGAAAGGTAAAACCAAAAGCAGACAAATGCAAAAATGATCAGTTAGGTCACTTCTCTGCCCAGATTGGCACAGAATGGCCAAAAAGGGGGAAAAAAAAACAAAGGCAGTCTTTGAACACAATTAGGGCCACTGCTCTGGTTATTGGAGAGAATGATCCAAAAACCTGTTTATTCATTAAGAGGTCCACATGTTACCATCTGGGCTGAATTCACAGAGATGGAGTTGACCTCAACCACTAAAGCACTAAATTACAGCAGCGGTCCATGTAATGAACTGGAAGGACCTCTTACACCTCTCCAACATAAACAATAATACTGAAATATAACATATTTCAATATGCAATAAGTAAATATATTGAAATATACAACCTCTAACATCCATATATTTCAATATACAAATCAATTATATCAGAAAAAAGTAACATATACTGTTCTGCGTGGTGATGAAGTTGTACTGTATAATGACCGAATGGACATTACTGACCCCTGAATAGTGGGAGAGAGAAACAATGTGTTGCTTAAATTTTTTAAATATACTGATTAGCCTTTTACCTGAGTACGGGCTATCGTCTCCGAAAAGGAAAAAAAAGAGAAACACAATTGTGTCCGAATCTCGTGTTGTCTGACATCCACACACACGTGTACTCACACCACACACAAAAAGGTATACAGCTAATAGGCTCGCAGAAGTACCATTTTTAAATAGCTGATATAAACACACCCAAAAGCAAGTCTTTCTCTAAAATGATAATTATCTTTGGAGAGCAAGAGAGAGAGAGAGAGAGAGAGAGAGAGAGAGAGAGAAAGAGAGAGAGTCAGTGAGATAAAGAAAAAGAAAGAAATGAAAAACTGTAAAGAACATCGGAGCTCTCTTCTGTTCCTCCACCCTTCCGATGTGGCAGGAGCCCGTCTCATCCTGAAACCTTTCAGAGATTCTGGGTGGATTGTTCCAAGGAAAAATGGAGAGCGTCCAACAAAGTTAGTCTTTTTTTTTTTTTTTTTTTTTTTGCATAGCCAGACAGTGGGCATGACCACTGCAACCACTTTAAGAGTTTCAAAAGGAAAGCTGTCACTGTGGGGGGTGGGAAGCCTTGGTCCATGTGCACCCCCTTTTGTACCAGCTGGCCTGGGGTGATGTTTAGTGGGTCCCTCCCAAATTATGCAGCCTCTCGCTCACAAGGTGGACTCTTTCTGGCGCTCGCGTCCGTTAGATGTCTTCTTCACTTTGGAAATACCCTCCAGTGCACCTGACTCGGTCACTCTGGACACGGGGAGAAAACACAGAGTTGAGTGACAGAATCCATGAAAACCGACTTATTACTTTAACTACACATTAACTACTCAACAGAAACAGTCTGGTATTCGAAGGTGTGGGCTCACGCAGACTGTGTATGCTTACACTTCATCCATCTCTACGTCCTCCTCGTCCTGGGGAAGCTGGAGGTAGGGGTTATTGGACGCTGGTCTGAACTTGTAGCCCGTCAACACGAAAAAGATCAGAGTAGACACCTCTACCAGAAACTGAAGGAACAGAGAGGAGTGGAGGGGCGATGAGAGAGTGTAAGAGTATCAGACAGGAGGGAAGAAAGATTATTAAGACATGTGAACTAACAGTAAAAAGGTAAAAACTGCTGACAGTTAGCTTGTAGCTCCATAGCTACCAAAAGACGATTAACAACTGAGCAAAACAAACTGTTTTCTTCCCGACCAGCAAGCTAATTGTCATTCTATGAGATAAAAGGTCAGTTTATGATCTACAAGCTCAAAATCATTGCTAATAAGCAATTATTGACTACTCCATGAAACGTGAAAGGGTTTCTAGCACTACCAATCCCACTGAGAATCAACCACACACTCTGAACCGTGGGCAGATTCTCCCACCACAGAGGTTGAATCTTCTCTACTTGTCAAGTAAGAGATGGTGGAGAGACAAGCTTCTAATGTAATTCTGACTCCCAGTGCAGCTACTTCATCTTAATGTTCATAGAATATACAAAATATACATGAGTTACACGAGTGGAGCCTCTCTCTAGTAATGCTAATATCTTATCAAACCTCTGGGGTGAAGAATTGTATTTTTATTTGCTAAGTCAGAGAAAGGTACAGGATGCCTTTGACCTTTTATAAACAAGTGTTGTTTCAGTAATGAAGCCAGAATGTTTACGTTGTCTTACCTCATAGCACCACTGCCACTGGAAAGGCATGGTGACCTTGAGCAGGATGGCTATGATCCTCGTAAAGTAGATATAACACACAATCTAAAGAGAGAAACAGCAAAAAGAAAAAAAACGTTTGATGCTTGATCGGATAAAGCGTTAAAAGTGAATCTTCCTCTGACCATCTTGTTGCTAACGCTCAGTAAAAAGGGCTTTGTGACCGGCTTTAATGATATGCATTAGCAAAAAGGTCGAACAGTATGTGGGGTTGTTTGCAAGGCTTTTGTTCTGTCTCTGCTGCAGTGACTCGGCTGAATGAGGAGCCTGCTGTGGCCTTGCCAAATGCTGTGACTCAGTATAATTTACTAAAGGAATAACGCTTGATGCCAGATAATAAATACATGTCTCGTTAAAAAAAATATTTAAAGCAATATCAGCAACATCATAATCATCACCTACATCGGTATTCAATGCAATCTGAGGCAATATTTGTTGGGAATATTAATTTCACTGGCCATCTAGTAATGTGTCAGATTGTACAGATGAAGGAATGAAGGGTTGTTGAGCTGAACTCCTTCTTACCATCACATAATAATGCCGGAAGAGCTTGAGCTTCTCCAAGTTCATGGCAGCTGAAGGAGAGATGAACCAAATTACATGAATAAATTCATAAATTCAACTCATGAAACTTTTTTTTGGCTGTGATTGATCAGGATTCTTACCTTTGCCATCGGTGCTAGAGGCCTCTTGTAGATGACGGATAGACCTGTAAAAGACAGACAATGTTTGAGAAGTGCAAACACATTCGCCTACATGCACCAAAGATATATGTATCGTCATGGATGTACTTGCGTGTATGGTCCATGTAACATTTTACCAGGTTAAATTTGCAGTAAAATCTAAGCAAAATCTATTATTGAGTCAATTTTATTTTTCTTTTTTTAATACATATTTACATTTTTTTGGGTGCATGTCATGCCTTTATTAGATAGCGATAGTTGAGAGGTGACAGGAAGTGAGGGGAGAGAGTCTTATGTGGCATGCGTCTTAACCAGTAGGATACCAGTTTGCGCCTAAGTGGAGATTTTTAACTGCAAATTGTTGTTTTCATTACTATTCATGAGATGAGGTGAACTTAAACCACAGGTGGCGCCACTCTCCCAGCCTATCATCACACAACATTTTGCTTTCTTGCATTTATTTTGGTCTCTAGTTAATCACCACTTTCCTACCGCTGTCAGTAGCTTAAACCTCCCAACACACACACAAAATACACTGAAATTTTTGCCATAAAAATCCTCTTATCTCAACTAACCTCTGTAGAAACAGCAAAGCTTCTTACACACAAGTCTCAAAACTAGTCTTGACTCCACTTTCCAATTTTCCTATTATTGATTTGTTTTAATGGAAACAGACACACACTGACCAGACAACAGGGAAAAGGATGGCTCCGCAGCAGATGAGGTCGACCAGAAAGAGGATCTCCTTCCACAGAGCGTATTCACTGGAGCCTTCCTCTGTAGACTCGATGATGATGTAGGCGACATTAGCCAGGACCTGGAGGTGAACAGGTGAGTGAGTCAACAGAACAAACTCCACGACTATAAATAATCACACACACATACACAACTACTGTTTTTATGCACACACACACCTGCAGAGGGATGACAATCATGAAGATCTTCTTTTCCTTGTCAGACAGGATGTATTTAACGAAAGCCCAGCCGGTGCCGATCAGTGCCAGTGTGATGAACAGGAGAGCCCCCTTGAGCCTGGAAAGTATATCAACACAAACTCATTTACACATGAAACATATAATAATATACTCTTAAATAACTTCACATTCCTGAGAAATTGTACTTACAGATGTGTGATATAATACATGACAGCCCAGCCTTCGATAGGATGCCCCTCAGTGTTGATGAAGTGATAGTTGATCTGAGAGAGAATGCAGAAAAAAGACAAGACATCACTATAAAAGCCTAAAACAACCATGAACGACTACACAACAGACTAGTCCATCTGTGGTGATGGTGCACTTACACTATGGAAAACCAGTGAAATGGACTTGGTGAAGGCCAGTGCTGCCATCAGCCAGTGGATCTTAAACACGCTGTACCTGTAGACAAGAACACAGGGGAAGATGTTGTAACTGTTTATCTACCGGTGAGTTGGTGCTTTTTAAGATGATGGAGGTAATTACAATGGAAACCGCTTACAGTGATCACGTCTGTCCAGGTCAAATTGATCACTCTCATTGGATGACTATTATAACTGATTTTTTTTTCTTTGTCTTTATTTGTCATGCAGATGACCATTTCTATATTTATTACATGCCTATAAAGTAATGAAACAGGCAGCTTCAGTATTTACTGAATTGTATTGACCGTTTCAAACTACAGAGCAGCTGTTTCAAACATGTGTTGTTCCGCTGCTGTGTCTCGTTGGCTTGTTTTGGGCAGTTTGTTTTAAGCTTTTTCATTGAGAGACTTTCTTTTTCCTATCATGATTTCAATGTGCATGCAGCACCAGCCTCAGGTAGCCAGCCGAAAGCAGACGGGTTGTGCATTTAGGGTGCGGGGGTGGGGACCGCAGCGGCTTGCAGCGAGAAAGTTAAACCAGAATCAACTTTTGGAGAAACATAATGTAACTCTGCGGTGGCCAAACATAGCCAGATCAGACTGATTAGAGCTGTAACCCTGCCGTGTAGGAGGACAAAAACATTACTAGGAAGAGAGGATGATATTTCTCTTCTTTTGATCATGTTAAACGTAAAGTTAGGCTTTGCTGACGGCTTCCCGACTCATTTTAAAGAAGAGGAGAGAGAGAGAGAGAAGGAGAAGCAGTGGTCGAGTGTCACTGAAACAACAGGAAAATGTGTTCAAATGTGTATAAATCATCTATTAAATGTTTATATACTGCTTATAGATATTGAATAGGGCGGTTAAAGTAAAGTGTTACCAAGTAGATGATTTTTTTTTCTTCCTTCCCAGTTCACGACTGATGTTACTGGTATGAGGATGTGTCCGTTGTCTTAGCTAATAAGGTTTTTAACAGACTTTTCTCTTGTCACTAGTTAAGCTCTGAATTTGGGGGAAGTGGCGTTTCATTTCATTTCACAACAGTTTCACAGGAAATGCACAAAAAACAGTTTGCAAGATACCACACCACACGTTGCATGTGCAAAACCAAAGTGTTTTGGCATCTTTAAATAAGGAAGCCGTAAGAATCAGCAATGATTATGAGCCTGCGTGCATGTGTACCTGTGCTTCATGAGCGTGTACACCCAGATCATGGCGGCAGTGAAGAAGACTCCGGCCATACAAATGTAAAGGCGAGAGAGGGGGATTTCTGCCGCAGACAAGTAGCCTCCTGGATTCTTCTCTGTCACTTCCACCTGCAGAGGATACGTTCAGGTTAACACATGCACACACCTGGGTACGCATGTACGGCCAGAAGGACGTTCCGCTTACGGTGAACGAGTAGGGCAGGTCGATTCCAGGCACCATGTTCTGACAGTAGTGGAAGTTGAAATTGTACAGACCCTCGGCCAGCAACCCGACCTCCATGTGGAACTGTGGGAGAAGGGGCAGAGAAAGTTTCATGCGACGTAATTCAAATTGAACGTTGCTTGAGATCGGGGGGGAAAAAAAGAAAAGATGTACTTACTCTGAAGTTGTAGGAGCCGTTGACTTTCTCCAAAGCTAAAGTCAGCTGGTTGGTCTTCCCAAGCTAGAAGCAAATACAGGTTAGAAAGTGATTTTGTATATAAATCACGTAAGCACAAAAAGATAAACAACTCTTACCTGGAATTCATTTTCCTCCACTTTCTTAGCTTCTACTGCAACCTCTGTCTTTTCTTCTTTTATCTCTGCTTTGTTCTGATCCACACTGCCATTTGGTTTCTCATTTAATTTTTCTGGCCCGGCTGCATCATCTGATGGTTTACCCCCTTTTGGATTCTCAGTAGGCTGGGGGGGATCTACGGCAGCCCTCCTTTTCCTCTGACCTAAAAGGACACAAACAACCAGCTCCCTGTCATGTTCTCTGGCCTCAAGAGAATGGTTGTGAACTTGAGCTATTTTTAAATTCTCACAGGATATACAGTGCAGTGATTAAAAAAAGATTCTGCCATTATTCTAGCACTTAAAAATAACTGGGAAGTAAAATGCTGGAGGGTTTTGCATCAGTTGTTAAGTGTGAGCGACACTGACCTTTGTCTTTGGAAGGTGGCATCTCTGCCTTCAGTTTTGCTCTCAAGGTGTTGTCTTGGTCACCTAGTGCTCTTACATTGACACTACACAAACACACCACAGTCAGGACAGCATTAACCTTCACATCAGACTGTTAGAGCACAGTCATGCACACTTCTAAAACACCGGCGCTGAAAATTACAAACCTGAGGTTGCTGACATCAATAAGAAAAAGAATGAGTGGCTCATTGTTGGTTGACTTTGTGAAAGTGAGCGGGCACGTCTCCGTCTCCTCCGCCTGGACATTTAAAAAAACAAAAACAAAAACAGAACAAACAGTCATTAAACAATCATATTTACACAGCTCAAAGCAGATTTCACCACTAAACCTACCCTTCATATCAATAATCTGATGACATGTGACAAAGGTTTTCCTTGAAAGCATACTAGTGAGACTAATTTAAACAAGTCTGAAAATAACCCTGCGTAATGGTAGACTGTATATTCATGAACTGATGTACTCACTGTGTAGGACAGGACTCCACTCACACGTGATCTGGAGAGGCTGAAACCAACCTAAAGAGAGTAGTATGAATGTATTATGAAGCACATGACTTCCAGTACGTAGCATATTTTACTCTGTGTGGCCAGTTCACAACTGAATATATCGTACATCCCTCCACGCAACAGAACTCTGGCTCCATTTAAGAAACTTTCAATGTTTTCCACTAAGTACCAATGACCGAGTGAAACTACTCATCTCACAAGCTAGAAAGCAAAGTTGTTTTCTGTCTACTAGTTGATGATTTTCTTGTTCAATTGCCATGATATTTCACTGCTGCTGGAAATACTTAATCACCAATCCAATAAATTACCTCATGGGCAGGACCAACGGTAGTGCTCTTTAAAAAAAACTCAAGACAAAACGGTCTTAATATAAAACGGAAGTTATCCCAAGTTTCAAGGTGATGGATTGCAGCACACAGAGAGCAGAGGAGAGAAGAGAAACTAGCGCGACCATAAATGACAGCAAAACGCAGAAGAGACTCTCACACTGAGCTGAAATGAAACAAGTGCACATACATACCATAAATAACATAAACAAACATATTTTGTTTCATTCAGGAAGGGCGGTCTGCCCCTCCAAGGCAATGGTAGGGGAAACGCTGAGCATATAGTTGTGACATCGCAGGCTTATGAAAGTCCAAATGGCGCGTTTAAAGGCACAGTTTCTAAATATAGCCTGCTTGCATTTCTCTGTGGACTGCGCGTTTTGATACTTTCATTTTATTTATATGGCACTTAGACCTGCTTTATAATCAAAAAAGAAATGTAAATCTCCCTGCCTACAATATGTCACCTTTAAACTTTGAACAACCTCCTTTTGTATACAGAGTGTAACTGTTTTTGATGTTTGATGTAAATTTTAATACTGGCACATCCCTAATTGTAGCTACAACTCACAAGTGATGGCGACTCTTTCAAATACATCTGCACCTGTACAAAGTGTACGACACACACACACACACAACAAACAAACAAACTTCTTACAGGGTACTTGCTGTAGTTCACCAGCTGTTCTGGGAGGCGCAGAGAAAGCAGGCTGACATCTAGAGTCCCATTAGCATAGAAACCAAAGGTGTTGAGGTGGACGACAAACCGAGTTTCATTCTGGGGAAAAATGAACAAATTAAAAAGTGCTGAGCTGTTTGTAAAAAAACTGTTCAGATGGGTAACATTTACAACTCAGCTGTTAACATTGTGTTTTCATCTTTTCTTTAAAATAAGTTTTATATTATCAAAACACACAACACCATGTTTGTTTCATCGTCTGACACTGAGGCTTTTTTTTTTTTTTTTAAACAGCTTCTTTATTTATACAAGTATACAACAAGTTTACAGCACCTTGTGTATACAACTTATGCATACAAAAACGCCAGGGGGACTAAAGGCTGTAATAAAAGAAAAAGAAATAGTTAAATAATGATTACTGGCATGTTTGTAGACACAAGTTGTATACACAAGGTGCCGTAACCTTGTTATAAACTTGTATCAATAAAGCTGTTTAAAGGATTTAATCAGCTTTAGTGTCAGAGGATGAAACAAACATGGTATTGCGTGTTGTTGTGTAAAACTAATGAAAAGCCAATGTTACACAATGTTAACAGCTGTTAGATAGAATTTTTTTCTTAGTTAACTTATAAAGCTTGTAAAGTTACATGTTTAAAGAGCTATTTTGTTGATACATTCAGATAACCTATAGAAGAAATGTACTGTTTGATATCGACAGTCAGCTCTGAAAGGTTGCCTTTTTGCTTAAGAATTTTGATGTGCGAGTTTAACATTTGGTCAAAATAGTAGTAATAGTAATAATAATAATAGCAATAATAATAATAATAACAATAAACTTTATTTGTATAGCACTTTTCTTAGTGCTTTACATACAACAAAACCAAGGGAGACAGTGATGTAAAATTACCACAATTAGATAAAAAAGCTTAATAATACAGAATACAATTAATAGAAGAATAGTAATATTACTAAAAACAGGAACAAGAACATACGAGAGCTAAAAATAATCAACAGTAAAGTAAGCACATTAATTAAATAGACCTGCTTACAGAGATTACTGTCACATTCAGTAAGTCCAAACAATACTCTTTTTAAAGCTATTTTTTTATATTCTACAGCTAACTAAAACATACAAGCTAGCTAATAAAACGCCGTCAGGGCACCAGCGTACTCTCCATGTTAGCTCCCCAGCTAACACAGCTCTAGTTTGAGACAGTCGCCTTACCTTTAGGGCGAGCTTGTGTATCCTCGCCTTGCATCCAGCCAGAAGAAATAGGAATAAATATCCAGCCACGACACATCCTCTGTGTGCCACAGCCATCCCCAGGCAGTAACCAACCTGCTAACGGCAACTGACTGCTAATGTTAGCGAGCGACAATCTTACCAGATGGCTCAATGGCAAGCTAGCTGGCAGTCTAAACCGTAAACGAGGCGCGTTACAGTGATGCAAATCTTTAAACTCCGTGTATCAGCTCTTTAATTACGTCGTAATATCAAATTATATCCATTTATGTAATGTTTTCCGATTCTTTTGTGCTTTCATCGCGTACGGTAACAGCTAGCTTGTAGATGGCAAGAGCTCGCTTCCTGGTGTTGAACAAGGACCCAAACATTCATCAAGGTACGGACAGAAACGTCATCCGCTGTAGGCTTACATCCGTTAAATTGCCACATTTATGATTCAAGAGGCGATATCGTGCACCAAAAGTTACGAGAGCTGAACAATTGTGATTTATAGACGCTTTCTGTATGAACAACCCCTGGTTGTGTGTTATTTTTCTGTCAAAGAACGGAGTTTTTCACTTCAGAAGTCCTGACTGCACCTTGTACTAATTGTCCTAGCTGGGGTCACGTGGTTGAGCTTTGACAGTGAACTTCCGGCTCAAAGTGTTCACGTGAGTGACCCTCCACGTCGGATGAAACCATGGAGCCTGCCGGTTGCCATGTCTGCAGATATGATGTTTGACATGTTTGACACGTGGAACGGAAGTTATTTTTGGGTTAAAGGGCTGTTTTATCTTCCCTGAAAGAAAAATACTGACAGAATTTGTGTTTTTGATTTAAATCTTTATATTTTGCATGCCAAATTTTAAATCAATAAATTAAAAAAAGAAAGAAGTTTTACTTTTGTACACCTTATCCTTTTTGCTTTGTTTTGTGTTCTTACATTATCAGAGATGTTTTAACATATATAAAAATAAAAAATAAAAATAATATGTATTTGACATGGTTTTCCGCTAAAAAGTTCTGATACCTAGTTAAAATGACATCTACTCCTCTTTTAATAGTTCAGAATCTATGAATATGTTAATAGTCTTCATTCCAAACTGCTGGACACAAGATCTCCAACTTTCACTGAAATTCTGAGTGTTTGTGTACTGGAGGTTTTACATGCACTTCAAACTTGTGTAAATTGCATGCTGGACCATGATTGGTGCATTTTTGATGCCACAAATCAGTTTGTAAGTATACGCCATTTATATACAGTCACGCGCTGAACTCAGGTTTTAGGTGAGCATAATGCTGGGAGGTTTGAGTTGTCTCAGTACACTCTGGACTTCTAAATGTATTGAGTATTCTGAGTTTTCTAGTACTGGTTGTTGTTCACCTCTCAGACCACTATAATGCAAGGCACTCTAACCAGATGTGTGTGCATCAAATGGTAGTAAATGCATTTTTTTCTTCATTATCCTCCCAAAATATTAGGCTGTATGCTAAATACAGCTGGTATTAAACATTATTAAATCAATTTGTTTTTTATTTACTTACAGTGATAATTGTGTTGATGCTACATCTGTATAATTTTTTACAGTAAATAAAGAAAAGTACCAACTCCTATTTGTATCATGACAAAATAAGAAATGACCTGGGGAAAATAAAGACATTTCATTAAAAATTCAAAACAATTATTCACAGGCACCAAAGTAGTCTAACAATTGTATCAAGCAAACTGCAGCAGAGAGTATCTCCAAAGTCAAAAGGCAGCTAAGTATCCACAGGCTAACAAGCTAACAGGCTAATAAGCACCAAGTCTACTGTCTCCAAGCTAACAGGCTGGCAAATACTGTCTGACTCTGGTACATGAACGAATCTGGCAAGACCCCAAGCCCTTGGTATTCTTCAGCATAGAGGAAGCAGATCACCATGTATGAGATGTGTCAAGGGCAGCGACTGTACAAGAGCTGCTATCAGCAGTCGAGTCGAGTACAATTTTGAGTACTGAACGATGTAAGCATAGCAGGGAGTCAAGTATACTTGTTTTTAGTGGCTAATGAACGGTATCAGTAACAGGAACAAGACGAAAAACATATTTTTTGACTGGAGGGTGACTTTAAAGCAACAGTTTTATAACTTTTACTGAACAATGTCCACTGTGGCAAAAAGTGACAATTAACTACTGGATAATGGCACAAGATTTTATTGGTCTTTTGTACATCAGACCTTTTGATTTGTCACAGTAGAGAAAGCACATTAATAATAGCTCAGTTTTATTCAAGTGTCCCAGTAAGTCATGACAGTGTGACAGCGAGTCAGCATGCACAACACCTGGACACTGAAACTGAGGCGGCTAAATGGAATTCAACCATCATTAATTTCATTATTTACAGCTGTGCTTTTAAAAGCCAGCCCCCAGGAACAGTGATGGGCTGTGGGGTGAATGGGGAGAGCCCTGTCAGTCAAGTGACCCTCATCTTACAGGTCGTTGCGGTCATTTGAGAGTCTCCAAGGACAAATTTGACAGTGGCCACTGTTGGAATTGCACGTCACCTGACACCTACTACTTTATGTATAGAGTTGCGAAGGTGCGATCCTGTTATTTTTCCCCGTAGACATTGTTACAATGATATTTATAGTTCATTCTTGAAGATGTCTATTTTTTTTTGGCAGTCCCCAAAATTGACCACTAGATGGTAGTTGCAAGTTATCCAGTCATGTGACTCTGACATTACACTTTCTTCCTTTGTCTGCAAACGTCTGTCTTCCTTATCACACATGTTGAAAGGTAGGCCTAATTAGTGATTTAATTTAATTTAGTAAGTACAGTTTATTTAGGTTAGATTCATGTACATAGATTAACATTTCTTATATAGTTAGTGCAAGAGGATATACACATTTTGTTATTACAAATTTGTATATTGAACTTGAAAGGTTGAAAGGTCATTCTAATTAATTGAAGATCATTGTGAATTAAAGATTGAGGTTAATTAAAGATGACATTTTTGATAAAAAGAAACGGTGGTCTTTGTATTCGAGTGTCTGTGTGTCTGTGTGTGGGTGTGTGTTTCTGTGTGTGTGTGTGTGTGTCTGTGTGTGGGTGTGTGTTTCTGTGTGGGTGTGGGTGTGGTCAGGTTTTTGAGCAGCTATTTGAAAGAGGAAACAGTAAGGGTAAGTGTCATGGAAGTGTGACACTTTATAGCCAATAAATAAAACTTAAATAAAGTGATATGAGTATATAATTACATTATCGGCTCCAGTTATTACATTTTTTTTTAACCCAGCTTATAATGTAATAACTTATTACATTATGCGCAAAAAGTTATTACGTTATTGGTTTTGAAATTTTATTACATTATGGGTAAGTTATTACATTATCGACTTTTATTACTTTAAGAATGGCTCTCCTCTGACTGGCTTCTTCTCCATAGCAACAGCGGCTGAGGATCATGGGTATTGTAGTATTCTTAGCCATTCACTATGCCAAAATCAGACAGAAAAAGTGGTCATAAAATAAATCTATAAGATCATTACATTATCCTATGTTAAGTAATATTGAGGAAATTGTTCGAAGAACCATTGAATAGTTTATCTCTGACATGTTAAAATACAGTTGAAAAGACCCATGAAGTTCAGATAACTCGTTTATTATTGCATATAATTCAACTTGTCATTTGTAAGAGAAAATTTGTGTTACTTTAAGTACAGTTTTTAAAAACGTCTGCAGAAATTAATCAACTTTAACTGTAAAGAAACCCCAGTGGTGATTTAGGCTATACAGCTTTACACAGGCTGTATAGTTTAAAGTAGGCCTAAAGCAACATGGACGATTTGATCAAATTTGAATGCGGTGTAAAACCATTAAAAGTCAACAACAGAGACATTTACTGTGTATTTATGTTCATGTTAATTGATACACCAGCGCTGCTGCCGTCGATATGTGGAGCCACGATAACGCTTCTACCCTGGGCACAAACTGAGGAACCGGCAGGAGGAGCCACACCAGAGGAAGAGGAGGCTGAGGAGGGAGGTGTACCAGGGTTGGGTTGCCCAGCTGTTGATCCCCCTGGTGGAGTAATATGGAAAGAAAAGAAAAAGAATAGCAATGATCTTTTCTATTTAAAACAAAGCTTGTGCAGAAAGATGGAAGCCTTGACTAGTTGAAGCACTTCCTAACATAGAAACTCGTGATGCACCTGCATATGCTTTCTTTAACTTCTCCGCCGCATTGTTGTGGTTTATCCTCTTCAGGATTTGGATCGTGATGTTCACAGCTGACTCTTCGCCGTAGCTGTCTATCATCTTACCCATAGTGTCTTGCCGGTCTGCATTCTCTAGGTGGCCCTTACGAAGGGGCTGACATCCGTCCAGCACTGGCTGAGTAAGGTTCCACAGAAACCTTTTGAAATCATTAGCACACAACTCATCCAGAGTGTCTAAGATCAGCTGTGGAACCTGCATTTCTGATCACTGAAAGGAAGGAAAATAAGATTTTTCAGTTTGCAGATTAACCTGCAATGTTGAGCCACTTTTTATGTTTAGTTGAAAGTTCACCCCTATCCAGCATGAAAGCTCTGAGACTTGGTCTTCCTGAATGTAAAAAAAATCTGATATTCTTGGACGCTTAAGATCAATTTGCAATAAAGATTTCAAAGATTTATTTCTTTAACTACCAACAGTGCTTTGGAGGTAGAGAGACGCCACACTTTTAAGATACTCTCCCATTAATTGTACCTGGATTGATCTTTAATTACATATTCATATAAATATAACTTTTCATTCACTACTTTCAACTACACTGGCAAAATGCCAAAAATAACTAAACTTACTTTTATGTGACATATGCACATTACTGTGGAACTGAATATTTCTTTTAGCTTGGTGTATTTGATATTTAGCTTCAATAATTCGACAAATCAGAAGGGAAGTCTACCTTTTTAAATATTTGTCTCAATACATTATTTTAAAAACACACAAATAGAACATCAGACAGCATCAAACTCAGAGTCAACTACATGTAAGCACAATAATAATAATATAGTAAAGTGTTATATTCAAGCATCCGTGTCATAACTTTGATTTGAAGTCTAGTTGTGACAAATCTTTTCTTAAATATTGTAGTAAACGTCTTACCGTAGCAGCACCAGTAATTAGACAGAAGTCCTACACAGAAGACAATCTACTTAAAATGCAGCAGCATTGTGCAGTGATAGACAACTTTTACTTTCAAATTTAGAGCAAAAAATAGGAAGTTCAACAACTGCAAACCACAAGTACATACATATAAGTTCAAGCTCATGTTAGAAAGAGAAAGAAATGCTGAAAAAGAGAAACAAAGTCAAGACAGAGAGACTTAAGGTACTAGTTCTCCTTTGAAAAGTCACGTATGAAAGCGACACAAAGCACAAAGCACGTGTCAAATTTCCCATCATCTGACTCATCTAACCACTAAGGCCACATCAGGGATTTCATTTATGCTTTTGAAGTTATATAAACTTGTATACCAGATGCAAATTGCTCATAGAACAGCATATTCTGTGAGTTTTGAGAACTAACAGTCTTGTGGAGTGCAGTTGTTTGATATTTTATATCAAAGATTTGACAAATCAGCAGGTAAAACTTTAGTCTGTTCTGTCTTTTTAAGTATTCATCTCCACAAGGTTCTATAAAGAAACCAACACAAGACAAGTAGAATTCAAAGATCACAAATATGTATTTATTTCACAATCCTCGTCGTTCTGGTCTTGGGTTGGTCCAAACTAAAATGATATACATTCATCTGCATATTCACTGCTTTCCCAGTTATGTAAAATAATCACTGGTTTATTTGGTTTTAAACAATTTAAAGAAGACAAAGCTTTTAAAGAATTACATGGTGTCTAACAAAGGGTCCACTGACTGACAAAACCAAACACATACAATGAACTTAAAATCACAATCAGAAACAAATCTTCTTAAGACTTTCAACTGTGATATGAGAAATGGCACACAGAGTGTTTTTGGTTATCAGCCCCTGAGGTTTTGCTGCTGCAGCTCCACCTGCTGACGTGAGGTAGAGATGACAAAGCACCATACTGACATGTTGCAACTATGAAAAGAGCTTGAAATCAAAATCTGTTTAAATCCGAGCAGTGACAAACTGGTGTGAATTATAGATAATGAACAGGCCCTTTTCACAGAGAACATGTTGATGTGTCACAACAGGAAAATCACAGGTGTAAATAATAATATTAATAATGGCAGACCTGAGCAATTGTGATGTTATTAGTAACATCTGTGCTTTTCCTTTTATAACAAGTCAAAATGCAAAAGACACTCAGGACAGACAAAGGAATGATAAACACATCATATGTTCAAAACACACATACAGAATACTATTGCTAATGCAGAGTTATAATGCTTAAGATTTTCATATCAAACCCTGATTTTGAAACCAGATATCTACTGTTGAAATAGTTACAATATTTGTTTTGATATTTTGTAGCAAACCTGTAGAAAAAAATCTGATTAAAAATACTGATAGAGGACATGATGTAACTATAAATATTATGATGACAGCTGTGAAAGGAAATTTATATTCTGCCATACTCAATGTCATATCATTATAATTGTCATGGTCATCATGAAATTTATTCTTTAAGACTTTAAAAACAGGGTCAGATGTGAATGGTTGTCAAGACAACAAGATATGATGTGAAAGATCATAGTGATCAAAAAGTTGTTTTACCTGGATACATTTAGCAAAAGTTAAAAGTGTCACATTTCCAAAAAAACGTAACTATGATTGTCCCCTAACCTTAACCCTGTGGTTATTATTGTAGCCATGACGACGAGGGTGATCATTTGAACCCAAACCATGATTTTTACCTAAACCTAACCAAGTGGTTTTTGTGGCTCAGCCTAACCCGACCGTAACCACAGCGTTGTCACATCATAAAACATAATTATTTTTTAACAGTGGTTTTGGAAAGAACAAACAAATGATGTCCTGCTGACTGCTGCCGATAGGGGCACCAGATTAGAAAATGCTCCTATATGTCGTTCTAGAGTCACATGGTCAAAAGATGTATTTGGTCGTTTAATTTATATTTATGAAAGATTCCATCTTTAGGTGTTACCAACTGGGTTACACTGGGTCAAGCATGGGCCTTGAGGTCACAGAGTAAACACCGGTGTGCCGATGGTGACCTGAAGCTCCATGCAACGTGACCTGAACTAACGCGGGTAAAGTGCAGTTCCTTGTTTAGAAACTAATGAGCCAATAGACTAACTTTGCATACGGTAGATGCACTGAGTTTGACCATTTCTGGGCATATAGTGCTTATGATCTGATCTGTAGGGGTTTAAAGACCAAAGTCAGAGCTGAAATCTTCAGAACATTAGAGACGGCATCAATGTACATTCAACTTTGATTGATAAGGGTTTCTGTTCTCCGCTTGGCCAAATGTTCAATAAATATTCTCAGCATAAGACATCAAAGGCTCCTGGACACTTTCTTCACTGATGAGAGCTCCTCCATAACATGAACCACAACCTCATGATGTATTCCCTTCTAGTCATCCTGGTTTGGTTTGTTGTTTCATGAGTTTATTTGTTGATGGTTATCTTCCATGATCCAGAGGTGCCACCGTTGACTATTGGGGCAATGATCACACTTCCATTCTGAGCAGATATTGCAGCAGGAGGAGCAGGAGCAGCAGGAGGTGCAAAAGCAGAGGAGGAAGTGGAGGATGTAGCTGCTCTTCTCTCTGTAATTGAAAATAAAATACAGATACAGTTAAACAGTTAAAGACACGTGAAAACAAAGATGCAATTTTGATTCATCAGTGAATTTAACAAAGTCACCATCTACTGCACCTGCGTATGCTTCCTTTAACTTCTCTGCGGCGTAGTTGTTGTTCATTTTCCTCAAGATCTCAACAGTGATGTTCACAGCCATCTCTTCACCGTAGCCCTGTCTCATTTCATCCACAGTGTCCGTCCGGGATGCTTTCTCTAGACGGGCCTTAGGAATTCGTTTGCAGCCGTCCAAGACATTATTTGTAAGGTACCAATTAAACGTTTTAAAATCACTATCAGGCAGGTCTTCCAGAGTGTCAAGGAGCAGCTGTGGAACCTGCATTTCTGCTCACTGAAGAGATAAAAGAGGGGAAATTAGTTTTCAGTTTTCAGATGAGCTTTCAATGTTAAGGGATTGGTTTGACATTTTGGGAAATAGGCTCATTTGCTTCGTTGCAGAGTTAAATGAGAAAATTGATATGACTTCTGTATCTGTCCATACTGTGTTTCTGTGTTTTACAGGGGGATATGTGCTGGTTTGTTTCTTGTTCAGGAGCAGTGACTTCCTGGAGTCTTGTCATCACAGTGAGGTCGCCATTCAACCGGCAGAGACACCAGGAAGTCACCACTCACGCTGAAGATGTAGTCTGGTCTGTACAACCACAACTTGAAATTTTTACACCTCAATCATTGTAAAAATGAAACAAACAAGATAAAATGTGTTAATTACGGCTAGCTGTAGTTTTTATGCTAAGCTAAGCTAACCGTCGGCTAGCTGTAATTATACTGAACGGACAAATAAAGAGATTCTTACCGATCTTCTCATCTAATTCTGGGCAGCAAAGCCATTTCCTAAAATTTCAAACCACTTGTCAGTGTCAGTGCTCGCTGGCAACAAACACACATGACAGAAAAAGTTGAAATTTTGACACACTAGAAAGAAAACCATCTAATTTTATAGATCAAACAAATCGTCATATTAAAATTGATAATGAAAATAACTGTTAGTTACAGCCCTAATCAAGTCTGTAGCTGTGAATGTTAGTAAACTGTTAATGAAATGAAAATGCACTCTGGTCCAGATGTAATAATAATAATAATAACTTTATTTGTATAGAACTTTTCAAAACAGAGGTACAAAGTGCTTTACAGAATAAGATAAAATACACAGTCATGATAAAACCTGATAAAACAGAGAGTATAAAAGGAACAGGTACAACAGATAAGCAACAGATTTACTGTAGAAAAGCCTTTCTGTAATAGCAAGTTTTGAGGATTGATTTAAAACAGGTTACTGAATTTGCTGGCTGAAGTTCGTCAGGTAGGGAATTCCATAGTAGTGGGGCAATAACCACAAATGCACGGTATCCTTTAGTAATGAGGTGGGCTGTGGCGACAGTAAGGAGGGTTTTATCTGAGGAACGCAGGCAGCAGCTAGGCTCATAGGGTACAAGTAAATCTGTGATGTCAGTGGGAGCAAGTTCATGTGTGTTGCAAGTATGGGTATGATATGGTCTAAGGCTGCTGTGGTCTGTGAAAATAGTCACATGGAGGCCTTCAACGTACGGCCTAAAGTGTTCTTAGGCCCAAATAACGGCCAGACACTCTTTCTCTGGAGTTGGGTGTGGTTCACCAGAGGGTGACTAGCATATGCCACAACAACATCTCTGCTTTCATCATCCCTCTCTCTCATGTGTCTGCATGAATGAAGAAAAAGATGTGTAAAGTCCAGGAATCTCAGGACAGGGGCTGAAGTTATGCAGCTTTTCAGGAGATCAGTCAGGATGAGTTGCCATCGTGAGTTGTTTTTGAAAAGCTCTAATATCAGTTATCTTTTGTATTACTCAGATCAACGATAGCAAACAGGGTTTACATAACCACTATAGCATATAAAATTATAATGTGAAAAGACATCAAAACATTATACTCCTTAAAATCACTCTTCTCCAGAAGAAAAAACTATATTGCTGGAAACACTTGAAGAAGAATACACATTTGATAATCAAGTGACGTCTTGGAACAACCCCTTGATCGACCATATGCTAACTGTGTCTTTCCTGCATCTGACCTTTTTGATCCTACCTGAATGCAGGGCCCCCTCGTGTTTCTGCCCCTTGATTTCAAGGTTTTCAAAGTTTAGTTGAAAGCGGTGTTTCACCCACAGTAGGCTCTGCAAAGCGTCTGGGCATGCCCGTTCATAACTTCGATCTTAACGACGTGCGCAGCTAAACCAGCGTACAGTTCAACACGGCGAATAAAAAGGGGTGAAAATCACTTCACCTCGTGTAGTTGCACTGGTACCGTTTCGTTAAGGACATGCAGACTCCGGTCGTCAAGAAAAATGTCAAAGGAAAAGGTGTTCGGGCGCCACTTACAACAGTTTGGTCCGTGTTTCTTGGTAGAAGTAGAAGAAGACGAGATATCGGAATTTCCGCAATGCTCGTCGTTTATTACTAATATTCACATCAACCTTACCGAGACCGGTTGAACGGCTACTATTTTATCATACACCAACAAAACAGAGGCGACACGTAACCAATAGGCTACTCTTGGGTTGAGGGGCAAAAACAAGACAGGCGCTCAATAACACACGTCCTTTCCCAGGATTCGCGCCGTTCTTTCAAAGAGTACAGGGCGCTGTCTGATGACGTTGGTTCTCTCGTAGCTACGCACTATATCTTAAAGGTACGTTTCACAATTTCGACTTTTAACAATGTGTCAGATTTTTTATTCTGTAAATCATGAAAAAATCATCAAAATGCATTAAATTAGTGATCACAGGTTACATATGCCAGAATTATAATTCTGTAAATCATGAAAAAAAACCACAAAAATGATGAAAAATGTCCCGTCTCACAACGTTAAGAAATGCAGTGACCCTTTTTCATAAGTCACCTTTTGTAAAGGGTTTATAAGTTGTAAATAATGACTTTATTAATGTTTAATGAATCATTTACTAATGTTTTACACATCAGTTTAATAAGAACAACTTTGAGGTTGCCAGGTTTTGGAAAATCCTCCTTCAGCATAACACTTGCTTAATCTTTCTTAGCTAACTATTAACTTAACCAGGAACGCCCCTCCTTCTCCAATTGACTCTTCAACCTTTTAAGTTCTGGAAAGGGGCTGCATGAGTAATAAGTTTCACACTTTTTAATGAGACATCAAATTTATAAATGTAAGTAAATCATTAATAAAGGGTTGTGAATTCACCATGTTCAAATAAGTCATCAAGTCGGCAGTTATAAGTGTTAGTAAAGTCATTAATAAAGGTCCCAGGTTTCTCTCTATTACTGCTATAATAAGCAAACATTAATAGGTAATCTACAGATCTAAATATAAATAAATAATAAATTCTTGATCCATCAGTGATTAATCAGTTAATTCATTAGATAATATAAGAATAATTGGCAATTCTGATACATTTTTCAAGCAAAAATGAAAAACATTTGGTAACGCTTTAGAATACAGCCCGCAATATACAGTGTAATTACTCCGTAGTTACAATGTAATCTTTTGTACTAATGGTGTACCAGTATTGTACGTACCAATACATATATGTAGGTACAGGGGAACAAGATGTGAAGATATGGAATAAGGGGGTAACAGTTTAGAAACTTACAAATTACTTATGCTGTAGTTATTTTTTTAACTATTCTATGATTACAGAGTATGTATGACCTACTGAACAATAATCTGGAAATTTGGGAAGAATTTAGAGAGAATTGATACTTAAGTTGGTAACATTTTAAAATACAGCCCTTGTTTTACTGTGTAATTTCCTGGAATTTACGGTGTAACTTCCTCATATGAATCCGTACATATAAAATACTTACTGGTTCTTACTGGTACTAAAATGTATGTATAACAGAGGAAAACAAGACAATGAGGAACAAGTGTGTAACAATTGGGGATTCTCCTGAAATTTTTTTTGTATAACTACTTGCATACCTTATTATTGTGTAATTAAAGATATACTATGTATATTATTACATTGCTGTATTGTTATTTTTTCAATAACAATGACAATACAAGCCTTCCATGGCTGTGCACTTCAGAAAGGTAAGTTTGCCCGTTATGCTGCAGTGCTGGACCAACATGGCTGCTAGGAGATGGTCTTATAGTAGAGACACATTTCTCGAGTTGTTCTTATTCAAATTCATACAGTGAAGTAGAAGACAAGCACAATAAATCCCTGGAGTGTGAGTGAAGCTTGCCTGCCAAACACACATGCATAAAAAATGCATAATGCATAAAAAATGACTGTCATAACTGCCATGGGCAAAGGGCAAAAACATTAGATTTTACTGCACTTCATCCATATAAATATGTACTGATTCATACAAGGAAGTTACACCAGAAGTTCCAGGAGGTTACACTTTAAATCCCCGATTGTTACTCCCTTGTTCCTCGTTGCCTTGTTTTCTTCTTTTGTACCTACATTTTAGTACCAGTAGGAAAGGGTAAGTATTTTAAAAGTTACCATGGATGTATTCCAAGAGCTAGATAGGGCTCCGCCACTCCGCCAATTTTTCCCAGTGGCCACTCGTTGTGAAAAATCCCCCTGCAGCCCAAAAAGCATTTTCCCCATAAACCACCACTGTAAAAGAGACGTCTGTAAAACTGTTGACAGGACACTTCGAAATGCAAACAAGGTCAACTCTTTTTATTATGAATATTTGATCCATAAGGTTTTATATTTGTAAAACTTTCCTCGAGCCGAGAAAAGCGATTTAAAGATCTGTGATGTCATCAAAACGTAAAGTCTATGGGCCAAACGGGAACTCGTGGGTGGGGTAGTACACAATATGCACTATTGTGCATATTCAGTGGGCTGTACAATGCGGAAGCAAACCTGGAATCTAGGAACTTTTTTTGCCATATGCGCCTATGGATGTATAAAGAGAACTGGATACAGCGTCAGAAGCGGGGCCCCGTTCATTCCTATGAAAGTTGCTCGGTGGCACATGAAGCCAAAAAAGTTAAACTTCTTCCGCATTGCTTCCGCATCTGTACGGCCCATAGAGCAAATGCACTAGTGACTTTCTCAGGCCGAGTCGGCTACTTCTGGTTTAGCCCTCCGGCTAACCTGAATGGGGATAAAACAATTCAATCGTGTGGCTCTTCTAGGCTTTTGAAATGTGATCGGACCGAATGGATCAAATTCTGATACTGAGTCACTTCGTGGGGGTTGTGATGCTCAAAAAAATATATCCGCTGATTTACAGATGTCTCTTTCACAATGTAAGTCTGTGAGAAAAAGCCTTTTTGGGCTAGTGTGCATCACGTGACGTTGTAATTACATGGTTTGACCGCTATGACAATGTTCCTGTATCGAGTTCTCTTTATACATCCATGTATGCGCCGGCAAGTGGAAAGGGTTCAGCTGAGGCCTTGCGGACCCTACAAACCAGACTCACATGTACATGACTATGGTGGCTGAGGAAGACAATAGACTATAGCAGATCAAAAATAAACGAGAAAGTTATTAAAGGTAGCAATCTTAGCAACTATTGAGCAAAGAAATGAAGGTAACTTAGTCTATGTGTTTGAGCCACAGCAATATATGACTGTCAGTGCAAATAATGTGGTCTAATCAATGAATGAATGCAAATAAAAGGTGGCTTAGGAAAGTATGAATACTAAGTAATATTAAGTATGAATGTAGATATTTTTGCAACTATTAAGCAGAAATAATGATGATAAACTACAAATTGTGTTAGTCTAACTGCTAATTAGCAAGACAAAATTTAATTTTAACCAGATTATGAGAAGTCAGGAGATCAATGTTAGTGCAATTCATCCTCTGAGGATATATTCAATTAAGGACTAAACAGTCAAACTGATGGTGGCGCAAGTGGAAAAGTCAGAGGATCACCAAATCGCTATAATGTGTCTTTTTAGGTCTTTAATTATCTGCTGTAAATTTCATGACAAATTAATCCATCTGATAATTGAGATATTTCACTCTGAACCACAACCTCATGGTGTATTCCTTTCTAGTCTTCCTGGTTTGGTTTGTTTCGCGAGTTTATTTGTTGATGGTTATATTCCATGATCTAGAGGTGCCACCCATGATCGTCGGGGCGATGATCACACTTCCATCCTGAGCAGACATTGCAGCAGGAGGAGCAGGAGCAGCAGGAGGTGCCAAAGCAGAGGAGGAGGTGGAGGATGTAGCTGCTCTTCTCTCTGTAATTGAAAAAAAAATACAGATACAGTTAAACAGTAGAGACACGTGAAAACAAAGATGTAACTTTGACGCATCCGTGAATTTAATAAAGTCACCATCTACTGCACCTGCGTATGCTTTCTTTAACTTCTCTGCGGCGTAGTTGTTGTTTATTTTCCTCAAGATCTCAACAGTGATGTTCACAGCCATCTCTTCACCGTAGCCCCGTATCATTTCATCCACAGTGTCCGTCCGGGATGCTTTCTCTAGACGGGCCTTAGGAATTCGTTTGCAGCCGTCCAAGACATCATTTGTAAGGTACCAATTAAACGTTTTAAAATCCCTATCAGGCAGGTCTTCAAGAGTGTCAAGGAGCAGCTGTGGAACCTGCATTTCTGCTCACTGAAGAGATAAAAGAGGGGAAATTAGTTTTCAGTTTTTCAGATGAGCTTTCAATGTTAAGGGATTGGTTTGACATTTTGGGAAATAGGCTCATTTGCTTCGTTGCAGAGAGTTAAATGAGAAAATTGATATGACTTCTGTATCTGTCCATACTGTGTTTCTGTGTTTTACAGGGGGATATGTGCTGGTCTGTTTCTTGTTCAGGAGCAGTGACTTCCTGGAGTCTTGTCATCACAGTAAGGTTGCCATTCAACCAGTAGAGACACCAGGAAGTCATCATGCCTGCTAAAGACGTAGTCTGGCACATAACCTTCTGTACAACCACCACTTGACATTTTTACACCTCAATCATTGTACAAATTAAACAAACAAGAGATAACTTGTTAATTAGTGAGTTTGACTTTGACTGTTTTTGTTACATTTGGCCAGAGCAGGCTAGCAGTAGGTTTTATGCTAAGCTAAGCTAACCGTCTGCTAACAGTAGTTATACTGAATGGACGAATATGAGAATCTTATTGATCTTCTCATCTAACTCTGGGCAGCAAAGCAAATCATTCCCTAAAATGTCAAACCACTTTGTGTCTGTGCTCGCTAGCAACAAACACACATGACAGAAAAAGTTGTTTATTAGACTTATTTTCATTACTGATTAATCTTCCAATTTTTTTTTTGATTAATTGAATATTGTTTTTGGTCTATAAAACATCAAAACAAAGAAAAATGTCCATCACACATTCGTAAAGTCCACAGTGACATCATCAAATGTCTTATTTTGTCATATTTTGTAATATTTCGCTCTTTAAATGTTGGCAACAAATACACATATAAATATAAAAACAAAAAAATTTACATAAATCATGTAAATATTTTTTTCAGTCCGCATCTTAATCTGGTTCGGCATTAAATTAGTGATCACAGGGTACATGTGCCACATTTATTCTGTAAATCATGAAAAAAATCACAAAAATGATGAAAAATGTTCCGTTTCACAATGTTAAGACATGTAGTGTCACCTTTTGCAAAGGGGTTACATGTTGGGTTTTACAGATCAATTAACAACTTTGGGGTTGCCATGTTGTGGAAAATCCTCCTTCAGCATAACACTTGCTTAATCTTTTTAGCTAACTGTTTAATTAACCACGAACGCTCCTCCTTCTCTAATTGACTCTTCAACCACTGAAGTTCTGGAAAAGGGCTGCATGAGTCATAAGTTTCACACTTTTTAATGAGAATCTATAAATGTTAGTAAATCATAACATTAGTCATCACATTAGTGCTTTAATGTCATCATGTTTGCCATAAAATATTAGTAAATCATAAATAAAGGGTTGTGAGTTTATCATGTTCAATAAGTCATTAAGTCTGGAGTTATAAGTGTTATTAAAGTCATTAATAAAGGTACCAGGTTTCTCTCTATTACTGCTATAATAAACAAACATTAGTAGTCATAAGTAAAGGGTCTTAATCCATCAACGATCAGTCGATTAATTCACTAGAAGAATAATTGGCAACTTTGTTACATTTTTCAAGCAAAAATGAAAAACATTCCCCAGTTCCAGTTTGTCAATTGTGAGGATTTGCTGCTTTGTTTGGTCTTATGTGAGAGTAAATGAAATATATTTGGCTTTTAGAGTGTTAGTCAGCCAAAACAAGCATTTTGATAGCATCACCCTGGGCTGTAGGAAACTGCGGCTATTGTCTGACATTTTATAGATAAAACAAATCATCATATTAATTGATAATGAAAATAACTGTTAGCCCTAATCAAGTCTGTAGCTGTGAATGTTAATAAACTGTTAATGAAAAGAAAAAGGATTCTGGTCCAGATGTGGTCAAACAGCTCATTACAGCTGACTTCATGATGAATTAAAGAGCTACAACCTGGCAACCCAAATCATATTGACCTACTTTCTATTTACTCATGATTCATTTTTAAAGCTTTAGTCAATTGTTTATTAAAATTAATAAAGGGAATGACTACAGTTTCTAAACTATTACAGAAATCCTTTGAAATACGGATGGATTACAGAGTGAGGGTCCCTGGCACAACTTCACCTACTTCCAAGGTGCACGGAGAAGGGAAAGAAGTCTAGAGAGATGAGAACTAGTCTGCCAACTAACAGACACACAAATTAACAAATAATCGTCTCTTTCACCCCGGAAATAATGTCATTAAGAAATGGATACTGATTTAAATGAATATTTACAGGATTCTCTCGGTAGGTTTACTGCACGAAGGCACAAAAGTTAAAAATCCAAGAGCGCATCGATCACCAGTCAACTTTTCAAAATGCCAGATGTGTGTGACGGCGCGCTGTGCGTAAAAACACTTTTCATGTACATCTGAAAACAATCACTACTAACAGGCCTCGACAACACGACCAGGGGCCGCCCGGTTCGATGTAAACACACTTCTGTAACTTTACATTTGTATTTTGACCAATAAGTGTTGCACCAGGATGGCTGCACCGTCGCAGAACCAACGTGCCAGAAACTGCGTTTTAATGAGCGTTAGATATAATTGAAAAGAACTTACCGTGTCAACAACAGCCCACGGACACCAGTTACATATGATACCGCACAGAAAACCATCTAGTTTCGTTTTCAGCAAGTTACAGGAAGTTTTGCTTAAGTTCAGAGCGCAGCAGCAGCAGACAGACGAGACATGAGTTAATGTTTAAGTGGAGAGAAACTAGAGTCAGGGTGACGTTTGTTCCTTTGTCTTACAAAAAAGTTACCTATGAAAGAACAAAACACCCTAAATGAATGAATGAATGAATGAATGAATGAATGAATGAATAAATACCATGTTATTGGGAAAGACGCTCATCCTGTGCCCACCAGTAAAGATGATAACCCTTTAGTAAAAGCTTCCATTTGTAAATGTCCATCTTGCTTTCTTTTGTTTTGGAATTTTGAATATTAACAGATTTTAAGGTAAGTTGATCTAATTTTTCCTCACTGGTTTTAAAGGATCTGTGTGTTTTAACAAAGGTAAACACAGAAAAGCATTTCAGTAACAGTTAGGAAATTCATGTGAGGAACTATTCATTAGTTTGATGCAAAATATAAAATTGATTAAAACTGACATGCACATACAATGTCATGTATGTGCATGTGTTTACACGCTTTCATTCCATCCATTTGCAATAACACACGTTACAAGTTACTTTCACTGCCTGTTGACAACCTAAGTGACCGTCTACAAAATTAAACAAATGATGCAAGATGCTAAGCGACCACAAACACCACAATTTAATATTAAAGGACCAGTGTGTAAGATTTAGTGGCATCTAGTGGTGAAGTTGCAGATTGCAACCAACTGAATGCCCCTCCCTTCCAAGTGTGTAGGCGAACCAACAGTGGCAGTAAAAAACATGAAAGACCCTCTCTAGAGCCAGTGTTTGGTTTGTCTGAAACACAGCGGTGCAACATGGCGGGCTCTGTGGAGGAGGACTGGCTCCCTATGTAGATATAAAGGGCTCATTCTAAGGTAATGAAAACACAACAATGCTTATTTTCAGGTGATTATATACTAATTAAAACATACTTATGAATATTATATTCCATTTCTCCCAAGTCTGTTCCACTAGATGCCACTAAATTGTACAATCTGGTCCTTTAAAGGCACATCCGCTGTACATACATCCCTGTTATGTTAAGCTCTTTGTCAATTTTCTTCCCCAGTTAATCAAGTTCAGTTCCATTTTTCATATTATTTTTACTAATAGTTACTCACTAAACAACTACAAGGTCCATTCACCTATTATTTATAGATATTTGAGGGTTGTTACGGTTTACTGTCACCCACAATTAAATACAATGATCATTCATAGTCCACAATAATAATAATACATCAATAATAAACTATACCAGAATTATGGACTACCCTTAATTGAAGGTGCCAAAGGTGACCTTGTGTTTTTCTGTGCTCTCTACAAAGGTTTTCATCAAAGACTCGAAGTCCAACCTGTTCATAATATCATGATGGACATGCAGCAACTGTTAAATAATAAGGGTGTCAGTCTTTTTTGCGTCATGGTGCTCCTTAACCACTTTAAATGTGGAGAATGACCTCTCGGAGGAGGTGACAGACGCAGGCAGGCACAGAAAAAGTTCCATAAATATTTCAATCTCTCTCAGAAGTTCCCGTGTTTGTGGTTGCAGTCCCCCAATAAAATCAACTGTTTAGCTACTGTATTACTGTAAAATCTCTGTTAACTGACCCCGACCCTTACACTTTGACCTGATGTGTAATTCATTAAATTCACACATTTTAACCATCTTTTTTTCATATATTTTCTCACAGGCACCTTGTCATATGCTGCTCAAAATTTAAAACAAATGTGCAGGTAGCCCATAATTTATGGTTAAATAGCCAACTATTTACACATTGTGTTCCACCCTTTGAAAACACGGGGTGCTACAGCACCTTCAACACCCCCCTTCCTGTGCACATGATCCCTAATGGTTTGGGGAAAAATGCTCTGGGGGCATCTTCTCCCTCCCCTGTATTTTTCAGTGCAGTCTCATTGTTTTGATGTGTAAAATTAAATAAAAGACACAATTAGCATTCAGATAAAAAATATGATTAGTGAAGAACATAACTACAATCTACAATAATTTACTCACAGACGTGTCTTTAAATCATAGAAATGTTGACAAAATTGAAAAACTATTAGATATTTCACTTTGTTTAAGGCCTTTAAAGCTACACATCATTAAAATTAACAATTGAAATGAACTTGGCCTTGTTTAACTTGGAGGACTTGTTGAACGTTTACCACGTTCCCCTTGTTGGTTTAGCATGTTAGCATGCCAACATTTACTAATTAGTGAGACAAAATTTCATTTTAACCAGATGATGAGAAGTCAGGAGATCAGTGTTAGTGCAATTCATCCTCTAAGAATCGTGAATGTGTGTAACAAATTTCACAGCAATCCATCCAATAGTTATCAAAATATTTAATAAAAAAACTAAACAGTCAACCTCATGGTGGTGATAGAGGAAAAGTAACCAAAGTAACCAAATCATCATAATGTTTTCTCTGAGGACTTTATATCTGTTTGAAATTTCATGACAATCCATCAGATCAGCCCCTGAGGTTTTGCTGCTCAGATGTGGCTCCAGCTTCACCTGCTGATGTGAGGTAAAGATGACAAAGCACCATACTGACATGTTGAAAGTAAAAGTTTGTTTAAATCCCAGTATCAACAGTTTTCTGGGCAGTGACAAACTGGTGTGAATTATAGATAATGGACAGTCCCTTTTCACAGAGGACATGTTGATGTGTCACAATAGGAAAATCACAGGTGTAAATAATAATATCAATGATGGCAGACCTGAACCATCGTTAATGTTATTAGTAACATCTGTGCTTTTCCTACTTTGACAAGTCAAAATGCAAAAGACACTGAGGAAAGACAAAGGAATGATAAACACATCATATGTTCAAAACACATATACAGAACATTATTACTACTTTAGAGTTATAATGCTTAAGATTTTCATATCAAACCCCGATTTTGAAACCAGATATCTACTGTTGAAATAGTTACAATGCTTGTTTTGATATTTTGTAGCAAACTTGTAGTGAAATTCCCATTAAAATGTTCTGAGAGGGGACATGATGTTACTGTAAATATTATGATGACAGCTGTGAAAGGAAATTTATATTCTGCCATACTTGATGTCATATCATTATAATGGTCATGGTCATCATTAAATTTATTCTTTAAGACTTTAAAAACAGGGCCAGATGTGAATGGTTGTCAAGACAACAAGAAGATATGATGTGAAAGATCATAGTGATCAAAAAGTTTTACCTGGATACATTTAGCAAACAGTAAAAGTGTCACATTTCCAAAAAAACGTAACTATGATTGTCCCCTCACCTTAACCCCGCGGTTATTATTTTAGCCATGACGACGATAAATAACTAAATAACTAAATAACTTAAACCCACATGTTTCTCTAACCTTAACAAAGTGATCATTTGAACCCAAACCATGATCTTTACCTAAAACTAACCAAGTGGTCTTTGTGCCTAAGCCTAACCCGACCGTAATCACAGCGTTGTCACATCATAAAACATAATTATTTTTTAACAGTGATGTGTAACGGTTTTGGAAAACACAAACAAATGATGTCCTGCTGACTGCTGCCGAAAGGGGCGCCAGATTAGAAAATGCTCCTATATGTTGTTCTGGAGTCACATGGTCAAAAGATGTATTTGGTCGTTTAATTTGGAGGACTTGTTGAATGTTTACCATATTCACCTTGTTGGTTTAACATGTTATCATGCTAACATTTGCTTATTAGCGCGACAAAATTTAATTTTAACCAGATTATCAGAAGTCAGGAGATCAATGTTAGTGCAATTCATCCTTTGAGGATATATTCAATTAAGAACTAAACAGTCAACCTCATGGTTGCATAAGTGGAAAAGTCAGAGGATCACCAAATCATTATAAGGTGTCTTTTTAGGACTTTAATTATCTGCTGTAAATTTCATGACAAATTAATCCATCTGAGAGTTGAGATATTTCACTCTGAACCACAACCTCATGGTGTATTCCCTTCTAGTCTTCCTGGTTTGGTTTGTTTGTTTCATGAGTTTATTTTTTGACATTTATATTCCAGGTTCCAGAGGTGCCACCGATGATCGTCGGGGCGATGATCACACTTCCATCATGAGCAGACATTGCAACAGGAGCAGCAGGAGCAGCAACAGGAGGTGCCAAAGCAGAGGAGGAGGTGGAGGATGTAGCTGCTGTTCCCTCTGCAGTTGAAAAAAATACAGATACAGTTAAACAGTTAGAGACACCTGAAAACAAAGATGTAACTTTGATTCATCAGTGAATTTAACAAAGTCACCATCTACTGCACCTGCGTATGCTTTCTTTAACTTCTCTGCAGCGTTTTTGTTTCCTATACTCTCCAGGATCTTAACAGTGATGTTCACAGCCATCTCTTCACCATAGTGCTCTATCATTTTATCCACAGTGTCCGTCCGGGATGGATTCTCTAGGTGGGACCTAGGAATTCGTTTGCAGCCGTCCAAGACATCAGTCTTAAGGTACCAATTAAACGTTTTAAAATCACTATCACGCAGGTCTTCCAGAGTGTCAAGGAGCAACTGTGGAACCGGCATTTCTGCTCACTGAGGAGGTAAAAGAGGGGAAATTAGTTTTCAGACGAGCTTTCAATGTTAAGGGATTGGTTTGACATTTTGGGAAATAGGCTCATTTGCTTCGTTGCAGAGAGTTTAATGAGAAAATTGATATGACTTCTGTATCTGTCCATACTGTGTTTCTGTGTTTTACAGGGGGATATGTGCTGGTCTGTTTCTTGGCCAGGAGCAGTGACTTCCTGGAGTCTTGTCATCACAGTAAGGTTGCCATTCAACCAGTAGAGACACCAGGAAGTCATCACGCCTGCTAAGGACGTAGTCTGGCACATAACCTTCTGTACAACCATAACTTGACATTTTTACACCTCAATCATTGTACAAATTAAACAAACAAGATATAACTTGTTAATTAGTGAGTTTGACTTTGACTGTTTTTGTTACATTTGGCCAGAGCAGGCTAGCAGTAGGTTTTATCCTAAGTTGGATCTTGTCATCTAACTCTGGGCAGCAAAGCAAATAATTTCCCAAAATTTCAAACCACTTTGTGTCATTTCTTGCTGGCAACAAACACACATGACAGAAAAAGTTTAAATTCTGACACACTAGAAAGAAAACCATCTAATCCTCAGCAAACACAGTATGATGGAAATCAGTGATTCCACATCAGAGTTATGATTCATTACTGGTGTTATAATAACAAACAGTGACTTATGATTATTTTCATTACTGATTAATCTTCTGGTTATTCTTTTGATTAATCAATTAATTGGTTTGGTCTATAAAACAACAAACAGAGAAAAATGTCCATCACAACTTCCTAGAGTCCACAATGACATCATCAAATGACTTAATATCAAATATCAAACATATTAAATTTTCTGTAATTAAGACAAGGAAAAGCAGCACATTCTCAAATTTGTGAATATGAAACCAAAACATTTTTGGACTTTTTTGACTAATTGTTACAGCTCTAAAAAATATTTCACTCTTTAAATGTTGGTAATAAACACACATGTAAATATAAAAACCAACAAATTAAAATAAATCATGTTAAGATTTTTTTCAGTCTGCATCTTAATCTGGTTCGGCATTCAATTAGTGATCACAGGGTACATGTGCCAGATTTATTCTGTAAATCATGAAAAAAAATCACAAAAATGATGAAAAATGTCCCGTTTCACAACGTTAAGAAATGTAGTGACACTTTCATAAGTCACCTTTTGTAAAGGGGTTATATATTGCAAATAATGGCTTTATTCATGTTTAATGAATCATTTACTGATGTTTTACAGATCAGTTTAATAAGGCCAACTTTGGGGTTGCCAGGTTGTGGAAAATCCTCCTTCAGCATAACACTGATCTTTTTTAGACTGTTGAATTAACCAGGGACACCCCTCCTTCTCCAACTGACTCTTCAACCACTTAAGTTCTGGAAAAGGGCTGCATGAGTCATATATAGTGAGTTTATCATGATAAAATAAGTCATAAAGTCTGGAGTTATAAGTGTTATTAAAGTCATTAATAAGGGTACCAGGTTTCTCTCTATTACTTCTATAATAAGCAAACATAGTAGGTTATTTACAGATCTAAATGTATAATTCATCATTAATAAAGTGTTCTTAATCCATCAACAATTAGTCAATTGATTCACTAGAAGAATAATTGATGACTTTGATGCATTTTTCAAGTAAAAATGAAAAACATTCCCCAGTTCCAGTCTGTCATTTGTGAGGATTTTCTGGTTTTCTTGGTCTTATGTGATAGTAAATTAAATATATTTGGCTTTTAGAGTGTTAGTCAGCCAAAACAAGCATTTTGATAGCATCACTCTGGGCTGTAGGACACTGAAGCTATTTTCTGACATTTTATAGATAAAACAAATCATCATATTAATCGATAATGAAAATAACTGTTAGTTGCAGCCCTAATCAAGTCTGTAGCTGTGAATGTTAGCTAATAAACTGTTAATGAAAAGAAAAAGGATACTGGTCCAGATGTGGTCAAACAGCTCATTACAGCTGACTTCATGATGAATTAAAGAGCTACAACCTGGCAACCCAGATCATATTGACCTACTTTTTGTTTACTCATGATTCATTTTTAAAGCTTTAGTCAATTGTTTATTAAAATTAATAAAGCGAATGACTACAGTTTCTAAGCTATTACAGAAATCCTTCAAAACACGAATGGATTCACATCTGGATCTGGATCCACGTTTGGTCCATGGTCTAAACTTCCACATTTTATTAACATCTGTTTACATGTTTGGAGATATTCTGCCAACTAACAGACAGACAAATTAACAAACGAGACCGAAATAATTTCATTTTCACTCCGTAAACAGTTTGATTAAGAAATGAACACTGATTGAAATAAATACATAGCCTACAGGATTCTCTCGGTAGGTTTACTGCACGAAGGCACAAAAGTTAAAAATCCAGGAGCCCATCGATCACCAGTCAACTTTTCAAAATGCCAGATGTGTGTGACGGCGCGCTGTGCGTAAAAACACTTTTCACACGATATATTAATACAGTGATGTACATCTGAAAACAACCACTACTAACAGGCCTCGACAACACGACCAGGCGCCGCCGGGTTCGATGTAAACACATTTCTGTAACTTTACATTTGTAATTTGACCAATAAGTGTTGCACCAGGATGGCTGCACCGTCGCAAAACCAACGTGCCAGAAACTGCGTTTTAATGAGCGTTAGATATAATTAAAAAGAACTTACCGTGTCAACAACAGCCCACGGACACCAGTTACATACGATAATGCACAGAAAGGGGCGAAACTTTCTAGTTTCGTTTTCAGCAAGTTACAGGAAGTTTTGCGTAAGTTCAGAGCGCAGCAGCAGCAGACAGACGAGACATGAGTTAATGTTCAAGTGGAAAGAAACTAGAGTCAGAGTGACGTTTGTTCCTTTGTCTTACAAAAAAGTTACCTATGAAAGAACAAAACATCCTAAATGAATGAATGAATGAATGAATGAATGAATGACTGAATGAATGAATGAATGAATGAATGAATGAATAAATACCATGTTATTGGGAAAGACGCCCACCCACTCATCCTGTGCCCACCAGTAACGTTGACAATATTTAGTAAAAGCTTCCATTTGTAAATGTCCATCTTGCTTTCTTTTGTTTTGGAATTTTGCACATAAACAGATTTTAAGGTAAGTTGATCTAATTTTTCCTCACTGGTTTTAAAGGATCTGTGTGTTTTAACAAAGGCAAACACAGAAAAGCATTTCAGTAACAGTTAGGAAATTCATGTGAGGAACTATTCATTAGTTTGATGCAAAATATAAAATTGATTAAAATTGACATGCACATACAATGTCATGTATGTGCATGTGCTTACACGCTTTCCTTCCATCCATTTGCAATAACACAAGTTACAGGTCACTTTCACTCCCTGTTGACAACCTAAGTGACCGTCAAAAAAATGAAACAAATAAGTGACCACAAACACCACAATTTAATATTAAAGGACCAGTATGTAAGATTTAGTGGCATCTAGTGGTGAAGTTGCAGATTGCAACCAACTGAATGCCCCTCCCCTTCCAAGTGTGTAGGAGAACTTACGGTGGCAGTGAAAAACATGAAAGACCCTCTCTAGAGCCAGTGTTTGGTTTGTCTGTTCTGGGCTACTGTAGAAACACAGTGGTGCAACATGGCGGGCTCTGTGGAAGAGGACTGGCTCCCTATGTAGATATAAAGGGCTCATTCTAAGATAACGAAAACACAACAATTCTTATTTTCAGGTGATTATATACTAATTAAAACATACTTATGAATATTATATTCCATTTCTCCCAAGTCTGTTCCACTAGATGCCACTAAATTGTACAATCTGGTCCTTTAAAGGCACATCCGCTGTACATACATCCCTGTTATGTTAAGCTCTTTGTCAATTTTCTTCCCCAGTTAATCAAGTTCAGTTCCATTTTTCATATTATTTTTACTAATAGTTACTCACTAAACAACTACAAGGCCCATTCACCTATTATTTATGGATATTTGAAATTTGTTATGGTTTGCTACCACCCACAATTAAATACAACGATCATTCATAGTCCACAATAATAACAATACATCAATAATAAACTATACCAGAATTATGGACTACCTTTAATTGAAGGTGCCAGAGGTGATCTTGTGTTTTTCTGTGCTCTCTACAAAGGTTTTCATCAAAGACTTGATGTCAAACCTGTTCATAATGTCATGATGGACATGCAGCAACTGTAAAAAAAAAATAAAGGTGTCAGGCCGTTTTGCATCATATTGCTCCGTTAAATGTGGAGAATGACCTCTCGGAGGAGGTGACAGACACAGGCAGGCACAGAAAAAGTTCCATAAATATTTCAATCTCTCTCAGAAGTTCCTGTGTTTGTGGTTGCAGTCCCCTAATAAAATCAACTGTTTAGCTACTGTATTACTGTAAAATCTCTGTTAACTGACCCCGACCCTTACACTTTGACCTGATGTGGAATTCATTAAATTCATACATTTTAACAATCTTTTTTTCATATATTTTCTGACAGGCACCTTGTCATATGCTGCTCAAACTTTAAAACAAATGTGCAGGTAGCCCATAATTTATGGTAAAATAGCCAACTATTTACACATTGTGTTCCACCCTTTGAAAACACAGGGTGCTACAGCACCTTCAACACCCCCCTTCCTGTGCACATGATCCCTAATGGTTTGGGGAAAAATGCTCCGGGGGCATCTTCTCCCTCCCCTGTATTTTTCAGTGCAGTCTCATTGTTTTGATGTGTTAAATTTCATAAAAGACACAATTAGCATTCAGATAAAAAATATGATTAGTGAAGAACATAACTACAATCTACAATAATTTACTCATAGACGTGTCTTTAAATCATAGAAATGTTGACAAAATTGAAAAACTATTAGATATTTCACTTTGTTTAAGGCCTTTAAAGCTACACATCATTAAATTGACAATTGAAATGAACTTTCATTGAAAATATTATAATGACAGCTGTGAAAGGAAACTTCTATTCTGCCATACTTGATGTCATATCGGTCATGGTCATTATTAAACTTATTCTTTAAGACTTAAAAAACATCAGATGTGAATGGTTGTCCAGACAACAAGAAGATATGATGTGAAAGATCATAGTAATCAAGAAGTTGTAATACATGGACACATTTAGCAAACAAAAATATTCCAAAAAACATAACTACAATCATCCCCTAACCTTAACCCCATGGTAATTATTGTAGCCATGATGACGAGGGTCACCTAACTTTAAGGAAGAAGTAACTTTATCCCACATGTTTCCTTAACCTTAAAGGGATTGTTCAGATTTTTGAAGTGAGGTTGTATGAAGTACTTATCTGTAGTCAGTGTATTACCTGCAGTAGATTTGGATCAGCACACCCCCAGTTTGGAGAAGTAGGCAGGAGTATCTTTCAGATAGACAGAATCTAAGCTATGTACTGCTGTAGAAAAATGTCAAGTCGTGGTTGTACAGAGGGGCAGCAGCAAAATGTATTTCAGCCCCCTAAAAAAATCAGTATCAGTTTAAGTGTACACTATATTTAAAATATTTTCACCACTTTACCTTGTCATCAGACAGCCCTTTCCTTTGGCACACATTTCTGCTCACTGAAGAGGTAGAAGAGGGGAAATTAGCTTTCAGGTGAGCTTTCAATGTTTAGGGATTGGTTTGACATTTTGGGAAATAGGTTCATTTGCTTTGTTGCTGAGAGTTTAATGAGAAAATCGATACAACTTCTGTATCTGTCCATACTGTGTTTCTGTGTTTTACAGGGGGATATGTGTTGGTCTGTTTCTTATCCAGGAGCAGTGACTTCCTGGAGTCTTGTCATCACACTGAGGTTGCCATTCAACCAGCAGAGACACCAGGAAGTCACTGCGCCCATTCAAAACGTAGTGTACACAGTGTACTACACAGAAGTGTACTAACAGTTTACTTTCAATACTCAGTACTTTCAATTTTTCCTACATAAGCATGATTTATGCCACCCTAGTCTTTAGTATAGTGGACTTTTTACATAAATTATAACTATCACAAAAATGAATGGCACTTCCATTGTTAAATGTAATCTAGCAGAGATTAATTCATTGTAATTGAGATAGACAATATATGTGAAGGAGTTTTTTTAATATAAAATTTTACTTCAGTATTGCAATTTGCATTGCACAGTTTTAATTCACTGGCTTATAGTTGCATATTTATAAGATAACATGCATAAAACCAACAACGTGAAGTGATTGACAATGTTGAGAAACAGCCCCGTAGCCAGAACAAATTGAACAGGGGGGCTTTTAGTTTTCACAGGAGTGCTGGACATTAAACATGGTTGGAAATGTACTTTTACAGGGTAAACATGCCAATATCACTGATACCCCCCATATTAAGATAATGCTTAACAACCAATACTTTAATACAAAAACACATTACGAATTTGTTAATGACACACTCTTAACACAAAAAGGGTTCACTTGATGTCTGCGTCAGAGTGCATCACAGCATAGCACAAGCATTTTCTAAAACAAACTTAATGAACAAAAACAAGAATGCTGCTGAAGCAAAAGCTGATTGATTTCACCAAAATGGACAACATAACAAGCCTGAGTTTAAACGGGTTTGTGATCTGTCCTGAGCAGCTTGAGCATTGCTGGCTTCAGTAGTGAACCATGACTCTTAAACTTTGGCCCTCTGACCCCACTTCCCTCATCTGCACCAAATTAAGCTCTGGTGAAGATCTTCCTTTACAGATTAATTCCTTAATCTCGAAAATGGCATGGATAATAAATTTGCAACAATGTCCTCCTCACTAGCAGTAATGTTACTCACAGCTTGTTTATCTGTTTATCCCCAATGGTGGGTTTAACCTTTAACCCTGCATTCCAAAATAAGGTGAATAGAGGGCCAAAGGATGCTACATGCCAGGGAAGAGATGACAGCTTTCGTTGTGGTTTAAAAACCTGCAGAAAGCCAACAGTTGCTACAAACTAGAGAGAAGAAAGAGACTTCACAAGGGGCAACAGATAAGAACATTTTTGGTTTAACACAATTGATTCGTAATATTGTGAGAACAATGCCTAACAACAGGCAATGGCATCCTTTCAGGGTGACAGGCTGTGGTCTCAGGGGAACAACATGTTGTCTTATCATCTTAGTCCTTGCAATTATTGTCCCAGTTGTATTGTTTAAGGCCGTGTTAATGCTACACATATTGACTGACATGAATACATTCTTGATCAAGCCCCTGACAGAGTGGGGTTCCCCTATTCCTTGAGTGTTCATTTTTACGGTTAAGAATTATCAAAAGAGGGGGATTGTGAGGGAAATTACACATATTACATATATAATCAAGTCTGAATATATTTATTGCACGTTTGAATACAGTTACTGCACATGTAATCATATTTAATTACCATTATGTTTGATCAGGACTATCAGTGTAACAGAAGGGTTCATGGAATGTGACCAAAGATATCTAAGTCTTTGGGAGTGTGAGCAGAGAATTTGCTAACTGTTAACTGTTTAGAAAGGTTGAGGCTAAAATGGTGCCTCAGAGGGTAGCAAGACTGCCACAGTACCTTAGATAGGAACAAAACCTGATAAGGATGTTTACTGGAAGAAGCAGCCTTGACAAGAGGGAAGAGTTCCAAGGTATAAAAGGTGTAGACAGTTTTCCATCTGTGTGCATACCACAAACTAACTTTGTGCTGTGTACCATTCCCTGAGCATTAATAAAGTATGACAATACTGTAAGAGATTTTTGTCTCGTTCCTCTTTGTCAAAGTGGAATTGCAAAACTGCCATGACACTGTCAACAATAATCTTGTTCTTTTTTGACTCCCCCTCAAGATAGTCAATTTTCCCATCCAGTGATAGTGCAATTTCACGTACCGTACCTGTCTCTGTGTGTATATCTGCACTTTGTTGCAATCTTGTCGCTGGTCTTTTTCCGATCATCCACCTGAGTTTGTGTGTAGTCCAGGCTCCGTTTGTATTCCGTGACATCTTACGAGGTTGTCAACTTGCTTGTCTATTTTCTCCATGAATAAGTTGTAGAAACATTTTGAAGTTTGTTTTTTTTTTTCCTGGAGATTAATCATGTCTTTAAAGAAAACTTTTTTCTGTTCTAACATTTCTGTCAGGACATTGACAGTAATGTATTCCTCATCAACAGCGGACTATTTGGGGGCTTTTTCTCAGGCATTTCTCAAAGTTTGTAAGGTAAATCAAGGAGAATGAAACTGTGTAGGCTTCAAGATGGTCACACTTCCATTGATGATGAACATTCCACTCTGAGCAGAAGTTGCAGCAGGAGCAGCAACAGGAGGTGCCAAAGCAGAGGAGGAAGTGGAGGGTGTAGCTGCTCTTTCCTCTGCAGTTGAGAAAAAAACACAGATACAGTTAAACAGTGAGACATGTGAAAAGATGCAACTTTGACTCATCAGTGAATTTAACAAAGTCATCATCTACTGTACCTGCGTATGTTTCCTTTAACTTCTCTGCAGCATTGTTGTTGTATATTTTCTTCAGGATCTCAACAGTGATGTTCACAGACGACTCATCACTGTAGGTCTGTATCATTTCAGTCACAGTGTCCGTCCAGGATGCTTTCTCTAGACGGGACTTAGGAATTGGTCTGCAGCTGTCCAAGACGTGAGTTGTAAGGTAAAACTTAAACTTTTTGAAATCATCATCACGCAGATCTTCCAGAATCTCAAGGAGCAGCTGTGGAACCGGCATTTCTGCTCACTGAGGAGGTAGAAGAGGGGAAATTAATTTTCAGTTTTCAGACGAGCTTTCAATGTTAAGGGATTGGTTTGACATTTTGGGAAATACGCTTAATTCATTAGATGAAGAATAATTGGCAACTTTGATACATTTTTCAAGCAAAAATGAAAAACAATCCCTAGTTCCAGCTTGTAATTTGTGAGGATGTGCTGTTTTTCTTGGTCTTATGTGATGGTAAGTTAAATATATTTGGATTTTGGAGTGTTAGTCGCTAGGCTTGCCGCGGTGGTCGATGTTACCGGTGTTACACGGTGTTGGGACATACACGGATTACATTAGCCTACTTGCCCACCGCCCATACCGTAGTTTTGCTTTTTTCAATAGATTTGTAAAGTATCAAGCATGTTATCAATACTAAATTACTGTCTGCTCCGGGAGCGTCTGCAGCAGCAACAGAGTCACAGCAAAAAGTAGCAGAGTGAGACGTCTGGTCTCCGTCCTGCTGCTGTAATCAAACTTAACGTAACAAGTTGTTCATCGGCTTAGGGCAACAATGTGATTCTTTTATTATGATATTATATTATGTTATGGTTTTATAATGTAAATCATTTAAGATATGGATATGTCACTGAATTAGTTGAATACGGAATTGTGACAGATTTCCCTCATACAGCTAGACAGAGGTTTGTTCTCACGACTCAGTTCAGGGAGGTGTAGGCAAGCTGTGGCTTTTACTCACTCCCCGCCAAACAGGGAGGAGAGGTTTCCAGTGCCATGCACTGTAGTGACTGGACCCACTCGGGATGATAGCCATATTTATGGTCATCTCACCACAGGAGCAGCAGATCCCAGTTTGGAGCTTTGTTGCTCTACGGTATGACTGACTCCATCATTGCAGGTAGAGAAAATATTTTGATGCGACTGTAAAGTCGCAAAGGGGGGAATGTGGTGGAAAACTGCCTTTCCATGAATAGGCCAGTAAATGTGCAAAGATAAGATTTACGCCAATAAGAGATAGTTCCCAAAGGAATACGGAAGGGGAGGATCAGTAATGTCACATTTTAATTTTCTGTGTGTGATGAACGAAGGCCACTAGGTCATGTGTATCGGTAGAAATGCGAAGATGCCAAGTACAATTGATACATGTTAGAGAAGTGTGAGACACCATTGTTTTCTGAGATGAGTCATGTCTGGATTATTACCAAAGTGTTAAGATCAAGCAAGGTGGGGTTTAGCAAATAAGCTCCACATTAGGAGGGGTTGTGAGAGGTATATAATTTAATGTTTTATGATTTTTCATTAGGTTCTTTATCCCGGGATCAAGGCCTCGGTTTGTTTTGTATTGCTCTTAATGCAGAGTAAACCTATTCACATTGAACTCTACCAGCTTCCAGTGTATTTCTTTGAGTCTTTCTCTAATAGGTTTTGAGTTTAATACTAAGTTGTGGGTGACCTGAAGATTTATTGGCCCATCTGAAGATTTTCCACAACATATAGTGAGCCGTGCCAGGAGAGTGTCGGAGGCTGCTGAGGACCGGACAGGGCATCTGTTGACCAAAACCAACGGGCCCAGTAAGAGAGGTAAGCAGAATAGTAGTATACCTACACTAGGATGCCACAGGGTTGCTGTGAGAGTCCATTTTCCATATTTAACAGAATTTGCTCCAAGATTTGCAGCACATAATCATTGAAAGCACACTGATACAATGTGTGTTTGCTAATCTGTAGTTCATCAAGAGAACAGTGTGAAAAAGACTCAATAGCAGTGCTAAAAGGACTAGCAGAAGGAGGTCACAAAGTAAGTAACGACAAATTATAGCTTTTGTTGTCAAGATGTAGAATATCTTATCAGAAGACTAATTGGTGAAGATAGATATATTGCTCCCTGACAAATTGAAGTAATAATTAAAGCACCCAAACCACAAACAGTGACCCAAATGCTTTCCTTTTTGGGCATTGCAGGGTATAGCAGACAGTAGATCTGTGACTATGTATTGAAAACATATGGGAGAAGACAGAAAAGCACAAAGCATGTTTATTTTTTTATATTTGAAGTTTGTTATGGTTTGCTATCACCCACAGTTAAATACAACGATCATTCATAGTCCAAAATAATAACAATACATCAACAACAAACTATATGAAAATTATGGACTACCTTTAATTGAAGGTGCCAAAGGTGACCTTGTGTTTTGCTGTGCTCTCTACAAAAGTTTTCATCAAAGACTTGATGTCAAACCTGTTCATAATGTTATGATGGGCATGCAGCAACTGTTAAATAATAAGGGTGTCAGTCTTTTTTGCATCATGGTGCTCCTTAACCACGTTAAGTGTGGAGAATGACCTCTCGGAGGAGGCAACAGACGCAGGCAGGCACAGACAAAGTTCCATAGATCTCAACAGTCACATTCACAGCCATTTATTCACCATAGCTTTCTATCATTTTACTCACAGTTATCATCAGTAGCTCTTCAGACAGCCCTTGGCCACCAGTTTACAGCCCGAGAGCAGTTGAACCAACATCTCTGATCACTGAACTGGAGGAAGAGGAGACATGAATTAGGATTAGTTTATCAACAGGACATTTTAAGAGCTGTGATTAATTAAGTTCTGGTGGTTATTGAGCCTTAATCTATTTCATCTCTTACCACCATAAACCTTTTTGAACCAATAGCTAGAGCTTATACAATTCATATTAACCTTTATACCTGAACACATTACTGTGGAGTCTTTTCACAGCTAAAATATTAAATTTCCATACTTATACAGCATTTATGGGTATTAATCTGTACTAACTAGTATATTGTCATGTTCTCACTTTTCCATTATCTTCTATTTTGCCAAGATATAACTCCATAAGACCAAACACATCACAAAATGAACTGAACCCCATACCAGCGTTTAACAATAGTCATGGCTTAAGATCCTTTTTCTTGAAATTCACTAGAAATTTGGAATAAAATCCCAGATCACATTAGAAATACTCCCTCCTTTTAACTATTTCAATACAATACTCAGTCTCTTATTCCCCATTTGCATTTTGAGTAACCTGTCTGTATTAATTAAAATGTTTTAATTTTTCTTGCAATATTCTGCCGATTGTTGTGTACGTAGAATTAACGTAAAGGCAGGAGTATCACTAAAAGTCATTTTAGACATTTTTCTGTAGAGGGTCCTGTCTGATCTTTACAATTCACCCAAACATAGAACCTTCATTAACCTTATTACACCCTGATTTAGCTTCTCTTCACGTTTCTAACATGTTTTCTAAGGTTTCTGATAGACATACTCCATTCAGAACTTAGTGGCCATATAATCGCCACCTGCATTGCACATATATTTAATCTACCAATCATCACTTGTGAGATTCCTCTGCTTAGATTATTCCACTTCATAAAGGATGTTCCACTGACAACATGAGCAATTATCGTCCAATTTAATCTCACCCCACAATGTAATCTCTGGTTAGAGCTATGCACTTATCTAACGCCTTAAAACTGTACCCTCCAGCTACAGCAGTCAGGATTTAGGCAAGGACATGGTACAATCTCAGCCACTATACTTACACACTGCGCTGCACTATTTGTTGACTTCTTCAAGGCTTTTGATACTGTTAACCACTGCATTTTACTAAACAAGATACGCTGTCTTAGTTTGGATGATTATGCTTAGAAGTGGTTTCATGCATATTTGTCTGACAGAACCCAGATGATCTGTACTGATAATCTAAAAAAACCCTCTTTTTTAATAACCATGGGGTGTACCACAAGGTTCTGTGCTTGGCCCATTATTATTTACAGTGTAAATATATTATTACTCCAAGACATACTTTTAAAATAAATTTTTATTCAGATGATGCAATCTTGTATGCACATGGCTCTTCTTCAAGTCAAGCCACATTTAGATTTCAGTCTGCTTTAAACATTCTTCAGACATCATCACAGAACTGCAGAGTTGTGCTGGATGCTGATAAATGGAATATAAATGAATTACAAAGGACATTAAAAATTGAAAGTCTCACCCCACTGGATGAATTTAAACATTTTTTCTTTTAAATTTTTAATATTGGACCATTTAATAGATATTGGTGATCATTTCTGATGCTGTTTGTATGTCTTTGTATGTGACTGGCTGTGTTTTGTTGTGTGTCATATCTCTCTTATTATTTCCTCTGATGTACTCAGGTCTCTCTTCCAAAAGAGATCTTGTTCTCAGTGAGACTACCTGATTAAATAAGGGTTATAATGTTAACAAACATAACCATGCAAACTGAAACATTGAGTGTAATCATTTTTGACCACTAGGGGGCAGTGCAACATGCTATAAACACTGACATCACCCTACAAAGATGGTACAGCAAGCACATAGGCAGTCCATGGGCAAACATGTCAACTAACAGTTGCCTACACAACCAGCAGATAGGGAGCAAAATTAACATGAATTTGAAGTTATGTTTGTGTCCACCTGTCCAATGTTCACTCTCCTCTTAGCTCTGTTTTTGGTCTACAGAGCTAAATATCACTATATTCACCAGCAAGTCACTAACTTTGTGTTTGCTTGGCAGGTAGTTTACAGGAGGTTTATTCAATTTTTTTCACTGACCACAGCTGCTTGATGCATCTGAAAATGACACTAATGAGAGATGAGAGACACTGAAATGCTCTGTAGAGCAGAGAGGAACCGATAGTTCAGTGGGTTTGTCACTATGAGAGAGAATATTGATTATAGCAGCTTTAATAATTCCCTTTGAAAACCAAGAACTCTATTTTGGGATCAAAAGGGGCATAAGAGGAATACAAGAATATAAACGCTCGACCTGAACAGTTTCAACAGGCAACAAAGCATTTGCCATTCATTGCAAATTTGAAATGGCTGTAGACTCTTGGTTTTGTTAGATGTTGTTTTGCCCTGAAATGTAGAGGAATTTGAAATGTAGAGGAACACATGAAAGAGCATCTAATCCTTCAGTTTATCTTAAAACTCACTAAATCACAACATATGGAGCTATAGTACATGGCTTTAACTGGACACCAATGACACATGAATGTTTTGTAGCAGTATAGTAGAAGTGAGTAACACTGAGAAACATAGACATTTCCACAAATGCTGTCATTATATACATCGTGTGTGTGACTCCTCCCATCACAATTTCCTACCCATTCCCCAAAACTAGGTGTATCAATCCCTGCTGTTTTGTTTTTGTGTGAAATAGGCTAATAGATAGTTTTAGTTCTAAAATGAAATGTGTGTGTGTGTGTGTGTGTGTGTGTGTGTGTGTGTGAGTGAGTCTGTTAAAGGCTACATTTGGGGACAAATTTCAGACTTAGGACCAGTTAATTAGGGACAGCTTGTCCAATTGGGCCAACAAAAGCCATGTCCCCAACAAGGAAAAAGCTTATTCAGTGGTTAAGGTTAGTGTAAGGGTAAGGTAAGGGTAAGGATTAGGGTTGGGCAAGTAGTGGTTATGGTTAGGATGAGGGCAAGTCTCCAGGAAATTAATGTAAGTCTATGTAATGTCCCCAAAAGTGACCATGACCTGATATGTATGTGTGTGTGGGTGTGTGTGTGTGGCACACATACACACCCTCAGTTGTTCTTGCCCTCTGTGCTGCCGCACTACCCTGCATTATTCTTGACCCTCCCTTCCTTCCTCTTTTGATATGCAAACAGAGAACGCCCATGGTGGGTTTCAGAGGCCAAAGCAAAGGAATCGCCTGATCATCAGCTTCAGACACATATAAGCAGAACTCACACACCCATAAAAACCTGAAGTATCCAGTGTTTTCTCAGAAGTCTCAGACCGTGTCACTGCCAGCATCAGACAGCCAGCGACTGGTGTTTGAGAGAGACGTCATATATCAGCAGCCAGTATTTGGAGCCAGGGAAACTGATGAAGGATGTGTACTTCTGGATGGCCAATCACGCTTCTGCTGTTTTGCCTGTTTGACTCAGGTGAGTGACATGACAGCTAGATGAGTGCTCTGGGCAGATACGCTGAGACTCAACACTAACAAACAAATCTGCTTGATGTGGAAACAGTTTCCTAGAAATAACATTCATATACTACTTAAGAGGCAGGCTTGGATCATGTAGACTGGTTATCTAAAGTAGTAAAATGGTATAAGTTTGTGGTCACACTTTTGTCCATCACAGTAAAATGATTATTTTTTTTATTTTATAGTCCTTTGTCACAGGTTATGTGTGTCAATAAGTTGTGAGCAGGTCATCCAAAGACTGATTTTTACTTCTTGCATGTTTCAATTAAGAAATAAAACTAACTCACTTTAGGAACCATGAATGTTCTCAAAAGTAAATACAGCACATAAAGGCATTTAATTAATATGTGTGTGTCGTAACTGATAAATAATAAAATGGCTGAATCAGAAAAAAAATGGGGCTCATGAAAGTTCGATTGAGATTCGTGTGACATCATCATGACATTTAACTTTGATTTTTAACAGATTTGTTGTGGTTTGTGTCACCTGCTGTATTAAGCTGTACAGACATAACCTGGCAGTTTGTCTTACATTATATTTACATTTATTCAATTATCCAAAGCAATGAGGCTTTAATAAACATATAAGTGACTAGAAGATTACTTATTTGAAATATTTTTTTTAATTCAATTTATTTTAGAGAGAAAGAGCTAGAGAAGGATTGATAGATAGAGAAAGAGTGTATTAGGTCTTAAAGGATATGGCTGGTGATTTTCTATGTTTTTCCTCTTGTCAACAAATCTCATGTGCAGAGCCGAACCAACAATGAATTGATCCTACTTATAAGTATTGTGTGTGCATCCAAAGTCTGATATATCTTATTCCTCTGTGCTGTAGACCTCCGTTATTGTCCAAAAACTATTTAAAACATGTTAGTGAGCCACAATGCTGCACTGAGTGACACGTTCCTTCACCACGAAGATTATGGTCACGTTAGTTTGTTTAGAAACGGCTCCAAAGACTAATAACAGTGATCATGCTTTCAGTTTCTGGAGAGTAGTTCTTTGTGCTACATTGCAAATTTCTCAGAGAACCTCAGTACAAAGTCAAGAAGTTGTGATATGTAGCACAACAAGCTAGTGAAGCTCTGTAAACGGAACCGCTTTCTCGCACATGTGCAGGGGCGTCTGCCTTACATGGAACTACTCTCCGGAGTCTGAAAACATGATTGCTGTTATTAGTCTTCGGAGCCAAATTAACGTGACCGTAATCTTTGTAGCGAAGGAATAATTTGGACACACACATAATACTTATCAATTCATTGTTGGGAATTGTAGACAATTAGAAAAATGTAAAAAATCGCCAGCCTTTTCCTTTAATGAACTGTGATTTTGCAGAGAAGAATGTGGGAAACATAATAATACATTCTGCCATTCAGCTGATATGCCGAGACAACACACACAGACACATGTAGACACACACACACTAACGAGCTACTGAGAGTGAGATCATCTGATAGGCAGGAGAACAACCTCAGGATTCAGTGGAACAATAGTCATAGAAAAGAGGAGCGAGTTCTTTTGACTTGGGCAGGGTGTCCTTCCTTCCTCAGAGGAACACACTGGGTGTATTCAGTGCGCTATGAAACAATGGTTCACAATAGATCAGCTAAAAACAGTATTATTTCACAAGATAGCAAAATCCAATTGACCCCTGCCTGTATTATGTAAGGACAGAGAAAATGACTCATTAGTTCATACAGCACCAAGATAAACAAATAAAGAGATAAATCATTGTATTTGAGTCACTGAATGTTTTTTTCTTTCCAAATACAAAACCAAAAGCACAATAACAAAATTATACCCACATATAACTAGTAAAGCTAGAAACTAAGTACCTTGAGAATAAAGCAAATACCTTGTTTTGTTCATTTTTAACTAAATTAAAACATAAATGTACAGATTAAATTATTATTTTATAATTCTCTTTTTTGTGCTTCTTTTTAATAGCATTGTCTCATATGACGCTGGTTTAAACCTGAAGTGCAGGTCTTTTACATAAAAATAAACGTCCGTTACATTCAAGCCCTTGCCAAACGAGTTCACACAATCACAGCCACGTAAATCTCTCTGTATATCACAGTATAAAGAGTTTTTAATCTGGTATTGGGTTTGACATTCCCGCGCTGGCCAGTTGAATTCATACTACACATGCTTTATGGGCAGAGTATGTGCACTAGAGACTTCCACCAGTTGGGCAGCTAACTTCCAGTTAGCCCTCTTCTAACTTGAAGGAGCATAACATAATTTAATTGTGCGGCTCTTCTAGACTTTCCATACGTTATCGGACCGACCTGATCAAACGCTGATAATGAAATGAATCATTTCGTGGGGGTTGTGTGATGCTCAAAACAATTGATCCACCGATTTACAGCCAAAACAATAGCGACGGAGTAAGCTACAGTGGAGCCTATGACATAAGCATGTGTTGACTGTGTTTTTGTAATTACTCTCACTGCCAGAAGGGGGAGACAAAAGTCCTGCACTGCAGCTTTAATGAATAAATCTAACCAGTTTTAAAATTATGCTGCATTTGGACTCCTGTAAAATCACTGACATCAGACCCATACATAGCATATTAATTAATATAATAGAATTGAATCGAAACAATTTAAGATTACAAATACTTTAATATGTACTAGCATACGTTTACCTTTGTGGATTTAGTTCAGCTCTTTTGATTTCCAATAGGGAATATAAAAGAGTTTCAGTTTAAAAAACAAAATGTATGGCTTTTTTATTTTATCATCATATGTGAACTTTTAATCTAAATTAGTTTGTCAGCTTTTTTAATATTAGCATTGCTTGCAATCCTGGAAGGCACAGACAAAAAAAAAAAACAGCTTCACAATTTACAATGTGTGTATGTAATTATTTAAAATGTACATAATCAAATCAATTTCTGAAGAATGTTTTTGGTCAAAGGGTTTCAGTGTTTATATTTAAAAGATGAAATAGAAGAAAATGTTTTGTTAGAAAATGTGTATTCTTTGAGAAAAATAACGTTTAGTGTCCGTTCTGATCATTACTGTAGTGAAACTCATCTAATGCACAATGATTTCCAGGGACCCTTAAGACCTATTCAGATATATTTGTTTATATGTTTACGTATACAGCATACGTGACTCATTGTGTCTTTTTTCCTCTCCTGCTCCTTGACCACACCTATGACCTCAGCTACCTCATCCTCTGTTTCCATGTACACACCCGCTCCACCTCTTCCATCGCAAATTTTACCTCCCTCTCCCTTTCCAGCAATTATATCATCTCTAAAGTCTCCTTCTCAGAGTACACCACCCGCCTTCCCTCCCGTCAGCAGCAACTCTCCAGAGACAACAGAAAAGAGCAGCTGCTCTCTGACGATATCACCCTCCACCCGTGTGGTCAGGTATGGCAGGAATACTGTAGTTGGAAGGACGTGCTTATTCTTATTATTCCCTCCAAAAAAATGTGATCACTTCAACCGAAGAGTGATGTTAAATTATCCAGTAATTCAAAAGACAAAAGATTAAAGGAATGTCTCAGAAAATAATTTGGTGAAACTGGAATATATTTTTTGTGCTTTCTTGTTCTGTCAGTCACCTCATGACGCCTTAGATTTGTCTTGTGATCCACTATGGGGGTCTTGACCTCAGGTTGGGAATCACCGCTCCAATGTTGAGCAGTGGGGAAAGGATATCTGAAGTTGCTCAGACATGTTACTTTGAGAACACTGGACTCATTGGCCCATGTTGAGAAGCTACTAGAATATACTTCAGGTTGACCGTTTTCCAGCCCCATTTTACCACCTCTCTTCTACTCTGAGAGCTATCTGTGCCTGTTTAGCAGCATATACCAGCTTAAACTAGTGACAAAAAAGAAAGGGAGCCATTAGATGTAGAAAAGTAAGAAAAAATTGTATTTGTTCAATTTGTGCACAAATACACTAAAAGGCAAGACAAACAAACAAACAGAAAAAGGCTACTCTGGTTGAAACCCATCTGATACTCATCCTTCAGTGCTTTTCTCACTTGTCTGCATTGAATGACTTCCATCCTTTTTTCTTTGTGTTACCACCAACCCATTTGGGAAGCTTGTTTTTCTGCTGTGTCTGTGTAAATGACAACTAACTGAGTGTAAACTCTCCTTTCACAGATTTGGAGATCCGGTCACAGCTAACTGCTCTGTATCAGGAAAAGATTTTAGTTTTCTGTCATGGCAAGTACCACTGGTAAGTATTAGTGCTCTTCGATATAAGACTTCACACTGGTGGTTTTGAATGAAATGTCACTTTTAGGTGAATTGCTAACTTTGGTGATCCGCTGCCATCATCAGGTCAAACTTTTAATTTGTACTTTACTTACCTACATAACATAATACTTTGCATTAGGACCTAATACCTGCAAAACTAATGACATTCCCATAAGCCTCAGCTGCACTTTGTGTTTAGTGCTACTAGCAAATGTTAGCATGCTAACACACTAAACTAAGATGGAAAACATGATAAACATCAATTTGTCATTGTGAGCATTAGCATGTTGACATTAGCACCCCTGTGCCTGAGGACAGCCTCACAGAGCCGCTAGCATGGCTAGTGTGTTTCAGGAACGTACTAATTCAATCCCACTTTAACTTTTCAAGCCAAAGTTATCTGTGGTCAGGTACTGTACTACATTATATTGAGGAGTTTATAATGTTCTCCCATATTTACATATATGAGGGAGATTTAAAAAATAGCTGTAGTGGTGTTTGCAGTGTTGTTTGGGGGTGTGATGTTGTGAAGCCAGAAACAAAAAGAGAAAGCAAACCAAAAGGGTAGTTGGTGGTGATGATGGTGAGAGAAGGAGAGAATAAGAAATCAGCTTAAAATAGCCTGGGACCAATCAGCCCAGGTATGAGGCATTATGCTGCAGTCATTCCCCTGACATCACTTTTTAACACATGGGGTACCCCTTTAGTGTGTGACAACGCGTTGGTTAAGCTCTGGTTAGGTTTAGGCACAAAAACCACTCGGTTAGGGAAAGATCATGGTTTGCACCAAGCTTCGATATGTGAAGAGTTGGGAATGAGAGCGGGCTGAAATAGCATTCACGTCAACCTCCAAGTTGTAATTACTGACTGGGAGACATCGTGGCGGCGACACTTCAGCTTCAGAAATTACCAAAATTAAGCAACATCTCTTTAAAAGTGTCAACAAAAACTTGACATTGTAAACTTAGACACAGATTTGTTGCAGGACTGTTTTGTATTGGATTGCATTATATTGTATAGGTATACATAAACTAGTACCACCCATATACTATCAATTTATTGCAGTCACCAGTTAAATAGCATTTTGAAATTGTGACCTTTTGCAACTCCAGGAACCACCTTCTCCCACTGTGGAGACATTTCTGGTTTGGAGTGTGAACAGCACTACTGACTGGAACATCGAGCCTATGTGCTGTGCAATGTCTAATATGGGACCGGGGTGCCACCTTAATCTCTCTGTGATAGTCTACAGTGAGTTGAAAACTTTTTTTGTTTTGCTGACATGTTAGAAAATGCATCAATCTATTTCTTTATGGTTTATTTGTTGTCCTGTCCACAGAGCCTCCGGACAGTGTGTCCATCAGTATTGCAAATCATACTGGGCCAATGATTGAGGGTCATCAGTACACTCTGGAGTGTATAGTTCTGGATGTTGCTCCTGTTGGAAATGCCAATGTGACCTTCTACAGAGGACAGACAGAACTGCGCAGACTACAGTCCAACAACCCAGAGAAAAAACCAGTGACTGAGATCTTCACTCTGGACATTATCCCCAGTAAAGACGATGATGGAGTCCAGTATTGGTGTGAAGCTAAGCTAGACCTGGGAGCTGAAGGACCACAGCCTCCTCCAGTGGTGACGTCACAAAACATCACTGCAGAGGTCCACTGTGAGTGAAACAATAACATGCTCTTACATTTATTATGTTTAAATGGGACATATTATGCACATTTACAGGTCTATTTTTAATCTGGGGCTCCACTGGAATATATTTGTATGATATAGGGGAGAACGGGGTGACATGAGCCACTTTTTACATTTGATGATTTTACTGCAAAATGAAAGTGTATTTGTTTCAAATAATAGTTAATATATATACCTCAGGTTGTTGTGTACTCATGGAAATTAAAACAAGTTATCTAATTATTATGGTTTTAGAACAATGACCCATCAAAAAAGTTAGTCCTATGGCACAACTTACCCGAAGGTAGGGGTAAAATGAGCATGGGGATGGGGTAAATTGAGCGCTCAATGAGTAAGTAGTGTTACCATTAAATACTGATATAAAAATTACACAAAATCAAACAAATTTTTAACTTTATTAATGCCATCAATTGAACAAAGGCAAAAACTCATACTTTCCAGTAAAATCATATGTTTGTGTCTTGTTGTTCAACATGTCACCTAAACACTTTCAGTAAAGATTAAACTGTGAGATTTGTGTGTTTGCCACAGAAATAATATGTGTGTAAATGTGCTTTTGTGTATACAGACAGGTGACAAATTAAAGGAAAAAACTGGTCCAGGTCTGAATGCTTGACCCCTACAGTGAGGGGATCTGGTGGCTCTGTTATGCTGTAGTGGGCATTTTGCTGGCATGGTTTGGGTCCACTTGTACCCCCAGAGGGAAGGATCACTGCTAATCAATGCAAAGTTGTCCTGAGTGATCACCTTTATCCTATGATCAAACATTTCTACCTTGATGGGAGTTGTTTCTTCCAGGATGACTGTAGTGGAAATTTAAGATGAATTCACAGAGAGCAAGTTGTCTCTCAGAGTTTTATTGCAATATCCAGAATACGTATTTGCAAGTCCAGATCTCCCAGTTTGCTAGGCTGAAGAGATATTGAATGAAGCTCAGGGTTAGTACTTGCATATACAGCCACATGCATCACAATCATCCCATATTCATCACCCTAACAGTTATTTTTAATTAATTCACCGTATCTCAAGGGAGTTTCTTTCGGGCTCTGCTTAGAATTAAGAGTTCAAGGCCAAATCCTTATCTGCCTTTCCTCCCTGGACATTCCCCCTAAAGTTACAGTGACCGAGTCCCATACCTCATCTTTGATAGTACCTGTTAGGAACATTTTTATACGGGAAGCAGATCATAAAGTCTGTGTATATGTTTCCATTTCAATGACAATGCCTGTATTCACAGGGCACGAGGGGTCACTGAATGGTTTGATGAGTATGAAAATGATGTGAATCATATTCTATGGCCTTCACAGTCACCAGATCTCAACCTATTTGAACACCTATGGGAGATTTTGAACCAATGTGTTGGACAGTGTTCTCCACCGCCACCATCAAAACACCAAATGAGGGAATATCTTTTGGATTAATGGTGTTCTTCCCTCCAGTAGAGTTCAGAGACTTGTAGAATCAATGCCAAGGTGTATTGATGTTGTTCTGGTGGCCCAACACCTTACTAAGACACTTTATGTCTTATATCTTTTCCTTTAATTTGCCCGTCTGTATGTACAGCATGTTTGTGTGTGGCTTAAACTTAACATCAATCAACAATTAGGTATTTATTCATCAACATTGTAGCACTTGTAACAGTGATCAAACATTAACATGAACAGGGTCTCTAGTCTCTAGAATATCAGAAAATATTTTTGGGGGTAAATTGAGCCTTTGACTCAACTTGCCCCAATGTCACTGGCACGTTTTACCCCACAACCTCCATTTTGACAAAACTGTTTCACACAGTGGTTCAGATCCACAGTTATGCTCAGTTTAGGACCTTGTTTTGTAGCTTACACTGACTTAAATTAACATGTAATAATGTCCAAAACTTATCTTTTTTTAATTAAGATACAAGACTGATGATTTTAGTAACATGATGAATTCACTTGGCATGACAAAAATCTTTTTTTTTGCTCTGTTTTGCTGACCTCTCTCTCCATGTGCTTGAGTCCAAGATGGATTGAGTAACGTGAATTATACTTTCTTAATTTGTGATCACATCATTACTTTTGTTTATGGTTACCAAGATAAAGGGGGTGGCTCTGTTTACCCAGTTCTCCCCTACAGTTAAAAACTCCTTATTTAAGCCATACTGAGCCTTTATGCAGCCCCTCAGCTCAGCCTCTGTCTGAAGGAGGCTGGTTTAGCTCCTGTCTGTTTAACGCCCCCACTCCTGAGGAGCCCACTATGTTCTGATTGGCCAGCTCTTGGAAGCTGCCCCTCAACAGACTTCCAGTGGTTCTGCAGCAAACTATAGTAGTAGGATTTAAGCACTTTTTCTTCTTCTTTACTCAAAATGTCAACTTCTTAAACACATCTGTACACGTTCGAGCCAGAATCCGATCTGAAATATGTGAGTGGACAATGCAAACAACACACGGAGAAACCTTAGCAACAACCTTAGCAACAACGGCTATGGTACAAACAGTTGTTTATGGGCATCATTGGCAAGGTAGGAAAAAATGTTGCCAATAAGGTGTTCAGAGCAGGTTGAAGCCCTGGCTTTTGACTTTCAGGGAGCATTTCCACATACGTTAACCTCAAGTTTCGGAACTTTGACCATTAAGCATAGATAACCAACATCATAACAGTATATAAATAACAGAAAATCACAAAAAGCATAATATGTCCCCTTTAAAGGCTAACATTTTTACTTAAGAATTATTATTTTTCAGTCTCTCTCTCTCCTGGACGTATTAAAACATACCAACCTTTCTTCTTCATTAACTGTCTCTTTTTCCTCTCTCTCAGTTGTTCCACAGCTCCTTTGTCTTCCAAAATTGCAGGTGCAAGAGGGGGAGAGCCTCAGCTGTGAGGTGAGCGGAAACCCTAAGCCATCAGTCACTTGGTTCAAAGATGGGCAGGTAGTGTCCCTGCCCACTCATTCAAGCAGACAGCATGCTGGGAATTACACCGTCATGATAGAAGGACAGAAAAACATTACATTGGAGGTGGAGGTCCTCACTGGCAGTGGTAGGTTTATATCTGTATTATTATAAAATGAATGTTGTTGGATTTCCACAATGAATTTCATTTTTCATATTGATAATTTTTGATTACAAATGTCTAAACTTGTCATCTTTTAGTGAATCTTCCTTTCCAAGCTTGAGAGAAATGTTGCTGTTTTTTTTATCTGATGTTTCAAGATCCAGTATTGATGAAATTCATTTGTCTCCTCTTTTTCTAGGAACTGCAAACTGCTTTAATAGGCATTTCCTGTTGGCTGTCCTGCTTATTCAGATATTAACTTGCTGTAAAACCTGAAAAATGATTTGTGATTCTTCTCTCGTTGCTGTTTGGATGAACTGTTCCACCTCCTGTGAGGAATGTTTGTCAGGGAAGACTTTTTGCTTTGTGTCTCTCTTCTTGTGTCTAAATGGATCATTTATGCATTATTGTCATTTTGTACATCCTCACTCAACAAAACAATGCAATCTCCACAGAATTATTATTATTAAGCCTTTATTTAACCAGATGACTCCCATTGAGATTACAATATCTCTTTTTTTGAGGGAAGATGAAAAGGCAGATAAAGTACATAAAGTTCCATTTTCGAGAGCTTTTGCCCAGGTACATTTTCTTATATACACTATGTTGAAATTGTGTCTCCATATAATCTGCTCAAAAGGTAAAAAATCACCAGACTGAAAGCTGCTCTAGAAAGAATTTTACCTGCTGGTCATGTACAATCCAGTAATCCGCATTCCTCATCCTTTTTTTTTTTTTTAAGAATATCTATGAACTGTTTGAACCTTTTGCCCAACAATCGAGGTTAGTTTTCTTTTCTGTGTGAATGTGTTCAACTTTCTGTAATGTCTGCAGAGTGTGCCGTCTACACTTTTAACAATGCAAAGCACTACAAGTCTTGTTCCACTTAGGTTACGTGCTGTCTCCTGTACATAAAATGTCAAACTATCATGTGTCCAAAAGAAATACTTTCTTGCTTAAGACTTTAAACTGCCTTGAAATGTTTTGTACATTTACAGATATGTTCAATATAAACCTCAATCATGTCAAAGTGGCAAATAATTTGATTTGATTTGATTTGATTTGAAACCAGTAACTGGTAACAAAGGATGTGACTGAAACCCCCAAATATGCTGGCCAGAGGACACATCCTTGCATTAGCATGTAGCACTTTACTAACAGACTAAAAGGTTTTCAATACTAATTCATGTGTGTGTGTAACCAACTCCTTAAACTTTTGTTTGACTTTGACTGCACATCACTTTCAATAAATGTATAATACATCAATACTAAAACTTAATGTTCAAATTTGCTAGTGTTGTCCGTTACAGTAAGACAAGTACGCAAAAACAAATTGTTATGCAACATATAATCTTTATTATTTATCAGTTTAAAGTAAATCATTCAAATTTCAAACAAAGCCTTTCAAATACAGAGTCAGAGTTAAAGGGTCATTATCACAGGTGAGTCTTTGAGTACATGTTTCTCATAGGGTTTGGTCAGAAACGGATGAGAGTGATTTGAGGACGTCAACTTCCAGTTCACATCTCTCTTTCACTTTTCCACTGGTAAAAGTGTTACTTCTCCTTTGTCTGAGCTCCCAACATAGGATTAAAGATGACAGACAGACAGAGCACATTTCAACACATTTTCAGCTAAAGACCAACGCTGATGACTGTAGACAAAACATCTGAATAATAATTCATCAACTTTAGCCAGGCAGCTCTTTACCACTGTTGATTTTTTGATAATGTAACTACCACAAGTGTTGGTTAGAATCTTGTCATCTGTCCAGTCCACCTCCAAGGAAACTGCTACAGTCTAGAAAGAGAAGATAAATGTTTTGTTTTGTTTTTCAAATCCCCCACAAGATTACTTTTTTCCTGTTAGTTTGACAAGAGTATTGTCATGGTCACAAGTTGTCATTACCCAGCAAACATTGGTCAGACGGTGATGTGTTCCTGGCCAAAAGTGGTCCTGGTTGGACGGGAAAAAATGCAACATCCACATAGAAACATTAATGTGCATGTATTCGTGTCAGGTAACATCCCGGATGTCGGCACAACTTTCATTTATGAACCATATGGGACGTCTTGAAGGGACGTTCTAATAACAGTCACTCAACATCTCAATGTTTGCTGGGTAGTGATTGATTGGCTTTCAAGTGTCAAGAAGCTGAGTCTTATTCAATATGAAGTAGAGAAGGATTTCTGAGACAACTTCACCCACCTTCAAGGTACATGGAGAAGAAAAAAAAAAGTCTGAAGAGGTTAAAACTCCACCAATACGTTTAAAATTGTGTTCTTTATATTGCAAGTGTTGCTGGAGTCTTATCCGATATGTGCCTGTCAGAGGGCAGATGCAGATGTAGAGATAGGACTGCACAAGAATGGCGTGCTGCTGAGAGCAAGGAACCTTTTTGTTGAGACTGATTTACACTGAATGAAGCTTTTTTTGGTTCAGTTTCTGTCTGCATCTATTTGTTAATCTAATTGAACTGAAACAAATACTGAGCTCAGTGCACAGTTGGTGACACAAAAGGACCGGAAAGCGAGTCAAGCTTTCTGGGGTTCAGGTTCGGCCTGGATCCTTTTCTTGTTGGCGGCAACCGAAAGGATTCTGTATATGTTGTGACCTGTTAGTAGCCAGTACAGCCATAAGGCTCAGTAGTAATTAAATATCCTGACAAATCATTTTACCAGTGCTACCTGTGCCATGACCTCATCCTGGCTGTATTATTCAATATCTTACAGCTGTGTTATTAGAATTGAACATATCAGAATCTACAATTAATCTTTCAGCACTTGACAACTTCAGCTTTTCATTTATCTGACTATATTCTTATTTTGAGGGCTGAAATAAAAAACATGCACTTACAGTAATGTTCAAATCCTCCAATTAAGTAACTAAACAAAATGAGTGAAAAAACATATTTTAAGATTGTAAGTTGTAAAAACAGAAAAAAATAGCATTCACTGCTGCATATTGCGCTATTCATACATGCTTTGGTTGTTGTGTTTTGTTATTTTAATAAGTAGTGATTGTAACTTAGTTATTTGGTTGTGTTTTCTTTCAAAAACAATGTTTTCTGTTAAGATCATCCTAAGTTTTACTAAAAAAAAAAAAATAAAAATAAATAAATAAATAAAAAAAAGAACCAACAGATAAACAGAGACTTACTGCGTGCAAATCTGCGTTGGGAGTTGTCATAGTATGATAACGTCATCGTCATCAGAGATGTGCACCTGGCTAGCATCCCCATGTCTGGTGAAATCCGGCAGCAGCCGAGGCAAAACAACATGACACACTCCGCTCACTGGGAAGCCGACCGGGCTGGACTGGGGAGGTGGAGGAGGAAAAGGAGGACTTTTGGTGTCCACACTGAAGCTCCACTGCTGAACTGAACGTTTGTATTTTGCAACCGCTGCTGCCAGGAGCTCCTGGGAGACTGAGAGAGGTTGCTCTCGAGCCAGTGCTTGATCAGCAAGGACATCCAGAAGTGAATGAACCGGAGCAGAAGAAGTGACATTGACCAGAGGTTTGTTTGTCTCCACAGGTGTAGAAGCACCAGCATCCAATACCACACCTCCTCCTGTTTTACTTTTCACGTTTTTCAAGGAAGCAATTTCCTTCTTCACAGCACCAAGTGACTTTGAACTGGAGATGTTTGAACCTTCGATAAAGACGTCGTCTGTTTCTTGGGGGAGTTCTCCTTTCAGTGGTGGAGTTCCCTGAAAAATGCTGCAGCTATCTGATGTGGTTGGAGCCCCAATGATAGATGACTGCTTCTTCTCAGTCCTGGCCTTCTTTACTCTGAACGCACATTAGACAAAGTTACAATGACAGTCGTTGATAATCTGTCAAAACAACTGCGGGGTGAATTTGTATTCGGACATCTTCACAAAATTTGATCTCAACTCATGATGTACTCACGGTAATGCAGTGAAGAGGCTTAACATTTTCTTGCTTTCCCTCATCAGCACCCTGAAAAAAAACATATAGGGTATATGCACTCAGATGAAGTACTTTTAAAGAAGTATGAAATCAGGTTTTTGTGTTGCGCATACCTAGACTGCATCCACCCTTTTGGCCAAAGCGGTTTCACCTCATTGTCTAGCAGCATCTTCAGATACTCCTCCATCTCCTGGCTCCCTTTCCTTTCCCTTTTATATTTATCCATTTTTGCCCTTAACACTTGGCCCAAGCACTCCCTGCGTGACAAAAAAAATACCAAAATTTACACAATGAAAGAATGAAAATTGGCTGATAAAGCAACTTAACTCCAAGTTCCACAGAGGCTTTTTCTCAAAGATCAGTTAAGTATGAAACTGTTTAATAATCTATAGATATTTTATATATCCGACCTGATCTCCTCGTTCCATTTGAACAACTTCTTAGGACCTCCTCTCTTTCCACCTTTCTCCTCCACGTTGTCCTCTGGGCCATCATTCACCTTCTGTGTGCCATATGTCCCCTCCTCTGTTTCCCTGACATGAAACACAAGTTAACAATGGAAAAGAGAAAAAGTGTTTCCAATCAGGCCAAATTTGTTCTGTTTATTCAATAACAGATGATCCACAAACATCTTCAGCTATTACCCATCCAAAAATCTTGGTGTGTTCAAGGCATATGAGTAATACTTTTAATAACATTGATTCCACGTACAGGTGCTGGTTGCACAAAAAAAAAAAAAAAAAAAAAAGCGAAATTTTCCATCCAGTGAATTCCTGAGATGCCAAAACAAATCTGAATGTATTGAGAACGAGAAGCGACCATATCCTAATCCTCAAGGTAGTTATAGATTTTAAAAAGATATCACTTTACCTTAAAATCTTTACCTAATTCTTTTTGTTCGAGTTTACGCCTGTCTGTGAAATGTGCTCTATAAATAGGGTTGATTTGACTTCCATTACTACATCAACAGAGCTTCCTGTAATGTAGTTTTCATATAGTCACTGCCTTCATTGCACCAAGTTTCTTAGATCTCATTTTCAGTTGTTTCCGATCGCTTTATCATCATGTGTTTATCACTCAGTCAGTCCAACATTTAGAACCAAAAGCAAACTTACAGAAAACTGCAACAAAAACTTTTGACCAAAGAGGAAAAACATATTTTCTCTTACACACACACACACACACACACACACACAGTTGTGTTTCCATCACTTCAGAGGACATTACGCTGACTTACATTCATTTCCTGGAGACCTAGCCTAACCTTAACCACCACATGCCTAACCCTAAACCTTAACCTAACCTTAAAATAACCCTAAACTAACCTTTACTTTAAACCAAGTCCTCAGCCCAAAATTAATGATTTACATTAAGAGGACTTGCTTTTTGTCCCCGTAAGGGAGGAGAGTCCCCCCCCCCCACACACACACACAAACTTACTTTGGAGTCTTGACTTGTTCATATGCTTTACAGTTTTCATAGAAACTCGTAATCTGCTCGGGCATAGCTCTGCCAATGGCCTCCTTAAGTTTCTGCATGGGATCCTCCACATTAGGGGGATCCTCCTGGTCAGTGTCAGTTAAAATAAAAAAAATAAAAAAATCACTTGTATGCAAATGCAATTGCACATTTCATTTTACTATAAAAATGTCCAACATCAACAAACCTCAAACAATTAAAATACTCACCGCATGTGTGAGCAACAGTTTCTTTACACGTTTGAGGAGCGTCTCTCTGCTGCAGGGTAGGAAAGAAGACAGGTGTGTGTACACCTTGGAGCGCAACTGGCCACCCTGCTCCCGACACTGAAACTCAATTCTGAATCAGGACAAAGTCAATAAGCTGAATTATGCCCTAAAATTAATAAATGCACTTTCTTCCAGAGAGTCAGATAATAAGATCAATTCCACTCTCATGACTGTTTGGTAAATATGAAACTAGAACCAGGAGACAGTTAGCTTAGCTTAGCATAAAGACTGGAAACAGAGGGAAACTGCTAGCCTGGCTCTTATCCCTCTAGTTTCATACATACAAAAACTGAGGTGTAAAAACAACAACTTATGGTATTAAAAGCAGTTATGTGACTATTTCTCAGCCATGCACAGCACCCCTCTTTTTTTATTATTTTTTTTTTAATACATGAAAAGTAAAAAGGCTTAGAGTGTGCTGCTGGCTTAGGACAATAGCTGCCAAACTAAAAGGTGTATTCGCTATGTCTGTGTTGTTGGATAACTCACTCTAGCAGGATTGAGTTGATTTCTGGAGTGAAGAATTTGAGTTTCGACTCTCCCTCAGAGGTTTTGGCAGCCTGAAAGTTAAACGTATGTCATCTGTGCATCCATCCTGCACTAGTCCATTTAATTCAAAATTGTCAACACATGCACATAGAGACATCTCCACTTCAGCAAATAACATAATTGACCTTACCAGCATGAGTTTTCTAATGCGGTCTTCCAGTTGTGGTTGAAGTCCCTCTGGCAGGGGGGCACACTGATGAGGCGAAGTAGAACTGGCTTCCGATACGAGCTGGATTTGTTCTGGAGGAGGTTTCAGCTGGGAATTAGTCTTTCTATATGGAGGCTGAGCATCAGAGGAAACACTGGACTGAGTCTGATAATCAGTTTTGGGCTGGTGAAGCTGCGTCTCTGTGGCTGGAAACGATTTCAGCGACGAAGTCTCTTCAGTGACATCTAATAAAGAGTCCAAATCAATGTCGAAATCCACTGTGCTGGCCGCTTGGATGAGTGCGTGGTCATTGGTAGAGCCAATTAAACTCAGGAGAGGGTCGGTCAATCCTGAGCCCCCACCGCCGCCTGCATCTGCCGGAAACAGAGGGATTTTGGGTGCACCCATGATTGTAGCCGCCTTCTGATTTGCTTTTTCCATCTTCTGTCGCTCCCGCTCCTTTTCTTTTTGAAACTTTTTCAGCATGCTGGTGACGCTCAATGTACCAACAGCCTTTTTCTTCTTTTTCTTCTTCTTATCACTCAGTACAATTTCAGATAAAGTGCTGCAATATAAAAAAAAAAAAAAGAAAAACATGTCACGAGAGAATTTTTTTTTAGTCTTAAAATGTCACAAGAGATTCTAGCATCAGTGTCAAACTGGCTCTAAACAAGAGGTAAAACTCCAGTCAGTCTCACCTTGACTTAGCATCCACGTCGTTTTTCGTCTCCCCATCTTCTCTGCACGGTTTCTTCTTTTCTTTATCCTGTACTCCATTAAGTTTGCGTTTCTGAAAAAAAAAAAAAAAAAAAAAAAAAAAAATTTAAAAAAAAATTTAAGGGTGTTACATCTTATCAGTTATGGTCAAATCACACTACAAGTTTTTTTAGGGATAGGATACAAGGTGCATAAACAGTTTGGCCATTCAAATGTGCAAGTTTCAGTTATGAAACAGCAAGGAAAAATGTGTTACTAAACTCAGATCTCAACACACACATCTGAGAAAATATTTCGAGATGCTTCATATAATGTATAGCACTTACTTTTGAGGGCTGAAGTGTTTTCTCTTCTGTTGTGAAGTCCTCAGTCTCAGTGTCTGAAGCCTGGCGGAACTGCAGCACGCCCGAATTCACGTAGAATCCACCGAACTTCGTGGTGATGGAGGCCGGCACAAACTCGTCATACTACAGAGACCAGCCAGAGGTGGTAATAATTGTAATTTAATTCAAATAGATTTTATTAATTAGAGAAAGAAGATTAAAATAAAGCCACAGAACGGGTCTAGGCACATTCTAGCTCCAATTTGTGCCTCTCGTGTCTTAGCATTACATTACAGTCACACTGGTAACCATCTGTTTCTCAGAAAGATTTAAAAAAAACCAAAACAGTCATTTGAAGAGGACATTTCCAGGTCTACATTTTTATTCTGGGGCTCTACTGGAATATCGTTGCACTATTTAATCCTTCGTCCTTTATGCAGCCCCTTAGTTCAGCCAGAGCGTTCTTAGTGTTAAAGGAAAATGTGAATTCATAAAAGTTTGTCTTAAATATTGTACAAGGGAAATCAAAACATGTAACGTAACGCTGGACTCACAGCCTCAGAGTTGTCGATGAAAGAATCCTCATCATCATAACCATATCCGATATCGATCAAGTCCTGAATGCGGTCCTTCTTTTTCTTAGGTTTGTCACCCTGCAATGAGGATATAAACAATTTATTGTATTATGACATTGATTTGATGGAAGAATTTTTCTCTAAGTGTACAAGAACTAAAAATATAGTTAATTCAGGTTTGCAGAGAGTTACTTGCATATTTCTCCTCCAACTTCCTTGCCAGAGCAGCCATCTCTTCATTCTCTTGCTTTTCTTCCATTTCAAATCTGCTCAGTGGGACATCATCTTTTACCACGTGGCTGATCTACAAAGTCCAAAATCTCATATCGATTATACACAAAAATAACAGTTCTGTGTCCTATAATCACAAATTTATCTTGGTACTACTTTTTTTGAAAGATGCTTATGAATTTCATGGATCAGTTATCAAAGGACTGACAAAGACGACGAACTGTATACACCCATCAGTGATTCAGGATCCCACATCGTCCTGGTTCGCTTGTTTTTCAGAGGACACTGAAGCATTCGGAGGAAACGGACACTGAAACCTGACATATTTAGTCTTGTTTGCATCACATCTAAATAAAATAATGGATGACACAGAGGGCTCTTACTTAACCGCCCTGTTAACATTGAACTTTCTGATTGTACTTGTACTTCACGTAAGGTCATTCTGGCCTCATGATATCTTCACTGACAAATTCAATGTACTGTTATCATGAGGAAATTCCTTTCATCACATCAGTGACGTGATATAGAAACCCTTCATGTATCAACTTGTAATATGTAGAATAACATTATTAATTGCAAAAAGATTTCCTATATTCTCATGCTTAAAAATTCTTCACGTCTTCCTTGTGGCCATGTGGAGGGGGAAAAAGGTACTTTTACTCCCTTTTTCTACACACGTTTACTCCCATAAAAATTGCTTAAGATAAATAAAAACATACCCAAACAGCAACATTACAGGGACATGAACAAACTAGTAAACAACAGGGTAGCAACTGCATTAGGGGAAGATACGGACATATTTTTTTAAATTTTAATCAGTAAGCTGGTTGATAAACTCAAATACTGTAATGACAAATGACTTTTAACGCTTGTGCCTTATAACATTGCTAATTTAATGTTACATATGGTGAAAAAAGGAGAAAAGTTCATCTTAAATAATATTTTAATGGTTTGGGAAGCTGTTTGATTTTTAAAAAATGATAAAAGTTCCGCCATGAGCCCTTTAAACACATTTTTTATACTACGAAGTTGCAAGTAAAAACGTGGATATTTGTTTGTTTTTAAACTCTCTGGCTGCAGGAGTACGATTTTAAACTTGAGACCATCTTTGAGCATCAGAGAAAACCTGTTTTCTCAACAGAATTCAGACTAAACTCCCACCTTGTTGTCAACGAGTTGACTGTAGCTGAACTCTGGAAAGTCCCGATCATCAGGCTCAAATAACTTGAGGACGAGCCGGACTGTGTCGGTGTCAGCTGGTCCATCTGAACCGTTTTCTTTTCCCTGCATGACGCATGATGGAGACTTTTGGGCCGAACCTGGTTTGTCAGAGGATGAAGGTACATCACAGGTCAAAGTGGTGAATTGAACTCTGCGAGATTCAACCATTACAACCGATAAAACGAGACGACTCCGCGGTTTGGTTTGGACAAGACGTGAAGGGTTTAATTAAGTGGAAATAAGTGCAGGTGTGCGCGCGTCCTGTTGCACGTGCTCAGCTGCCTCAGCCAATCCCCTTCTTTTACATTGTTGAAGACTTGTTGAACTATACTTTTTAAAAGCTGTGTTTTTCCTACATCTTAATTGTTCTTATTCATATCAACAAGACGTATTTAAATAAGTTTCAGGCTATTTGAGGTCTGTACTTGCTTACCTGCCTCCCACTTAATGATTCATGACCAAAAACCTTAAAGACAAAAATGTTCGTAGCTTAAACATCTATCCTGCAGTGTTATTTTTATTTAATTTGTAGATAAAACATTAAATGTTAGATTCACTCTTTGCTGTTGTTTCTCTAAATCCAAAACGGTATGTGGCATTCATGTGCTGTCGGATTAATCGGAAAAATGAGTTCCTGACTGGGAAAATTCACGTGAGCGCCCCCTCGAGACGGAACAACAACTTGGAAAGTCGGCGAAAATTTTGGTACACGACTTGCAGAGCAGAAAAATAACAGAAACGTCATATAAGCAGAAAAATGGCGGACAAAAGTAAATGTTTTGTTCATGGCAAGAAACGTTTAAGTAATGTACTTACTGTATATCAGTTTTTTGCTCACATGTAATTTGTAGGTTGTAACTGTTGTTGCTGTCTCCATAGAGTGACCTAGATTAGTTCTTGCCCTGATAACAAGTCAAAAGCAATATTTTAGTGGTTTTAGGGGATGTGTTGGCTGCAGCAACAAGTCTGGCACAAAACACAACTTCTCTGTAGCGCCCATGTTGTTTCCACATTAAAACTTAAAAGCTCATGAACACATCGAAGTCACAAGAATAACTTAAATTTTGTTATTTGACAGAAACCCAAAATTGATTACTGTGACCCCAAAGTTTGGAAATCATTGTGATGGACTGGGAGGATTTTGGCACACTAACAAAATGTTTAAAAATGTAAATTATGCAAATGAAAAATCAGCAGAGGAACTCAAACAATGTTCATAATGTTCAGGGCCCCATGGTGCCTGCGGGGCCCCAAGCTAACACTTACTTCACTTAAAATACACCCCATTTTAGCAAATTCAGTCATTTAAATCCTTGTACAAACCTTTATAACATGTATGCACTTTTCTCTGGCCTATGACAGCAACAAAAGGTCTCCATTTGGTCCAAAACACAGCTGCCAGAGTCCTCATAAGATCCAAGAAGTTGGATCACATGAGACCTGTCTTGATGTCTTTGCATTGGCTGCCAATTCAAGCAAGATCTGATTTCAAAACCTCCTTCTTATTATGACTTTTGACCACCGCACTGTTGTTTTTGTGGTGATGTGAGGTATCACAACTGATGAAACTGAGCTTAACAGTTCATTCTTGACCTTCAAGTAAGTGGACCTTGAGTTGGCGTTGTTTTTCTGTGTGCTGCTGTACCAAGATCAAGAATGAACTGTCATGAATTGGTGCACAGAATTAATAGATTATTTCTACATTTCCATGGCAACTGAGCAAACTCAATCTGCTCATGAGGCCCATGTGATGTGGTCGAAAGCTTCATCAGAACTGAATGAATGGACCTTTAGTTGAGATTGTTCAGACAAAAACCAAACGTTTCAGTTTATTTCTATACATTTTCTACACATCAGTCGATACAGATCCATGAATGCGTATTTTGCACATAAATATAATTGAGAATAATATCAAAACAACCATATTTTGTCATTTTATTTACAAATTAACTAATTTTATTCATTTTTAATCTATTTTTGATTTGTCTCTTTTTAAATAAATGTTTATGTTTTTAATGTTCCTGTTTCATGCATCTGTCTTATGTTTTTTCATGTTTTGTGAAACACATTATATCACATCTTTTGTATGAAATTTGCTATTTAAATAAAGTTTTATTATCATTGTTATTATGATTCTCATTCCACTGAGGTTTAACACCAGCTAGTGTCACTGGTCTATTCCCCTTTCTTCCCTCTCACCTCTCCAGTTGAAGCTCAGTGAAATGCAGCAGCCTGACTGTGTCTCTATACAATAACCTGCACTGTGTCCTGCTCACCACACGGGGGCGCTGGAGACCCATGACATGAGGATGGGAACTTTCCAGCAGATGAATGAGAGGGCTGAGATGTTTTATGGGGGCTTTAACTCACAATCAGCAGTTCTTCAAGTCCTCCTTCATTCAAAAATGCATTTTTCTTCTTGTTCCTCCAGTTGGATGTTTGAACTTCACCAAGCAGAATGATATATGTGCAGAGTTTGTTATTCACATTCATCAGTTTCTCTGTGCTGACCTTAAATCCGAGTTTAACATGTGTACCTACCAGCAGGATTTGTGACATCACAACTGGTTTGGAGCCAATCCTGGTCCAGTAGGCATCTGACACAAGTGTGATGTGGAAACCTGAAGCCAACGGTGCACAAACACTGAGAATGGACTTAACAGTGAAGGAGGAGACATCTTGTATCTAGCTGTTTAATTTGCAATGAAATGCATCTGTATATTCATAGATTCTGACTTTTTAATGAGGTGGAGGGAGTAGATATCATTTTAAGGATTTTTAACAAGGTAATTGAACTTTTCTTTTGTGGGAAACCCAAATTATTATTCCAAGCAGAGGATTTTTGTATGTTCATGTCTGGAGGGGGTCTTTAAGAAATCACTGCAGGCCTTTTTAGTAGCTGATTGTTTTGGAATTGCAAAAATATTGGAATGAAATCATATTTACCTGCTTTCACCGGGTGCTACAGGCCTAATTGGTCAACATGTGTTCAGTTAAGATAAGATTTCAACTTAACATATAACTGATAAATAAATAACGTAGAATAAAGTCAAGGCCTAATCTTCAATTCCAGCCATAATTTAGAAGCAACTGGCTGAGTGTCATCATGATATCTGAGGGAAGTTTTTTTTATTTATTTTTTTTAGGGTCAAAAGACAAATCTAGAAAGTCATGTATATATATATGTAAAAAGCTGGTCTCCTCCGTGCAGCCTGCTGCACTCAGCCTGCAGTGAATTGACTTTGACAATTACAATAACGGGATAATTGCAATCTGTCACCATACATTCCGTGTTAGCATATCACAAAATAACCAATTCACTCCACACATGTCCCTGATCTGCATAACACACACAGCACCCCGCTTTGTAATTATAAATGAATTTCACGGTGCGAGGCTTTTAATGCAAATAATATGGATCTTTTTTTTTTCTTTCTTTCTTATTCTCCCCTCTGACCAACAGGAGTGTGTGTATGTGTGTGTGAGAGAGAGAGAGAGAAAGAGAGAGAGAGAGAGTGAGGGAGAGAGTGAGAGAGAGAGAGAGAGAGAGAGAGAGGATCAGATTGCGTTTTGTTTGACTAGCCTCCCTTCTCAAGCGAGTTAATGGGATGGAAATTATTTGCCACCCTGAGCTGACGATGCGAGGTTGAACAGCGTTGGATTTTTTTTTTTTTTTTTAAAGGCGACGATAAATGTGCAGGAGACAATGAACGAAAATACACCCGAGCAGGACAAAGACAGACAGATGGAGACGGCAGGGGTAGCCTCGGTCCTCGTGTGTGTGTGTGTGTGTGTGTGTGTGCGTGTGTTGTGGTTTGGCTGGTGACAGGGACCCCATCGGTGCAGGATCAGAGTGGGGAAATTGGAGGACAATGTTGGACGGGAGGTGTAAAGGAAGGGAGGGGGGTAATTTAAACCGATTGGGGAGGCGGTGTCCCAGAGGTGCATAATTCACTCATTCATTAACTAGACCAAACAAGAGCCAATATTAATTAACTCGCTCCTCGTGCCGAGGCCCCCCACCCCACCCCCCGAGAAGCGCGCGCTTTGTTGTCAATTGGCCACAACAGCTCTCGGAAGTGAAGGAGTTAAAATCAGAGCTGTCAGGCCAGAGGGTGAAGGAGTGTGTTCAACCCGGAGTCATTGTGTGCATGAGTGTAGGTTTTATGGTGGCTTTTATAAAACAATAATAAAAAAAACAGAACAATCTTCATCATCACCAGCATCATCATCATCATCGGTGAAAGTAAATTTACCAGTTAAGTACAATTTTGAGGTTCTTGACTTCAGTAGGCTAATCCCATTTTCTGATACCTTCTACTTCACTATATCTCAGAGGGAAATATTGTTCTTTCTATGTCCACACATTCATCTGACAGCTTTAGTCACTTTGGAAATAAATAAAGATTTTACATTCAAAACATAAGATATGATGATTTACATCAAACTGCCCAACAAATATAAATTAGCAAAAGTATATTTTAAATAGTTCCACCTTGCTGCTCACACATGAATGCATCTGCATTTAATATAACATAACATAACATAACATAACATAACATAACATAACATAACATAACATAACATAACATATGTAATAATATAATACTCAGAAGGAGGCCAATCTGCATGATGAGAAGTTCGGATACATTAAGTATATTTTGCTTTAAGTACAATTTTTTTTTTACATTGGAGGATTACTTTAGTAAAATATCTCAGTATTTCTTTAACCACTTCTTCTTCTACTACTAAAACTACTAATAATAATCATGGCCATCATCATCATTATCATTTGTGGAAAGTAAGTACATTTACTCAGGGACAATTTGAAGTACTTGTAGTCATGGACGGATTAGCAACCGGTAACTGACCTCTAGGGGCCCCTAAAACAACCAGGTTCACTCTGTGGCAACTATTTTTTTTGGTAATTTTCTGAATTGTAACTTTTTTAGGATGCATGGGTTCACATAACTACAAAATCAAAATATCAGCTGATATGATAAAGGCCTTCACATCAGTCCTGCTTTATCACCCGACCCTGAGGGTGTCTGCAAGAGGGGCTCCATATCAACGACACAACCTCAGTATTTCAGCTGCTATTGTGCTTACATGCTGCATAATTCTACATTACTTTATATTTAGTCAAATTACCAAACAACAAACCTGGGGCCACATAATATTTCATGATAGAAATACTGTACACATTGACCAGAGTGGGAAAAAGCAACTCTTTAGTGTTTTTTGCCCCCGGAGCCTCCAAGCAGGTTAATCCGGCCATGTTTGTGCTTTACGTCAACGTTTCCATTTTATACTACGGAATACTTTTACTCTGCTATATTTCAGAGGTAAGTACCCACTACTTATGTTTTTTGTAGATTCATATTTTTACATACAAAACATATGATTATCTTATAGGATTTTATGCATTTGTATATATTAAACTTCCCAACAACATACACAGTAGTTTTAAAGTACGTCCACCTCAACCAGCATTAAAATGCACATGAATGCATTCAGAGTAGTGACTTGGATGGAGGCCAGCCTTCATAAGTAGTACTTTTACTTTTGATACTTTAAGAATATTAACAATACTAACGGGATATTTACTTGTAACAGTGTTTTTACTTTGCAGTATTACTACAGCAAAGGATCTGAGTACTTCTTTTACCACTGATCATAATAATATTTAAAATCAAAATTTTATAAAAGTCAAAAGGATTGTAACCTGTTCTTAGAGCAATTCAAAATACAAACAACAATACAAATACAAACAATTAGTAAACTGATTCATTAATAAATGTCTGGTGATGGAAAAAAAATGTCTTTTGGGAAAACAGACAATGTTTTGAACATATGAAGCCAGTTTTTTTCATTTTTTTGGAAAGAAGTTATCTACTTGTTAATAGTAAAACAGAGCTGATATCAATGGAAAACAACTCCTGGACACATTTCTGATATTATGTTCCCTCAGTGACAATATGAGACCCAGAGAACCACAGCTCTGTTTTTGTTAGTTTGTGCTTTTTTTTTCCAGCTGGAGGTTTATGAACAGATGAAGTCTGTGTTATGTGTTTATTGTATTTGTGTGTATTTTCTTTCTGTATGTTGAAAACTTAAAAACAAAAATTCTCTCTCTGTCTCTCTATGTCTCTCTCTCACACACATACACACAAACACACATACACACATACACACAGACATCCTCCTGAGGGACTCCTTCCAGTCTCGTCCACTGGGGGGCGCCCCTCCACTGAGCCTGGCTCTGCTTTCAGGCCCTGCTAACTTTGATTAAGGTTTAAATTGGCTGAATTTAATGAACGTTGCCTAATTAGGCAGGATAACAGCTTTAATTGATAAGTAATTATCTGCCACAAATTGTTATTAATTCTCCAGCTCTGTCTTATAGTGTACTGCCTCTAAACCCTCCCTCACCCCCCCTCTTCACCCCCCCCCTGCAGCATTTTGTATTTATGTAAACAAGCAGCAGTAAACAATTAGGCATATGTTAGGATGGGATATTCCAGAGGGTGTCATCAGGCTGTGCTTGGTGGACTGGCAGTTTATGTGATATTATTTGCTCTCGTTGAGTGATATCTTTGAGCATTAATTGCTTAAACTAATCCGTCATTTTGGATTTGTGCCATCTACTGCATACTGTCATGACCAGTAGGAAAAAAAAGCTGCAAAAAATGTCACTAAAAGTGGATTTTTGAGTTATAGAGACAGCTGAACTACTTTAATTTTAGAGTGAAGGAAAAGTGCTTTTATGCCATGATCATTTGTTAATCTTTCCCCCAATATTCTTGTAAGTACAATACTGACGGGGAAGTTACAGCTGCCCTAATTATCCACAGTTACTGTATGTGTTTCAATTTGATTATGTAATTTTAGTCTGTGTAAATGTTGATGATATAACTAACTGCGCGGCTGCTTGTGTGCGATCTATCAAGCATTTATCACCAGTAGTTAATCATGATGTAGAGGAAAATGTAAAGCGCTAACGACATTTGTAAGAATATCAACTAATTCCTGAAGGAAAATGTATAAATACTGCATTAATCAGGTTCCATCTTAGATGAGAAATCCATAAATATCCCAGGCTCTTGTAGCATCATAGTTCCTCAAAGGGAGGCTTTAAGAGTACCCTTCTCATTTTTTGAGTCACCTGAACATCTGATACCTACAGTGTCAAGAGTCGTAGAGGTCATGGGTTCACTTTGTGTAGTCACATGTTGGTTGTGCAGATAGACAATAAAGTTAAAGAGAAAAAATCCACAGTTGAGAAATGAAAACACTTTGCACTTCTGTGGAGGGTCTTTTAGGAGTGCATTATGGAGATCCAAGAGCATTAAAAACACATAAGACATGTTTACTTGACCAGATTTTGTGTGAAAAACATACAACAAAATGCATGCATGATGCTAACTTACAGTCAGACTGAGCCCAAAGATCACAACATTGGCAAAAAGCAGAAAAAATTGTATCAGTTTTGCTCATAATTATTCAATGTATCAAAGTTCTGTTTCTATAAAATCCCATTCAACTTTGAAGACAGTACAAGACCTTCTAAAATCCACTAAAACCTTCCAACGACACAAATGTACACACTGAAAACACTCCATGGACGTGGTGTTGTTGGTGTTTGATGGAATTTATACCACTGTTCCTATGAAGTATTTGATTATAGGATTAACAACTGCTAATTGTTACAGATTTGACTTTTTGGCACAGATCAACTCAGTAAATATTGGACAAACTGTGATGACACTGCAGTCAGTGGTGGTAAGACTTACTAGCTTGTGTTAAAAGCTTTAAAGCAAACGTCATACATCTTTGTCTTATTCAGTATGTATTACCCAATCTCCTCTCTCTATTCAGGATAAACCACAAATACAGTAATCAACAGATGAGCTCTAATATTCTAGGAAACAACAATAAATGGGATAAACTGTATATACTGTACCTGGATTTCCTACTATTGTTTTCTCATGATCCTTAATACTGTATTGGATGCTTGCTACTAATATTCAGGAGTAATCCAAATATTATTATATATAATGGAACCAACAACAGTATTATATTTGTATTTTTGCAGACTTTTGTGGTTTCCTCAGGGTGAGCAGGAGCATCTATTTAAATCCATTAAAGTCCCTCTCCACTCAAAAATGTGTTTTTCATCTTGTTCTGACAGTTGGATGTTTGAGCTTCACGGTGCAGAGTGATGTATGTGCAGAGTTTGACGCTAGAAAAACTGTTTTCACAATCATCTGCTGAAGATGGAAAGTCTCTCTGTGTTCAACTTAAATCTGAGTTTAAGTCATGTATCCAAGGTGATGATTTGTGGCACAATCGGTGCCAATCGAGGTCCGGTCTGCAACTTCCATAAATGTGATGTAGAAACTTGAAACCTCCAGTGTTCATACACTGAGAATAGACTTATCAGAGAAGAAGGAGACATCTTGTGTCCAGCAGTTAAGCTGTTGAAATTAAAAATATTAGCATATTCATAGATTCTGGATTTTTTCAATGATGGAGAAGGAGGAGATCATTTTAAGGATTTTAATGAGGTTATTTAACTTTTTTTTCTTTTGCTGGGAAAAAGAAACATATGAGACATTATTATTCCAAGGAGAGTATCTTTATGTCTTGAAACATGTCTGGAGGGCATCTTTAACTAAGCTGAAATGGTACTTATACTATAAATTGAATATCTAAAGGTTAGGAGACACGAGGACCCGGATGAGAAAACAAAACATGAACCAAAAGCAGTGAAGAAAACATGTTTGTCTCCGACAGCATCAGTCCTTTCATTTCAGCGCGCACAGGCCACTCTGACTGATCTGTTCATTAAAGTGATTTAAATGAGATGCGCGTGAACTTGGTTGCTAATTAAAACATCTTTTCTCGTTTACAGAGCTGGTTTAAGCTTTGGGGAGGAGGGAGGAGGGGGAGGAGGGCTTTCTCCTCCTTCCCTCCTTCCCTCCCACCACCACCACCACCGCCTCACTCCCGGCAGATGGTTTTGTTGGGCTCCAGTAGCCAGCCATTGGCCGAATAGGCGGATCCATTTTCCTGTGTGCCCATCAGATCTGAGCATTTGTTTTAACACCCCCTACTTACGCACACACACGCGCACGCACACACTCCAGATGATCAAGAGATGAGGTGAACAGTATTGATTGGGCCACTAAAATGTATATGCAAATAATTCCGACTACTGCATGAAAATTGGCGTTACCATTACTCAAATGATATCATTACTATATTTTGAAAATGTGTAATTTGCATAGCGGATTTCCCTGCGGGGTAGGGGGGTTAATTAGGTCTATTTCCGTGCGGCTTGTGCCAAGACAGCCAAGAAAAAAGGAGGGGTGTGCAGAAGAAAGAGAGAACGGAGGAGGGAGAGGGGAGAGGGGAGAGGGGAGGGAGATCCGACTCGCTGATAACAATTAAAATGGCATTTTGGACTCTTTCATGCATTGAACATTTTTGGCATATTAGGCACGTTTTAGGAAAAGGTGATAAGTCACTTTTAATTGAAATTATTGCTCCGGTGGAAGTTTGTCTTTACTCACTTTAAATGCACATGGAGACTTTGGCGGAGCATTATTAGACTGTCTGGACTCGAACAGAAGCTAAACTGCATCATGTGGAATCTATAAAACAAGAGGTGAATTAAAGAAAATAACTTTAAATCAATCACTATTTGCATATCCTCGCAATATTCTGTCACAGGGGCAATTACGCTCATAATTAGATGGAGGCAAAGTTTCTAATTGCGTGGAGAGAAGGAGCTACAACGCACTCGCCTGGAAATGGGTTCTTTCCTTCTCTAAATTATCAAAGCTTCCATTATGTGTCAGTAAAAAAAAAAAGATTTGTGGAGAAAAAACAAAACATCAATACATTAAATCCCCTTCACTTTTAATTGGAATCACATCTAGTTTCCTGGTTTTAAGGCTGCACAAAGCGCACAGGATCAAAAACCGCCTCCCAACAATTAATTTAGATTAGACTCTTAATTATCAACCAATCGACTAAATAATGAGTGACTTCATTTCAGATAGTTAAAAATTAACTTGCACGCGGTAATTGAGTAATTAACTCTCCACTGCTTCACCTTAGTTTGCTAATTAAAAAATAAATATGACTTGATTCCACCTCTCAAGAGGCATATGGAGGGCTTTGTGACTCAAAGGAGATTCTGATTCTGTGCAGTAACCTACATGCTATGAGTTTTATTTGTTCTCTATGAGCTCTTTTTATTTTAAAAACAAAACAACACACAGTTCTGTAAGGTTTCCTGGACTCTAGTGGAAATTTTTGAAATGTTCAGGCATGGTGTCTCCAAGTCCAAAGGTCTACATTTAATTGGTTAAGTATGTTAACTTTTAACCTTGTTTCTGTCCAGACTGAACTTTTCCTGGTCAGACACAGACAGAAAAATAACACCTGGAATGAGCTTTTTAAAAATAGAATGCATTAATCAAATAATTAAAATGATTGACCTTAAATAACATTCAATCAAGTCTTATCTTTAATGCTTTTTTTCCCCCCTAAACCTTGGTCAGAAATGGGCTGAATAGCGACAGTCTATACTGGATTCACTGTGGGAACTTTAGAATAAGGTGCTGCAGTTGTGTGGTGATAATCAGAAGGGTGTTGGCTCTTACAGAAAGTGAAAGAAATTTGAGTGCGAGGCTCAGTATCGTGTTATGACAAACTAACTTAGGGGACGAACTGGAAGTTTCGATGGCCTCTCCGGATGGTAAATGATTGCTGACTGGCACAAAAGATAACCTGAAGATCCTACACAGAATAGATCTGATCATCTCTCTGAGACTGCCTCCCTTCACAAGACGGTGACCTCTAGTGGTCCAGTTGAAATCTAAACATCTGTGAAAATTCAGACTGTGCCTCTACCCCAAAGTCATTGTGGTGACTATATGATTCAAGAGGTTCCCGGTCTCAGCGCTGTATGGTTAATTATCAATTGGGCAGGATGAAAGATCCAGTTTATACAGCAGCTGTTTGCTGATGCGAGACAGTTTGTTGATTAGCATACTTAAACATCCCCTCCAGACATGTTTTAAGACATGTATAAATACTCTTCCTGGAACAATCATTTGTGTCTAATATGGTTTTCCCACAAAACAAAAAAAACAGTTAATGAGTTAAAAATCCTTAAAATGACATCTATCTCTTCCTCCCTCATTGAAACATCCAGAATCTATGAACATGCAAATATTTTTAGTTTCAAAAGTTTAACTGCTGGATGGAAGATGTTTCCTTCTTCACTGAAAAGTAACTTCTTAGTGTATGTGTACCGGGGTTTTAATTTCCCACATCACACTTGCAGGTAGCATACAGGACTATGATTGGTTTTCCAAACTAGTCACAAATCCTGCTTGTAGCCTCCCAACCTCAGATTTTAAGGCGAGCTCAGAGAAACTTTCCACTTTCAGTAGATGTGAATGTGAAAACTAACCACAATCCCACATCATTAAGTCTGTGTCCTGCAATGAAACACGCCCAGTACAGATGTTTGAATGTCTTTAGTACCGACTGACCAACCAGTGAAGTTGATGGTTGAAGCTAAAATGTTGTTTTTCACTAGAGCAACTCTTCAGGACTTCGTATTGTATATTTTGTCCCATATAGGAGAAAACTGGATGTACAGGTAGAGAGATTTGTTTGATTACTCTCTCCTAAGTATTGTGAAAAAAACTCAAAGAGCAGAAAACACTGCAGACAATATAAACATATTAGGTTTTCACAGTCTTAAGTTGATGTATGCAGGTCTCTGTGCATGTGGCAGCATTTGATTTAGACCAGATTTTATTATAGATATCTTATGCAATAAGACAGAAATAGACTATTTGAGGGATTGTGAAGAGGTGTCAGCTGGATGTTGCATGTTATAGTGTTTAGTGCAGTTGCATCTTATGGTCGGTTTAGTTATAATGTACCCAGAAAATACTTTAGACATCAGCTCAGAGAAGTGGCATGTTTTTTTTATTTAGAGTTTATGATATTTCGCCCCAAATTAGAAATCATTTTTAATTGTTTTTATTCAAGATATGGCTACAACAAGTCTTAGATGACAGCAGCTTAGAAGCAGTCACATCAGTGGAAACCAATGTTTTGTTTTGTATCTTTTTTTTCCCCCTTAAGGGTGGGTTTAGCTGTGGTGCCTGCACAGATATAGAGGAGAGAGGGGAGGAGGGCTGGAGGCTAGGCAAGCCGAACCCTGGCCTGTATGTGAGTCGCCCATCTTATTATCAAGTTAATTAAAGCTAGCATCTGACAATGTCACTCGTGCCCTGCAAAAAAGGAGGAGGAAGGAAGAAAAGCGAATTTAAATGCTGCGGTCTCTTAGGACCTCATGTCAAGGGCTGCTTTTCATCGAGCGCTGCATGTGTTTGGCTCGCACAGCCACTGGGAAAGTGAAGGGAGGAGGGAGGACTTTTTTTTTTTTTTTAAAAAAAGGAAAAAAAAAAAGCTTTTATAAGAAAATGACAAGAAAGATTTTGATGTTCAAAAATGGCAGCAGGAAAATAAATACACATCAGAAAGAGCAGCAAAGAAGTAAAAAGGAAATAGAGAGCGCGAAAGAGAGAGATGACATCAAAAGCACCTCTCAAGCCGTTCAAAGTTGCACTAAGATTGGGGGGAAAAGGGGGTTTTTATAAAAGCCCGACGACCACGCAACATTAAAGAGTCCATTTAAAAACTAGACATTGAAATGCAGAAAGCCTGCTCGTGTGTGGACTCGGGGTCAAGTAACGGAGGGATTATATGGTTCTTCATAATAATATTAATTAAACAATTTACATGCTAATAAGGTAACAATTATCGGAGCTTCTGGTGAAAGATTCAGGTTATTACAACACGCCAATCCCAGGGCTACGGGTCACAGGCAGAACAGCAGAGAGAAATCTCAACTCAAATTAACATTCTGTCAGCTCCAGAAATTGGATAAATAAAGTCGAATTAATTCACAGTAATGGAAGAGGGAGGGGGAGGCACTTATTCAACCAGCTCTGATTACCATTCAGTATTCACCAGCACGCGGGTGGCTTTCTGTCAAGAAATTTAACACAAAATGAAGCAGTCACTGCCTCGGGCAAGATTTGGCCCCTGCGACACCGTTTACAATTTATATGTATAATCTTTCTCTCTCTCTCTCTCTCTCTCTCTCTCTCTCTCCCCCACTCTCTCCCTCCCTCGCTTCCCCAAAGATGTCCACCTGGACACCCGGTTGCTTCTGGCCTGTGCCATGATTGTAAATTTCAAAAACCTTTCATTTTCCAATGCAAACTGCAATTCGAGCACCGTTTCCCCTGCATTAGACGAGACCCTTAACTCAACAGGATTGAAATTTTAATTGCAGTCACCTTCTCTCTCTCTCTCTCTCTCTCTCTCTCTCTCTATCTCTCTCTTTTTTTTGCCAGACAGACATCACATATTGCTAAAAAATCTTCTACATATTCTATTTAGTTTTATCTAAAATGGCTGTTTGTCACTGTCGTCCATTGTTTTCATCCAGAAACCCGAATGTTTTAAACTGCTTTTCTGAAACCAATCAAATTTCACTTTGTCATTTTATGGCTTTCTAACACACACACAAAAAAAAATTATTGGATTTTTCAGTCACTACCCCTTTAATTAACAGATGCATTGCTACAAATGACACATTTATTTGTTTTTCTACAACTGTGCACACCCAGCAGCATTTTTGTTAACATGAGCTCTCACTCTAATTTGAAGAGGAGCAGCAATTTGTGTTTCTTTCCTGAATGTCTCAAGTATGTCTAAGTATGTAAAGAAAATGATTACCACAGTCGCTACAAAGACCCCATAGAATAAATCAGCTGACTTTAGTATCTTTGGGTTTTTCCCATCCTGAGGGCCTATAGTCCCCTTGCTTATTACCACACTTCATCACTTTCTTATCCATATACTTTAACCCAACACCCCAAATTATTCAAGGCTTCTTTAAGGGTTCTTAATTTTAGTCCTGTTTGCTTTTGGGTGTGATTTTTTTGCCCTCTCTCAGAGATTAAGAGGAACACGTTGTCTAAATTAAATGTCTATTTATGTGTCAGGGCATGCAAAGACGTCAAAGTTCAATTTCATGCTCGTTCTACTTGGTGTTCAAACCACCCAGCTACACGGGATGATCGGTTGTAGTGAGGTTTCTCAAACTGTACATAAAGGAGCAATAATGGCAGTTGGCTTGACATCATCAGGGCCCAGGAAACTGGATTTTACTTGTGTTTTTCAAGTATGACTACACAGACCGCACATAAGGAAAAGTCACACAACCCAAAAGAACCAACTGAAAGTTCGCACCTTATGAAAATGTTCCATGTAGATTCATCTATAGTTTATTATATGGTTTATCTTGTCAGACAACAACCACACTGAACAGGATGTGTTACGTTGTTGTATTTTACAGCAGTGAGCTAAACGTACATGTAAATCACATGCTCCACTGGACTGAAGAGTCACCGTGCAACCTGTTCACTATGTATTATCTATACTATATGATTATGTGTGTAAAATTTAGTGCATGACATCGGTAAGTCTTCACTCATATCATTATTTGACTTAATTGAAAGTATTTGAATCAGCTAAGCTAAAACAGAAAACATGACTGATAGAGTCAGTTTGACATAAATATTAAAGTGATGGATGGTTGTAAACACTTCCTACTACTCCATACTAATGCACATTTGTATAAGATACAATATAAAGACTGTATGAGAACATGTTGCATTAGATATACTGAATATATTAGCCTCTTTAGCTAGATAATATTGTAATGATTTGTGACACTACATAAATACTTAAGCTTGTCCTCCAGGGCTCTTCTTTATGGAAGATTTAAAATGCCTAAAAAACAAATCAACCAAAGTAATAAAATGAAATACAATAAACATTGATTTACATATATTTCCTTTTTGTGTGTGCATTTGCTGTGTCATGGTGAAATTAAAACCACATTAAAAAGATGATATTTAGCTTTTTGTTTTTCATCATGAAGTGCCTTTTCCATGTCAATTAAAGCATTTCAGTGTTGTCCAGCATTTTCTTTATTAAGATTGAGACACAATGTGCATGCTAAAATGAAAAATAATCAACAGCTTGGAGGCGGAAAAAGATGAGTGGAGTTTATCATTGCTGAAAGGAGCTAATGGTGGCCATGACAGACAGATTTTCACATTTAGGCTAGCCGATTGGTGACTGTTGTGGTTGACTGTACAGTTTTAAAGGATGGATTACGCTCCAGGAAGCTGTACAAATAAACACATCACCGTCAGGTATGTCAGTGTAACGATGTCAGTATCATAACAGTAGCCTACTGTCACTTTGGTTCTGACGTCACAACAAAGTGCTAAATCTCAGAAAATTACAGTAAAAAGAGACTTAATATGAGTGTCTTTTTGTACCTGCCTGTACCTGGAAGTTAGACTTTCTGCTTTCATCACTTCTAACATGAACTGCAAAATTTATCCATCCTGTAGTCTCACATTCAGCCCTTTAGACAATCCTAGCGATGTACCTTGCAGTTTGTTCACCTGTTTTTAGGGTGACTGTGTAACATCTGTCCAGGGACTACAGATGAAAAATAGCCTCTTGGCTAACTCTGGCGTATTTACAGCAATGTTTATTAATGTGCACTGCCCCTGTTAAATAAACCAACAAATAAAAATAAGTAAGTAGACATCTATTAGCATTAGCTTATCCTCCTCCATTAAACCGGTAAGTCTAGCTAATGCTAGCTAGCTAACTAATACTACTTACTTTAGCTGAGAACACTGCCAAGAAGCTACCTGACTCAGCGGCTCATATAACTATTAATGATGCAGGTGTAGGCTGAATTGTGTGTCTACTAAAGTGGGTATAGCAAAAATTAATGTCATAATTAATACATGTATATAATGCATAACGCATACATGACATTACCTTAAGTTCATTTTCACTGCTCTCTATTTCCATCTATTGGTGGAAGTAAAGGGTAGTATATTTCACTAATCAGGAGCCAAAACTATTTAACACCTACTGAGACTGTTTTGGTTCTCTGCAAAATATTAGTCAATAACTGAGTTTCAAAGTTCAAATTCTTGAAGCCGGAAACAGCAGCTGACAAAACAAGGAGCTTTCGATCATATCACATGATCTTCCTCAGTAAATAGAGTCCAAGAATGAACTTTAAAACTCGTTTAAGCTGACATAGACAAGAAAAATTTGAACACAGAATTCCATGACAACAAGGGCAAACTCCATCTACTAATGAATATCATGTGATATGATAGAAAGCTCCAGAACAGCTACTAAATGGACCTTAAGATGAGATTTTGTCATGTTTACTTTCTCATATTTTTGATGTGTGGCTTTATTTTCTATTGCATTTAATGTAGTATAATCGTTAATAAGTTGTATATTTTTTTCTCTTTTTGTGCGCTTTGAAAAGTGCTGTAATATTCATATTAATTAGGAATGAACGACCCAAAACAATCATTTTTTCCCCCCATAAACATGTTTGAGGAAACCACCTAAAATGCAGTAGCTGCAGAGCCTGTAGCTATGTGTCTGAATTCTTAGAAACGCCACATCCTGCTACAAAGCCACTTTGCTCGTCATTTAGGCCTACAACTAAACATCGGTGTAAGCTGTTCAGGTGAAAAATCGAAATAGCTGATGCGGATTTGGCTTTGATGGGAGGACACACACACACACTGGAATTGTTGTGTGTGTATGTGCGCGTGTGTGTGTGTGTCTGTGTTGGTGGTGTGAGGTGCCCGGGAGATGGAGAGAGGCTTGTAGTTTAAAATGCGATGTGACAGCTCAGGAAAAGGGGGGATGATAAAGGCGCTGTTATTGGATCAATCTGGCCCTGAATGCCTCTGTAAAACACTTACACACACACACACACACACACACGATGCGGGAGCGCGCGCGCGCGCGCACGAGTGAGGGAGACAGAGAGTGAGAGAGAGGGAAAGAGAGAGAGTCATTTCTTTTTTAAGTTAGAGGAAAACGTGTCATCATGAAAAACATAAAACAAGTAGGTTGTATTCCTGCGAAATAAATGGAGTCGGCCTATCAATCAGCTGGCTATTTCCGCGCGCCAGCTTAGCCTCGTCCTCATTGTTTTGACAGGGCTAAATTAAAGGACCGCGCCAGGTGTAATTAGCGATCGATCCGGTGAAAAAAAAACAAGCTCTTTCTCTCTCTCTCTCTCTTTCTCTCTCTTTAGCTCTGCCCTCCGTTACTCCATTAACCGCGTCTCTGACGTCACAGGGCGATTAACGTTTCTTATTGGTCCCGCGAGCAGATGGAGGAGTCCTAATGAGCTGGCTCGCGGAGAGAAAGAGGAGGGTTGACATCTCGGCTGGACCGTAAACGTGAAATACCTCGAAGCCTGGTCTCCGCCGCCTCACTACAGACAGTAAACCGTGGCCGCGGGAGACGGCCGTCTGGGTTCCCTTCTCTCCCCCTCCGCCTTCACCTCCTCTTCCTCGCCGCTTCTTCCTCCTCTTCACTGACTTTTATGTTTTTTGACTGCATGTTCAGCCACACTGCCTCCCTCTGCATCTTCACTTCGGCCCCGCCGCAGCCCGGGCGAGCATGGACAGTCGGGTACTCGAGCATCCTCACGCCCAGTTCGGAGGCTCCTTGGGCGGGCTGGTGGGCTTCCCGTACGCGCTCGGTCCCCATCACCACCACCACCACCATCACCAGCACGTCTACGAGCTCGCCAGCGCGCACCAGCTGCAGTCCGCGGCCGCCGTCCCCTTCTCTATAGACGGATTACTTAACGGCTCCTGCTCGGCCTCGGTGGTCAGCTCCAACCCGCTCCTGTCGTCCGACAGCCAGCAGTTCAAACTCTCAGGTAGGCCTGGTTCTTCTTGTCCTGTGGCTTTAATATCACATCAGTAGAGATGTATGGAAACAATGCGTGTAATAAATATTAAAAAACTGCCATTGTAGTGGACTTTTAGGCAGAAATATACATTTTTTTTAGGCTTTGAAGACAGATTGTGAAGAAGAGTCAGTCTCCAGAGGAAAAAAAACATGATTTTTAAAAAAGTTATGGAGCTTTGTGAATTTAAAAAAAGAAATAAAAAGTTTATTTGCTGGCTCGTTTTTAGAAATTTTACGGTAAAAGCTGCACTGGATGATAAAGGTGGAACAATTGCTTATTCTTATGTGTTTAATGGTCAAAACTGAACTTAGCAATAATTAGGAAGGGTGACAAATATCAAATATAGCACATGTTCCTTTTGTGAGGTGATTTATCCGAGTTCACGAGCAAAGTAAAAGTATTTAGCAAAACAAAGTATTTAAAAAAAGAGAGATGTGACCGCGTTGACTTGTGCTTTACATGCAAATTCTGCCATGCATCTTGTAGCATGAACCTCTCTCTCTCTCTTTCTCTCACTCACTCACTCACACACACATAAACACTCACTCTCTCACACACACACATACACAAACACACACAAACACTCTCTCTCTCACACACACACACACACACGTCGACCCCTGCAGATTCTGGGGACCCGGATAAGGACAGTCCCGGTTGTAAACGAAGACGCACGAGGACAAATTTCACCGGGTGGCAGCTGGAGGAGCTCGAGAAGGCTTTCAACGAGAGTCACTATCCGGATGTGTTCATGCGGGAGGCGCTCGCGCTCAGGCTTGACCTCGTGGAGTCCAGAGTTCAGGTAAAGACACGAAGGAATAAGTCAAACAATTTGAGAAGCATTAATCCATTTGTTTATGTAGAGTTTTGACTTTTTAAATGAGTTTTCAGGTTCGGTTATTCTTCAGATTTTCTTTCTATTATTCTGTTATAAAAGAAATGTCAGAGGGGCGTTTGTTCTGTGATGGCTCATGAAGGCCTACCCCATACTGAGATAGCTATTTGTCAATTATCAAAGCCTCAGTAAAGGGTCCCTTTTGAATTATGCATGGACACAACCTATTGATTTATGGGTTAATAAAAACAAGGCTATTTACTGAGCAAACCAGGGGCTGAAACTAGTAATTTCCCGTCACCTTCAGGTTTTTATATCCTTTATTTATAAAACAATTTATTCACAATTTATTGAATTTATTCTCAGCAGTTTATCTATTTTAGGTGGTTCAAATATAAGGTTTAAGATCATTTAACATTTTTTTTTAAAGCCTTTATAACATTTTTTTACTATCATATTATTTATTTTAGGTTATTATTATATTTTATATAAATATTATTATTAGGCCTATTATTATTACTATTATCACATTTAAAAAGACACATTTATTGTGTAGTATTTTAATAATATGCTATGTTTACACTATTTTTGTAGTATTACAAGAAAAATAACAATGCTATTTAAATAATTAAACAGTTGATAATAGTAATATTAATAATAGTAATAATAATAATAATAATAATAATAATAATAATAACGTAATTGTAATTAATATATTTAATTTCTTACATTGGAAGAGCAATTACTTTTACGTAAAATTTACTTTGTTAAAAGTGACACTATAGCATCTTTCCCAATCCACTATTACATGTAGCTGGTAATAATAATGATGATAATAATAATAATAATAATAATAATAATAATAATAATAATAATAAATTATATAGAAAGATGTAGGTACGTATTTACTGAATATATATGTATTTGTGAGGCTGTATTGGATTCAACGTGTATTCATGTATTTCTAACATACACTGCACATGCATGGCTGGATCGAGTAAATGCGGGACAGAAAGCAGAGCTCGTCGTTGCTGTATGTTGTTTGGGGATTTCGCTCCTAAACCTCAGATTATTGTTCCCTCAAGCTGCTTAACGCCCCTTTATCACCAGGTTTGCGGGGGAAAGATATAACCAACATTAACAATTCATAAGAAGCACCATTGTCGCGCATGATGTTGGGTGTCTCGTCCTTATTATGCAATGTTCGCGGATCCTACTTCTGCATGCTAAACTCCTGCCGTTATCAGCGCCGAACATGCGGCCCTGAGCGCGCCTAGAGGCCGGGCAGTGAGAGCTCTCAGGCGGAGGAACCTCCCTCTCTTGGCTCGGCGCGGAGAGAGAAGAGCCCCTGCAAGTGTTAAGCCCCATATGAGCGCAGGGTTGGGAGTGAAAGAGTATACCGAGACGGGCTGATTTAGCCACGGTACAATTAAATGTAATTGGCGGAGTTGCCTATTACACAGACTCATTGGTAATTAACACCGGCACATCTGTGCATCTGCTGGTCCACCGCTGTGACCTATTAACCTAATGTACTATTTAGATGCTTAAAGCTGCCAGTAAACAAAGACAGGAAGAGACATAAAGGCAGAGGACAATTGTTTCTCTCGTTTCAGGGTTTTATGGAATTTTACAGCACTTTTACAGCATTTGCAGGCAATCTGCTTTTGTCCTCATGATCTGATAACCACTTTGACACTGATTTATCAGTATTGTAATGGCAGGTGTGAGCTCTGTTGTTCTCTGAGGTTGTCTGGACACACACTATGTGACATTTTGTCTAATATAGTCTATGTCAGAGTAATATTCTGTGAGTTTTGTTGAGGGGGGGCAGGATGTTAGGAAGGCCTTAATCCACAACAATGACCCCAAACAACACAAATGACCACAGAGTTTAATCAAGTAACACTCTGACAAAAAGTGAACATTATAGGCTTCACAACATAACGTTTATTGCAGGGATATTGTGTTGGATTGCACTAAATTGTAGGTGTTAATATGTTAATTATGTACAAAATGTAGCCCTGCGAGTCCTGCCTGAGACGAGTAAACGCTTTGTTTCACAAAACTTGTATAATAATTGTAATCTAGCTCTGCCACACATCAATTAATCTGTTTTGATTAATCATTTAGTTTCTAGAATATCTCCAATTTGATAAGATTGTTTTCACAATGTGGACTAAGACAGAGAAAAGCTACAAACCCTCATTTCAGAGAAGCTAAAACCAGCAAATATTTGGTATTGCTAAAATGATTAATTGATCATTAAAATTGTTGACAATTAATTTTCTGGCAATCGACTAATTGAAAAATCAATTAAATCACTTCAGCCAACAAGACGAAACTGCAGAAATTGATTTATGACCTTTTGAAAGATGTTGATGTAGACAGAATACTACTCTCAAACAAAAATCATCTCATGTGCCAGTTTTTTTCCTCCTGTGTATGTCTGTATTTCATCTCTGTGTATATGTGTACATAGGTTTGGTTCCAAAACCGTCGTGCTAAATGGAGAAAAAAGGAGAACACAAAGAAAGGGCCGGGGCGGCCTGCTCACAACTCCCACCCCACCACGTGCAGCGGCGAGCCCATGGACCCCGAGGAGATCGCACGCAGGGAGCAAGTGCGGGCCGAGAAGAAGAAACGGAAACAGGAGAGGAAGCTGCTGAAGTCGCAGAACAAACTTCTCCAAGGCGACAGCTTCCACACACCTGGAGGGTCAGAGAGTGACAGCGGGGTCTCCCAGTTCACCGACAGTGAGCAGCAGCCTTCCAGCGTCAGTGAGACTATTCATATCAAACTGCCAGCATCAAAGGGCGCAGGAGGACACCAAACTGAATCCAGCTGTGACCAAACGCGACACGACTTCAGCCAACTACAAAACCACCAAAACCAAAGAACGGCAGGAGAACCGGAGCAGGTTTCTCCAGGCAGCACGCACAGCTCCAGTCCTGGAGGCCCGAGGTCTTCTGCCCTGCAGAAACGCAACCCTTTCAGCGTGGAGAGCCTCCTCTCTGACGCCACACCTCGAAGGAAATCTCAGCTGGACTTCCCCTCGTTGCCCAATCAGAGGACACTGGTGGGTAAAGGTCACTTCTTGCTTTACCCCATTACTCATCAGCCCTTGGGCTTTCTCGTGCCCCAAACAGCCCTGAAGGCCACACCATGTCAGGACAACATTAACAGGTTCGGCCTGGGACAAAGCCTGGGACAGAGGTGTGTGCCGAGTGAAGGTAGCCCCGCGCCCTCTGACCTCTGCAGCGTTGGCAGTGTCACTAAGCCTATAAACTCGGATCATATGGAGCATAATACGCAGCACCACCACAATCACATTAGCAATAGAGTGGACGGAGCAGACGCGGAGGAGTGTGGTGGTGACTGCAGTAGTGGAAGATTCCCTGTTTCTCCTCCGCTGAACAGTGCGGCTCAGACAGCTCTGGCCAGACTGAGCTCCTCGCAGTCCAGCGACAGCAGCGAGGTGAGGAGTTTGAAAGTTCAAACGGAGGCAGCGACCAACGGCTGCCAAGCCGCCGAGCTGTGTGCAAAAGAGGAGCGAGCATCTCCAGACCTCTCCGAGTGTCTCAAAGCAAACACAGACTGTCAAGAAACACCCGGAACAGATGGAGAGGATGTCGATATGGACTAACACTTGCAAGGAGCAAACATAAACAAAGGACCAGGAACACCGTTCAGACTATTCAAACATTCCCAAAGCTCTGCTGAGACACTCTAAAACATATCAGGAATCAGGAGACTTAATCTCATCTACTTTTTTAATCATAATGTGTGATCAGTCCAGATGGCCCTGAAAGCTGTGGCTGTCCTCATATCCAGGCTTTAGGCCTACACCTTTAGAAGCAGGTTCCTTCTCCCTTTTTTTGGTGACCAACTTGTAACAAAAACTAGGCGAAATAAATAAACATCTTACACACAACAAAAATCCTCAGATATTGTAAAAACGAGAAAATGATATTTATATGTAAACATTTTGATAAATAAAGTTATTGTTTAAATTGAATCACTGTCTTTCCAGGGCCATATTTACTGTAGTGGGGTAAAAAAGGGAGGTTGTAACTTGCTGTGTGGCAGAACCTTGGATCATGGCGGCTGGAGTTTTGTCGTGTTACAGCAGATAAATCCCTCTTTTTCTGTGTGTAGTGAGCCGGAGCTGGGGCTCAAGTCCGTCTGGCTGTTTGTATTTATTGCTTTAACAAATTTATTCATTTGAAAGGCCGAGCTGGAATGAGGTTAGTGGCCGCGGGCTATAGGACCCTGCGCCTCCTGCTGAGTTTTGATATGAAAGTAATTATTTTCCCACTGGCTGCCGCGGGTCTCGAGGCAGTTTTTTTTTCTTTCCTTTCAGCCCAAAGGGTTATTAGACATTACCGATTTCTAGTGATATGGAATCACATAAACTTCCTACAATAATAGAATTAGCATGAAAGGCAGGGGTGTCAAATTGAAATGGGAAAATAATAGCCGCGCCAGCTGCACTGTTTGTGTGTGTGCGTGCGAGGCGAGCGTGCGCGTATGTGTGCGTGAGTGCGCATAGTCTATTGAGCGCGAGGAGGAGGAGGAGGAGGAGGATGAGATGTGGTAGATTCGTGGGGCGGAATTTTCATGAGCTGCCGCGGTTGTCAGACGGCCCTTGTAGTCGGCTATATTAAGATAGATGTTCGATGATATCCCTCATTGTTCTGTCGCTTATATTGATGTTGCTGCGTTATCGCCCTATTGATCATGTGTCGCACATAATAGGACAGGCGCGCGCCCGCCTGCCTGCGCCTTTTTACAAAAGCGCCTGGGCCCCTCGTCATTTGTTCTAATAGGACTGAGTCCCCCGGGGGGAGACAGATAAAGATATAGGAGAGGAAGAGGGAGAGGGAGAGAGAGAGGAGGCGAGTGATGTGCCAAGCTTGCATTAATAATTTTTTTTGACCAATTGTAGGTTGAGCTCAAAAAAAGTAAGAAGAAACGTGGTAGAAAGTGAAGAATGGCGACATTAGGGATGTTTAGGGGCAGCAGGGGAAGACAAATTCTACTCAAACGTGCAGGTGTGTGTGTGTGCCCACGTGCACAGACCGGACGTGAGCGCGCGCGCACGCCCGTTTAGGAAAGAGTGTGTTTAGCTTATGAAGTGTAAACGCCACCAATTCCCTGGAAACTGAAATCCCAATTATTAAAACCATTAATTCTGGCGAGCCTGTGCGCGGAGGAGTCGTGTTGACAGCCCGGCTAAATAGCCTATCCCTGATCCCTCCCGGTCACCTCGCCTTTATTTGCAAATAAATTGAGGAGGATCCGAGGGACAGAGCTTTACTTTGCTGCGCCGACCTAAAATGAATTTCCGTGCCTGAGTCCCTTTAATAATATTTACATAATTTTCGCTCAGTGACTCTGCTATTTGCGCTGTAGGAAGCAGGGGGCTTATAGGAAAATAATTAGACAAGAGGACGAGGAGGGAGCCAGAGTGAAAAACAGCAGGAGGAGGATGGGTTAAGACCGAAGCTGAACACTAAATTCCCAGACAGCTAAAATCAATGAAAGTAATAACCCTATTATTTAATTCATAAGGACATTATTTTCCCATAAGGCCTCAGGAAACGTCCCCTTCGACCGAAACAATCACATTAAATCGTTCATTTCGCGTGGGCTGTGTGAAATTTCTGCTTTTATTCCCTTTTTTTAGAGGGGGAAACGCTTTATTATAATCGGTTAGTTTCAAGAGTGCGATTAATTAGAAAATATAGGTTTGATCTCCCCTCAAAGGCCTTTACAGTGTGTGTGTGTGTGTGTGTGTGTGTGTGTGTGTGTGTGTGTGTGTGTGTGTGTGTGTGTGTGTGTGTGCTGAGAGGCAATGTGCCAAAAAAAAAACGAGTCTTTGTTATAAAAATATGGACACTGCTTCAAATAATTAAAGAAATAAACCCATAAAGGGCAAGAAAATGTTATTTTCAAAAACCTTTAGACTTAAAATGGGCATTCATGTTATTAAAGGCGACATATCTGATCCTTCACAAGCACTTTTAATTGTTTTAGAGCCGAGTGAAGAACTGAAATGTGACCATAAGAGATCTGTTCGTCTTTAAGAGTCTGACTACAGTTTGTTTTTGGACCTGTCGCAGGAAGAGATAGTTTATATGTGTCTGTAGTTTTCATTAATTTGGAAGAGATTAAATCATGTCCCTTAAACAGCTTTCACAGGTGTGGAAATTTGACAGATTAAAGTCTTCTGGTGCGCATCAGCTGAAAGCAAGCACCAGAAACAACTCATTATTGAGACAATATATGATTTTAGTTGCTTTTGTACACTGCTCAGTCATTCCTCGTTTTTAAAAAAAAATAGCTTTTCAAGATGATCAAAACATGTCACTGAGCTGCAGTTTAGTTATTAAAAACAAGAAAAAATATTGATTTTCCTGCAAAAAACTGGGGAAATAAAAGCCTGTATGTCTGTTTTTTAAATACCTTTCATCCATCTCCATCTATCTCTCCATCTGTGTGGTTTAGAGGATGCAACATCAAACATTGAGAAAACTGAGTGAATGAGAGAGAGAGAGAGAGAGAGAGAGAGAGAGAGAGAGAGAGAGAGAGAGAGAGAGAGAGAGAGAGAGAGAGAGAGAGATTTGGTGGCACCAACACAAACGACCAATCGATGGACCGGGCAGGCCCTCCCGCTGTGTCCGTGCAGCTCAATGCATCACACTTTATGAATTCAATTTCAACCGGGAGAAATTTTCAATTTGAACGCGCGATCATTACGGCGTGGGGGGAAAGCGTAAATTGTTTTTGCTCTATTATGCATTCGGACGCCATCATTTTTCTTTCTAATTACCGAGGTGTCAGTGCGGCCTGTCACCCGGGCGCTGATTTTCAATTTAACTGATCATCATACATTCATTTTCCCATTTGATAAATCTGCTATCTAGACGCGCCCGCCATGCCCGGAATATTAAGCGGCGCTGGGGCGCAGTAATAGGGGGATGTGTATGCGGCAATGAGCGCGGATCAGCCAGCTAATTTAGCACCTTCCACATTCCCCGTCTCCATCCCCCATTTCCAATTCTCAAGAGGAGGCAAGAAAAAAAAAAAACAGGAGAGGAGAGGAGAGAGTCCAATGGCTGCCTAACCTCCAAGAGTGAAGAAGAAGAAGAAAAAAAAAAAAACCCTGAGGTTAGAAAGAATCAGAAAGAAAGAGGGAGACCTTCAATCCGGCCTGTTTTTCTTACGCAGTTTGAAAGCAGGATTAATTAGGCTAACGCTAATTGAGTTCTCCAATAGGCCTACGTGTTATTTTTATTTAATAGTAACAAATTTGCACAATTAATTATCAACGTAATTTCAAGAACCTATTACAACCCTCTGCTCCTCCTCCTCCTCACCACCACCACCTCCTCCTCTCTGTGACTCTCCTTCACAACCCTCTGCTCCGCCACGCCGCTGAGAGGAGCAAATTAGTAGCTTTTGTCATTAAGTTTGGCGTGTTTGATCCGGACTGGATGGGCCTACAGCCAACATCAGTAACATCAAGCATCTTCTGTTAGACCTACGTGACTCAGACACCGGTGATATGCTGATATATATGGAGAGATATTGGGCCTAAACCAAATCTAACAGGCAACATGGGGCCTTCACGGTGTCCTGGTTTTATAGAATCCATCCCATAGTTTCATCCAAAGGCTTTTCAAAGTCATTTCAATAAAACGTTAAGACCTAATACATTCATAAGGTGGTTTGACAAAAAAAAAAAAAAAAAAAAAAAAACTCCTCAAGGCCTACTTACTTACTTAAGCTTTTCCGGTACTTTCAACCGCATCTCACGGTCTTCATCACAACTATAAAGTACTTTGTAACTTTGTTTTTGAAAGGTGCTAAATAAATAGTTAGACTTATTTATTATCCATAAGATGATCATTGATAACCGCTGATGAAGACCATGAGATGCAGTTGAAAGCTCCAGAAAAGTAGAACTAAAGGTTATTATTATTATTATTTTAATCAGATCTTCTTTCAGGATCCTTCATGAGGTGATAGACTGAACCAAAATAAAGTTAACCTAACTTTGCCCCCAAAATATAAAATAATGAACTTTATTTTAACTCATTCAGGCATCAATCAGTGTTATTTAACAGACAGAAGCACCTGTTCTCGAAATCTTTTTTCAAATCAATTAACACTTCCTACAAATTAAAGTGAATCTTAAAACTGCCAAAACTAATTAGAGGCAAAGATAATTAGATTAGGCAGCTAAACAAGGCAGCTTTATTTATAGAGTGCATTTTATGACAAAGAAACTTGATGTGCTTTATGTTTAAAAAGAGACATAAAAGTATCAAGCATATTGGTATAACATTAAATATATAATAGTAAAGGGCAGCTTTTACCAGCTCCTGATCTTATTCTGGGTCCGTCCAGAAAGCTGCTGTCTGCAGACCTGAGAGGTCTGATGGGAGTTTAGTCAGTAATCAGATTAGAAATATTAGAGAACTTATTGAAATACTTTATCAACCTGTCTGTCCAACTTCACAGTTTTGTGGTTTTGCTTTTACATATAAAACTACAGCTGGTTTATTTTTTAACACTAACGTTCTGTTTGGGCTCCTGAAGACCCCAGACTCTATTTAACACCTCAAAAACATATTTATCACCTGTGATACTTCATAGCTTTTCCTTTTTGAAGTGATGTTTCAGAAATCAGCAACAGAAAATGACACATCACTCTTGTTTTGGGGTGTCAGAGAGCCCAGCTGTAAATACAACTGATTTTCATCTGCTCTATATCTGTGATTGTTGTTGACGGTGCTTTTTTACGCAGCGCTGTCCCTCCAAAATCTCAAATAAGTCTATTTGTATTTCTGTTATAAGAGTTTCTTATAAGAGAGTTGTCTGATTGGCCCCAAACCTCAGTAATGTCACCATGTAGGCTTAAATATTGTACATTTCTTTGTCTGTAAATGAGTTTTCGGCAAACAACAGACTATATATTTGTTCATGCATTATAACACATGAAAAACATGAACTATTTGGTGTAATAACAATGCTTTATGGTCATTTCTGTATTCTGTCATCAAATGTGCAAAGCTCAGTTTGTACTGATTTGATTTTAATAAGGTCAGAAGAAAGAACAGATATATATTTAAAGAAAAAAATGTTTGATTTTGCCATCATTATGATTATTTTGACACATAAAGTACAACCCATTGCTGTAAGTCCCACTATTTAGCATTTATAACACACTATGATATGGTTGCAAGCGGATATAAGTATTTATTAATGTATTTGTCAACAACTATAACTCCTCCTGTGGACACCTATAAGCGTATAAACAGATAATGAATGACAAAATAGTAAAATACACTTGTAATAATATAAAATATATCTTCATAGGAGAAGTTATGATTGCAGACGAACACAGTGTACATTAATAAACACTTAAACGTGTCCTTATATCTGCTTAGAGGTACGTTATAAGATGTTATAAACCATTTATACAATGTTTATATAATGTTTATGAATGCTATATTGGGGGGGTTGAAGTTAAGTGTTTCCTGTGGGTTCAGTGGGACCCAAAACAATGAGGAAGTGAAACCAATGTCAACAAAACACAAGGTTCTGATCTCAAAAATCACACACACACACACACACACACACACACACACACACACACAGACACACACACACACACACAGACACACACAGACACACACACACACCCTAATAAGCCCACCTTGTTTAAATGCCAATAAGTACAGTCAGGACAAGTGTGTGTTGTGTGTGTGTGTGTGTGTGTGTGTGAGAGAGAGAGAGAGAGAGAGAGAGAGAGAGAGAGAGAGAGAGTGTGTGTGTGTGTATGTGTGTGTGTGTGTGTGTGTGTGTGTGTGTGTGTGTGTGTGTGTTGCTCTGTAATGAACGTTTATGGGCACAAAGCAGCTTTGGTTTTGTCGTGTTCTTTGTTTCATTAGCCCAGTGGTTGTAATAAATGCCAACGAGCCAATGGGATAGATTTTAATTAAGTCAGTGAGAGATGAGTGGAGTGACACAGAAAGCGGGGCAGGGCGGGGAGATGGAAGTGGAGGGGGACAGCTTTTCAATAAATCGGTTCGCTCAGGGGTTAGTCGGTGATTTCCTTGGCAAAGTGTTGGGGCCGAGCAGGACTCGCAGTAATTTGGTTGATAAATCAGCGGCGTTAGGGGCATGAAGCTTGCCGGTCGACCGGTTGGTTCTGCGATTGATTTATGTGTTACCCGGGGGTCGTACACAAGCCCATGACAGTCTAGGATGAATTAACCAGGAGCCAGCGCGCTCCTAATGAGCGGGTATTATTTCCTACACAGCCCTCATCTAAAAAAAAAAAAAAAAAAAGGTGTGAAGAACGAGCCTGGCACACGACCCTCCATCCACCCCCACCCCCCCTAAAACCCGCTCCACACACCCCCCTCCACTGTGCCATCCCCGAGGTGTCGCATTGATTCAGCATCAGAGAGTTAAACACACACACACACACGGAGAGAGCAATAGTGTGTTATTTATCAACAGTATATAAGAGACAAATTGTTCAATAGAGGTCTAGCACCAACTGATTGGGGTTAACTGAAGCGCAGAAGTGACAGACACATGTCCTGGTAAAGGATTCAAACACAGAAAACAATTTCATCACGTATTGATCATCAATAGCTTCATATTCTTCTTGGCTATTAGCTAGACTTTTTTAAAAAAGGGTTCTACACTTGTCCTGTGTTGTGGTGGAGGTACTCAAGAAAAAAGTACCAATAACACTGAAAGTACTCCATTACAAGTAAAGTCCTGCATTGAAAATGTTACTTCAGTGGAAGCAGATAAGTCATAGCAAAGGTTTACTTAGAATGTACTACATGTACTAATAATGCAGAAAAATGGCCACGTGTGTTATCTTATTGGATTATTACTGCTGCAGCAGCTTTTTACTGTTGTAATTGGCTGAAGAGGAACTAATTTTAACATTTTCACATAGTTCCATCTAAAATTAAGCATCATATTTTAAAAGCTCATTATAAGTCTTGTAAATGCAAATTAAAGTAATTAGTTTATTTAACTGTCAAAAAAATAAAAGTAAAAAAGTAGGCCTCTGAATTAAAGGACAGGTTCACAATTTTTCAAGTCCGTCCTAAAACAACAGTCAGCTACCTAAATGAACACTGACACATGTTTTTCTTGCTGTAATCATTCCTCCTGTTCATACTGGCCATTAGAAGATCCCTTCATAATGCACTTACAATGTAAGTGATGGAGGCCAAAATCCACAGTCCTCCTTCTGTGCTAAATTTGAAGCTGATATGAAGCTTCAGCCTTCAGTCGAATCAAGTAGATATCTTTCAAAGTTAGTTCCCTCTTCTTGTTACAATCCTTCCACTGCAGTTCAACAAGAAAACAATGTCCGCCGAGACACAAAGAGGGACATTTTTACGAAAATGATGAAATTCACTCTGTTTGACTGACTCAGACTGCAGAAGCTTCATACTATCTCCAGATAAACTTTTAAATACATTTTTGCTCAAAATGAGGACTGTGGATTTTGTCTATTGAAAAGGGATCTTTTAATAGTCAGTTTGAACAAGAGGAATGATTACAGCAAAGAAAACCTGTTTCAATATTTGTCTGGGTACCTGACTGTCGTTTTAAGACAGACTTGAAAAATTGTGAACTTGTCCTTTAAAGTGGAGTCGGAGTATAAAGTAGCATGAAATGGAAATTCTCAAGTAAATACAAATACATTAAATCTGTATCTAAACACAGTATTTGAGTAAATGTACACAGTTACAACTATTAGTTTGGAAGAGAAGAGAGATTGAAAACAGAGCAGTTAAAATCAGAGCAGCAGCAGCCAAGATATCATAACTGTTAGTCTTTAAGATACTGAATCCTACATTTCCCATAATGCAAGAGTTATTTCCCCCAAACTTCATAAGTTCCTCCAGAGCCACAGAACGCCTTAAACAACTGTTTTCACAGGCTGAATAACACCTATCCTGATAAGTAAACTGAATTAGATGTGAAAAAATAGGCAGAATGCCCCTTTAAAATAAAAACACTGACTCATTTCCTCTCCGGCCTGACTTGCTCAACTCAGCATCGGGACACCACACCGGAGTGATAAAGGGTGATTTATTGAGCCCCAATTAAAAGTTTTTGAAATGCATAGTTGGTTAGCTGTGTGTCATCTAGTGAATCAAAACACAGCAGTCAATCAGTGCTGACTCAGTTGTTTTAGCTCATATGCTCATTAGCCTGTAGCTGAATGGCCACCTAACCTGGAAACTGTAATAATAATGACCCGACTTCAAAATTCATGACTACTTTCATATAAAATTTTAACGTTAAACATTTTCACACACCTTGCTTTAGGTTGAGCAGCATTCCTAAAACTCAGTATCTTAAATTGTAAGACCATTACTGTTTATACAGTAGCAGGAAATCTTTCACACCACTGCTGATGGTTTTAGGATTGTAAAATGTCTCAACTGATCATTTTAATCATTGTAGTGTTTCAGAATGATGCATGTAAGCAATAGAGAAATTCATGAACATTTCTTCTGCAACATTACAATTATGGACATTGTCTTTAATTTCAATGTATAAATGACTAAAATGGACCAGTAGTTGATAACCCAAGATCTCTCAATGTAACTCGTTAAGTTGATTTTCAGATTAGTTGCTACTTATCTAAGTATGGCAGTAACAAATAAGAACATATGTGTCTTCTTTTTTTATGTTCATTAAAGCCACAACTCCGAAACAACTCTGAAACATTTAAAGAGTTTTTGGTTGCTGTTATTGTTCCTTGTGTTCACACGGATCGTGAAGAGATCCCTTTTTAAAGCGATTCAACACATCCTATTAAAAAAAAATGACAGTATAGTTCTAAAATTCAGGCTGGCAAAAATGACCTAAAGTTATATTTACGTCATCTACTGGCCGTAGCAACCGTTACAAATCACTGTTAAATAAAATAATGATGTTTTATGGTGATTACACTGTGGTTAAGGTCTGGTTAGGTTTAGGCACAAAAACTACTTGGTTAGGGTTAGGGAAAGATCTTGGTTTGGGTTAATATGATCACTCGTCGTCATGGCAACAGTAAACACCACAACATTACGTTTTTTTTAAAAAATGTCCCGAACTTGTGGTTGGAAACGGGAAGCAAACAGCAGTCTCCTGCAGCAAAGGTCACAATCTATCCAGCCTTTCACCCAACCAACCTCATCCTAACAAGGCAAAATGATCTTATCAAGTCACCTTATAGTGACGTCATCTGAACTGAGTCACTTCCCCGGGGCATAGTTACTACGCCCGCTAGATGGCATAAACGTAACTGTGGGTCGTTTTTGGCTGACGTTTAGACCTACACTGTCGTATTTCTTGTGAGGACGGGCTGGTGAAAATACACTTAAAATTTCAACTCGAGTTAGTGCAAAATTTCCTCGTTTTGTTTCCATGGACAGTGTTTCCTGCAGAGGGATAGCAAAACAAAACTGAAAAGAGTATAGCTTTTTAGAATACCAACGTGATTCGTCTAACTCAGATTGTTGAAGCCTCATATAAGCTTCAACTGAACTTTAGATTGCTTTTACAGAGTATGGATTTAGTCCGCCATCACTTACACTGAATCCAGTATGAAGAAGACAAACAATTACAAGGACCAATAACTCTGTGTTTAAATGGACATGTGAGTGTTGTTTTAAGACGAACTTTTTTAAAAATGTTATAAAAAAATCCTTTCACTGTAGGATATCTACTGGTTTACACTTTGGACAAGTGCTAAATCAGCAAGCACAGTTGTAATGTCAACATCTGTACCTCACAATCAAAAAAGGGAAATCGGAAAAACAAAAGCATGCAGTGATTTGATAGGCCCTCCTGTATCCTTGAAAAATGGATCTATATCATGTTCACACCGTCTCAAAATATACATTTACAACTGCTCTCAGTGAAAAACTCTCTTGTGGAGCATGACAATTTTTTTGGAATTGTGAAATAGCAGCAGAGAGGCTTTGAACATGTGAATTTGTGGGTCACAGCACACTCAACCGAACACATTATACACATTATATGCTGTATTTTCACTAAAAGAAACTACAGTCTCTCCTGTTTGTGTCGCCCGTTGCACTTGTTTTGCACTTGCAGGTTAAAGAATGTGAATGATGTTTTTGTGTGACCTTCTTTCTGCTGGTGCCGCAGACCTTTTATTTACAAATTGTTCACTTTTCCGGTTCATGATTCCTCTAAAGGGCCCATAGCTTTTATTGTTCTGTCAATAAATGTATGTGGTAACGTAGATTAACCGTGATCTGCACACAACAGTTTTCCATAATGCTTTTCCTGCTGATTCCAAAAATGAATACTGATTGTCATCTTACCCACTCAGTGTTGCCAGATATATGATAATTATTGTCTTTGTACAATAATTTTTTCTTTACATTGTACAATCAATAATGCCAAATGTCCCATAATATATGATAATGTGATTATTTTGTGACACTTAGTTGTAATCAGTCTAGGCTATCTCATTTTCATTCATTTCCTGACACAATCAGGATAGTAAAACATAGATCCTACATCTGTGTTTATGCATCTCTTTTCATGTGACGTCCTTCCAGCCAATCATGGCTATTTGAAGATTGCACAATGGTGAGCTATGTGGATCTTTAGCTGATAAAGTAAGCATGTTACTTATTTAATTTCAATGTAGATGCTTAACAGGCTACAACTCATGTTGTTATAGTTTACGAGCATAGACTTTATTCTATTAAACAGCTATGCTTTTGTTTTCAGTGTTGGGACTTTTTTTATTTGAGTGAGTCCGAAACACTACCTCCTTCCACACATCATTTAACTACATGAGGAATTTTTAAAAAAAAATTATTTTAAACAATGTGGCTAGATTTTAGGCGGTGTCAAAAAGTTGTTCATCACAATAAATGTGTTTTCTGAAATTACACATTTATGCCAATTTGTTCTCTTGGTTATGACAGGTTATGATTATCATGTATAATAAATTTCCTCACAATACAATAATTTTAAGCCTCTGGTATGATACTTTAACATTTCCCATCTGGCAACACTGTATCCACTTAACCACATGAAATTAGAGCAAGTTTGCTCAGTGTTCATGCTGCACTTTAAAATAAAGGAAAACGAATTCAGTTACAGAATTCCTCCAATCTACACTGGAGCAAAAATGTACATTTCTGAACACTTGCATACTGCAGGTTTTACCCATTTTTACATTTAAGAGCAGTAAAACACCCCAAACAACAATTTTATGACTTTTCCTAAATTATAAAAAAAAATGTAAGTATTTCAATTTTTTTTTTACATTTTTGTGCAGCTGGTACCCATTTTTGTACATAAAGGTTGTTTTCTGGGTCAAACTTTAATAATGGTTGTCATGTTCTCCTGCTTTAGGTAACAGAATCATTATATAATGTGATTGTGAATGTTTTTTTCTACATAAACAAATGATGTAAAACCTAAATGATACACTCCGCTCTGCTCTCTGAAACATTCATTAAGGATTAATCACTCATTTATTAATGAATGATGAGTTCAAAGTAGATTTATGGTTCAAAATTTGGTGTATTCTCTAATTAAGAGGGGATACTGTGAAGGGTCAGAATATAAACTGTATGTAAGGGTAAATTTGTGCCTTTTACCAGGATTTTTTTTACCATTGTCAATAAATCTATGCATGCTGACAATGAACAATGGAAAGCAACTTCTTGACGTCAGTATATTAGAACATAAAATAGCACAAGGAGGGCAGGGTTATATCCAAGTAGACATTCCTGGTGCTTCTAGCCCTTCACTGAGCATGAAACTCTGGGCTGATTCATCAGCAACATGTGCTGAAAATATGATTCATTGATCAGGAGTCAAAAGTACAAGACCTGCATTAAGACTTTAAGGGATGACTGGAAGTGACAATGAGCATTAAATCACAAAACCTAAAATTCAGCTGCCCACGCCGCTAACTGTGGGCTGAGAACTCAACTATTCAGCGGTTTAAATAGCCTAAGTTCACTTGAACTCAAACTGCAGCAGGAAAGGCCGCCAGGATGTGGGATGAGATTGGTCCTTGTCTGAGTTTAGATTGTAGCAATGTTGGATTTAAATATTCTCTTTGCTTCAGTTAAAAAAGAATAAAAGTACATTGAGAACTGATTCACCTGTCAGCAATTTGCAAAGTAAAGATATTAATGAACAGCAAAGGCAATGCTGTGAAATAAAAACTGTTAAATTGTGGTAGAGGCATTACTATGACTTGTTTAACTGTGTGCATAGCCAAACCTTTAATGTAGATGATGCTGACTTCCTCCAAGGCATGTTAGTGAAGAAGAAAGATGACATTAAGGCGTGTGAAACTGATCACATTACTGCTTAAAGGAGGTAGGTTCCCCATTTATAAAGTATTTCTTAAAACAAACACTCATGTGCTCCTAATATATGAACATTAAAACAGGTTTTGTTTGCTGTTATCATTCCTCTTGGTGGTACAGGCCATTAGAAGATCTCGTCTTTATGTGCTTCCAGTGTAACTGATGGGGGACAAAATCTACAGCTCGCCGTATACCAAAGTTTATCTGAAGTTAATGTGAAGCTTAAGAAGTCTGAGTTAGTTAAATAAAGTGGTTATCTTCTAAAGTTACTGTCTTTTTTGTATAAAATTCCCTCTTTGTGTTTCTATGCTGATGGATAGAAACAAAAGGAGGGAATGTTGAGCTAAAAAGACTGACATAGTTTGATTAACTCAGACTGCTAAAGCTTCATATTAACTTCAGAACTTTTAAATACATTTTTGAGCAGAACAAGGATTGTTGATTTTTTGTGTGTGTTGGTACTGTGTATCTATCAGACTATGCAGATGTTTTCTTTGGACCATGGGTCCAAAATACAGTGAACTGACTGACTTGAACTGATTGGTAACAGACAGTAATAGCATAGTATTATTAAATAATTTACATTCTCACAATACCATGATTTAATCTTGGGAGAGAACTTCAGCTTTGTCAGTGGCTGCATTTATATAGCACTTTTATCAATTCATTTATTGCCTGACCATTGGGAGCAGTATGGGTTGTTTCAGTTCAGCGTCTCGCTCAAAGACACTCTGACATGTGGAGCTGAGGATCGAACTGTCGACCCTGTGATTAGTGGACAACCTGCTCTACCTCCTAAACCACAGCTGCCCCATCCTTCAGTTTATTTATAGTGAACATCACAGGAAGACTCTCTGCACACTTCATAGATTAAATATAATCATATATATTCATACAAGCACACACACATTCAGAATTCCCGTCATCACGGGGACAAGATATGATCTTGATATGATTAAAAGTTACTTTCAGGTGCAAATACAGTAGGAGAAATATAACTTCTATCCACCTACAGTATTGCTGTTTGTACTGTGAGTTCGTTGTTACTCTTTTCTCTCCATTACACCATTCAGCAGAAAAGAAAGGTGCAACAGTGGATCCAAACATATATTCACAAGGTATCAAATGGCGCATGGACTAAACGTTTGAGGTGATTTGTTTCTATCTGATTCATTCAGGAGACGTGAAGTATCTCTTCTCCTTTAGTGGCTGCTGTTGACTAACCTGCACTCCACAACAGTGGTAATTTCAGCTGAAAGCCATCATGCAACTACGGTAATTGGCAAAATGATGAGTGGGCTTTCATTCGCCCTGCTCATGGATTCAAAAGAACAACAACACAGCGATGGTACACTTTTCTTTAAAAGCACTGCCACTTGTCTTTATATTGTTTTTTTTACCTGTTGAAAAGTGTGTAAAACATGCATTGTTATTTTGTAGTATGTTGGTAGCTATTTTTATATTTTTTATACTGATGTGGTAACTTTTTGCATCTTCTATGTGGAAATAAATAGTGAAAAATTCGCATCCTAAATGAGAAGACTCTTAAAACAGACACATTAACTACGGAAATGATCTTGTCAATACAAAATATCAGATGTAGCAGCCTTCATAAGCCCGCTGGTACAATTTATGGGTAAATATTCTTGAAATTTGAGTCATCTTAAAAGCCTTTCTACTGTGACATGAGTTTTTTATTCAGATATCCCATCTATTGAAATGTATACATTTTACTTCTTGTTCTCAACAGATGAATCCATAAAACACAGCTCAACTTGTCTTTGTTGGGTGTGGAGGTAACAATAAAACACATACAGTATGTGAATTCCTGCCATGTAAAATGCATTTCACATGTAGCTTTCAGATATATAATGTGTTAAAGGTGAGACATAACAAGTGAAAACATCAATTTAACGTATGTTATCACATGTGAAACACATTTAATGTGTGGTGATGTCACATACAGGCACATGTGGTTTTCAGAAAATTTCACATGTGAAAACATGTTTTTCCTATCAGGTCAGACACAAAAGGAGCTGATATGTCCATATAACAACATGCAACCCTCCGTCTGCTAGAAGATATATGGATGCAGGATTCACGTTAATAAACATGTGGTGCTTTAAGTCACTGCTGATTTTTTTCTGTATTAAACCAAGACCATCATCTTTCTCTCTAACCTTAAAAAAGAGAAAACTGGATATTTTGGTGGAAAAAATAAATAAATAAATACATAGTCACTGTTAGTGTTACTCATACATCACATGCGGTATCAATTTATATTTTAAATTCTTTGATTTCATGATGGTGCCCCCTAGTTTTACATTATTTTGATTAAATACCGTTCCGCCATGCACTTACATAGCTGGAGTCCTTATTTCACTGTAGCGAATCAAATCTTGAACAAAGCGGTAATGTGGCGTTCGATCATAAGCAGAGCAGACGGTCACACTGAGCCTGATTGCATCCTGCTACATGACACAAGAGCCACAGACTCTGAACAACAACCCACATTAGCTTTCCTGCTAAAGTCTCCTTCTTATCTAACTTACAAACATGAACACACGTCTTGTCCTGCAGCTTAGCTTGTTGAACGAGCCACCAAACAAACAGCCAGTAGCCTGCAAGCTAATGTCGACCAATCAAACAAGCCTCCAACATGGCAAAATGAACATTTCTGATATTTTTCCAAACACCTTTTTTTCTTCATTCTAATAATATAAAACCATTAACAATATAGTTAAAAACATGTTGACATTATTTTTGATTGCAAAGATTTAAAGTGATGTCAATTGGACTTTACAACCATTTCCTTAATATTCAGATATTAAGAAACTACAAAAGCTATGTACATTAGCCATACCCAATCACATACATCACACATCTCTACCTGGAAAAAAGCAGCTATGTTGAATCTCCTAATCCAAACAGTCCAAACAGTCTGCATTGAATAATGTTTAGGTAATAAGTCTTTACCGAAATATGGTATATTAACTGTAGTCTATGAGGCTGAATGTAAATTTGTCGGTTTGATTTGAGTTATCATAATTTAGCTCAATGGTTGCTATGTGTCCATGTGTTCTCCTTGGGGAAGGGGAGGATAGCAGACGTAACGCTGCAGGAACAGTGTTTATATATCAAGTTTTTTGTTTTTTTTTGGTTTAATTCTTTCTTTTTGTAGGCTATGTCACACAAAATCATTTTTTTGTAGAGATGTATCATTTCTGTCATTTTTTATACGGTGTAAAACCTGTAAGACACAAGGTTTGGATGGTCATGTAAAAAAATCCCAGAGGGTGGTAATCCTTGAAATTTTTGAGGGCTTTTGAACAGGCAGCTAAAGCCACCCTTAAGCAGAGTCTCCAGATGCTACTGTTTGTAAATCTGCCAGTTGGAAGACATTACGGATGTCTATAGAAATTACAGAAGATTCAAAATCTCATCAACAGAAAGAGCAGGACAAACAGAGAGATTTGCTTACACACATATGGAAAAGTCTGTGCCGAAGGAGCAAGAAGAATATTTCCATATTTCCAAAAAGGCGGAAAAATCTATTAAACCAAAGAATTAAATACTTCATCTGCTGGATCCCAGTGCTCACATGCCAGACGTTTGTATTATAAACGCACCGGTAGTTGAAACTTTTGTTTTACTCATGTGAGCTAATCTCCACCCTATCCTGCTCCTACTATAATTTTGTTAGACTTTTTCATATTTATTTAATAAACGCCCAGAATGCAAATTGTAACTTTGTGTGTCGAGAATTAATGGGAAAAGCCCCAACTGTTAAATCGTAAAATTTGAATTAGAAAGTTCCCATGTAATGCATATCAAACATTTATTAAAGCCACACTGAATAATTGAATTGTTCTGCTGGTCTAGGTCTGATTTGTTTAACTAAATTCTTTGGGTGTCGAACTGTGATACAAGATTTCCTGCAAATTCCATTAAAGACACAGGTATCTTTTGTGTATTTGTGCATCTTTAATACATATCAAAAAAAAAAAAAAAGGTATCTTTCCTTTCCTCTCCTCTCCCTATCTAAGCCTCAGCTCTGTCACTGCTTATCCACATCTTCACTGCTTATCTGCATCGAGCCCCTCAGTGAGATTTCAACCACTGTGACATGCAATGAAAGCAGAGGCTGTCAGTCAGCTGTGCCAAAAAGATTGAAATCAGAGAAGGAAAAGGGAGGTACAAACCGAAGGGACAGGAGGGGGGGAAAAAAAGGCAAACTTAATATAATTTCATTTTTGACCTCCCATGACAGAAAGCAGCCTTGATATACAGTAAGCTTATGGCAGCTGAATGCATTAAATCAGCTTCTTCTGCTGATGTAAATGTCAGCTCATGTATCCCTGCAAAAGAAAAATACAAACACATCTAGGAGAAGGTCCGCTCTCACTTATTGGGCTGATTATTAAGCAAGGCTTATAATGTCAGCCTCCTATATAGACATAGCGTGTCTCCCAAATACACACACACACACACACACACACACACACACACACACAGTAGCCTAGTAGGAACTTTGTGTTTTAGTAAGCTAAGTTTCACACATTGACTAGAGGTGTCCTTGCTTTCTACTGGTGTAATTATCACTCCGGGAAAAGTGTTTCATTAGGAGAGCTCCTCTTTCAGACACATTACTCACAGAGGGCTGGACACAGAAACCCCGGACAACACGCGCACGCACGCACACAAACACACAACACATACACAATCTAGTGTTTAATTCATCACCCCTCATTCTTGTCCTCAGTCCAGTCTGTTTTTCCTGGACTTCTTCACACCTCTTCCAGTTCATCTACTATATTCTGCTCATCCTTTGGCGTTAACTCCTCTAAGATCCTTCTGTTTTTACCTGTCAGCTATTAAAACAGTGTTTTAAGCTGCCACCAACCAATTAAATCGAACTACGATATCTCCTACTGCTCTGGTGAATCGAGCACACTTCAGTGTATAAATCTGGTAATTGAACTTTCAGTGCAGCTGAGCTTGAGCGCTCAATTTTCCTTGGTTTTCAAACTCTCCCTTCATTCCCTTCCTGTATACCGACCCATCATCCCCCTATCTGTCCTTCCTCCTCCTCCATCCACTTCCCCTGCTGCCCTCTCTCTTGCTTGGGAGGCCTGCAGGTTAATGAGTCGTGAAGTGTGAAAACTTCCTGAGACTCAACCAGAGCTAAATGCTGTTTCCAGATGTGAGTCTACAAACGTCTGGATGTCCGCTTGAAATGAGTTAGAGGTATGGGTGGGGCAGTGTTTGGGGGGAAGGAGGGGAGGGGGGGCGAAAAGGAGAAGGGAGAGAAGCAGAGAGGCAGTAAATTAAAGAGGGAGGGATAGAGAAATTATGCTTCTGAAAATGAGAGATCAAGAAAAGACAGAGAGGGCTGGATGACTGAAAGAAAGAATAAGAAACAGGGAGACCTGAAAGTACACACTGCTGGTGATCAAACCAGTGGTGAACATCACATCATGTACTCGTCATTATACCTCTGAAACTTGACTAATGAGAGAAAATGTGTGATGTCACTCTTGAGGATTCTCCTTTAGCGATGATTAAAATGTCATTTTTCCTCTTGTCAGGTTTACAGCATATGACACACCTCGTAACCTTTCGGAAACTAAACATTGTTTTAACCAAAGTGAAAGGAGCCGAACACACGAGAAGAGCCGTGCGCATATGTATCCTGTCTTTTGGTCATCCTGGGAAGAAGCTGTTAAATCAGATGACAAATAATGGAGCTTATTTAAAATGTGAATGTTAAATGAAAAGGTATTTTAAGCCAGTTATACTGTGCATAATCAGGTTAGGTTGATTAAAATGGGAATTAGTTGGAAAGTTTGTCATTTAATTTCACTGTGCAGGACGAATTGGACACTAATCTCTATGTTTTCATATACAAATGATGGAAAAACATCAAACCTTATCCTACAGCATGCGACTCTAAAGGCACTTGCCAAATAAAAAGCTGATCCTCACCCACTGTACATCTGCAAGCATGTGTGTGTGTGAGTGTGTATATGCACGCATGTGTGAGTCAGTGTGTGTGTGTGTGTGTGTCCATAATCTGGCGTAAATAATGACATCTCTGTCCCCCGTCTCCTCCGGTGCCAACTCTACTAATTATTTATTCTTGGACGCTGCGCTGGTGTCAAAGCTCACACTCCTGCCTCTTAAAAACAGTATCTACCCCCCCTAACCCCCCCACCTTACTGGCAGTGAAGACTAGTATTGTTTGTGTGTTTGTGCATTTCAGTACAGTGTAACTCTCTCATATCTAAAAGTAAAATATACTGATCTTACTATGATTTTCATTCCAAAATCTTGCAAAACCATATCTTCTCATCTACCTTTATTGGTATCCATATTGGTTTCATGCACCCAGATTTTGATATGTTCATCTCTGAGGTTTCGGCCTCCGCCTCAATATAGTGGAGGTGAAGGGAATTTTATTTGTGGTGCTCAGAGCATTGATAAATACATCTAAAACGACGTCCCCGTTACTTTAGATGAACCACAGACGTCAGTGTCGACAGTTTTCACGTTGGACTGTTTCTTTGGTAAAAAGGTGTTCCAGTGAAAACTGTTCACATTGAGGTTCAGATTTACATTCTGGAAACATGTGTTACAGTAAAATATTGCTGCAGAATGCGTCAATGCTGTGGGCATCACAAGTGAAACTCCATTTGCATCATTGTATCGGGGTGAAAACAAAAATATCTCAAATTCTCAGCAGATAAAGTCAAAACTTTATCAGCATCACTAGATATACAGTGGTGAGAAAATGCAGTATACTGTTTTTGTAATTTAGGTGAACTAACCTTTAAACCTCTCAGCTGAAATGTTGTCATCCATCTCTCCATGACACATTTGGACATACAGCATCATGCATGGTCCTTTGAGTATCTCTCCTTGAGTATAAATAATACTTTTATAATGTACTACACTTATTTAAATTGACCAATTTTATCACCAGACAATAATGTCCACAATGGATGATTCTGCAAAACTGATATATAAAAACAAATACTCTGCATTAACATTTTAAAAATGGCATCTCATATACTCCTCCATGAATATGCAAATATTGTTCATTTCTAAGGTTTAACTGCTGAACTCAAGATATCTCCTACTTCACAGTAAAGTCCATTCTCAGTGTTTGTGCACTGGAGGCCTCAACTTTCCACATCACGCTTGTGTAAGTTGCATCCTGGATCACGATTGGTTCCAAACTAGTTGTGATGTCACAGATTTCAGCTGATGAATGTGAAAACAGCCTTCTAGTGTCAAACTCTGCACACACATCATTCAGCACAGTGAAGCTCAAACATCCGACTGAGGGAACAAGAAGAAAAACATATATAACAACATATCTGATTGGATCTTGTATTGAATTATCAAAAATGTCAGTTAACGGAATCCGGGATTTTGCAGGATTGTCCGATATAACCGTTGTTTCGGTAACAGGGTTGCATTGAAAACACTCACTTTCAGCTGATACAAACATGACTCGAGTGGGTGGACTTCAAGCAGCTAAAACTCAAGCCAATTAAATCCAGTCGACACAAACGCCGATCAATTGGAAGCAAAGACAATACATTGACTGAAAAGGAGTGGCTTCAAAGGTAAATAATTCAAGTCATCAGTGGAATTTTTCCATCATCTATTTTTCATTTGGGTCAACAAATGGCATTTACAACAGCACTTTGTTTCGCTGCTGGTGTGTGTGCACTTATGAATAAATGTTTGTGTTTGCATGTGGGTGTGATTTAAGAGACTCTCCATGCTAGTCAGTGAGTGTGATTGAGCTCTGAGGGGTTATGAGAGAAAATAAGTTGAAAACAGGACAGAATCAATACCATTTACCCAACAGCCTCGTAGCATGTGTGTGCATGTTGTGTGTGTGTGTGTGTGTGTGTGTGTGTGTGTGTGTGTGTGTGTGTGTGTATTTGCCAGCATGGTGTGTGTTTAGCTGAAGTGTGACTGCATTTAACGTGTCAAGTTGAGGAAAAACAACCAATTGCCTCTTAGCACACGCTTTATTGACCAGCGGAACACACACACACACACACACACTCACACTTTAACGCACACTGCAGGCATATCGACTGGTTGAAGGGAGAAACAGGTTTAAGGCAATTAGAGTAGTGTACTTTCCGCCAGAAACCCACTATGATCCTTTTCACTGCAGCCAACTACCCCTAAAGTGTGACTAATATTACATCAATGGAAGAAAGTAAAACCAGCCACTTTGCTGAACACGGTCAGTGCATTAGTACCATTTTTACAAGTGCAACATGGTAGAAAAAGTAACGTCCTCCTAGAATTTAGTGGCATCTAGCGGAACAGACTTGGCAGAAATGGAATATAATATTCATAAGTATGTTTTAATTAGTGTATAATCCCATGAAAATAAGAATTGTTGTGTTTACGTTAGCTTAGCTCGAGCCCTTTATATCTATAGAGGGAGCTGGTCCCCTTCCATGGAGCCCGCCATGTTGAACCGCCACGTTTCTACAGTAGCCCAGAATGGACAAACCAAACACTGGCTCTAGAAGGGGCCTAGAGAGGTGTATGCAGTTGGTTACAATCTGTAACCTCCCTGCTAGCTGCCACTACATCTTACACACTGGTCCTTTAAAACATCTGCGAACTTGGACAGGTGCACATTTTCACCGCAAGCAGGAAAAGGAGATATTGGCAAGGATAACATGCCCAATGACCATCATATTATAGCTACGTTGTATCAAAACATGGTGATGTTGACTTGTAACACTTTCTGTGACGCCTATGTCTATGATGCATTATAAACATACTTATAATGCATTATAATCTGCTTTATAACAATAATCATAAGACATTATTAAGCATTTTATAACGACTTATAATGTCAAGTATCATAATACTTCATAATTGCTGGTCACTCACTGACATTTTTTTCTTGCAAGGATCATAGTGTATTATAATTCTCAGAGTTGTAATACACTATAATCATTTTATAATGCATTATAATCATTGTTATAATGCATTATAATGTGATTATAAGTTACTCTAAGTGGTCGTTCGGTGCTTTAAGTAAAGTGAGGAAAAATATCATTAAATCTATGTGTAGTGAAGGAAGGTTCCCTCAATGGGTCTCGATTCCCAGTCTCCCAGACCACAGGCGGCTATGCTAACCAGTCAGCCAAAGAATTTAGCCGCTGGCCAAAGGCCAGCGCATCTAGTCATCCGTGGTCGTCACTCTCTAGAGGGCGGGGGCCTGCACCCTGACACTATGCAAGAACAACACAAAATGTTGTAAAATTAATTTATGTTTAACATGTCATAACAGAAATTGAGTTCTCCAATTTGACACAAGTTTTTAATGATGATCAACTGAATGGTGGACATTTACATTTCACTAATGTAATGTTTCTTTCTACTCCACAAGCCTAACATCAGGGAGCTCATCCATCCCAAACCACACCCTACAAGAATGTAGCTTTGTGGACCACAAAGAAAATGACAAGTATTTGGAGAGAGATTTTGAAAGATATTGTATAACAGCAACAGGCGTAACATTAATTTGCCATCAAAATTGCACCCATTTTCTTTCAGGGGAGAAGTTAATAAAAAGAATTAAAACTTATAAGTTAATTCATGTTGCATGAAGAGCCGTGATTCATCACATGAGACAAAGGGTTAAAAACAAGTTATATAAGAAGAAAATAAGCAAATAAAGAAACTTACTGACAAAAAGATAGTGATGTTGCCTTTGTCCTTTATGCAAACTGGACACTAAAGGATCTCGTCTCCTCACATCCAGCTCCATTGATAATCCACTGTGAGTGTGTGTATGTGTCGTCTTTGCAAATAAGAGTCATTAATAATATTTCAATTTACTGCAGTGGTATCCAATCTAAAATCAGGAGCTTTCACAGGGAGTCCTCTACAAGATAAAAACTTTAGGGGGCTTTTTCTCCATTTTTTATCCCTCCCTCTGTAGTATATAATCATATAATTCTGTGTCAAGTCAACAACAAACCCTTCTCCGATTCGGTTCCTAACCACATGTTAACACCGCCAACAACACAATCAACGAGTCCATTCATTTCCGATCGAGCTGAGCGACTGATGCGTGGAAGGTCAGGAGGTTAACAAGCATGTCAGCTGAGGAAAGTTCGGCTGAACATTTTGTAATCGCTGGGCATCAACAAGTAATCAGATATTCACACTTCTTAGTTTCTGTGATTTTATTGTGTGAACAATAATAGTTCTGCCTTTTCAAAGTTCTTTATTTAAAGTTTTCAGTTTCTCTAATTTGAAAGACCACAGGAATAAGTCAGGAACAGATGCATGAATGTAATATTATATTTTGTCTAAGTACAGCTTTCTAGCATTTTGTAATGCTGCAGGACGTGAAACAATGAACTGTACTCGACCACTAAACTAATCATATCAGCGCCTCTCACACCAGCTGCAACTGGTCAGAACAGAGCTACCCATCAACCAGGCTGCTGACATTATGAATGTGGGGTGAGGAGACAAACTTGTCAAATAGGGGTCCATGATCAAATACAGAACTATTTGGGGTTCTTGACATAAAACGGTTTGGGGGCCCTTCATGTGGAGTGCTGCGAGTGGTACATAATCATTTCTCCTCCTCTTTCATTTTCATCTCTCCATCTGTCAGAGCATTCAAGTAGTTTTATATTACTCACTGATTTTCACTGCTCAGTTAGAGACACACATGCTCACACAGAGAGAGGGAGGGAGAGGGAGAGTGGAGCTTCATACAAATACAAGCGCTTACTGCTGTAATCCTATCAGACAGGGCTTGCTGGCTTCACGCGTCCTGTGAGAGGTCAAAATACACTGTGTGAACATGAAGAGGGATGAGGAGAGAATACTTAGCTCTTCAGATTCCAGGTTGCTGAATAAAAACTATAACAAAAAAAACATTCATGGTACCACTTACAGTTTTTGTGCTTTGTATATGAACATGCCCTTCAGTATTAGTGCTTATATGAGCTTCATACTGATGCTGAAAAAATATCTTTTCCAACACTTTTTCTATGTTTTCTTCTATTTACAAAAATACTAAAAAATATACAAAAATACCTACTACATTTAACTTAAAGGGAAACTTCACCATTTTTCAACCTGGACCCTATTTTCCCTTCATTTTGTGTCTAAGTGACTAATGGGGACAACAATTTTTGAAATTGGTCCAGTATTGAATGAGAGCACTTCAGCCGGCAGCCGCAAAACAGGCTGCAATGTAATCTGATGAGGAAATAGTGCACCATCAATATTCAGCCATGACTTTGAAAATCTTTTAGATAACATTAACCTACACTTTCTGTACTCCAACGTAACAAACTCCTCCTTGCATTCCTCTCTCCGACTCGAGACTTTCTTAAACACAACAACAAACAGACCGGATCAAGTGAAAGGTAAAGAAAAGGTTTTATTTCTCTGTATGGTCCTTTCCTTAATGTTGTCAGACACTTATAATGACAATCTGAGCCTGTCAGTGGCAAAAACAAGCACTTTTAGCGGACGTACATGGACGGGGTGCTATTGCCCCGCCGGATTACATTGCAGCTTGTTTCACAGCTTCCAACTGCAGCGCTCTCACTCAATACTGGACCAATTTCAAAAATTGTTGTCCACACTAGTCACTTAGACACAAAAAGATGGGAAAATAAGTAGAGTCCAAGTTGAAAAAGACTGAAGTTTCCCTTCAAGCAGCCCCACAAGAACTTTGACAATCAGGACATTTACATCAGGAAATATCTGATAAAAGCATAAATAAGCAAGTCTAAGCCTCTGCTCAGATCTACATTAGCACTGAAAAAGACACAGCATCCTCACTGATTTCAATGAGACTACTGCATTGGCTCAGGTTTGACATCGCACAAAGCAAAGCTAATATTTCCAATGGAGAGAGCAGCTGCTTGAGCCATAGCACTGAGCACTATACTGATTTTTCCAGCAGGTTGTTTGGTTCACAGTTCAACTAAATTAAACTTTGACCCGCTGACCTCCACAACACACATCCAATGATAGTCTAACACTGATGGGAAGCAGAAGTTATGACAATTTAGCAGTGTTTACTGTTGAATAGTAGAAAAGAACATTTTCTGCATCTCTGAATTGAATGAAGTTCTGTAACTCAATTTTTCCGATTTTTTTTTTCCCGATTGATTCCGCAGAGGGCTCCAACAAAATGATTCAACCTGGCTCAACTTTTACCACAACTTTTGCTGCCATTCAGCGACACACAGCATTAGTGAATCAAATACATGCAAGCGCACATTCCTGTTTGATTGCATCACAATCATCACAATAGAGATTAAAATGCTTGTCACCATACAGAAATAACACTCCAGAGTTGTGAAATTCTGTCTCATATAGTATTACAAGACGCTGCAAAGTGTTTTTGTGTCTTCAAACTGGATGTACTAAAAACTGTACTCTCTAAATGGTATTCTATCATCTCCGCCTGACACACCGATGCATTTTTAATCTGAAACATCTGGTAACAATCTGACTATCAACAGTCTGACCCCATTCAGACTGTGGTGGGGTAATTTTAACCTTACCTGCACTGGTCAGTGATTTTGATCCAGTCTGGAGCGCATATGTGGGTAATTTTTCACCCTCAGCTGAGGATTTATTACAGCTGTAATTACCTGCTATTTTTCAGCTCCTGCAAATTAAATTTTGTCTGCAGCGATGTTCTGGTATTTTAAAGTGTATCTGGGTTTGTTTTGTTTTGGGTTTTTTTTTTTTTTTTTACACAGGAAGAACTGCTTTTCCTTCTTCTACCTCCTACTTTAACATTAATCCCATCTGAATTGGACTTTACTCAACACAGTATCAATGCTACATACACATTTTGGTCGGTACTTCAAAAACATTTAGGTTTGATACCCAGTCCTACAAAAAAGAACAAAACATGTATTTTGTCACATATAATTATTGCCATTTTTACAGATAATCGTACAGAATATCACCCTCATACAAGTTTTGTATAAGACATAATGTCTTTTTACAAAATATTTTGTAATAAGCAGTACTAGGTTTGGACATATAAAGGATGCCTACAGTATATTATCAGCATACTGTTTGAAATCTGTTCATACACAAGCACTTCATTTCACATCATATGATTCTCATGGAGTTTTTAATAGTAATAATAGTAATAACTTTTGCACTGCTGTGTTTGCATTTAATAATTTTCTCTATACAATAATCAAAATATCATCCATCAGAATGACAGTTATTTTCCATTCGCTCCGTCTTCCTCTGTGTATAACGTGTGTTCCAGTGGGAGTACTTGGTTCAGTTTGTGTTTTATAAACATTTGAGAACGCCCACAGCTCCCATGTGTAGGCGGATCCCCGTGCCCTCACCGTGACTCTGTAGACATCTCTATATCAACACAGTGCAAACAACTCCAGATCTCACACACACACACACACACCAGCACCAGGCCTGTCACCCCCATCGGAAACTGCATGCACGCTAGCATAAACACATTATTGTCACACATGTGCACTCACACACACATGCACACACTAACCTGTCAGTCGTCAGGAGGAAAGAGCAGCCAACTGAGACATGGAAGTGCAGGAAAACATTTCATCCTTATTACCCTGTTATTCTCTCTCTCTCACACACACTCTGTATTTCTGTATTTCGGCATTATCATTCTCACCTTTTCTCATATTTCTCTCTCACGAGGGGCTTCTCTCTCCCTCCCTCCCTCAACTTAATCTCTCTCGGTCTCTCCCTTTTCTCTTCCTCAGTCTTTCCCCCCTCAAGGTGTCTAAGCTGTGAGACATTTAATCGCCGCGGTAACGGTTTCATATCTGGAACAGAAATCAAATAATGCCAGATGATTTACTCCCCCTAGCAACCAGGGAGCACAGCCCTAGCAACCGACCCAGCCAGCAGGCCAGACCTAATCAGGTTGAAAATATTTCAATTATTGTGTTGATTCTAGGAGGTGTGTGTGTGTGTGTTTGTGTGTGTGTGTGTGTATATAAAGATCGGCCTCTGCTGCATTCTAATGATGTCAGCAGCTATCGATCTGAATACCAGAGAAGAAGAGTGAGGTCTTTAGAAGAGGGAAGCAAGTATGTCGTGTCATAGAAGTGATCAAGTACTATTGGAAGCGCTGCTGTTGTGATGGAGACATTAGGAAGATACAACAACACATGGTCTTTCTGGCTTGGATAGTGTAACAGTTGGCATGCTCTGTGTGTGTGTGTGTGTGTGTGTGTGTGTGTGTGTGTGTGTGTGCGTGCGTAAGAAAGAACGACAGAGTTGGCACAGCAGAAATGACAGAGGATAGCCAAAGAGTGGGGACAGGATCCAAACTGCAGGGTGCCAAAGGCCCAAATAGAGCTTTACTCCTCACTCTAGCAAACACAGTCATACTACACTTGTTTGCGGTTGTGTTGGAGCTTTTTGAAAAAATGTTAGGAGGTGTGTGTGTGTGTTTGTGTGTGTATGGGGCGGGGGGGGGGGGGGGGGGGGGGGGGGGGGGGGGGGTAGCGTTTATTCATTTTGCGTGTTTGTTGGAGGTGAGTTAACGGCTGCAGAGGAGGGAGCTTTATTGAAGGTTTGCTCAGTCAATCGATAAGTGTATGTGTGTGTGTGCAAGTGTCTATACTTAGACCATATAGGCAGACATTTCAACTATATGGAACTTTAATGTGAAGTATTTTTTCTTTCTTTTTCCACACTGTTTTTCTACACTCTTAATTTTCTATTCTTTAAAAAGGGACATATCACATGTTTTTGTGATTTTCTGTTATTTTTAGACTGTTGAAAAAATTCTCCCTGCAAGTCAGAAGCCAGGGCTTCCAGTGTTACCTCTACTTCCTCCTCGTGATGACTTCAGATAGTTCACACATGCCCACAAACAACCATCCGTTCCATAGCTTTATTTGCTAAGGTCGTTCCATGAGTTGTTCATGTTGTCCAATCGTATATTTCAGATCGGATTCGGGCTCAAACACGTATGGATGAAATTTTGAAGTTTCCATTTTGAGTAAAGAATGCAAAAAATAAGTCCCACTACTGCAAAGCTGCAGCTTCCAGAGGCTGGCCAATCAGAACAGAAGGGGGCCTTAAAGAGACAGGAGCTAATACAGCCTGTGTCAGACAGAGGCTGAACTGAGGGGCTGCATAAAGAGCCAGAGTAAGATAAATAAGGAATTTTCGAACTGTAAATCATGCCAAGATATTACAGAAGAGCCTCAGATAGAAAATATAGACCAGGAAATGTGCAGAATATGTCCCCTTTAATTGTATAATAATGAGGAAAATAGAGTGTAGAGGAACAATGCACAAAGAATGAGAGGGAGAAAAAAAAATGAAACACACGCTCTAATCTAATCTGCTTTTTCAACCTCTAATTCTCTGATGGTAATTATGCGAGACAATTGGCCTTTGGGGACGAGACAAGTCTCCTTCATTGGCGTTTGCTGTCTGGATGGAGGTAGAGGGGAGAGGGCGGCAGAGCAGAAAGACAGACATACAAACCACGAGACAGAAACAGAGAAAAAAAAAAGAGGGAAAAAGCACAACAGAAGAGGAGAATGAAGACTGTTTGAATGACAGACAGAAATGGATGTAAAAATGGGCTTTTGAGAGATTATGAATTTACATATCTTAATAGAGAAATGCATGCTACGGCTCTCCAATAAAAAAAAAAAAAAAAAAACTGCACAGCTCATCTTCAGAATTACAGAATGTATGTGACTTGATTTTTGTGTTTCTGTGTGTACGTGTGTGTGTGTGTGAGAGAGAGAGAGGAACCATAACAGGCCTGTATTTTAAGGGTTGCTCTCCTCTCATGTTGTTATCTATGATCAAAATTGTTTGAGTGATGACAAACTAAATGTATTTTTTTTCAAAAAACATTTTGAAGAGCTTTTCACTCAAAACTCACAGAGGCCTCAGTGGGGGTGGGAGACCAGTTCAGAATCGACCGGGCTTGTTTTCAACAAACTGAAGAGTTTTGCTCTGAAATAGCCACAATTAACATTTAAAATGTGATACCTAGCTTTTAGAAAGAAAAAAAAAAACTGTTGTTGGTGCTTTTGCAGCCTGGTGCTAGATCTCTCATTCATCACCACCCACATCTCAAATTTTTCAGAAAAGGTCTGGTGTTTCTCTGCTGAATGGCTGCGTCTTTGCTTGGAGAAACATCTGCCAATCAGAATCTATGCGAACTAAGGTCGGTGATGTTACGAAGCTATGCTGGAGTTGAGACATATCTGGACTAGCCTGGTTCCAGGCCTCTAAATTGCTACCTACAACTATGATTATTTTCAGCGGTAAATAGTCAGGTATTGTGCTTTTTGACAATTGTTTCTCTAGTTGGAAAAACAAGCAAATCAGAGCTTTGCATAGCATCCGGGCTACAGCCTCTGTTCCACTAGCTTCTGTAACTCAGTGCAATCTCTCATTCAGCATTTCTTTCATCTGCCTTTCTGAAAAATGAAGTGTGTTCCTGGGGTTTGCTCTCCATATTCTAGGTCAAAGTGGAATCCTCTGCAGCACTTGCTTTCAGTTGAAACCAAACCTAAACAAAGATTTCTTTTTAGCATACTACAAAAAACTACAGCACTACAGTGAAAATTTACCAGCACGGCAGCTCAGGTACTTAGGTTACTTATTCACAGACACTCTCATTTAAAGTTAATTGTCCAACACTGTAAACACTTCAACACCGTTCAATCTTCTATGTCCTGCTGTTACAGACATATCTGAACTAACTGCAGCCCTTCATCTCACCTGTGGGCTCTTTTTTGTCAAGCCGTGATCTTCGGAATCAGCTTTATTAGCCAAGTATGTTTGAAACCCGAAAAGAATTTGACTCTGGTTTCCAGTGGCTCTCAATGTACTCGCATCCAATGTACAGAAAGATACACATACAGACGTTAACATTGGAGAAAGGGGTTCGCATCCTGCATGTGGTTAGGTTTAAGGCAACAAAAGCACTTTGATTAAGGTTAGCAAAAGATTGTGGTTCTGGTTAAATGTTAACCAAGAAACATGTTGTGCTTTCAGGCACTGCAGATTTTTTTTTCTGTATTAAACCAGAACTACAATCTTTCCCTAACCTCAACCAATTATACTGCAATATCAGATATTTTGGCAGGAAAAATAATGAAATACGTTGTATATGCTGTTGCAATTTCTAGGGAGACAGGGTTGAAATATATATATACCAACTTCAGTAAATGTCTTTTATTCCTCTCTTGAACTTTTCTTCACTGTATTAATTTGGCAGATTGTGCGACCAGTGGAGGAAAAATGTGGGACCACGAGGTGTAAGAGGACGAGATAAAGAGCCGTGTGAAGAGACAGAGTCGTGTGTCAGGACGTTTTCACTGGATAATGGAGAGCTGAAAAGGAGAATAAAGTGTTGATGAGTAGACTGAGAAAAGACTTTTCTGCCAATCAGGCCCATAATCACACTTTTCCAATTTCCTCTTTACGTTACAAAGACTACCACCCAGCTATAGGTAAGGCTGCCTCAGTATTTAAGTGAGTGTGTGTGTGTGTGTGTGCGACAGAGAGAGAGCTAGAGTGTGTGTGTGTGTGTGTGTGTGTGTCAGTTGGAAGGGCAGCTAGGCGTAAAATTGAGTCCAGATTCATTAGGTTCTGTGAGCTGAGCTGCAGTTGGTTTAAGTGATACATTTCCTCTGGAAGTGGAGGTGTGGATGTGTGTGGGTGGATGGGTGTTGTGAGGGGGGTCAGTCGTACGTTACGGGTCTCTCTCTCTCTCTCTCTCTGTCTCACACCTGTGCACAGACACACACATATACACACATGCGCACGAGTATTAGACAATTTAGAGGCCTTTATTCTATTTTCTCCCTCCTCTGTCTCAGTGGTGAGTGACACTGTAAATCTGAGCCAATTTCCTCCTCTAATCATCATTAAAAAGCGCAAATTACTCCACTCTCCATTAAACACTCCCACATGCCTGCTGCTATTACTAGCTCTGCAGCCTTTTCCATACGTCAGACTGAGGCCAGCCGTCTGCGTAGCTTTATTCTAATCTCACTTTATTCATGAGATAAGCAGGCAGACACCAGCATATGTCAACAAACAGGAAACAAGACGCAGCGCTGTGTTTGACTAAACAGCAGGGCTGAAGATTTAAAAACTAAGATCCTTCCAGGCACAAGTATTTCTCAATAAGGTTTGCTGTGTTTCTTTTAATGCAAAACAGTCACTCGCTGCTGATGGAAATGCACCTGAGAGGGTAAAGTCATAGAAGAAGTTGTGAAAAAATCAGAGACACGGTTCTGAGATGACACTGTGGAGCTAATCACCAGACCTAATGTACCGGACAATGGGCCCTCATTCATAAGAAGTCAGAATTTAAAGCTCCATGGAGCATTGAGATTTATTGGTAATGGCAAAGGTCTCATGTAGGCTCCAGAAAAAAGTGCCACTCTGTCTCGGACAGCCTGAAAACCTTTTCCGACCTGCATTGTCCTGTTGTTTTTTAAATATCCCCAAACCAACAATTCAATAGTCACACCCATTTTTTTGCAGCCATTTGCTAGAGGTGCATAGGTGTGAAAAATGCCAGAACCCCAATGCTCTGCAAACTCTTTTCTCTACATTCCTCACATCACTACTTTATGAATCTGTTCAGCTGTTGACAACATTGGAGAGGCAGTGTGTTTTCAGAGAAGAGATGATGGAGTGCAAAGGAAATCTGTACCAACTTCTGACAAACATCCGGGACAGACTTTCAACCTCGACTCCTCGTTTTTGAATTAGACTCAGACCTTGTATTCAGCACCTACTGGCAAATCCATGAAACAGTGTGCTACCTGTGAAATGCAACAAATGAAATTTACATTGAAATATTCTGTTATTTTCTTCTTATGCACATTTACATACCTTTGCCTTTTTCACTACCTGCATTCCCACTACTACCTCAAGTGTTTTTGCACTAAAACTTGCATATTACATTTATTTTTGCTTAACTGTATATTCCTTGTATATATATGATATAGTTTTTCCTTTTTAGTTTCTTCTTTAGTAGTACTTCTATATACTTTCTTCTATTTTATTGTTTTATTCGATTGAAATTTAACATATTTGAACATTTGTAAATACATCGTCTATGTGTGTAGCATGGAGGAGGCTACAACTGAATTTCAATATGCAATCCTGCATTATATAATGACAAATAGAATTAACCTTAAACTACGTCAGCTTCATAACACCACCTCACTATGACAACCAGTTGTTTACTCCACCTTTACAAGGTAGCCACGATGGGGTCATTCTGTATGAACAACCTGTCTGAACACCTCACGGACTATTTAAAAAAAAAAAAAAAAAAACTCTACTCATGCTGTTCAATATAATCAAATCATGATTTCACCAAATGAGCATTTGCATAATTATAGCATGACAATACGCATATATTTTTCCAGTTGGTGAATGGCGTTCCACCCAATGTGTAAATCCATTAAACAACAACAACAAAAACAAAACCACAAAGGAAGGAAAAAAGGCCATAATAGTACTGACTATATAGATATAAACAGATATGAGTAAACTGTGTTCCCAGATCTCAGAAATTACTTTGAGTACAATCTTATCATAACTGGAAGCAGCGGAGCTACAAAAATAAACCCCAAGTTGTGATAAACCATAGTTTTTCTTTTAATGACATACACAATAAGATGATTTAAAGCTAAAAAAAAAAAGACTTATCATAGTTTAATCAGCTAATCTTGCATCAGACTAAAATGAATTTGCTCTATTTATGTATTCGATTTGGTCAATGAGCTTTCTAATTATATTGGAGTGATTGTGGAGTGTTTAAATACAGGGAAAACAGAGGGAGTTTAATGTCATTCATATATATATGTATATATAGGTATTTCCCACATCAGAAACATAGGAATCAATTTGAAAATTGGTGAAGTCGCCCTTTAACTTTGTATGACTGATATTCTGTCTCTTAATATTGCCTTTATGCTCATTTTTTTGCCTTGTGCTCCTTGAAAACAGACATTTGATTTCAGTGGAACTATTTCTTTATTTTATTGAGTAGCAACTAGTGTGTTATTTTAGCTCAAAGTAGCTCTTTGATACTACAAAAACTTAAAAATCTGTTTAACAGTTTAACTAGTTTAACAGCAGCGTTAGAATATAGAAAACATGAATACAATTTTGTGTAAAATGGATAATATAAATACAACCTGATCCCACTAAATGAGAATTGAAAGACTTCACCTCTCTGCAAATCATTTCTTCGACTTCAGGAAGTGTCAATAGCTGACTGGCATAGTTTTAGGGCTGGCCTGCAGTAAAGGATGATGGGATTTCGTTATTGAATATTGTACGTGTGACAGTCTCATTTCTTGCCGCCGGCCTGAGTACAGAGCAGCAATATTCTCACCCACAAAATTCATTTCAGACTCGCGTTTGAGCCCCAAATATAGCTCCAGTATTTTATTGTTGATCCCAGACTGAAATATTAACGTCCTAAAGGGTGAAGTGTTTTTCCAACCATTAATGGAGAGAGAGCCGGCCCAGTACATCATTGGGCATTTTACACCCTTATATCCCACAACTTGGTCCTAATCAAGTCCCCTCTCCTGATTGTAAACAGAGCTCAGGGCTCAGTGTCCAGCTGCAAATGGTTTCTTCTGTCATGCTCTTGTGCTACTGGGAGTCTGAATATTTATAGCAAGTCTGTTACTCGCAGTTGTGGAAGAAGTATTTACATCCTTTACTTAAGTAAAAGTACCAACACAGCAATGTAAAAATACTCCATTACAAGTAAATGTCCTGCAAGAAAAATCCTACTTATGGAAAAGTACTTTATTAGCAGCAAAATGTAGTTAAAGTATTGCAGTAAAAGTAGTGGTTTGGTCCCTCTGACTGATATATTATTATATATGACATCATTAGATTATTAATAATATACGACTACACACTGCTTTTTATAAGACATCACAAGTAAAAAAGGTTGGAAACCACTGGTTTCATCTTCAACAATGTGTTGTATTTTAAAAGCTTGTTATATCATCCATTGTGTCAAATCTTCATCTGAAAAGTAACTAAAGCTGTCAAATAAATGTATCGGAGTAGAAAGTACAATATTTCCCTCTGAAATGTAGTTGAGTGGAAGTATAAAGTAGCATCAAATGGAAATACTCAAGTACAGTACAAGTACCTCAAGAATTGTACTTAAGTACAGAACTTGAGTAAATGTACTCAGTTACTTTCCACCGCTGGATAATCGTTCACTGGAAAACAGTGGAATTAACAATTTTACTCAACTTGTAGCCTCAAAAAGGTGATAATTTACAGCACATTTTGCTTGTTTATTTCTCTTTTTTCTATATTATTTGGAGTAACATGAAAGACTTTATGACAAGGCAGCAAATAGTCAAATTAGTTTTAATTAGTTTTAAAATGCTGAGGCTTATTAAGAAGCTTCAAGTGTGCACTCAGCTTTTCTGTGTCTCTTTGGGTGCAGGTTTAAGTGTGTATATCTCTGGCCTTCAGAACAGATGGAGAATTGATTTAGACTTGTGCCATATTGAAGCTGATGTGTTAAAGACACACCTCCACTCTCACTTACTGACACATTAACTCCTTAAGGCAAAGTCATAAAGGAGCATTTCACTCTTAATGGAGGGAACCCTGGTGAGTTCAGTGCAGCTGTCCCGTCATTAGCTTGCGTTTGTTTTTACAGGTTGTTTGTTTGTTTATTGGTGTGTTTTTGCACCTGCGGCACAGACATGAAGGGTCGTGAGAAAGGCTGAGGGTTTCAGGAGAGAGATCTGGTCATGTTAGGAAATGGGAGACTCTCAAGGGAACCTGTGAGGAGAGTCACAAGATTGAGGGTGCTAGTCGAGCTAGCATTACAGTGGTGCCATGCCACTGGTTTGACAGCCCGTTATTCCAAAACCCCAGTAGTTCAAAAAACCACTCAGTCCAACAACTTGGATTGAAAGCCTGTAGTCTGACAGCCCATTACCCCGAAAAACAAAAGCCCACTGCTCCGAAAGTACAAACTGTCCCTTGACATACAAGTGATCATTTTAACCCAAACCAAGTGGTTTTTGTGCCTAAACCTAACCAGACCTTAACCACAGCATTGTCACACTATAAAACTTTTTTTTTTTTTTTTTTTTAACAGGCACATGAAAATACACTAAGATATTAAATTTAACAGTATGTAAATGGAGAAAACTGTAGGAAACAGACAGACTTTTCACAATTCACTCGGGTCTTCTGGTAAATTTGGCGTCACATTATAAAAGTTGCATAGACGTGCTGACCGGTGGTGTTTCGGAACGTCAAACAGTAACATTACACATCTTACTTTAGTTTATTTAACTTAAAAGAAGAGCTGTTAAAGTTAAACTTCAGCCCAAATGAAAAGTCTTCCTTTAGGAGTCATACACAGTCAAGATTTACATTACATTATTTATACGTTATCTGTTAAACTGAGCAATATGTTAACAGAGTCGGGAAAGCGGTAAGGCTGGTAGTCACTGAACTCCATCTCCAGAGTGTATATTTTCAGAACAACAGGCCTCCAGAGCCGTGGGCTTTTGTTTTCAGGATAATGGGCCATCACACTATGGGCACACTATGTCGGTCCGATGGGACATTTTTTGAACTATTGAGGTTTCGGAATAATTGGCCATCGGACCAATGGGCAGTCTCTGCTCTGAAGTGGTGGACAAAGGGAACAGTGTTAAAATAAGCTTTACCTTGACAACATTACAATGCTGCTTGTTATATGCATATGCACATATCTATGTATATGTTTATGTATATACTGTATGTATATATTTGTACATGTACTCTATGTGTATGTACGTATATACGTAGCGTGACGCAGCCCTAATCTTGTAACCTGGGTAGGGAACAGGGAGCGATAATGTCTTCTATGTGTCTTTGTGAATGTTATGTGTTTGTCTTATGTTGCTTTTTAATAAAAAAGAATTTATTTTACATACAGACCACACTGACTGTGGGTTTGATTATGTTGTTTTTTTAGTTTTTAATTAAAATTACATTACATACATACATTTCAGGTAGAATTAATCAAGGAAAATGACGTTTGTTGTCTATTTACTGCAGGAGCATTAAGCTGTTGCTTCTTTCATTACCAGATATTTTTTTCCAGTCAAAATTAGGTAACTTCTATTGAAAGGATCCTTAAAACCAATACAGAATATCTTCCTTAGCATGAATGTGTCATATTTTGAGGGAAAATGGCTTGCTACGTGTCTTTATTTAGTTATTTTCTCTTGTAACACTCTGTTTTATGTTTGAAAATCTTTGCATTGATAAAATTTGAATCACAATGATAGGTACTGCTTTGTCAAAACCAAATATATAAGATACATGGCAGGCTGATTAATGCATTTTCCCCATGCTGTAGAAAGTTTGACTAATTTTTCTGCGCTGTACTGCGCTTCTCACAGTACAAATCAACAGAATTAGCGAGGCTAACACAAAGTAGCCGACTGACGCCTTCTGTCTGTCACGTGATGTCGAGCGTTGCAGGTTGTAGAAGTTATTTTTTAAGAAGCACATGTGAAATGTAATCTTTCACATCTGAAAAAGATCATTTCACATGTGACCAAAAACATGTCACGTGATGTTGCAATTTCACATGTGAACCAAAGGTTTACATTTTGGAAACGACACGTGCATCTAAACAATCACGACAACATATTTTCAACTTTACATATGAAAACAAACCGCGATCCCTCGAGAGTCCCCCCGTTAAGAGACGACACAGTGCGATTAAGTGTGCGTTTGCGCATGTTTGTGCAACACAAGTAGGGTAGAGAGAAGATTAAGAAGTTCTAATCTCCTCCATGTTGGTGGCAAGGCCCGGCGTGTGTGTTTGTGTGTGTGTTTATATGTGTGTGCGTGTGCTCGCATTGTAATGATAACAGCTACTAACAGATAAGCAGTGGCTAGTCCCTCTGGTATGTGTAGATGGGCTGTGTAAAACACTGCTGTGGCTCACTTCGGTGTGTGTTCGTGTGTGTGTGTGTACGCATGCATGAGTGCTACAGCAAACAGTGGGCACAAGAGTCAGAGTTCAACATCTGAAGCTCAGAACCGCAGGCTGATGATGCGACAGAGAAGCAACATGACACACACAACAATAAGTGATGTGAGATGAATGACTTGTTTCTCCCCCACCCCTCCCACCCCCTTCCTTCCTGTATCTCTCACCATCTTACTCTTCCTATCCCCTCCCTCTTCATCCTGTAATCACTCCCCTCTGAATCCTCCGTGTATAATTCAGTAGCAATTCTGTTCCTCTATTCCCTCTGTCCCCCCCTCCTCACGGTGAGACACAATGAGATATGACATTTCATTTGAGTTTCTCGCCACCCGGCGCCCTTGCTCCGAGAAATAAATAAATATTTCATTAGCAGGCTGAGAGGGAGACGAAATAAAGATGCACACACACACACACACACACACAAGCGCCGGCTACGTGGACGTACATGAACACACAAACACGCACGCTGCGAAGGCGGAGGGGAAAAGCAATATAAACGCATTTACACATTCATGCTCACATACAGGCCTCAGTCATTACACAAGCAGCCCTCAATACCTCTCTCTCACACACACACACACACACACACACACACACACACACACGGGTTTTGGTGGTTGCAGGACCAGTGCAAACATACTTGTGTAGAAAGTGATAATGCAATCTCTGTCTAGAAAAAGACAAGATAGATAAGTAATGAAGATAATGTATCTCCCTCTGTACCTCCTATCATCCCGCCTCTCTCGTTAGACTTCTTTATCATCCTCCTCCCTCCTTCACTCGCTTTCTCTCTCAATCTCTCTCAGGTCTTACCTAGAGACTCCCGGCTTTATTGTCTTAATTAAAACAGAGCCTGTTTAATTATTTTAATCCACACTACTGCACAACAGGGACTCCTGAGGAGAGGGAGTGCGGCAGGGAAGATGGAGGAGGTGGAAGGATGGTGGGGGGTGGCGGAGGAGAGGAGGGAAGGGGGGGAGGTGGGGGGGGGGGGGTAGCCCTGACATTTCAAATTAAGCTCTTCAAGTTCAAAAGCAAGAGTTCTTATCACTTTTCCTCTCATTCATTTTCCCATTTCTGCTCTCCTTTCCCTCCGTTTTCTCCACGTGTCTGGCCCCCTTTCTCACTGATCTCCTCGTCCACCACCGCTCTCCGTCCTCCTCCTCCTCCTCCTCCTCCTCCTCTTTCTCTCAACATTCCCTTCCTCGCCGCTACTGGTTTCTTTCTTCCTCCTGCCTCTCCTCCTCTTCACCACCTTTGAGAGATTAGCAGTTTGAAGAACAGCCCTGTTGAGAGCCTTTTTCAAGTCTGGGACATCAAACGAATCTGTGATTATTACAATACCACATAGAGTCATGTGTGCATCTAAAAAAAAAAAAAAAAAAAAAAGCTTTTCTTATCTTAATACACACCCCATGCATACAGATACTCTCACATACCAAACCATAATTCACACCAAGCATGTTTTGAGTGGTTTATTTGAGCTCTGCTGTGTTTATGTGTCTAGATTTGCTTGTTTGGGCTGGTAAGAACAATACTGCTTGAACTCAGGGTCAAAAAGTGACTGCACTAAGGTCATGTCCATAGTAAATGTTTGAAATTTGACTTTCTATCTGCACTAAACTAACATTTTCCTCCACCATGGCTGATGCTGAGCTTTTCCAAACCAATGCACACTTTGGATTGGGGACTATGTAGTAGAAATGATAGAATGCACATGCTGCTGTATATTGCAAACTGTCACAATACAGCTGTTGTGATGATCTTATCTTTGTTTACAATGTCAGCAGACTACATTAGCATAAAAATATAATTTGGTCACATGTCTCAACGCAGCAACAAAGAAACCATGACATCTGACTGCAAAAACAGCAAGTTGTGCCAATTAGAGCATCTGTATTGTTTCTTTGGTTATGACTGAAACACACAGTAAGTGATCACAAAGAGTCAAAGTTGACAGAAAGGAGTTTTAACCTGCTGAGACGAAGCTGAGAACGTTCTTGTGATTTCCAGGTGTTGAGGTGATGCATAATTACATTGGTTGCTACCCGAAAGAGATCAAGGATGAAGAGATTTCGCTGTTTGGCTCATTATTTTTAACCAGACCTTAATCACAGCATTGTCACAACAGTGATTTGTAACAGTTTTGGAAAGCGGCATATTTTGTTCCTCTGGGTCGTCGTGGAGTGCTGCTAGATGGCGTAAACATAACTACTAGCTACTTGCTAATTAGCCGGTAAGCTAGCTAACTTTTCTGACAAATTCAGGAAGTCACAGTCGTTTTTACATCAGAGATTTCTGGCTAATTTGACTTAAACTCCTTAACTTGTCATCTGTATGTTGGATTTAGGGCTGCAACTCACAATTATTTTCATTATTGATTAATCATTTAGTCTATGAAATGTTAAAAAAAAAAAAAGGCTAATGGTAATGGCTTCAATTTGCTTGTTTTAGGGCTGCAACTAAAGATTACTTTCATTATCGATTCATCTGATTTGTCTTCTTTTGGGTTTTTTTTTTTTTTTGAATAATCAATTAGTTGTTTGGATCCATAAAATGTCAGAAAATGGTGAAAAATGTCAATCACTGTTTCTCAAATCCCAAGATGATGTCCTCAAATGTCCAGACCAGACCAGACCAGCAGTCCACAACCCAAAGATATTCTCTTTGCTATCACAGAAAACTAAAGGAACCAGTAAATATTCACATTTTGACATTTTTTCTTTAAAATGGCTCAGAACGATTAATCAAGTATCAAAATAGCTGCTGATTATTTTAATGGTTGGCATGGCATCTAATCGTTTAATCAACTAAGCAAGCTGTAGCTTGTTTCGTGTGACTAACAGTCTAAAATATTAAGATATGCAATTAATTGTCATACATGACAAGTAAAAACAGCAAACAGTCACATCTGAGAGGCTAGAAGCACAGAATGTTTTGCATTTTTGCTTGAAAAATGACTAAAACAATTAGTTAATTATCAAAATAGTTGCCAATTAATTGACTAATCAATGCAGCTCTGGTTTAATGAACGCTGCTTTTTTTTTTACAATCTTCTAGGTAGAGTTTCTCTTTCTAAGTGTTTAAAAAACAACTTTTAATGTTTGATTTTATTGTGCACTAGCATTGTTTTTTAGTTTTCTAGGTTTAATTTCTATTTTACATATTTAATTTGTCATGTAAAGTATCTTTGACTATCTTCAAAACTCTCTATTGTTATTAAAAATGGACATTGTGAGAATTCATTTCAATTGACTCAAACACAAAAACTCAATCACAAAAATTCTGATAATGGTTCTGACCAAAAATAAAAAGTATATATATGCAACAAAGAGGTTTTGTAAAGTGATGGCTAATGCTTCAAACAAACTGAGGATATATACAGACACACTAACACACGAGTGTCATTCTACGAAGCAGATTTTGTCAGTCTCCATCAGAGAGTGTGTGGGAGATGGTCTGAAGAGTTCTGCTCCCCGAGGACCATGAAGCGAGGTAGATGGAAGGAGGGAGGAGCAGGCTGAGAGGGGAGGGGAAGGAGGGAGGACCGGAGACAGATAGGAAATAGCAAAGGATGGAGGGGCAAGAGTAGTAGAGAGGATACATTACTTGTGCTCCCTCTTCTGTGTTTCTTCCTATTCACTGTCTGATTAGTGTGACCTTGATGCAGCCGCAGCTCAGCCTGCTCCTGTTGAACTCTGGGTAATGAAGCCAGCATTTACAAATAGAGAAATAAACACCTGGCTCCCCGCCCCTCTATCTGTTTCAGCGGGGAGCCTAAACTCTCCAGATTTCCAGTTTACCTTCTGATTAAGGAGTGAGTTGAGCGATTCTATTCCCTCTGTCTCCCTCCTCCGTTCCATCCCTCATTCATGTGCTGCCACGGTAACTAGCCTATTATCTGACAGTTCCACTCCACTGACCTGCCCAATAACAGCTTTCACATCCCTATAAATGCCCCGGAGAGAGAAAGAGAGAGAGAGAGAGAGAGAGAAAAAAAAAAAAAAGAAAGTGTGTGAGTGTGTGTGACTGGAGGTGTGCGCGTGTGCATGTGCATCAACGTATAAACCCTGGAGATTGCCCCGTGTTATAAACATTTACGCCGGGCTAACAGATCATCTCCGAGATCCGGGATTGGTCTGACTCCCTCTGTCCCCCTGGCGAATTGAAAGCCCAAGATTAGTGAGATGATAGCTTTTCAGATTGGCGAGGAAACACAGAAATGAGTTTCACCGGGTGAGTTTACGGAGGTTAGATTGGAGCAGTTAAATGGCGGATAAATTGATGGTTCTCTCATTGTCTCTCCACCTAAATCTATTAACAACCGTCAACGACCCGTTTCTGTTGTGATAGAAAGAATAGATGATGGGTGAGGATGAGGAGAACAGGGGACAAAGGGAGGGGGGGGGGGGGGGGGGGGGTTTGAGTAAAGTAAAAATATTTGAGGAGAGGTGAGGAGGGTGAGAGAAAGAGCTGCTACGGGAAAAGGAGGCCTCTGCTATGAAAAAAAATACTGTTTGACTATATTATTTACTGTATCGTAGTTTTTTTAAATTAACTTTAAAAAGCACTTGATTTCAAGCTATCCTAGCAGCTGTATGCTCTATGCTAACATGCTTAGCTAGGTTTCCATCCATATATGGAGCAAAATTTAAGTCTCCAGAAAATCGCCAAAAGAAAATTTGAATTACTGCACATTTGCATCCACTCCTGTTATGCAGTTATTAGGAGTTGGGTTGTCTGGTGGTGCTAACAGTTCAGTCAGTGCCATTAAGGAGTTGCAGAAGAAGAGGCTTCAACAGGAAGATGCAGTTAAAAAAGCGCCAGTCAAACCCCAAACAAGGGAAAAACTACATAAGTATTTTAACATTTTTTATGAAAACTCAAAAAACACTGTCAAATACACAGTCAGTGGTGATCTACTGTATACAAAATTGTAATAACAGTTCCTGCAGCTAATGGTTGTCAACTGGCAGCCAACATGCTTGCAGGTTAGCTCATTAGCACCAGAGCTAGCTTGGCTGCCTCCGTCAGCCACCTGACTCTTGCAGGTTGTAGCCATATCCTTTGAATTGAACTGTTTTTGAGTTAGCATGCTAACATTTGCCACATTGCCTCAAACAAAAACTACAGTTCAGACTGATGGGAATGTTATTGCAGGTCTTTGATGATGGCACTAGATGAAAAGTCAGGGGATCTTGATGGTCACCAGAAAAATGATCCTGTGGGGAACATTAAATGTTTGTGCCAAGTTTCATGGCAATCCATTCAATATTCAGTCTTAACCAGTGAACAAATATACCAACTGACCAAGAGAAGAACAGACAGTGACATCCATAAAGCCACACCACTAGCAAATCACAAATCTTTTGATTTGATACATTAAATTGGGAAAAAAAAAACTCAAACTTTGACATTATTCCGGGATCAAAACTTTGTTTGATCATAAACAAAACAAAAGAATGTTTTAGACAGTTCAAAACTGCATCTGAAAATACATCTAACAAATTATTGTGCTCTATGGTGTGAAACATTCAATTTAATAAAGGTTTAGAAATCATATTTCATAAATCCATGCACCAAAGGAATATGCCCTTTTCACTATGGCACACAACAGCAGTACAACACACACACACACATGCTGTACACCAGAAGACACACACAGCTAATCCTTCTTGAAGAATTAACTGCATCACAAGTCCTGGTCGCATTAGAAAGTTGATAAATTACATTTGATAAAAGTCTTTGGGTCAATGCAGTGTGTCTGTGTGAATTTAAAATGTGTGCGAGTGTGTGTGTCTGTGCGGCGCATCAAAGCCACAGAGTTTGAAGGGAAACACTTTAGAGGATGAATTTAATGAGTCCATTTAGTAATGATTAAATAGTATGACAGTCAAATGATGAGGACTCAGTTTTAATAAGAGCTATCTTGCTAATAATCCCTCAATCTGTAAATATCTGCTCCAGAGGCTTCAAAGGTCCATACAGGCCTGGATTTAAAGTTTCACACTGAATCTGCAGTGAGATGAAAGGAGGGAAAGGCCCTCTCATTACCCAACCTTATAAAGAAGAATCATGGTAATACCATAAAGGCATGGATTGGTTGGTTGGACTTTACTTTAAGTCCCCCTATTTGGCATTTATAAGCAGCATATCAACAGTTTAAATGGTCTATAACACACTATTGCAGATATAAGTACACATATACATTTTAAGTGTTTACTACTGTACAGCATTTGTCAACAATTATAACTTCTCCAGTGAACTGTGCTTTACCATATTGTACAGTATCTGTTTTTACACCAGCATCCACTTACAGTATGGATTATACAAACATTAACACTTATATCTGCTTACAACTACATTACAGTGTGATATTAACCATTTATAAACTGTTTGTATACAGCTTATGAATGCTAAGTCGTGGGACTTAGGATAAAAGGTTACTAATTTGTTGATTTGCAGGTTAAAACAGATCTAAATTTGATCTGTTTAAAAAGTGGAAGTTTTTTGTGATGTTAATGTTACATATAAACAACAACATGAAGCAGGTCCCAACTATTCATTGACACGTTAAGCAACAGTTATTTGTAACCTGGATGTCTAAAGATCTTTCATCAAATTTATCCAATATCCAAGTTAGACAGCTAGACTTACCGTGGAAATGACTAAATCAGTGTATACTAAAGCATTTCACCAGCACGATGGTACTGTAACACTGTTGTAGTGACCAAATCACCATACTCCTGTACTACAATAGCAAAAAAGCCCAATGAGATTTTAGCATATAGGAAGAGCTAGCCCAGTACTTCCATATAAGACCATGTTCAGGCTAATTTTATTACATTTGCTATCCAAGTTAAGTGGGAGAATATAAAGAAAGTATACCCTAAACTTAAAATGTAAATATAATTGATTAACTGTACAATTCTTACAAGAAAACCCAATCAACTGGTGTTTTGTACTGTATAAATGCATCAAAACATAAAAACAGTGAACCAACTTGAAAGTTCAAGAAGAATTCAGTCAGAAAAGTGGTAAATGGCAACAAACCAGACAGTGGCAGAGGGTCAAGTTACTTGACACAAGTAGCACACACTGGACGAGCCACACAGACAGAAGCAGTAGTAGAAGTGCAGTTAGCGGGGATTTGCCAATCCGGGGAGTGAATGTGGTAAAATATCTGGAGCGTTAACTTCATGGGAAATAGGACAGTGAAACAAGATACTTTCACTTTTTACTGCTCTACCACAAGACAGTTTTCTGGATATGGAGCCTGGAAAAGAGCAAATTATTATTATTTTTTAAATATCAATTTTCAAATAGCAACGTGTTGCCAAACAAGCAACCCTGGAATTTTGGCAGCAATCATATAAGATTATCAACAACCCCACACATGTCCTCTATGACTGGTTTAAGCTAATACCATCAGGAATGTGTTTATGTTGCCTGTGTGTAAAACAAACAGAAGGAAGGTTTTTTTTTCAGAAGCCATTAGACTCGTAAAACCACACTACAAGAAAGGGTCAGTTCACTTTGTGTATAGAGTGATACATGTGCTTTTGACACATTTATTGATATAACATCTGACTTTGTGGTTTTGGATAATGTTGACCAGCTTTGGACTGGCAACTATCATTAATTCTTGTGTATTTCAACTCTTTCTGACTTTTTCATATTTGTATTTTTAGATAGTTTTATGTGAATAAATGAATTGCTAATCTGTACTTCTGTTTGCGAACTCGGTTGCCTCAAATTGCCCCTTGATGGACAAATAAAGAACTATGAATTGAACAGAATTAAATCTTTAGTTTTATGCCCTGAGATCAAACATGAGGGTGAGTTTCAGTCATATTTCGCCCTTCATGTTTTTAGTAAATTGTCAGTTGACTGGACATTTTAGTCTTGTCTTGATCAAAGAGAACCATGGACTATTAAGTCATTTTTGGTCAAACACTTGATACTTTTATTATATTATGAATCAGTCCTAAATGAAGTAAAAACTTTTAAAACTTTGTGGACATTTTAGACTAGTTTTTAATTAAGATTAAGTCTGAGCGTGGAATGTACCATGACAAAACCAAAATCCCCTCCCATTACCACTACAGCACGGTGGCACCTTCTTCTGTAGCTACTGCTTTTATACAGCTGGGAGAGAGACAGGTTTGAATTTAAAGTATGTGTGTGTGTGTGTGTGTGTGTGTGTGTGTGTGTGTGCGTGCGTGCGCACACAAGTGTGTAAGTGTGGAAGAGAAGAGGAAGACAAGGAGAGCAGAGAGCATGATGTCTGGGATGTTTTTGAGACGCTCTGAGATGAAAAAGGTGAGAAGGGCCACAGGAATGGTTTCCCATGATCCCGCTTGACCTGACCTGGGCCGGGCTAGACTCGGGTGGTGGTGATGTGTGTGTGTGTGTGTGTGTGTGTGTGTGTTGGGGGTGTTAGTTTTTTGGTCTGGCTCACTGCTGTAAACACTCTCTCTCGTGGGCAGAGGTTAGAATCCACCTTGAAAATCTGGTGTCTTCTCTCACGTTTTGCAAACATCATATTAGCTGAGACACATTATTGAAATAAATCATGTTTATAATAAAGTTCACAACACCGCTGAATCATGCACCAGTTTAAGATTACCAAATGTAATCTGTGTGCATTTGAGTGTGTTTAAGAGGCAATGATAGCTCAGTGAGCATAATAAACCCTGAACCAATCACATATCAGTTTCATCAGGGGAGTTTCCAACATCCCTCGCTCTAATTGGCTATCATGTAATCCGGTGTCCCTAAAGACTTCTGTCTTTTTCCATCCATCCATTTCTCCTTCTTGCTCTCTCTCACCATTGTCTGTCTCTCTATTGGTGCAGGACCTCTCACCCCTCCTCCTCCTCCAACAACTCATCCCCTTTCCTCCTCTTTCATTTAAGCTAGTTTTATTCATTTATCTCACTCTCTCCATCATTCATTTTTCTCTTTCCCCATTTTTAAATCCCCACATTTTCCTCTGTAAATGAAAACCTTGACACCTTCCACTTTTTTTCCTCTTTTCTCCTCCAATAATCCACACTTTTCATGAATTGATCCGCTCCCACCCTGCTTACCTCTCTGTCTCCCCCCATCTCCTCCTTATATCACTTCTTCTCTCCATCTTCTCCCCCCCTTATCCCCTCTCTCTCTCCCTCTCTCTCTCTCTCTATCTCTCTCTTCAGGGGGAGTCATTGAGTGTGTAATCGCTTGGTTACGGTGTGTCAGTCTGCGTCTGAACCCACCATCTGTCCTCTGGGCTTCCGTCTGGGACCGCAGATACACACACACACACACACACACGAACACGCACGCACACACAGTGCAAACATACAGACTCACACAGTCGAGCCAAGCTCATTCACACCACAATATGATGACAGCTGTATCACCCACCTATTGACATGAGCTGTCAGAGGGGCAGTGACTAACATAACACATTATGACATATCCCACATACCCAGGTGGTGACTACAGTGCACATACATTGTTATGGCATATAATTGTTCTTTCATTATGGCCTAACCTCACTTTGTCATGTGTCTGTACTTGATCAAAAGATTAGGAGTTGAAAGACTTAAATCGAGACATTTATAATGTAAGTGGGATTGGGTATCAAAGGTTACACTTTAGACTCATGCTTCCACATTCCTCATTAGAAACACAACAACATTGGTGGTTTGTTCAAACTCTTATATTGACCCACACTTACATTTCATGACAAGTGACCACCGTGGGAGGGGGGCGCAACTCGGACAAAACTGAGACAACTGTGCACCCAAATTAGCCATCAGCAGGTCCTGTCTGCACTGTGCACAAGTTTGGGGGTGTATAATGAATGTCTTTTGTCCGTACTTTCTAAGCGGATTTATGGATGTTTATTTGTGTTGGACATCTGAGATAATGATATATTTGGAATAGATCTATCATGTATTTGTGTTCAGATTTAAATGATATGAATTTTGACACAAATTGCGTTTTGAAGTACTGTAAATGCCTGCATGAGCTGTGTGTCACAGCCACTCCTGCAGCGCCAACTGCCGGCCATGTTGATATGAGCGGCCAAATCGGCAGCCGAACTAGAAAAGCTTACTTCCTGTTGTTTTTAGAACACCAGCATGCACCTGTTTCTTTCACTTCATCTTTGCCTCATGTCTCCCTCTCTGTGCCTCCCCCTTCAACTTTCCCGCACATCACAGTTTTGAAAACCTCTGCTGTACAGTGATGGTATTATACTGTTGCAAAACCTCTAAAAAGATCTGATCAGACTACACATTTTTTTGTATTTCAAGACGGTCATTGTCAGATTAGCCGATCATAGACTCAATGTCTTGCAGTGACATAGCCGACAACATATTATACACCATCTTCTCTCAAATGAAGATGGTGTTAGGGACCGACCTCACTGTCCCACATGACGGCACCAACAACGTCACTCCTATTTTGCTTCGCCATGTTTACACCTCTACATGGAAGAGCGCTCTGTGCTCCTTAAAAACATCACTAACACATCAAAGAAGTGGTCAAATTACACAAGAGAAGACAACTCTGACATGCTGGTTTTTTCATCGGGACGTTGTGAGGCGTTCTAGATGCTGCATTGGTCGTCTTCCTCTATGACACGCACACTACATGGGATACAGCAAGCAGTTGTCACACCCAACACGCATTTTCATTTTTCTCATTTTTGACACACCACATTTTCAGGTCGGGCCATTATTGAGCTGATATCTCATAGACTAATCCCGGCATTAGGAAAGAGGTCAGGGTCAAAAGTTGGATTGGAAAACTGTGGTTCGTGTTCAGTCAACCAATGTTGGTTTCTTTTAAGCATGACCATGTTTTAACTCCAAAAGTTAACCAAGTACTTTTAGAGACAAATAAATAACCACGTGGCAGATTAAAGAACACCTCAAGGTTGGAAAGGTCATATCGTTTATTTAGAAAGCACTGATAAATTATGAGAACTTGTTGACTTTGCCTTCACCAGTTATGCAGGGGCTGGAGCAAGAAGTCAAAAAAGTGAGTACATTTCACAAAAAACACAAAAGTAAAGATGCAGCTAAATGTAAAAACTGCATGAAAATGATATGTATGTGATGAAGACTCTCCTCCATGTAATGTTTGCATTTGTTCGACATGGGAGGAATTAGCCAGAGAAAAGCGCATTGCAGTTGGCGACTTACTATTTGTTCAAACCTTTAATTACTACTCCTGTTTTGGAGTATTTAGATAAAATTCGATCCTTGTTGTTTCATAAAACTATGAACATATAAATTGTAGAGTAAACCTACTTTCAGGTTGAATCCATAGTCACTCATTTAAATTTTATTTCTTTTTCTTAATAAAGAAAGTCAGTCCCACACAAAGCATGAAACATGAATGAGCATTTGGGCCGGTACTACAAGCAGCTATGCAGTATGTCTATTGTTTGATGGTACGCTAAGCACTACTAACACTAGTGATGATACATCTGATACTGGAGCTTCAAAGCATGTGTCAAGTAGGGAGGGCAGTTTCCACAGAAGCTCTGTATCAAAGCATGTATCGCTCACATTTGATTGCTTTACATTACATCAAATACATTTGAAACTGCAGTAGTTCAGGATGTACTCAGAAACATTTTTTTTTTTGATGTGCGATCACGTCTACTACAGTATGTTTGTAGTAGACGTGACGTGTTTTTGAGACAGGGCCAGCAGCCGAACACACATTTTCTCCAGTTTGTAAATATTTCAATCTGATTTGATCCATTCAAGTTTGTTACTTTATCCTGACATTATTTTAGTCTACTAGCATTCACTCACAGCACAAGTTATGGAAGTACTCTGTGTAAAAAACCTTAATGCTTCAACAAGGCTTCATCTACCCAGCACATGCTAACATGCTAACATGCTTTCAATGTGTGTGTTGTCTTACCTTTGCTACTCACCTGCTTCCTGGTTTTCAGGCAAAACAGTCTTAAGACAATCTCACATCTATTTATACTTCCTGGTTCTACCATGTTTGAGAAGCAGAGGGGAGTACACAAAAGTTTTTTCCTGACATTAATAGTTAAACATATAGTTCATTTGTGATTCCATATTGATTTGTGAGCAAAACTTTCAAAACTATCAAATGTAGATATTTACTTTGCCTAATTGTGAGGCTGTGTGTACTATATGTATATAATGAACTCCCTCTTTAGTGGTCTAGTCCACTTGAATTAGTTACCAGGAGGGTATATAAGGGTTGTGTGTGCTGTTGATTTTTGCTGCACATGGAGTCCCTGTAAATGCTCAAACAACAAAGTCCAGCTCAGATTAAAGAACAAACACTTTATATGTATTTCCAGAAGATGCATGTTTTGTAAAATGATGGTGTCTTGTAATCCCATGTGGGATGGGCCAGATGTTTGGCATGACAAAAATAAAAATAAAACTAAACTAAACTAAAATCATACACAGAAAAGTAGAGAATATTAAGATTTTCTTTATTTTACCCTTTAAACATAAAGTATCACAAAATACCTCATCACTCCTCACATGATGGTTTATGGAAGTCTGAATCTGTTGAAAATAAAGATGTTTTTTGCTTTTTGTACTAAAAGATACCCAACTCCAACTATAAACCATAATAATGAGCAGATTTTTTAGTTTGCAGAAAAAAAATATGTATATATATACATATATATATATATATATATATATATATATATATATATATATGTGTGTGTGTGTGTGTGTGTGTGTGTGTGTGTGTGTGTGTGTGTACATATATACATCTGATTGGACGAATGTGCCAATTATTACAGGTTTTCCTTTGGTTGTGCTTCAAACTGGATCAACATGACTGCTGTTCTGAAGACATTGTTTAATTTCTCCCAAGCTATCCATTGAAGGTTTCTGAATAAAGTGAGAAATAGGCCATGCAGTTGCAGCATTATAATCCATAGAGCAGAGCTGTTTTTAAGTGTTTTAGGGCAAGTTCAAGTCAAGTCTCAGCGCAGTCAAGACAAATCCGTAATAACAGTGTCTAACACCATCTTATTTGTTTTTTTATTTTTCCATGAAAGAGACTTTTTTTATTTCAAATCTGAGTCAGAAGTCTCAAGTCTTCATTTTAAGTCTAAAGCTCTGCTGTACCAGAAAGCCCCTTGTTGTTGTGGATCCAGACTATTTTGAGGTTAAACCTTACATAGAAAATCAAGGTGAGGAGGAAGAGGATGAGGAAAAGTGGCAGAGAAGTAAAAATGGAAACACCGAGGCACTGCAGGGTACAATCTGATTCCAACTGCTTACTGAGGCTTTCCAGGGACATCACCGACAATCACTCATACCGACCCAGGCGAGCTAAGAAATGAGAGAGAGGCTGGAGAAGTGAAAGTGAAAAATGAGGAACAACACTACACTTCGTTCTCTATTATGACCTCAGAAGGTTTAACACTTTCAGTGATTTCCATCCAGCCTCTGAGTATGTTTTAATTTTGTGAGAAATTACCAGCTGACACATTTATCAACAGAAAACCCAGAAGACATCATCTCATTGCTCGTACATGTGTGTGTTTGTGTGTGTAACCGACTGTGTGTTTAAGATTAGAAGAGACAGTAGTTGCACTTCAGAGCATGGACAATCATCAGTGATCGTCACCACCGGAACGAATATTAACCTTTGCTCTGTGTGTGTGTGTATCTATGTGTGTCTGCATATACAAGTGTGTTTGAAGATATAACAAGAAAGACAAAAGTAGGCCAACGCCGCTGTTTTAACAATGGTAAAAGTACAAAAGAGAAGAAAAGGCAACAGGAAAAAACACAATAAAAATCTGTCTGCTGCACAGCAAGGCAAACTGAGAATATGAGCATAACAAACCAATTATACCTCATCACAGCTGCACAGGAGTAGAAAGGCATCAGTGCATGAAATAGTCTATTATGATAAGAATTAAAATAGTCTATCAAGATCAGATCTAGAATACTGTGGTGTGATAAGAACTAAACAGTCAGAATGTAGATGTGGTACACAATCGCATCCTCTGATATGTCCCCCAGGTTTCACATCAGTGGAAACGCCCGCCAGCGAGGCCCATTTAAAACAGTTAAAATACAGCTTTGATCACATTAACGGAGAAGAAAGGCATATCTTTCACTGCTTGGTTAGTTTGCACTCCTTTCACCACACCATACAGGAGAAACAGAAACAGGAAAAAGTGTGAAGACCGAGCAAGAAAAAAAACAAGCCTTTACTGTACACCTAAACAGCAAAATAGGTCGTTTGTAAGTTTTATTCCAAAAAAAGGAGTCACATGGACGTTCCGAAGACAAATCATATGAGGCTTTTCTAAATAGATGCCCCTACAGTTAAAGAAACACACTTTACGTATCAAATACTCACAACGTGCAGGGTTGAAAGGTTCCTCTAAAAAGTTTGTAGATTGCTGTTTCATGGCGGACAGCAGCAACGGTCAGCTTGGATCCACAGCCGTTACAATCGATTCCAACCCAGAGCCACTGCAAAAAAAATGTGTCAAAACATCCAGAGAAATATTTCTAACCACTCCACCAGAATATATGTTGCTTTGCCAATAAATCATTAAATATGATACTTCCAATAGGGCTGCAAAGCTAAGAGGAGGCAATGGCATGTCTTATAATATTTTGCAAAGAAACTATGAGGTTTAGAACATACTGAACATGTGAATTAACTACAGAGAAGATGATCATGCTGCAGGAGGGATTTGAGAGGTTTCTATGCACAATTTGATATCTTTTAACAGGTTTTATTTTGCCGTGTTTCTGTGTCAGCATTGGAATCTATTGTAACTGTTGAGAATCCAGTCTGACTACATCAAGGTAGGTGCGACAGACTATTCAGAGCCACCTTTTAGGCCTCCTGACAGTCAATATTTGATACTTAAAAGACAGATAGTATCACATTTAGGTCTAGTGAAGTTTAGGCAACTAAAAATATTTGGTTACAGTTGGGGAAAGATTGCCAGTATGGTCAAAGAAAACCAACATCAGCTGTTTTTCATGATCAAGTGACAACATCTCACTGGAGTCTAACGCTGGTGGTAAAAAAAATGCACCTGTCAATCTGAGGATTATGGTGATGATGGGGACATGTTGCACTGCACAATCTTAGGTCTGAGAGACAGAATCATGACAGGATCATGACATTTAAATACCGTAGAAGCATTCAACAGCCAGCTGGTTCAAGAAGCGCAGACAGAAAGATGATATGATGACACAAGGGTTTGTGAATGAGAGGAGGTTAGAAAAGAAAGAAAGGAAAGAAAGCAAAGTCAAGACAAAAACATTTTTATTTAACTTTTGCCAAACTTCAGTAAGCAACAGGATGATTTCCACATCGCCTGATAATCAGACTAAATTGCCTTTTTTACACTTGATTATTTAGACTGACATGGTTTTCATTTTAGCCAATTACAGTTTGGCAGAGGGAGTTATTTTGCCCGAACCAATCAGTAGTGACTGTCGCAGCATCTGTTCCATCAGCATCACTTTCAGGCAATCAAAGAAATATGTCAATTCAGGAGTTGTTATTTCTGAAAGTCAACTCCTACCTCCAAAAACCTCTATAGGTTTGATCAGTGACCATTTTTGGAGCAATATTTCAGTTATTTCACCTCCAAGTTTTTGCAGCACTACAAGAACGCTACATTACTTCCTGCTTTGACACAAATCAAAACAAGGCAAGGCAACTTTATTTATACAGCACATTTCACACCCAGGGGAATTCAAAGTGCTTTACAGAAAATAAAATAAAAATAACAATTAGAGTTATTAAATAAAAACACTCATGTGAGGATAATAAAATTACTATTAAAACTGTCAAATTAAATTGAAACATGTAAAACTGAATATTAAAACCATGTAGACACACATGTAAAATCATGATAGAAATTAAAACACAATTGTAAACACATAAAATACATATAAAACCATGATAATGTAAGCACATCAAACACGTCCAGTAATAAAAGCACTTACATTGACCGTGCTGATGTCTAAGTTAGTGTTCAGTCAAAGGCTTTGGGGAACAGGTGAGTATTAAGTCTGGATTTAAATGTATCTACAGATGGGGGCCTGTCTTAAATTTTCAGGAAGCTGATTCCAGTAGTAGGCAGCTTGATAACTGAAAGCTGCTTCCTCATGCTTAGTGTTAACCTGAGGGACATCTAATAGACCGGTCCCTGGTGATCTGAGGGTTCTAGTGGGTTCATAAGGAATTAGCATTTGAGAAATGTATTTAGGGCCAAAGCCGTTGGCTGATTTAAAAACAAGTAAGAGGATTTTAAAATGGATTCTTAAACGGATTGAAAGACAATGCAAGGTTTTAAGAATAGGTGTGATATATTCAGCTTTTTTTTGTTCTGGTAAGCACCTTTGCTGCAGTATTCTGGATGAGTTGTAATTTTTTTAAAGTTTTCTTTGGGAGACCCAAGAACAGGGTGTTACAGTAGTCCAGTCTGACAAAAACAAAAGTGTGAATTAGCTTTTACAGGTCACGTCTGGACAACAGGTCTATGATTCTGGTAATATTTTTAAGTGATAAAAGGCTGATTTCACAATTGACTTGTGACTGCTAAAACTGAGGTCTGAGTCTAGTATAACACCCAGATTTCTTGAAGTGGAACTGGCATTATAAGATAAAGTTGTAAGGTGTTCAATCACAACCACTCTTTCCTGTTTTGGGACAAAAAGAATGACTTCGGTTTTATCTTTTTAGTTTGAGGAAACATTGCAGTAAAGATCTTAGTGGGCTGTGGTCGTTAGGCATGAGCTCTACATAAATTTGTCGTCAGCGTAACTTTGATATGCAGTGATATTGTTACAAATAATATGACTTAGAGGGAGCGTATACAGATTAAAAACAAGAGGACCTAAAATTGACCACTGCGGAACACCACAGGTCATTTCTACTTTTGAGGATGTATAGTTTCCAATGACAACAGAGTAATCTCTATTTTCCAAATAGGATTTAACCCAATCTAGAGCTTCCCAAGATATCCCTACCCAATTTTGTGGCCTCTCTAACAATATTCTGTGGTCCACTGTATCATATGCAGCACTAAGATCGAGTAAAACTAAATCAGAGCTTTTCTCTTGTCAGCGTTAGTGCAAATATCATTCAGAACTCTAACGAGAACAGTCTCAGTACTATGGTAGGCCTGGAAACCTGATTTGGAGTCAGTTAAGTTGATTAAAAACAGCGTTTTCAATAATCTTTCCAAGAAAGGAGAGATTAACTATAGATCCGTAAGAGTAGAGTTTACTTATTTTAACAAGAGGCTAGCTGTTTTTTGCTCATTTGGGAAGTTACCAGTTAAAAGCGTTCACTTGAGTACTTCAATAGACAATTAAAAACAAGTTTAAAGAAACTTGAGCATATCTAATGAGGTTAGATCCAATGTCTAATGCGGGTCTAATGAGCAAGTGGATGAATTAAGTTGCCTTACTATGTTTTATAATCGACTGACCTGAACTGCGGTAGCTGTATGCCACTGTCTTTGACTTTCAATGATAAAGGGAAAATGCTTCTACTAAACTCCTTTTTTGTTGCTAAAAACTGGAGGCAAATTCATTGCAGTTATCTACTGAAAGGAGTTCAGGTGCAATTTGAGAGGGAGGATTATCAATAGTTGCAAATAAAATGCGTGGATTGCTTATGTCCTTGCTGATGATGTCAGAAACAACAAGAACATACAGTAGGTTGTTTTAAAGAGGACATATCATTCATTTCATATTTCCAGGACTATATTTATATTCTGGGGCTCTACTGGAATATTTTGTATGATTTACAGTCCAAAACCTCCTTATTTATCTTACACTAGTCCTTTATGAAGCCCCTCAGTTCAGCCTCTGTCTGAAACAGGCTGTTTTAGCCCCTGTCTCTTTAAGGCCTCCCTCCCGATGAACTCCCTCTGTTGTGATTGGCCTGATGGGAAGCTGTGTGTCGGCCAGCTTCTGGCAGTTCTGGAGGCTACATAAAATTTCACTTCTTTTTCTCATTCTTTACTCAAAATGACAACTTCTCAAACACATCCATAGATTTTCAAGCCTGACTCCGATCCGAAATATGCGGGTGGACAACATTGACGACCTTGGCAAGAAACATTACAGAACGGACCTCAGTTTATGGGCATGTGCTACAAGCTCGTCAGGAAGCAGAAAAAACATTGCAAATGGAGCGTTCAGAGCAGGCTGAAGCCCTGGCTTTTGATTTGCAGGGAGCATTTTTACATACGTTCACCTCAGGTTTTGGAACTTTGACATGTTTAACATGGACATCTGACATCATAATAGTATATAAATAACAGAAAATAGCAAAAACCATAATATGTCCCCTTTGAGATTAACAAACTAGTTGATCAATGCTGTCATTTTTCTTGAGAGGACAGTCTTAAACTGAAGCAGAGAGAAAGAAAGAGGTGCAGTGGTGATGTCTCCATGATGGGCTGTTGGATAATTTATGCTGACATTGTATCCCTGTTACACTGAAAATTTGTGTGAGAGATACATTAGATATGTGTGTGTGTGTGTATGTGTGTGCATGTGTGTGTGATAGATGGGCCTCTCTAACTCTGACAGATGCTGTAGAATCACTCAGCCCGGCTGGTTACCGGGGGCAACCCTGTAAATCTGACATTATGGGCTGTTGACAGGAGAAACGGTTGTTATCATAACCCACAGTGAGTTACAGGAAACACACACATCTCTCGTGTTTTCAGGATGACAGGACTATAACATTACACACACACACACACACACACACAGACAGATAGATGAGAGTATGAATGAGGTATTTGGAGATAATTTGGATTTACAGCTCAGCAGCATATGAAGGTATGGGAAGTGTGTGATGTAAGTGTGTGTGTGCGTGCGTGTGTGTGTTTGGGGTCGGGAGAAACAATGTCTATATGTTTTATATCTCAGCTAGAGGGATGTGATAGAGTGAAGTGATGAGTGTGGGAAACCTTGCGATGAGCAGGTCACAGGAAACAAGATATCTTACCTGACCCTCTCTAATCCTCACCATGAAATGATCTATACACTCTCACACATACACACACATACACACATCCATGCACCATACACACATGCCACTATGCTTCTAGTTTCATTATTTTTGACTAAATATTCCCTCTCTGTCAGGGTCTCTTTCCATCTTACTGTGCTCTTGTCTCTTTTTTCTTTCTTCCTCTCAGTCTTTCTCTCTCTTTCCCTCGCCGTCTGTCGCTCTCCATCTGGGTGTTCCAGTAGTAATGGTGTGTGCTGTGGGAGCAGCAGGAATGGCCATTACCGTCCATGGATCACTGGCAGAGGCCTGCACACAGTGGACTCAGATGAGAGAGGGAGAGGGAAGAAGTGGGGAGGAGGTCAAAAAGGTACCAGAGAGAGAGAGAAAGAGAGAAGAAAAAAAAACCCCAAAAGGCAGTAGAAAGAAAAGAGAAGGGAGTGAAGAGAAAAGATGGCAGCAGGAGCGGGATATTATTTCATGCCGTTATTATAATGAAGTCATTTCAGAGCGTTTGTGATGATGGAGGATTTTCTAAGTAGTAGCTACGTTAAACCGCTTGATGGATTCCATGCAAATATAATCACACTTACTTACATACTTCATTTTTCTAGTCATGACAGAATTTGGATGGAAGTGTCCAAACATGCCTCAAACCCACAGAATTATGGGTGCTAAAATAAGGAACGATTTATGGTTGTGGCTTTATTTCATTTGGGAATTTGTAAGGTTTCATATTTTATCCGTTCTGCTTCTGAATGATGAGATGGAGGGGTGAAACATACCAACATTAATAACAGCAGATCTGATTAGTTATTACAAAGAAACTCATGACACTTTATTAATGATTTGCCAACATCTATAACTCGAGGCTCGATGGCTTATTGGACGGTAAAGCAAGAGACGGTCATGAGTTTCTCACTTTAAATAAAACAATCAGACCTGCAGTTATGAATGAAATGTAAGTATAAAGGGTTCTTCCACTGTAATAATTATGTCCTAATCAATTTTTTTACTGTTTTATCACTCTGTAGAGCACTTTGAATTGCTTCTGTATGATACTGTGCTCTATAAATAAACTTGACTTGACTAATAGTCCATCAAGTTTGCAGATGTAAATGTAAATAAGTTCTTAATAAATAGATTTTTGTCTGCATGTTCTGTTGCTATTTTCCAGAAGGTAAGTGGTGAAACTTATTTACATTCTTATAGTTTGCATTAGCCAATACAGTATGTTTTAAATGTAATGCTGCTTATATGACATTATTTTTTATCAACATTACACCTTTATGTTGAATGTATTTACACACTTTTCACCGTCATCATATCCCTTCACTGTCTACTTGTAGCAACTAAAGCACAATTAAGATTTTTATGGTTATGTTAGGACGAGTCAGTGCTAAATATTGAAAAAGTTAACGCTTACTTGAAGCATGAGGTGGGACAAGTTTGACTTAGATATTTTTCTAACCTCAAGGCCGTGTTCAGACAGACAAGAGCACTGCATGAAAATGCAGATACGCAGCCCCATCATTCATTTCAATGAGACCACTGCATGGATGAATTGGTGGTTCTGGCCCATAGGATACTGTTTTTTAAATTTTATTTGTTGGTTTATTTAACAAGGACAGTGCACATTAATAAACATTGTTGTAAACCACCATATTCAGCCAAGATTATTTTAGATATTTTTCATCTGTAGTCACCCTAAAAAAGAATGTAAAATTTAAAAATACAAAGTCATTGAGATAATTTATAAGCATGCAGAGAAATAATAAAAAAGAGAAGAGAATATTAATGTTAGTAAATATATATATATATATATATATATATATATATATACTGAGCATTATATTACATATGCAACACAGAGACAAACACAAGATATGCAAAGCAATGAAAAGGGGAATATTAATGTTATTAGATATATGGACTGAATAACACAACACTGTGCTGCAATATTAGACAATAATTGAAACATGCAAAGCAGAAGCAAAGACATAAAAAGGACATAGAGTACATAAAATACTGGGGGGAAAAGCACAGGGGTCAAAAAAATTGAGTCATGCTCAGCTTTTACCACATCGCGATGTAATGTCATCTGGTAAGGTGCTACACTGGCCAATCACATCCTGTATGTATGTAGATTACCTTGTAACACCCAACAATCCTCGTTTATAGCCATTTGAAGTAAATAAATATATTTTACAGGAGGTAAGTTTGCCATTTGGAAGGTCTTTCTGATCAACTAAAGAGCTAAAAACAAAGAAAGTTATACTGGAGCCAAGTGAGGTTTTCACATCCAACAGTCGTCCTTAATAATTGACAACTCCTAATGTATAAAGCAGCAATAAATGGTTTATTACCAACAGCTACAAGTTGTAAACCCTTTATAAAGTATGTCTAGAAAGAAAGAAAGAAAGAAAAATCAATATGTGCACAAGACTGAAGAAAAGATGGTGAGCACTTCCTCCCAAAAACAGGGCTGTAATGAGTTGAATAGTCGTCATTCGGGGCCTCGTGCGAGCCGCAGCAGTGTGGCAGGTTGTACCGGGGCTGACCTTTCTGTTGTAACACCCCCAGTATAAAGGGAAGTGCCACACAAAGAGCTCTATTAACAGAGAAACCAGATATAATGGGGAAACAAGATGGGCCTTTAATGGGGACAGGCAAGGTTGTCAGCATGCATAATGTAACAGTCGTGTTAAAACAACACTGGGCTCTATGTGCTCCCCCATCAAACACACACACACTCACACACACACACACACATTCACACACACGGATACAACCCTATATGAGAGACCCAAGTTATTAATTCACACACTGGTCTTCATCTATGAAATATTCTCCATGCACAGCGCACATTTCTCTTGCAAGGATGGGAATCATTGTTGTGTGTAATTATGAAGACAATGTTCAGAGGGATTATCAAAGAAGTAAGGGGGGAAGATAAGAAAGCGGCAGATGAAGAGGGTGTGGGGACGAGAAGAAAAGGAAGTAGAGGGGGATAGAGAGAATGGAGGAGGTGATGAGAATGAAGAGATGAGGACAGAGAGAGAGAGAGAGAGAGGAGGGGAAAGATTACCTCTTCTCTCTAGCTGTTTGTCGAGCTATCGTTCCCTCTCCCTTCTCTCGGTCCCTCTCCTCGCCTCTCCCTCCTCCCTCGTTCCTTCTTTCTCTGTATTAGCATGATAAAGACGTGGTGGAATAGGGCAGCCGGCAGGTCTTTGGACATGGAGACAATGCTATCGCCAGAACAGGCGTCTACAGCAAGGGGAACAGCCACCGAGGGACTATACGGCAACAACACACAGAGTTTCATACATGAACACACATGTACCGACTGATACGAACCCGTGTAGACAGACAAACATGTAAACACACGCGCAGAAACTGAGGATTATAGCGCCCGGGAGGGTTTAAACAATAAGAGGTAACATTCAATCAAAGACAGCAGTGTCTCCAAACTGCAAGACAGAGAGAGATGTAAACACATACAGCAGGAATATCCCTTTAATGTTTTCCTCATCCATGTGCTATCTTGTTATAAAATCAGGTGAAGTACGTTAGGCCCAAAAAATCCTCCCAAAGACTGTTTTTTTTTAAAAAACTAACCTTTTTCAGTGGCTTACCAGCAGAAGAACCTCTGTTTCATGTTTCAATGGTTTCTTTTGTTATTGTATGTAGTTTAGTGTCAGAGGCCTTCTTGAAATTTATAATATTCTAGCTCAAGCTGGTACATTTGTCAGTTGATGGTTAAGACAGTGTAGATATTTAATGGCCTTAGAATTTACTCAGTGATGACAGCAACGTCATTCAGAGCTCAGACACTGACACAGTGTGTCCAGATAAAAAAAGACATAAATTTACACAGAAATAGAAAAGAAGAAGAGACACAAACTGCAGTAAAACAAATTTAAAAAAAGAAAGTAGAAGAAGGAGAGAAAATATCTATTTTGAATGTTCTTTTCTAATTGTCTTGTATTACATTGTTTGTAAAGCTATGAACTGTATCGTCACTTGTCATTGAAAACCAAATGTTTTTAGGTCTACATTTAAAACAAGCAGCTAAATTTGTTGTCTGGGCCCAAATATCTTATATATATAAATATCATAACTCCTTTAAGTATAGTTCATATGCTGATTTTTCATGTTAATACAAAGTAAGACTAATCATTGCTTTCTGTGAAGATTTAGCTTCCAAATGAAAAATGAGGTCACAGAATTAGAAGGAAAGCCTCCATTTAAACATGTGATATGATTGTTATATTATGTATTTAAGGTACATTAAGGATGTCTGTTATTTTAACCAATAAAGAGAACTGCACTTAATTAGATGTATTTTATATAAACTAAATATTGTCATTGAATACACATATCATACATACATACAATATCAATGACAAATAGTCATTGATATAATTATGATTATATCAATACAGTATGATTTTGAAGCGTGATGGGTATTTTTAGATTCACTGGAAATACAGTGACTGATTAGGTAAAAAGGATACTGTATACTGGTCATACTAGTGATAATAATTAACAAAGCAAACGTCCCGGTTCAACGCCGCCGGGGATCTTTGTTGCATGTCATTGCCCACCTCTCTCTCCCCTCATTTCCTGTCAATTCTGCACACTCAAACACTCACACGAAATGCCTAAAAATACTTAACAAAGCCAAATTAAGCATAATAACTCTTGTAGACGTTGGCCACTTCCTTCTAGTGACTGGAGGCAGACCAACCTCTGCCCAAGGGGTGTGTCCAGATTGGATTGTATAGAACATGGTGGGCAACCTTTTGGATGTCCTGTACAACTTTACAATGTTTTTAAAAAAAAAATCACAGACTCAAGTGACAGTTAATTTTAATAATGAGCATTTATCTATTTATTTATTTACTGCTGCTGCTTTTCTCCCATCTAGATTCCTAAAAGATCCTAAAAGAAAGCACTCTACACACACACACACACACACGCACACACACACTTACTTTATTATTTGTGCAAATGTATGAAAATTATTAGGACACAAAAGAAAATAAATTCAATCTTACCAATTTAACGCGACCCTTGTCCCTGCTTTCCTTTGCTGAGCTGTGTGATCTCTGGTCCGTATTTGGAGTCTTTCAGTTGGACACACGTCTCTGAACGGTCCGTAGTCATTCAACTGTGTGTGGGACTCAAAATTGACTTCATATGTGAGAATATCTGTTCACACATATATGTGGATCCAAAATGCTGAAATCAACGCGAAGGCCACCATCTTCAGACAGTTAAACTTCTCTTGCAAGCTCTCCCAACAGGCCAGGATGGAGGCCCCTTGATCCATGTCGGCAGTTTCCAGTGCTTTACGCATCTGCGTGAATTTAGAATCCCACAGTGAGGATGTGTTGAGTTCTATCCGCCGCATTTCAAACTCCTCAGTTCCCCATCCACTGAAACAGAGACATGCTGTTCTCCTTCAAGTGTTCTGGGTTTATCAAAAAAAAAAAGGAAACAATGGGCCTTGTTGCTGGAAGTCCTGAAATCTGGCACAGTACACCGACTCCAGCTCTCGCATGTACACGCTGACGTCATCACCGTTGACGGTTTGATGCTCCTTCAGGTGTTTGAAGTAATGAAAGGTTTCACTTTGAATGTCCCGTGAGTAGACTCCAACCTTCGCCACGACTGCCGTCCATGCATCAAACAGAGCCAGCGCTGTCTGGCCCGCGCCTCGCAGCTGTAGGTTGAACTTGTTGAGGTGGCCTGTGATATCCTTGAAGAACATAAGAGGCGAATATTAGACAACCTACTTTTTTTTTTTTGCTTGTGTTCAGTTCAGTTGTTCTTGAAATAAAGCAAAAAAAGAAAGCTAGCTAGCTATCCAAGGTTTTCACTACCGCTGTAACGCTGCACTCATCGGCAGATCAGAGGAAGGGGGAGGAGGGGTAAGATACACCATGTCAATTGTGTGCGTGGTGAATTTGCAGACAAAATAATTATTTCAGTATTATTTTAAATCAAATTGTTTGCTTGGTTCACCATTAGGCTATATTTTATATTAAAATGTTAATGTCCTTGCATGCCACCGTGGGCCTGTGAGTCAGGTTGCCGACCCCAGTATAGAAATATAGAAATATTTTCTTGAATATGTTAGTAAGTTAGCAATGCTTGTAGAATACTAAACAAAGACTGCACTGCATATTGTATGAGCTCTGGTTGTTTTTATATCACCTTTAGTTCATTTTTTTATTTTATTAGTTCATAATCAAAATATTTCAAGTTTATGTTTTATATATTGGGGTTTTACATGTTGCTCTTGTCCATAAAAAGATTAATAATATATTTTATTTCACTTTAATAAAAAAAAGTGTTGTTTAAAATGCACAGAGCTGCTGTCAATCAACCTTGAAGAGGATTTAAAAACTGTGTTATTATTATTTTTGCTATTATTTTTGATTGATTGTTGTTGTCATTGCCCAAAAAAACTACGAATCAAAAAAAAAAATTCTCCTGCTTTTTACTGGCTGAGAACAAAAATATTAAAGAATATTTTACATGTCTGTGCTCTTCTTCTCTCTCTCTCTCTCTCTCGTAGATTATTATTGTCACAAACCCTCCTCCACTTCCTCATCTGTCTATCTGTCTGTGTCGTCTTGGGAACATCATTAACCAGTGCATCAATAAGCAGCTTTTCAGGCTAATCAGTGAAATACACACACAAACACACGCGCGCACACATACACACACATAGATACACAAGCATATCCTCTACGGATAGTGCATCTTCAAAGATCTGGAACATTCTCCAGGTCAGACCGCGGAGCCACAGGCCCTGCAGGACGTCTGACCACCCCGCCAGTGGAGCTCCGAACCGGGGCGCAACTCCCAGCTCATGACAAATATACACACACATTTACACTCACACACACACACACACACCATGTGTAAACATACTGTACGCACCAGCATGGATCACGGCTAGTTCATGAGCCTGTGACGGTCATCCAACCAGAACACACACACAGGCCACACGCGACACACACACGCGCTTTCTGTGAAAACATACAGAACTGTACAAACACTGCGAACACATGAGCAGGAACGAACGCACACAAGAAAATTCCATCTTATGGTTTCAAAGGCCCCATTCAGTGACAGTCATCAGTGATTTTCAGTCTATAGCTGCGGTTAGTTACTAACAAAACGGCAGAAATATTCTGTTTCTCCTAACATAAGAATATTTTTACTGTTTTGTTGTATCTCCAACAGCAACCAGCATAAGTTAAGGTGAGTTGTTAAAAAAATTACATTAAAATGTTAATTACAGAGGAAAAACTACGAGTATCTGTTGAGTTATACAAAAATATGTTGCTTGAAAAACTGGTGGAGAAAAGTTTTTATCAGTCAGGCTCCACAGCAGCACAAGCAGTGAGCTTCTTTAGGAAGAAACAGGAAAAGAATGATAAATGGGCTGCACTTATATACACCTTAACATACAAAGGGCTTTACAATATTTGTCTCTCATTCATCTATTCACACACTCACACTCACACACTGATGGTCCGGCCTGACCATCGGGAGCAACTTGGGGTTCAGTGTCTTGCTCAAGGACGTGTCGACACATGGACAGGAAGAGCCGGGGGTTGAACCGCCAACCCTGCGGCCGGTGGACGACCCGCTCCACCGCCTGAGCCACAGCCGCCCCAAAGAAAACAAACTCTGTTATTGTTAAAATCCAGCTAAAATCCTGCCAGCACCTTTTTTTTTAAATGTTTGTGTATATATTCTTTAATTCATGTATTTATAACTAGAACACCATGTTTTTTTTAGCTTATAGCTTTGTGATTAATAGTGTTTTTTCTCTTTTTTATTATGTGTGTGTGTATTCATTGACCGGTTTGCTGTTTGAATTGCTGTTGAAGGATGAATAAAGTTGCATTGAATTGAACTGAATTTACATTTATGTTTATTTTCAGTTAAAAAAACATAAACTCTAAGCACAGCAACACATTACATAATTTAAATAAATTGCCTTAAACAGGCTTATTTAGCAGATATTGAACAGATACTATTCAGTGCAAAAAATGTAATGGTTAGGATTCATTTCACAATAAAAATATAGTGCAATCAAACATGTGTTTGTGTGTGTCGGCATGTGTTGGACGGGGCTCACACACCTGTCCATCAATCAGTCACAGCTGCAGACAAACACAGCTTTCCTAGCGGGCGGTGATAATGATTGACAGGCAGAGGATAGTGTCAGTCTTCCTGCGCTGTCTCCATTAGATGATGTCATTGTGCTGCCTGGCACCTTGCTGATGCGGCAGATACAGAGTGATCAAAGGGGGAAGGGCGAGAAAAATGAAAGGCGGCTCCACTGCTTCATGACAGGGAGGTTTCAACTGGAGAAGGATGACAGGAAGGCGGCGAGGGAGACTGAACTTTGATGATGATGACACTGTGTATGTGTGTGTGCGTGCGTGTGTGTGCATGTGTGTGTGTGTGCACATGTTCATATGTACTGGTTCATGTGTCCATCTGTGCAAATGTTTAAATGAAAGTGTGTTGAGATCAGCTCTTATGTAAACATGCCTCCATCTGCAAAAACACAAACACACATACACAAGTCAAGTCAGTTTTATTTATGTGGCACCAAGTCAAAACAGAAGTTATCTCAAGACAGTTCTCACATAGAGCAGGTCAAGACTGTACTCTTTAATTTACAGGTACCTGACATTCCCTCATGAGTAAGCACTTGGCGACGGCGGCGAGGAAAAACTCCCCTTTCACAGGAAGAAACCTCAAGCAGAATGAGGCTCTAGGTGGGCGGCCATCTGCCTTGGATGGGTTGAAAGAGAAGGAGGGGGGGAGGGGGAGAGGGGGGGGAGAGAGAGAGATAGAGACGCGCACAGAGATGCACAGCAACAACAATAATAACAATAACAACTATAATAATAAGAAATAAGAAATATGAATAATAATAATAATAATAACAGTAGGCGTGGGCGTTAAGCAGGACTACGGCAGCAGGCGTTCCGCAACCATGATCCATAAAAACCTGTGAGACGAGAAAGCACAAAAACTCCAGGGAAGACACATAGAAACACACACTATTATCTGTCTCTATCTCTCTATTATTGTCTGTACTTTAAATTTTCAGATGGTGGCTAGGACTTTTATTTTTCTCAACATAAAAAGAGAACCAAAGGAGACAAATCATACTATTTGTGATTTTCTGTTATTGTTATACTGTTATGATGTTGACGTCTATGTTAAACATGGTCAAAGTTCCAAAACTTGAGGTGGACGTATGTAAAATGCTCCCTCCAAGACAAAAGCCAGGGCTTCAACTTGCTCTGAACTGATTGTGGCAGTATGTTCTGTAGCCTTTGTTGCTAAGGTTGTTCACGTTGTCCACTCTCCTATTTCAGATAGTATACGGGTTCGAACACGTACCAATATATTTGAGAAGTTTATATTTCAAGAAAAATAAGTGAAATCACCACTACTGCTTGTTTAAATAGCCTCTGGAACTGAAGCTGGCCAATCAGAACAGAGTGGGCTCATCAGGGAGGCGGGCCTTAAAGAGACAGGAGCTAAAACGACCTGTTTCAGACAGAGGCTGAACTGAGGGGCTGCATAAAGGGCCAGTATGAGATGAATAAGACATTTTTTTAGCTGTAAATCAAAATATTCCAGCAGAGCCTCAGAATATAAATATAGACCTGGAAATGTGCATAATATGTCCCCTTTAAAATTTCCAGTCTTAATATAATTTTAGTAAAACGTCTTCCTGTTTTCTGTTCCATTCAGTTTCTGTTAATGTTCTGTTGTGTCTCTTTTGCTCTTTGATCTGTTTCACGTTAAAAACCCTCAAGTGGCCGAAAGGGGATTGTGACATGAATCAAACTATTTAAAATAAAATCTAAGAGCATTATTGTACAAATTTATTGTCATATTGATGGAAATTGACCTGTAGAAGATGTCTTGAAATTGAAAAAAAAAATCATGGAGCAAAGCCACAAACCAAAGTAGAAAAGTGTTTCCTCCCCTTCTCCTGAAATTCTTACTGTATTTTCACAAATCAAGCAAAACTACTGTTACTATGGTTACCCACATTAATATAGCTTGCACTCAGTGTTAATGTTTTAGTTTGAGGTTTCCTTTTATATGATTTTAACATGAATGACTTAATGACTCGCCAGCCAATGAAAAATAAGTGTTTTCTTTACCATGAAAACCGCTGTAATGGATGTGAGTAATCTAGATTTTTCCCTCTTTTTCCCAATTTTTTAGGGCCGACCTTTATTTGTGTGAGAAAAACTGTCCAGTAATTTAGTCCAAGCTTTTATTTTGGAGGTTAAAATAATCACTTTATTTGAGTTAAGCAATGCTAAAAACCCTAAATGTTCACAAATATAAAAGCTCTCTCATTTTTCTTTCCTTTTTGGACTCTTCTGCTCACTACATTTTCTCTCCTCAATGCTCACCACAGTGAGGTGTGTGTTTATGTGTGAACAGGAAAAAAGGTATTAAAGTGTGATAATTGGAGATCTCATCCCCAACACCTGTCATAGACCATTCATCACACAGTGTTCCCTCTGTGCGCACATACACAAACACACACACACACACACACACACACACACACACCCGTTAAAGATTATCCCTCTCTGATACGTTCCTGTGTTCACACAAAGAGCTTTTAAAGCGTGTCTATCCCAAGTGCGTGTTTCAGGTACACACACACACAAACACACACACAAATAGACACAAACATGCAACTGAAGTCCCAGCGCTGAGTAGATATCAGACAGGCATTACAGCTGTCATTATCACATGTAAGGGGGTTTGCACACACACACACACACACACACACACACACACAGATAAGTATGTTCGGTAAGAAGGCTTTTTCCTTCTGAGACATGGGGAATGGCAGGCTGCTGGAAAAAAAAAAAAACATTGTAACAAATAAAGTCGCACATCTCTCAGCTTACTGTTCGCACTAAACACATACACATTAAATACACACATGCCACACATACAACCCGCTCCTGCCAATCTGAAACACAACCTTAATCCATCTTTTATCCTTCCACCCATCTCCCCCTTTTTCCTTCAATCCTCCTCTCAGGATCTCCTCCAACCCCCATCCCTCTCTCCCTCTCTCTCTCTCTCTCTTTCTCCCTCTCTCCCTTCGTTTTTGTGTTGACGCATCTATTTCACATGGCTTTCGGAAATGGGATTGTTGCCTCGGTGTGATGTAGTTATGTGTGCGTGAGGCGACGCGAGGCCACTTATTTCATCTGCAGCAGAACCCTTGTTAATGCAAAATCATGGACATTCAGGAGGATGAATTAGATCGAAATGCACCGAAATCCATGATTGAAGCTTATTGGTAATATGAAATAAACCTATAAATGTGTTTTCGGGTGCTCTGTAAAGTCTAATTTCCAGTTTAAATGGTATTGTACTTAAATATATCAACTCAATTCCAATATTCTTACAGAAAAATATACTTTGTAAAGCAGCATTTTTCATTTATTGTGCATTTCTTTATTCTCAGAAATCTTTCCTAATTAAACTATTTTTAGCTTAAGCTTTAACTATAGTAGAGCATTCATATCTTTGCATTCTCTGTCAGTCTCATATATGAACAGGGAGAGAGAGAGAGAGAGTCTTGTACTCTCTTGCTAAGACACTGATTTCACATCTAGTCTCAAATTTCTCACATAATAACACCCCCGATCTCTCTCTCTCTCCCTTTCTTTCTCTCTCTCCTGGGATGAGGCCCTCCTGACAACTATTTATCTGACCTCTGACCTTTGGGTTCCTGATGGTGACATCACGTACACCGCTCCCTGCAGCAGATGTACACACACAAATGCAGATATACACAAATACTAATGGAGACTTAATTAAAAAGTAGTGAGAAAAAAAACAATGATGGTGGCTGAGGAAAAGGTACAGGATGTAGCTGGGGGAGAAATGATAGGAAGAAGGAGAAGAAAGAGAGTAAGGAGGAGAAAAGAGAGGGAATGTTTAATAGTGAGGGTGAACGACAGATTGGTTGGTGCATGAAAGCGGAAGTGATTGGAAGAAAGGAAAAAAACAGCTGTTCTTTAGTGTCCCTGTGAGGATGTAATCAATTGTTTTCACCTGGGGAGCAATACGTCACTGTCTCTCAGTAAATGGGTGCTGAACACATGAATGAAATCGGGTTTCCTCCAAAAACAATCTATAACATTAAATGTTACACAATACTGCCAGATGAGATACGATATAGTACATTATGGAACAATACAATATAATGTATGATCATGTATGATGAAAGGGCAAGATACAGTAAAATATGACGCAATATGATTTTGTACAGTACTATATTACAACATATATTATGAGAAAATATAAAATGATACAAGACAAAAATGCAATATGATTAAATACAATATGACATGATATGATGTGACATCACACAGTACATTACCGTATGTGTGCAATAATATGCAACAACGTGTCCTAAAATACTAAAAAATATTCTTTTCTATGTATGGACAAAGATGACGGCGATGTTTAAACTGTCATACATTTTTCTAAGTTTGCTGCTGTAGTCAGAGCAGATCAAAAATAAGAAAAAAACATCTTAAACACCTATTTGATATGATAGGATAAGACATGGTATGTTGTTATGTTGCATTAAACACACAATATGTATATTGTGTGTTTAATGTAACATATTAGATATTATATTGCAATATGTAATGAAGACAATAACAAAAGACAGAGTTTGATGACGGTCTTCTCCTCTCCAGAACAAACAGACCCGGTGATTGAAACAGGTAAAAACACTGAATAAAGCAGTTTCACATAAAAAAATCAGTGTTTCTCTGAAACTGTCTCGGTGGACACAGGACGTCCAGTACAGGCTGCAACTCGAACTGCTGTTAAACGTTTGCTCAGTTTTTTTCTCTGATAACTTAAGATCCAGACGTTCACAGCATGTTCTTATCTTGAGCCAAATTATCTGCAGAGGCCTCTTCCTCTTCAAAACAAATGTACATGGGGGTTAAAACCAGTAAAAACACTAAATAAAGCAGTTTCACTTAAAAAATCAGTGTTTCTCCAACGCTGTCTGGCTGACATCGGACATCCTATACAGGCTGTTAGCCAAGCTGCTGCTAACATTTGCTGAGCTTGTTTTTCTGATAACTTAAGATCCAGGCGTCCGATGACTAAAATCCTTCATCTGGTTAAAAGATACAGTTAAAAACGACCGAGATCTAAAAAGTTTGTCATAAAAATGTGGCTTAAAACTGAATAAAAGTCCATTTATGAGTTTCTGGCAGGCAACCACAACGTATTATCTTGTATGCATATACTCTTTGGTAGACGCCATTGTGGTGGACAACCACAACGCCAACGCATGCATCTCGTGTGCGAATACTCTTTAGTAGAGGGGTAGGACGCCACTGACAGGCGACCAAATGAAACGGACTGTTACCTTGATTAAATTTAGAGATTTCTCTGGGTTTGAAAATTGTTGAAAACATTAGGGATAATGTAAGTACACAGTTCGAAATATATAACATAGGTCTGATTGTTTTTAGACATTTTAATGCAGAATAGTTACATATTATAGCTTTAAGTTATTTTGCATTATGTTATGCTTTGCTACGTCTGTGGCATGTTAGGAAATGATACAATAGGATACGGTGGGATGTGATAGGATAAGAAATAATACCTCAAGTTACTTTACATTATGTTTGTGTTATGTTTCGTTAAGTTGTGTTTACATTATGTTAACGTTATGTAACATCAGGAAAAGATACATACAATACAATGCAATAGGATGTCACATAACGTTAGCAAAAGATATGATAGCATACAACATGGCCTGTTATGTTGTGTTATATCAGGAAAAGATTCTGAAGGATATGATAAGATAGGACGTCATGACGCCTTACGTTAGATTAGATGGTATATGAAGGGATACGATTGGATTTAACACAACACAACTTATATTTGGAAAAGATATGTTGAGAGACGAGACGGCACAACATGAAATAAAATAACACGACATGACAACTTTGTGGAGACACTTTTTTGCAGTAGTTTAATATACAGCTAGTTAAATTAACCACTCTCAGGCATCACCTGTAACCTGTAACCAGCGCTGGATGCCACTTGAATCACTTCGGGACTTAAACGCCTACTGTACTTAATGCGCCCAAAGTGTTTTCATTTTGGTATGGCAGGGCAGCAGGGTCTTCCTATTGCTTTCCCCCCCTCTCTCCTCTGCTGCCTCTCGTCTCTCATCCTCACTGCTCAAGGTGAAAGGTCACCAAGTCTTCGGAAGCGTCCTGTGTGGTGATGTTAGAGGGCAATGTTCCGCTCCCCAGCGGGACAACAGCACACACACGCACACACACACATATCCGCACACAAACACAGTGAACACACACTCTCTAACCTGACTGGTCGGTCCGTCTGCTTGGGGGAACTAATTGTTTTTAGATGAGGCAACTTGAGAGAGGCTCCGGAAGGGAGGACAGGAGCAAAGGACTGAGGGAGAAGAGGAGGAAAGCAGAGGGCTATAAATTAACGACGTGCCGGATATTCAGTTTCCACATGGGTTTTGGTGAGAAAACTGCAGACACTTTATCTCTTTTTTTTGTCTCTGGGTGCCCCTCAACTAGGCCACACACACACACACACACACACACACACACACACACACACACACACTTCAGCCCAAAATGTATTGTGATGCATTTTCTAAAGTGTCCAGTTGTCCATCTAGTGAAATTTCAATGATACCCACCTCTAAGAGCCACTCTGCAAAACAAACCACTCAATAAGCTTGAGGTAATGGAGACTGCAGGTCAGGCTTTACAGCAATATCATTACCATGCACTCACTCACACACACGCACACACACAGTCCCATTGTCTGGGCAGTACTTATTAGTGCCCATGCTAACAGAGTTTGTCCATAAGTGACCTTAATTAAGTGGTTAGCACCATTAGCTGCAGAGCTAAGAGGCTAAGAGCTATCCATCTGCATGTGAATGTGTGTGTTTTTATGATAATGGCTTTGTTGAGGTGTGTACCAGAATACTAACGACGGGCTTCACGCAACCCAAAATGGATAAATAGGCGGTTGAAGTTGAGCGTTGAAGAGGGGATGGTTTAGATAAGTTACTCATTGTGAAAAAGACAAAAACAGGGAGCAACGCCGAGGGCTGCTTTAAATGCAGGTTAGCCCCATTTACAAGCACAAATGTACCCGCACACATGCACACACTCGGCACTCAGCATTTTAAGAGCCATTCAGTTTGCCCTATCATTTTTATTAGTTATGAAAACAAGGATCTGGATCTAATTTCGTCAGGGTTTGAGGTACAAAATGATGGTGTCATTAAAATATTAATAATGAGAAAAAAGGAGAGTTATTAAAGATATGCAATCATCTCTGTCATATCTAATATTCTCATATTTTAACTATGGTGTTATCATTTGTATTTGCTTAATTCTCTAATTATAACAAAAGCAATAATATGTGCTGCGTCAAATAAACTGTCTTTAATAGTTATCGTGGCTTTTACAGTCAACAACATTAACTTTGGTCTCCTGGATGATGTTTTGGCTCCAGTGTTGTTGTTGTTGATGATGTTGCTGTAGCTAATGGATTCTCGCCCTGCACGCTCATAAAGCTACTAAACTGAGGTCACGGGGTCAAAGGTCACTGCTTCTCCTTTGATGTGACCCTGACATCCTGGGAGGAAGAGGAAATGGAGGAGGAAGAGGATTCTTCATGGATTAGTGGTAAAACAACGCATAGCCTACGTGCACACACAGGTTCGTGTCTGTGGACGGACGTTGGTCCACGTGCACGCAACACAACACAATAACACACACACACATGGTTAGCTCAATATGTCTAAATAATCCATAATAACAATTTCCTGCGACACATACATGTAAGAATTATGGCGTGCAGACACCCGCCCACACACACACGTGGATCCACACAAATTTAATTACTGTATGGAATCAGTTTATAGGTGTGAAGTTTCTTATACAAATATGACACAAATTAATATAAACAAGATGCAGACTGTAGCACATACATTCAAATACTGCCAAGTGTCAAAACATAAAGAAAACAAATTCACATCATTTTCATAATCAGATTTTAATACATTCATGTCTCTAAGATTCATAAATTACTGATAAAACATACATGTTATGATTACTGAATAAATCAATTAAAGACAAATTACTGGTGGTCCATCTTTTCCAGGCTTTTGTGACAAAGTCAGCTGACTTGAAATTTAAAAGTAAAATATTAACAACCATTCCAGTTTATGATCTTTGTCTGTACACCAGAATATATGTCCTCTTTTTAAGCTGGACATTTGATAGGTCAAAACAAGATGTCGGCCATGTTAACAGCTCCGTGAGGCCGTATTTAGGCAGAGTAGTACTTTGAGCTAAATGCTAACATTAACTTGTTAACATGCTGATATTCAGCAGGTAGAGTTGCGAAATGTGAAGGGCTGCTGGTTCCAGAGGTGTTTCCCCCATCTGTAGCCTATTCTCATTTCATATGTTTCTTTAAGCAATATCCTCAATACATAACATTGTAACACGGGACTCCAGTGGATAATGTAACAGTCCAACAGGTTTATGTTATGACCACAGTTTTCAATAATTTAGCCCTCATTTCTCAGAAGTCAGGTTTTGTCTGTGATTTTGGCATCACAGACGGTTAAACATGCTACGCTTCATCATCGCACTTGAAAATAAAGTCAAAAGTGACCCAGAATTCTTAAAAGTGAATTGATTAACGATGTACTGATGCATTGATCATAGATGTACTAGTCAATATGTTATCTTTTAGACCACATTGAATATGGGTTTTCCGATGCTGATTTGAGTTCTTAATTAAAAATGTTACAACAGACACACACTCCAAAATAAATAGAGCTGAAAGAACAGAAAGATTAATGAACTTTACTATGTTTTTTTTTTGGTTGTAGAGAGTTTTACTCATTCTCCAGTAACAGTTGTGTTTTCTTCTTCTTCACAGTTTTACCGTATGTTACAGTACAACTAAACAAGCTAGCAAAGCTACTGAAAACTAGCCTGCTAAGGCCTTCACTGTTTCTGTTGGTCACTTGATCCTCTCCTTTCAGGTCATAGTTGTCCGTCGAGAGTCTCCCTAGTTTTTGCCCGCCGTTAGCGCCACATGTGACAGAAATGTGCTGAAATTCACCCTGGAAGCACAACTCATGGTTAAAAAGTTACCCTGTTACATTGAGTTGTTTTTTGTATTTCAAGCCCATTTCAGACCAAAGATTCATAACGAGACGAGTTGAAAGTTTCAACATGCAACGCGCCGGTCTGCGAAACTTGCCAGTTTACACCAATAAGACTAGACAATCGTCTCCATAGCAACAACTTTCTGTACTTCTGTACTAACTGATGGCTTTTTCAGGCTTCTATTTTGTATCTAGATATAAATTGTAACGTCTTAAAATATGTATAAGTGAGTTACTTGTTACAGTTGTATTTCTGGTATCGCTTGAACGGTGAAAACATGAAAAGAACAAGAAGGTCGAGACTTGACGAGCTGAGTCGCTGAGTCGCAGCGACGCCATCAGCCAGCTGAGGGGCCAGTTCACACCACTGCAACTTTTTCCTGCGACATCATAAAACATTGTTTCGTCTCATCGTGAATCTTTGGTCTCAACTGGGATTTACATGAAAACACAATTATCATAATGAGATGTACAGTACCAGTCAAACGTTTGGACACACCTTCCCTTTGACTTGAATGAGGAAGTGTGTCCAGACTTTTGACTGGTACCGTAAATATGTTAATAATTAAAAAGAAAGACTAGGACAGCACTCCAAATTGACTTTTTTTAATTGCCATATGGATGTTTTGGGCCCTTCTTCATCATGTGTAATGACAATTTCACTGTAAATATGTCACTGAGACTGTTAGAGGTCTCCTGCAGTTAGTTATTGATAAGGCTGAACTGACATTTTAGGTCAAAGATAAAATGCTTTTTCATTTTTCTCATAGAAAAATCTAACCTTCTCACTTTTAGTTCAAGATATTCTCAGAAAAAAAAAAAACTAGCAAGTGTGAACTTTCTCTCGGCGGAGGATGAGGGGAGCGAGGTTGAAAGGTGTGCAATGTGTTTTTCTCATCGCAGTACTCGTCTCTGCTGGAGCCTCCGAACACAGAAAGACCGTTGCTTCAACTGCTTAAACAACGTCTGCGCAGCACTTCACGCACCTTCTTGTCTCACCTTTCACCTTCTTCTATAAAGTAATTCAGCATATTTAAATTTATTAGTGAAGCAACAGAGAGAGAGAAAAAAAAAACGCAAAGTGCTGTACATTACACAGAAACAGATACACATGGGTTCACACACAAATTTTAAATATACACACACACACACACTAAGTGGGGCAGATTACATTCTCCCCAGGACTTGACTTGCATTAAAGTTTAAATGTGTTCAATTTGGACGGTCCCAATATTAGAGTGGAGTATCATTACCCACCTTATTGGATGAGTCTGAGCAGAATAGATTTCTACTGATGAGATGAAGAGGCCTCGGGCACACAGAGCACACACACACACACACACACACACACACACACACACACAGAAACACACACATTCATTCGCTCTTCTCACTATCTCACACGCATACAGACGTGTGGACAGGCGAGTGAAGGTTTATTCGTGTTATTTCTGTCTACTGAACATTAGGGATGAGAGATGTCAACATTGTCACATTTTGACTACAAAGAATTGTAATGCGCCACGTAATCGTCCCTAATTGGCTAAATCTATTATTACCGTATTTCCTCTAATAGTGGTCGAGGCCTTTATATACCTCAACTGCAGTGGGTACCAGACCTTTATAGGAAGCAGGCTTATATTAGCAAGAGACTTTTATTTCTAATTCACTCTGTTTAATAAGGATATTTGCTCGTACTTTGGTACGAAGCCTTCTTGTTTAATGGTCTGCTTCCATTTGCTCTATTAAATTTTTGTTACTGAATTACCGGTCACCACTTACTCCGACGTGTGGAACAATAATTCTAGTACTTGAGTTCCACCCAGAACCTTTTGCCAGCGGACCACTTAGCTGTAGCATGCGGGTAACGTGGCTTGCTGGTTTAGCCAAGTGTCACTGCTGTCACTTTTATTAAACTATGCGCCGTTTTCCCCGTATTTAAACGATATTGCATCTCCTCCGTTCCCTTCCCCTCTCTGTGACGGTCGGCTGGGGGACTACACATGTACTCATAGAACTGGAGTTACATCCAGGTAACTACTATTTATGCTTAACTTGTTTTTTCTGTATATCTTATCTCACCTGTCATTTAGTAAAGTATCTTGCTCTTCCTCCTGCTCTCTCTCCCTTTTAACTTCCTGCCATGATTCCCTGTCCTTCTTGAAAGTTTGCCTTCCTCTTTATCACAATAAAACATCATGTGCTCAGCTCCAAAACTTCATGCGACCCTCACCTGAACAGAAACATACTCAAAGGCACAAAATTATACAGAAGCAGAGATTCATTTTGAAAGGAACCTCTGCATGAGTTTTTTAATAATCGATTGGTTGTTCAGTGTATAAAATGTCAGAAAATAGTGAAAAATGCAGATTATTAGTCCCTGAAGCCCAAGTTAACATATTCACGACTTGCTTTGTCTGACCAACAGTCAAAAACCCCAAAACATCGAGTTTAATATCGTGAAAAACTGCGAGTACTACCATATATACTGGGGGTCAGTAAGGGCCCAACAACAGACTTTTACCCCTGGACCCCACGGTAGGGTAATCCAGCTATAGGGTGAACAACATCCTGGAACAACCAATTGTTACTGTTTTTCCTCTGGAAACAGAAGCACAGCTGTTAGCAGCTAAAGTGTTAGCTCCGACTCATAAAAGCACTTCAAAATGTGCCTGTCGTTGTGGTAAATTGCTTCTCCATTGAATATGATACAACTTTAACAAGGGACTTGAAAATGTGGCGTGGAAACACATCACTTGGGAAACTAATTACTTGCGCACTAGTATAGTGGCAATAGGAGAAAAGATCTGTCCAACCACAGCTGAGTATGTTTACAGGAATGACACTAAACACACATACACAAGATGGAGTTAGCTATTTTGGGTCCATGTGTGTGAACACAATGTCATTTTTGAGCTTTTCACAGCATTAAACATTTTTTTTAAATCCCTATTTTGTCTCTCAAGTTTCTGTCCCTTCCTCCTTCAGCAGCTTCAGTGGGTTTAATGAGGTGAAGTGTTGCACTAAACAACCTCTAAGTCTGTGTTTGTGTTCATGTGTCTAAATCAATGGCTAGCTTTTTGCTGCCCAGTTAATTAAAAGTGCAATACAAGGTTGTTGTAGCACCAGAAATTCTGGTGTGATTATAAATTATTCACCAAAGCTTTAGTGTGAAAGGGAGAGAATACATCCTGAAAAGAGATGTGTTGGAGTACAATACATTAAATACATTTTTTGGGACATGAAAATAAAGTGACCTACACCTGCGACTATATTCATTTAAACCCTCTAATAGTGCATTGGTCTTCTTCTTCTTCTGCAGCTTATTTTCCCAATTACAAGTGGCTTTTAGCAGGGAATCTACTCCTGTAGGTGTCAAAATAATGATGATTTCACAGCTGCTCTAATAGTCATAAAACACAGAGCTCTTCTTTAGTCATTTGCACCAAAAAGCTTTAAAGGGTCCACAGCCCTAAAATGACCCCCTGAGTATAAAGCAGTAAAACACTGCAACTGTTTTTTTGTAAATGAAACTGTAAACTTTACTGCAGATTCAATACAGTGAAGTGCAATATGCATTTTATGTGCAGGTCTATGAGTTTACGGCATGTTGCAATTTTAGCATTTTACCATACAAGGTATACATACAAGGGTGTTTTTTTGTCACCTAATCTGTTTGTTTGTTTGTTTGTTTGTTTGCCTACTGAGAAGTAGAAACACTGAAGTGAGTTAAGGTTCATCACAGCTTGGTTAAAGGCCAAATCTGTCATTTTTTGACCAAATAAGACTTCACATACATCACTGAAGACTTCACAGATGACACTATTTCAAAACATTGTTCTGTTTGCAAACATGTAACATCCATCCGTCATCCATCCATCCATTTTCTTTACCGCTTATCCTCTAGAGGGTTGTGGGGAAGCTGGAGTCAATCTCAGCTGACATTGGGCGATGCTATGTGTAACGTAAAAAAAATCTTACCAGCTAGTTTAATAAGTTAGATGATGTTGTCAAGTAATGTTTGAGAGACATATAATAGCTGGTTGTAATTCTGTTTTTTGATGTTTTGTTTCTGAAATTGTGTGATTCTACTGTTTGGATCATTGATTGTGTCTTTAAAATGATATAACAATAGTGTATTTCACTTTACTTTATCCAACCAAAACAACAACAGCAACACAAACAATGGCAAGTAATATATTAAGTAAACAGTGACGTCATGCAGTCAGTATTTTTGAGGGGGCACAGTTTCATAACACATGTTCACACCAAACCAAGTTGTTACCATTAACTGTCTGCTTTGGCTTCAGTGTTTATGATCAAACCACCACCCTATCAATAACTACCTACAACCGTAATTAAATGACACTGATTAACACTATATTGTATATAATGGCAATACTGAATAAGAAAACGTTAGCAAAAAGACTTTAAACTGAGGGGTAACGTTAGCTTAGCCAGCACCACTGATTATTTAATGTTAAGAAAGCTCAAAAACATGTAGCTACTGTTTTTATTTGTAAAACGCATTTCAGTGCTACAAATTTGTTTAGCTAATAGCTAGCCAAAGCTAGCTAGCTAGCTGATTTAGCTACTAATAACAGCAAAGGACCACAAGCTACTAGGACCACTACAGATACTAAAGTCACTTTAAATAGAGAAATAAGTAAAAGTCAAGTGATACTGTTTTATGACGTGAGACGATTGGTTATTCATACTCAAACTGCCATTAACAGCATTTCTACACAACTTCCAGCAGTGTTTTATTGCTGAGCGTCTCTACGAGCTCCGCCGCGACTACGTAGTGCGTCTAGGCGGAAGGAACCAAGTAGCCTGTTTATATAAACCCACTGAGCACTTTATTAGGAACACCTGTCCAATCTATTGCAATCCAATACAACAGCTCTGCCATAAATTCTACTTTTATGAAGCTTATACGTTATGTTGACATTGTCAGAAAGGTGATAATTCTACTTAATGTTTATTATTGAGGTCGTAGTGGGTGGTGGTGGTGTAGTGCTTTATATTGAAAAGGGTTCCTAATATTTTGTCCACCCCATTAACATACATGACGGGGGATAAATATTAGCAACAGCCATCCGATCTCAAATATCTGAGGGGGCACGATGCCTCTGAAAGTAAAATTCATGTCATTTTGTCTGAAAATATTAGATCACTTTCACATTTGAAAACCACACATTATAAATTGCAATGTGTTGGAGTATATTTCGCCTTTATGTCGCTATACGTTGTATCACTAGAGCCTATAATGCATGTAGAGCTGTAGATGTAGATGTACAGATGCATTTCAAATACCACTATATCCTTGGAAATGGGAGCCAGTATTAGAAGAAGAGATCACAGCACTAGAAACACACACACACACACACACAGAGACACACCGTGACAGATCAGTAGGGACTGGATAATACAGGGAGGAAGTCTTTACTAGGACAGAAAAATGAACTGTTCTCAGCCGTCTTCTTCACTTTTTATCCACTTAGGACGGCAGAGAAGCCTCTTCACCCTCCACGGCCGGTTTTGTCCTTCCCTCACCTCCACCGCCTCCTCCACTGTCTCACACTTCACCTTTTAAAATAATATCATTCCATTCCTTCATTCTGTTTCTAACCTTCCTCCCTATACTCGCTCCTCCTCCTCCCCCCTTCACCATTATCTTTTGGTCTTCTGTTCCCCTCCTCCTCCTCCTCCTCCTCCTCCACCCCTCCGTCTTTTTTCCCTCTTTCATTTGTTCTCCACTCTTTCGTTCCCTCTCCTCACTTTGAGCGAAATAGATTTTCAATTACGTGCTGAGTGCCTGGAAGCTTCTATATTTCCCAACCTGACCCCAATACAGCCGAAGTGACACCCCACGCACCAGAAACACACACACACACACACACCGATGCGCACACACACACACACACACACACACACACACACACACACACACATACACATCTGATACACTTCCGCCTCCACTTACAGCCTAATGGAGTGGAGGAGAGGATGGAGAATGTCTTCAGTGTCAGTGACAAACCCGGTAAACTAGCTGACACACACACAACTCTTCAAGAAACACACAAAAATGAAACACTGCAGATGTCAAGTCCTTATTGGAAGAGAAAAAGCCACATTGCAAGTTTGAAATAAGGATAAAAATAGAGCAGGTGTGGCAAAAGATAGCACCTTTTTAGACTGCAATCCAAAAATCTTCTGAAAATGTTACATATATTGGCAAAAAGTCAACAAAAGTTAAGTTGGGAGAGTTAAGTTTCATCCACAATGTCTTCAAAATACAAACTACAACCTTGAAATGCTTCTGTAACATTTTAATTCACATTTTATTTGTCTGTTTACATTTACAGTAAAGCTGCACAGAAGATTACAATGATTTAACATGATGCTTTTTTCATATAAACCAGTCACAAGAGAATAGAAAGTGATGCTTTACTGTAAATGCTGCACCTTGATTGTGAAGGTCACATTGAAGCAGCAGATATATTTAAATATTATTTTATGAGCATTTTGCTTTTATTTGAAAGTGCACAGTGAAGAAAGACACGTATAATGAGAGAGACTGACGTGTGACAAAATCCCTCAGCTGGATTTGAAGCAAAGACGTTTACATAATATGCATCTCAAACAAACTCATACAGCGATATGTTTCGGCGATACAAAACTATTTTAACAGTGAGGTCTTTTTTTGTTTGTGTGTTTAAGACTCAAAAGTGTTGATCATTCATTAAAAGTGATATTTCTATCATTTCAATGACGTTTTACAAAATTCAGGCATCAACTGATGAATGTTGTGAGTGGCTGCGACACCTTCTGGATTCATGTCTTCAGTGTGATTTTATTACTAAACCAGTTTGTCCATATTCACATATCTGTTGCTAATATAACAATTACAGTAAGTTAGCTTCTCATACCATCCAAGCAAAGTAGAAGTCTGCATTAAAACATTAAAAAAAAAGAAAGATTAAAACCACAGAGGTCAACATCCCCGACCCTCGACACAAGTAGTTTAATGAAATTACTGCCACGTTATGCCTGCAAAAAGCACACCTAAAACGTACACTCACTGAGTAAAAACACCTTGTAATGCAATTCAATACTACAGCTCTGCCATAAATTCTACTTTAACGAAGCTTTTACATTCTCAGGTTGTGTTGACATCGTCAGAGAGGTGATAATTCTACTTTATGTTTATTATTGAGGTCATAGTGGGTGGTGGTGGTGTACTGTGAAGTGTACTATATTGAAAAGTGTTCCTAATATTTTGTCCACCCTATTAACATACATAAGGAAGACATAATGTGCTGGATTGTATTAGACTGCACAGGTTTTACTAATAAAGTGCTCGATGAGTGAGAATATAGACAAAGTTTTACTCAGAAGCTGCTGTCTTGTATGTGCCATTGCAGGACTGATAGTAAAATTAATCAAACTCAGTTTTACTTCAATCAATATAGAAACCTGACATTGATAAGAGCTTACATGTCAGTGTAACATCCTGTTACTTTTCCTTGCGAGAGCAAAGCAACCGAGAAGCCAGAGACCTGCACATAGAGCCAAGGCTGCCAGGCTAGAGGACGCCTAAAGTAGGTTTGACTCTAAAATGAACACAACTTTTCTAAAAGTGACAAAAAGACAAGACTGAATTAGAGATATTCTGGGCTTGCAGCATGTTTCAGTAAACAAACTCTACATAACTTCCTTTGTTGCCCGTCTTGCGAGCTGAATATTACCACTCTATCTGTAACGTTCCTGTGATGCTTGTACAATCAACATGGATCTGTTCCTATCTGCCAGAAAGCCATAAACATTTGAACCCATTTAAAACCTAAATTATCCGACAAATATTATGTTTCATGTCTGAAAGGGGTCAGATCTGAA